>NC_141696.1:833892092-834492092 GCF_964263255.1 Lissotriton vulgaris | reverse complement strand
GTTTTGTCCCTACTGGGTTGAGTATAGCACTGCTAATCATTTTTGCCAGGGTGCTCCAGGCAAAGCAAAGAGTTGGCTTTTGGTTTTAGTGATGAGAGGTGCTGTTGGAATCCACCTCTTTCATCAAACTAAACCCAAAGATCTTTATGGCATGATGCTTCCTCTGCTTTATTCTTGCCTACATGACAAGAGCCCATTTTTCTTCTTTCCTACCAAAGAATATTAGTTTGGGCTTGTCTAAATTTACCGTCATCAAGTCTGTATCGCAAAAGGTTTTTAGGTCTCGCCTTTTCCATTCCGAAGGAATGGGAAATGGCGAGAATTCAAGTGCTCAAAATACTCGTGAAACCACGGGTTTTTTCGTGCGGTTTTCTTTGAGTTCACGTGAATCACGTGACCAAACAAGCACGCGCATCAGCCTCCCTCCCTCCCTCCTAATTGCATTTTTTCACGGCCACCACCACATCAAAGGGCTTCTCCCAGCGTGTGCTCTGCGGCTTCTCCTCCCCTAATTATTCATGGCTGGCCGGTGGCCGGCCGTACTTTCAGTTTCCCGGCCGCTCGTGTTTCGTGGGGCGTGCATTATCAGGTACGTGTTGGTGACGATTTACACAGAACGCTTGTTTATTTGCCCTTCTAACTGTTTCCTCTTTTCCACCTCCTCTCCACCACCCTCAGCATATTTCTGCATCTTTTTCACGCCTTTCTCTGCCCCATTTTATCTTAGTCTTTTCTCTCAACTTTCACCATCTGTTCTTCCTCTCTCTCAGCTGGCCGACCATGCTTTCCCCCTTTTCTCACTGTTCACTCTCACTGTTCCAACACTCGGTCTCTCCATCTCTGTTGATATCCTTCCGTCCTCCTTTCTCACCATCATTTCTCACTCAGTTTCACTCTCTAGCAGTGCAACAGTCTGTGAACTCTAATTCTACGTCCATAAGCACAGCGCTGCTCCTGGCACCATCATTCAAGGTCAGCTGTCACATTTTGCTAGGGGGCTGTTGTTTATATTTGCAATTTGCTGCGGGACGTCTCGGGGAGTTAAACGCTCGCTACTGAGGTATGTGGTGAACTGCAGTCAGATGTTTGAATCACGACTCACTTTCCCGAAGTTTGCACTGGGCAGTAACAACCCTTTTTATTTACAACACTGAGAAATAGCAGAGAAGTGGTATATTGGCCCAAGAGCATCAAAGCTCTTTAGCCGAGCACCAGTTACATTACACAAAGTCATGGCGTTTTTAAAGCACGGGGAAATAAAGTGATTTGTCCAGGATCACAGGATGTTGAGCCGTAACCGGTACTCGAACCTGGTTCCCCAGTTCAAAAACTGGCAGGTCCGTCTCTTACGCCACATCTGCTCAGTATTTACTTTAAACGCTAAATTATTAGAACTGCCATTCTAAGATGCTTGGCAAGCCTCACAGGAGGTTTGTTAACATCAGGGAGACTGTGCCGGCCTGCCAAGCCTCTCTGGGGCCCATAAATATCCTCCTTTTGGAGGACACGACATGGCCACGCCCCATTCGGTAAATGCATTTCTCACACAAAGTACACACTGTCCTCGCGTGTGATCCTCTGTATTAGAAGCCACAGTTCATGTGACACATCTCATCCCGTTGGCTGCATGCACTGAGACAAGAACCCGGCCCCAATCTACACTCCCTGCTTCACGCTTCCAAGTGCAGATTTTCAGTTTTCCGGGAATCCCGAAGCTTACTGGAGTGTCCCTGGAAAAGTAGGGGTGAACTCCCTTTATGTTTATGCCAAGGCATGTCCTCCTACCCAGACCGGTGAGCGTCATGCACACGGAAGTGAGTTTACATTGGTGCAAATGCACGTCAGGGTTTCTCTAAAATATTTTTGACCTATGCAAAAACCCTCATCTTTATTATTTGGGTTTCCAAAGTCAGTAGCTCTGTCCCGTACGCCACACCCTCACCCACCCAGCTCTCCCCTATCTGTTTCCTCCTCTACCCCACCTTTCCATGGCCTCTGCCTCTCTCCCCACATGCTTTCTCTTTTTTATTTGCCCTTCTAACTGTTTCCTCTTTTCCACCTCCTCACCACCGCCTTCAGCATATTTCTGCATCTTTTTCACGCCTTTCTCTGCCCCATCTTATCTTAGTCTTTTCTCTCAACTTTCACCATCTGTTCTTCCTCTCTCTCAGCTGGCCGACCATGCTTTCCCCTTCTCTCACTGTTCACTCTCACTGTTCCAACACTCGGTCTCTCCATCTCTGTTGATATCCTTCCGTCCTCCTTTCTCACCATCATTTCTCACTCAGTTTCACTCTCTAGCAGTGCAACAGTCTGTGAACTCTAATTCTACGTCCATAAGCACAGCGCTGCTCCTGGCACCATCATTCAAGGTCAGCTGTCACATTTTGCTAGGGGGGTGTTGTTTATATTTGCAATTTGCTGCGGGACGTCTCGGAGAGTTAAACGCTCGCTACTGAGGTATGTGGTGAACTGCAGTCAGATGTTTGAATCACGACTCATTTTCCCGAAGTTTGCACTGGGCAGTAACAACCATTGGTTGGTCAGCTGTCACATTCTGCTGGGGGGGGGTGTAGGTTTGCTAGTTTTTTCATCATTAAATATGTTAAATATGTGAATGTTTGCTCAATACTCCAATGTGTAATACAACTACAGAACATAAATCTATTTTGGCTTGCACTTCTGTCAGCTGTATATTTTATAATCGTGCGCCCTCCTCAGATGGGTCTGTAAAAAGGACCTTTGGTCCTGAATTTTGACCCTTTGACCTGAATTTATACTATCACAGCTGCAGTTTTTCTACAGAAATTTACCAGTGCTCTGCAGAATGTCAGTGAGGAAAGTCAGATGTGATAATTATAAATTGGTATTCAATGTTGGGTCAGAATTTCATTGTGTCATGTATGGATGTCATAAATACATTTCACTATTTGATACGCGTGCATCATTCTTATATACTTTGTCGTACAAAATGTAGTAGATTCTATTTACACATCTTTCCGGGTACTTATAGTGGACAGTTATTCCACATTTTATCATGCTGGGGTGCGATTGATTTCATGCACATCTTTTCTGCAGCTAATACCTCGTTTCTACGAAGTTCAGTCCGGAAATGTGCATTTTGTTAATTAGTGGGTTGGGTTGTCATTGTGATATGTTTGTTAAAGTGGTGTAACAAACTGTGGAGAGAAGTCCCTTGCACTCCCAAATCTTCATAAGGCTGATCTAAATTTTAGACTCCTTAAATGGTAGGGCTCCATTGCACCCCAGAAGCTTGACCGTCCTCACTCTACCACTCTACCGCCCTCACTCTACCACTCTACCGCCCTCACTCTACCGCCCTCACTCTACCACTCTACCGCCCTCACTCTACCGCCCTCACTCTACCACAATACCGCCCTCACTCTACCGCCCTCACTCTACCACTCTACCGCCCTCACTCTACCGCCCTCACTCTACCACCCTCACTCTACCACAATACCGCCTTCACTCTACCGCCCTCACTCTACCACTCTACCGCCCTCACTCTACCGCCCTCACTCTACCACTCTACCGCCCTCACTCTACCACTCTATCACCCTCCCTCTATCGCCCTCCCTCTATCGCCCTCCCTCTATCACCCTCCCTGTATCACCCTCCCTCTATCTATCTATCACACTCACTCTATCTATTGAATCACCACAGCATCACTCATCACCACCACAGCATCACTCAGGGGCACCACAGCATCACTCAGGGGCACCACAACATCACTATGCGCTACAACAGCACCACTGAACACCACAGCATCACTCATTGCCACCACAACATCACTCAGCGCCACCACAGCATCAATCTGTGCAACCATTCAACAACAACTGGTTCAAATATGTTCTGTCAATGTTTCAAGCTTTATTACAAAATGTCATAAAAAGATGTTACATTTTTTCACTTCTGTTCTTGGATTTTCGTCACAATAAAATACACTGAACATAATCTTCACAAAAGTTATTTACAAAAGTTTAAGCTATTGCCATTATAAATTACAATACCTTTTATTTAAGTATTAATTATTAAAAAAATGAAAAGCCATTGTTATTTGTAATATCAATACATCTAAGTCACGTAAATACGACACATATTGCATTACAAATGCTATAGGTGTCACATTTGCAAAAGTTAAAACTATTGGCATTGTAAATGACAAAACTATTAATTTTGCTATTTTCAAAACCAACACATAAATACAAAATTTGTCATTTACAATACCGTGGGGTGCAGGCAGGTAGCATCGTCTAAATGAGATGTAAATCATTGCAGCAGCACGGGCATCATTTGAAGCCACTTTCTTATGCTGTTGGATTTCTCCTACAGTGCAAAACAGCTCCTACACTGTTCCTGGGCAGGCCCATTCCCACAGACAACAGGGGAAGGGGGAGGAGGTCCAGCAACTGCAGAGGCCTTCCTCAATGTGCACCAAACAGGGCTCATAATATTTTTGAAGTTCGGACCATTTTTGCCGTGCTGGGATGCATTTTAAAAATAAAGAAGTAGGGGAACGGACTTTGTTAAATTAAAAAAGTAGGAGCACACCGTGCCCTTCCGATCCCACCCACTTCTACCACTGCCTGAAAGTGGAGATGTTAAATCGGAGATGCTAGGACATAAATTTACACTTAACCTGGAGATAAATTGATTTCCTGCTGCTTTGACTCCTGACTGTGAACATTCATTTAGCTTTTTTTTACAACTTTGTGTTCCTCCTTTACTCCTTGTGCCATCTATGTTTAGTATTGTCATTGTTTTTCTGGTGCTCATGGATGGTTAGCAACTGCAAACAGTTTTTTAAGAGTTATTTTTTGTGGTGAGAGAATGACATGTTCTCTCTGGTTTAAGAACAGCATAGCAGTGGCAAACAATGATCACAAACATCCTATATTGTGTGGATAGCACTGTGCTAATCTTATGTTTAAAAATTATGTCATAAAGACAGACATTTGAGGTGAACAGTTTTAGAATGTATGTGGTGTTGTAGATGTTCAACATAAAGGAGTTGCTCTCCACCTAAAGCTTGGAAATTACCCAGAATTCCCTCCTTCCATTTTTTCACATAATTTATGCAGCACTCTAAGCCTGTAAGGGTATTGCTTTGACAAATAACAAGTTCTTAAGAATAAAGTATGTGATGATAACTTAGTGATAACCTAGTCGTTTGTTTCAAAGTGAAGTTCCTCAAAAAGAAAAAGGGCAGTTTACTACCAAGTGGTTTTTGTTGCATCTTTACACCATCACTAGAACACTGGAGACCTACTGTTCTAGCAGAAATTCCTTTCCATAGATGTGGGAAGCTGGCCTGATATATGATGTCCACTAATGCAAGTGGGCAACTTGCACCAGTCCAGACAACCCTTATGGTGATTTAAGAGGTCTCAAACTACCTTAGAAAGCTATCCAAGTGGTAGCTGTGGAGAGCAGCCTTCAGGCTTAGTCTTGAAGGAGTGTAAAGCAGCTTGTTTTACCAGAATGCAATCTTACAGTGTAGATTAAATGAAACGAGAACCACAACGTAGTTATAAAAATATGTATTCATTATATAACACTATCTAGTATGTTACATTATCTCCCACACAGAGATAGACACAAAGCACAAAATACTCTAGCAAAGAATTCACAATAAATAGCACTAATACACTACGGGCCCCAGGGGGGGACTAACCCATATACAAGAAAGTGGTATACGAACCACGACTTGTGTCAGGACAGTGTCGAGAGGCAGTAGAATTGCTGGGACCCCAAGGAACCACAAAAGGTGAGTAGATAGAGACCCCACATAGTGCGTGTGTGGTGTGTGAACACCACCACGTGCTCCCTACAAGTCTATGTGCAAGTCTCTATTGGAATTTTAAAGATTAAGGACCCTTCCCAGTGGACCCTGAAGATACCCAGTGGAAGACAGAAGGTTGGAGAGGCACCCCACCCGTGGATACTGTGGTACCCAAGTTACCCAAGTTACCCAAGTGGCATTGGAAACCACAGTCAAACCCAAAAGAGGACTTCAGGAAAGTGCCACTGTTGGAAGAGGAGAAAGTGTTTGTTGGAATCCAAATATGGATTCTTGTTAACGAGTACCTGAAAGCAGAGGGGACAGAGTCTGGGTCACTTGAGTGTGGCCAGGGGCTCGGTAGACGAATGCCCACTGATGTTCGGTGCTTCAGGATAGTCGACGGTAACCTTGACTCTGCAGCTGCAGGAACCAGGCGACCATGAGAGCGACCAGGAGCCGGACCCGAGCTGTCACACGAAGGATGTCGAGTGCTGAGGGGACGGTGTCCAGCAGGAGGACCAACAACTCTTGGCAAAAGAAACTCAAGCAGAAAGTCAAGGAAGCGTATGGTTTCGGACCAGGAAGGTCCAGGAGACTCACCACCAGCAGGATAGTCGGGGAAAGCCCTGAGCAATCAGGGGAGCCCAAGGAAAACAAGGATGACTCTCAATAGGACCCACAGGCTGAACGCACAGGAGTCACGAGAGGACCTTGAGCAGCTTTACTAAAAAACAGGCCACGGACCACACCGTGCGAGGTGGTTGAAGATCTTTGGAGGAAAAGTTGACAGTGGTTGGGGCTACGGGAGCCCAATGCACTTGTAACAGGATTGCCAACAAGCACATGAACTTGCAAAAGTACGCTATGCGCAGGGGTTCGGGTATTGCAGCCCCCACGAGGGATACTGGCCTCAAACTCAGTGAGAGGGCAGCTCAGGCCTCGAGGGATGCAGCAATCTACCTCTGTTGCTGAGCCTTTCGGAGTGCATAGGAGCTCAGGGTCAGCAGACTGGTCAGCGGTGTTGTGGTGCCTGCGAATGCAGAGGAGTGACTCCTTCACTCCAAGGGAAATTATCTTCAGGTGTCTTGGATGCTCCACAAGTCCTACACGGATCCTGTATGGTGCACAGGCACAGACTTTGCAGCAGGCTGAGAGGGAGGCAAAATCAGGCCCAAATGAAGTCCAACGAAGTCCAGAGTCCCCAGAGTGGTTTCAGTTCTGAAGCCCATAATTACCCACGGGAGAGGGTTGGAAAGATTCACGGAACCCTCCCAGGGGAAGGTCTGGACAGGGTGGAGGTTACTCCCCTGTCCTTAGTCATCATCCAGTTTTGCTGCAGAGTGGGATCCAACAGCTCCCAGGACTGGTTTGCACTGGGTGGCCACACCTCCCTATGACAGGATGCCTATTGTTTTGCCTTCCCCTGCTTGAACTTGGCTCAGCAGCAGGAGGGCAGAAATGTGTCTGTTCTGCAGCAACCATTTTGTGCTGTCCGGAGCTAGAAGGTTGGTACCGGAAACACAGAGGAACCCACAAAGGGCCTTCCTGGTGAGTGGAATCCTACCTTCCACACCGGTGACCGGTGTGGGGGTATGATTCCAACATGTTTGACACCAAACATGATAGGGTTGGTTGCAGCTGTTTTCGAGATGGTCATCTCACGGTCACGTAATGCCTCTCTATGTTAGTATATGGCTGCTTCACTGACAACCCGGTAGAAAGGGCTCGATAGGCTGCAGGGGTGTCCTGCTCATGCAGGGGCATCCTCTCACTAAGCACCCTGCCCTCAGGATTGTAAAGGCCTGCTACAGGGGCGAATTATAGGTTTTAAGTGACCCTTAGATATAGTAAGCCTATTTCTTAAGTAAGTAGTGCATGCACCGACTTACACAGGCTGCAATGGCAGGCCTGTAGTTCCATTTTGAATGGTCTCTCATGGGTGGCATAATACATGCTGCAGCCCATGGGAGACCTCTGGGGTACCTATGCCCTGGGTACATGTGTACCATATGCTAGGGACTGACAAGGTTACCCTTTATCCAATGTGGTGAGTACCCAAGTACATGCATAACACTTTAGGGAGAAAGCATATAGATTAGGGTCCTGATTAGCAGTTTCCTAATCAGACTAGTCAAAAACAGAATTACATCCAGCAAAAAGTGGGGGTAACCATAAGAAGCAGATCCTACTTTCCTACAATAGACAAACTCTGAGGGGGCCTCAGATACTTAATGTACTCTGTGCTCTGCAGCCCACATGCAATGTGTCTTTTTTAATTGGAGAAATGAACACATTCCCTCTTGTTTACGTCTTCTTCAAGTACCAGTGTTTGGTATATCTGAGTAGGTCGGATTTTGCGTCAAAACTAACCCTGGGAAGGGAACTCCGATCCGCCAGTAGAGTTTGCAGAATTTTGCCAACTCCGTGGGCTGTTGGGAACGTTGAGTTCAGGCAAAACTCCAACTCCACAGCGGAGCGGAATTAGCCGGCCCCTGCCCATGCCCAAAAAACAAAAAAGCAGTAAGAAAAAAAAAAATTACTTACCTGCTGTGGCTTCTCCGGGCTGCCCTCTTCCTCGCCGTGGTCTCTCTTCCTCGTCCTTCTCACCGTCCTCGTCGATGCAAACCCCTACAATGAGCGTCTTGGGAGGACTGCGCAGGCACAGCAATGAAGTGACTTCTTTTTTTTTTACAGCTTTTTAATTTTAGGGGGAGTAAAGCGGAGCGGAGGTGGAGTTCCAATGAGTTTTTTTTTCAACTCTGTGGAAATACGCGTAGTGGTACTCTGCCAACTCTGCCCGGGCTTAGTCAAAACATGGGGCCTTATTTATGAAGGCCTTGCGCCACCGGTGCGTCACTTTTTCCCATGTTAAAAGTGACGCACCGGTGGCGCAAGGCCTTCATAAATAAGGCCCATGGTTGTTAAGCACTGATCGCTCCCAGTAGCACTCCCCTATGCACAGTGTGCTATAAAATTACACCTTTCAAGCGCAAAACACCTTTTGTGCTGCATAGAAAATAGCATGTGCGGCTTTGCGTCGCTCTAACGTATATCTGTATTGAATATGGGCCCACGTTTTTATGTTCACCAAAATAATGATGTCTCTTTTTTGTTTGATAAAGTTCTTTTATGATGCTGGTCTCGCTTGTGTAACTGGAGACATATTTCACACATCTAGAACACGTGAGTGCTTTGGTTAACGGGCTGGCAACATTTATTAAGTACATTTGAACTACCACATATGAAAAATGAGTGTAAAACTCGCCTTCCCGCGCCCCTCCTCTTTGGTTTAGCATCACTGACATTAGTCGGACGTTTGAAGTCAAATTCAGCTGCCATTTTTTTCACTTGTCAAACGCAGGTTTGTTAATGGCCTTTTAGTTATAGAAATGTTCGTACCTGACAGCTAACCCTCGTAAGTCTTTGACTAGATTAGTCCAAAATGAGATGGTCAGTTTTACGTCACTTCTTTTTTTTTGTTAAATTGGTCAAATATGATGTTGCACACAAGGTGTGCCTTCCTTTTTGACACAGTATCTTTGCAGTGTTTGTTTATTACTTCTGCAGACTTCACGACGATAAATTCTCGATGGCTGCAAACATGTGTGCTAAAAGCGATTCTCATATTATATACATAATATCAGTCGCTGTACTAACCGTTTCCGGCGCCATATATGGCTCATTGAATATATTGAAAAACGTCAGCATCCATGCACGTTCCTTGCACGCAGCTCCATTAATAATTACCTTATTGGGCCTTTTGAGTGCGAGAAATCTACATTTTATTGATTTACCTGCAGAAGAGATTATTTCAGTAAATATGGACATATACTTCGCGAATGAACAAATGGTCTTTACTGGATGTTTTTTTCATATCAATGACAGACCTTCTGGACTGTTCCGATATTGTACAAAAAACAGATCCTTGCGCGCG
The DNA here is from genome assembly GCF_964263255.1 of Lissotriton vulgaris. Lineage (NCBI taxonomy): Eukaryota > Metazoa > Chordata > Amphibia > Caudata > Salamandridae > Lissotriton > Lissotriton vulgaris. Next base: position 834,482,355 of record NC_141696.1, on the reverse strand, counting down.
TCATCACGATCTATCCACTTTTGCTACTTTAGAGTTGTTCCGTAAAACTCCTGTGATAAATGTTAAAATTCCCTATAGCTTCTCTAGTTTAATAGAGCAGTTGCATAGACATGCCAGCAGGTGGCAGCAAAACCTTTGTCAACAAGTTACATGTATTTACCTTAGAATTGTATGTGCAGCGTCTTGTTTGCTAGGTCTACAATAATCGGTTTCACGATATATTTTTTATTTGTACAGGTAATTAAAACCGTTATAAATCCAAGACAATAAAAGGAAACAAGGAGAGCAAAGGTTAAAATAGCAAATTCACTGCGTGAATTGATTCTTTATAACATAAAGTAGATGATTGCTGTAGCCAGCTGCAAGTTTAATACATCTTCCATTGAGTGGCCTTTGAAAGTGATTATGTGCTAGCATTAAAAACTGTTTATAGAACATTAAAAATAACATACCAGAGGCCCTATTATTAGGGTGACCAGAATTTTAAAGCCAAAAACCGGTACAATTCACAAAAATAGAAGAAAGACTACAATTTTACTTCAAGCGAGCGCACAGAATAGCAGCGCTCCTCGGCAGAGAATTACAGAACAGGCAGTAAAACATACATAAAAAGCAGTTTTTTAACCTGTTAACTGCGGCAGTAAGTCCGCCGCGGTGCGGGCGTTCTCTTGCGCGGGCGGAGCTGCGTCGGCCGTTGGACGTGCGCAGCACTACGAAGGTAGTGCTTGCGACTGTCAACGGCCGACGGCAACAGGGAAGGGGTTAAACCCAGTAGCTTGCCTGTTAATTAAATTGCTTTCTTGAAACAACTGCCAACTTCCCTGCTTTGTAAAACATAAAAAACACACCCCGCCGTTTTCAGTTGACCCTCTCTGAAAACCGGGACATGAGCAACATTTTTTTCAATCTACCGGGACAGCTGGTAAAAAACAGGGACCACCCTGGCAAATCCAGGACGCCTGGTCACCCTATGTATTATGATGCATTTTCTTTGTAAGGGCCGAGCGCACCTTTCAAAAAGTGCGTTGCTGCAGTAACAAGGAGAGTGTGCCGTATTACATGGATGAACTGCCCCCGGACAGCAGCGAACATGTGCTGCCCCCAAATACAGAGCGACTCCTTCAAAGCCTGCTCCATGTTTCTCAGTGCAGGTGGCAACCAGCCTGAACTTATAAGGGGATTAGAGATCCCCTTGAAAGTCGGTGTAATGAGTGACTGCATCTGCCTGCAAGTGGATGTTTGGGTGGCCCATAGGATCTCCTTCCCCCTTCCAGAGGGCTGCTATCAGGGAGTGCACTGACAGTCTACTTTATAGGCGGCCCACTGTAAGTGCGCCTCCTGAGAGCTTCTTTGCCTCTGCACCCATGCGTATAATATGCCGTAGATGCAGAGACAAAGATATTTCCTCATTTGCATGGAGCCATACCCCTATGCAAATGAGGGAACACCCTCTGGTGATAGCACTGGTGATATGTGCGCCAGCACTGGAAAGACACGCAAAAGCATCTGCGGCCATTTCTCTAATACCAAAGTTCCCCAGGAGCACGCAAAGCTGGTGCACATGCCTGTTGCCCCCCCCCCCAAACCCCCCGGCACTTTCTGTAGTATGGACCCTGGTCGTTTAATATCAAAAGACATAGAAAGGGAAAGTGTGATACTGGGTATGCCTTTACAGAAAAAAAAAGACTGTCAGTCACAGGCCATGCATGCTTACCCAAAGAAAAAAGCTACTAGTATGTCATGTTATTTTAGTAGTGCAATTTCTATCTCCCTGAACTTGACAAATCTGGTTACAACTTGCAGGTGCTTAACCTTTAACAGCAACAAAAACAAGGTGATGGATGGAATGTTTGAATTCATCTCAGCCACTGGCAATCACCATGTCGCATTTGAGTCATCATTTTCCACCCACCAAACCCCTCTAGGCAAAGTCCCGTCTTAGGCAAATCAGTTCCGACCCAGCTCTCATGGGAACAGCCCATCCCAAACTAGCAGCCAAGACCCCTTCCCGAAAGGAACACAAGGTCTATACCGATTGTCAAATGGTGGGGTTTGTCTAGGATAGCATGGTGGGTTGAAAACAGTGCAATGGAGTGCGACCCAAGCGATTGCCAGTGGCTGACATTCATTCAATCATTCCTACCATCACCTTTTTGTTATATTTGACTCCCTGAGTTTGTGACTTCCTAAGTCTGACGAGAATTCTCAAACGTAGGTCCTGTTCCCACTGTGCATCAAGACTCAAGCTATGCCTCACTGATGAGACCTAACTTGGTCGAAACTGGTCCGGGGTTGCTTGTGGTCGTTTCTGGAATGGGTCTCACCTGGCACTTAGGGAGGATCTATCCCCATGAGAAGCGTGGTCAGAACTTATGAACAAAAAGTGGGCCTTTGTCTATTGTGGAATGGTGGGAGCAAAAACATGAGCTCGAAGTCAGCTCTGAGCAATTATCAGTGGCTGTGATTAATTCATGAATTCCATATATTACCTTGTTATAGTTGCTGTTGACACCCTTTAAACAGAACAGTAAGGCTTGACGGTTGCTGCATATCTCAAAATGAATAAAAGATTTATAAAGCCACCTCTTGTGTTCAATCCTAAAAGCTGGACAGGTATATATGGAATATGTGAAATGTTTTCATAGAGTTGGCAAATATCCGAAGATGCGTAGTAGGCCCAACTTAGTAAAATAACATAAATTTGGAATAACCCCAAACCTTACGTGCAATGTCTTTTGTTTATTGAACACCGGAAATGAGTCACTAAGATATTTTTGACTGTGTACTTGTTTGCATGAGTTAATTACAGGCTAAATTTGACTTCCTTTGCTAAAGACAATTTGATCTTCCATAAAGGAGGTTTATTGTAAAGCTTTGTTTACCTTACAATTAACTACAGCAGCAGCAGGGTGTATCCAGGAGCTCAAGAGCCCTAATCCAACCATCCATGGAGGAGGTAACTCCTCCATGGATTTCCATTCTGTCTGTTGTCCTTAACCATGTCTTCCACTAAACAATGTTACAAAGCAATATATTGGGCATTCTGAAGGTCTTTGCACAAGAAGCTTCCATTGTACATCGTTGCTTTACTAATCCATGCTCGATTCTAATCCCTGCCTGCAAGGTCGATGGTGGAGGTCCCAACAAGCATCAAGATGAGCTATAATGGGGGAGGTCCGGGAATCCTGTGAATGTTCCTGGCGATGCCTCTGTTCTGTGGACCAGTGATGGAAATGACCTTACTTTATGTTTTGTCCCTACTGGGTTGAGTATAGCACTGCTAATCATTTTTGCCAGGGTGCTCCAGGCAAAGCAAAGAGTTGGCTTTTGGTTTTAGTGATGAGAGGTGCTGTTGGAATCCACCTCTTTCATCAAACTAAACCCAAAGATCTTTATGGCATGATGCTTCCTCTGCTTTATTCTTGCCTACATGACAAGAGCCCATTTTTCTTCTTTCCTACCAAAGAATATTAGTTTGGGCTTGTCTAAATTTACCGTCATCAAGTCTGTATCGCAAAAGGTTTTTAGGTCTCGCCTTTTCCATTCCGAAGGAATGGGAAATGGCGAGAATTCAAGTGCTCAAAATACTCGTGAAACCACGGGTTTTTTCGTGCGGTTTTCTTTGAGTTCACGTGAATCACGTGACCAAACAAGCACGCGCATCAGCCTCCCTCCCTCCCTCCTAATTGCATTTTTTCACGGCCACCACCACATCAAAGGGCTTCTCCCAGCGTGTGCTCTGCGGCTTCTCCTCCCCTAATTATTCATGGCTGGCCGGTGGCCGGCCGTACTTTCAGTTTCCCGGCCGCTCGTGTTTCGTGGGGCGTGCATTATCAGGTACGTGTTGGTGACGATTTACACAGAACGCTTGTTTATTTGCCCTTCTAACTGTTTCCTCTTTTCCACCTCCTCTCCACCACCCTCAACATATTTCTGCATCATTTTCACGCCTTTCTCTGCCCCATTTTATCTTAGTCTTTTCTCTCAACTTTCACCATCTGTTCTTCCTCTCTCTCAGCTGGCCGACCATGCTTTCCCCCTTTTCTCACTGTTCACTCTCACTGTTCCAACACTCGGTCTCTCCATCTCTGTTGATATCCTTCCGTCCTCCTTTCTCACCATCATTTCTCACTCAGTTTCACTCTCTAGCAGTGCAACAGTCTGTGAACTCTAATTCTACGTCCATAAGCACAGCGCTGCTCCTGGCACCATCATTCAAGGTCAGCTGTCACATTTTGCTAGGGGGCTGTTGTTTATATTTGCAATTTGCTGCGGGACGTCTCGGGGAGTTAAACGCTCGCTACTGAGGTATGTGGTGAACTGCAGTCAGATGTTTGAATCACGACTCACTTTCCCGAAGTTTGCACTGGGCAGTAACAACCCTTTTTATTTACAACACTGAGAAATAGCAGAGAAGTGGTATATTGGCCCGAGAGCATCAAAGCTCTTTAGCCGAGCACCAGTTACATTACACAAAGTCATGGCGTTTTTAAAGCACGGGGAAATAAAGTGATTTGTCCAGGATCACAGGATGTTGAGCCGTAACCGGTACTCGAACCTGGTTCCCCAGTTCAAAAACTGGCAGGTCCGTCTCTTACGCCACATCTGCTCAGTATTTACTTTAAACGCTAAATTATTAGAACTGCCATTCTAAGATGCTTGGCAAGCCTCACAGGAGGTTTGTTAACATCAGGGAGACTGTGCCGGCCTGCCAAGCCTCTCTGGGGCCCATAAATATCCTCCTTTTGGAGGACACGACATGGCCACGCCCCATTCGGTAAATGCATTTCTCACACAAAGTACACACTGTCCTCGCGTGTGATCCTCTGTATTAGAAGCCACAGTTCATGTGACACATCTCATCCCGTTGGCTGCATGCACTGAGACAAGAACCCGGCCCCAATCTACACTCCCTGCTTCACGCTTCCAAGTGCAGATTTTCAGTTTTCCGGGAATCCCGAAGCTTACTGGAGTGTCCCTGGAAAAGTAGGGGTGAACTCCCTTTATGTTTATGCCAAGGCATGTCCTCCTACCCAGACCGGTGAGCGTCATGCACACGGAAGTGAGTTTACATTGGTGCAAATGCACGTCAGGGTTTCTCTAAAATATTTTTGACCTATGCAAAAACCCTCATCTTTATTATTTGGGTTTCCAAAGTCAGTAGCTCTGTCCCGTACGCCACACCCTCACCCACCCAGCTCTCCCCTATCTGTTTCCTCCTCTACCCCACCTTTCCATGGCCTCTGCCTCTCTCCCCACATGCTTTCTCTTTTTTATTTGCCCTTCTAACTGTTTCCTCTTTTCCACCTCCTCACCACCGCCTTCAGCATATTTCTGCATCTTTTTCACGCCTTTCTCTGCCCCATCTTATCTTAGTCTTTTCTCTCAACTTTCACCATCTGTTCTTCCTCTCTCTCAGCTGGCCGACCATGCTTTCCCCTTCTCTCACTGTTCACTCTCACTGTTCCAACACTCGGTCTCTCCATCTCTGTTGATATCCTTCCGTCCTCCTTTCTCACCATCATTTCTCACTCAGTTTCACTCTCTAGCAGTGCAACAGTCTGTGAACTCTAATTCTACGTCCATAAGCACAGCGCTGCTCCTGGCACCATCATTCAAGGTCAGCTGTCACATTTTGCTAGGGGGGTGTTGTTTATATTTGCAATTTGCTGCGGGACGTCTCGGAGAGTTAAACGCTCGCTACTGAGGTATGTGGTGAACTGCAGTCAGATGTTTGAATCACGACTCATTTTCCCGAAGTTTGCACTGGGCAGTAACAACCATTGGTTGGTCAGCTGTCACATTCTGCTGGGGGGGGGTGTAGGTTTGCTAGTTTTTTCATCATTAAATATGTTAAATATGTGAATGTTTGCTCAATACTCCAATGTGTAATACAACTACAGAACATAAATCTATTTTGGCTTGCACTTCTGTCAGCTGTATATTTTATAATCGTGCGCCCTCCTCAGATGGGTCTGTAAAAAGGACCTTTGGTCCTGAATTTTGACCCTTTGACCTGAATTTATACTATCACAGCTGCAGTTTTTCTACAGAAATTTACCAGTGCTCTGCAGAATGTCAGTGAGGAAAGTCAGATGTGATAATTATAAATTGGTATTCAATGTTGGGTCAGAATTTCATTGTGTCATGTATGGATGTCATAAATACATTTCACTATTTGATACGCGTGCATCATTCTTATATACTTTGTCGTACAAAATGTAGTAGATTCTATTTACACATCTTTCCGGGTACTTATAGTGGACAGTTATTCCACATTTTATCATGCTGGGGTGCGATTGATTTCATGCACATCTTTTCTGCAGCTAATACCTCGTTTCTACGAAGTTCAGTCCGGAAATGTGCATTTTGTTAATTAGTGGGTTGGGTTGTCATTGTGATATGTTTGTTAAAGTGGTGTAACAAACTGTGGAGAGAAGTCCCTTGCACTCCCAAATCTTCATAAGGCTGATCTAAATTTTAGACTCCTTAAATGGTAGGGCTCCATTGCACCCCAGAAGCTTGACCGTCCTCACTCTACCACTCTACCGCCCTCACTCTACCACTCTACCGCCCTCACTCTACCGCCCTCACTCTACCACTCTACCGCCCTCACTCTACCGCCCTCACTCTACCACAATACCGCCCTCACTCTACCGCCCTCACTCTACCACTCTACCGCCCTCACTCTACCGCCCTCACTCTACCACCCTCACTCTACCACAATACCGCCTTCACTCTACCGCCCTCACTCTACCACTCTACCGCCCTCACTCTACCGCCCTCACTCTACCACTCTACCGCCCTCACTCTACCACTCTATCACCCTCCCTCTATCGCCCTCCCTCTATCGCCCTCCCTCTATCACCCTCCCTGTATCACCCTCCCTCTATCTATCTATCACACTCACTCTATCTATTGAATCACCACAGCATCACTCATCACCACCACAGCATCACTCAGGGGCACCACAGCATCACTCAGGGGCACCACAACATCACTATGCGCTACAACAGCACCACTGAACACCACAGCATCACTCATTGCCACCACAACATCACTCAGCGCCACCACAGCATCAATCTGTGCAACCATTCAACAACAACTGGTTCAAATATGTTCTGTCAATGTTTCAAGCTTTATTACAAAATGTCATAAAAAGATGTTACATTTTTTCACTTCTGTTCTTGGATTTTCGTCACAATAAAATACACTGAACATAATCTTCACAAAAGTTATTTACAAAAGTTTAAGCTATTGCCATTATAAATTACAATACCTTTTATTTAAGTATTAATTATTAAAAAAATGAAAAGCCATTGTTATTTGTAATATCAATACATCTAAGTCACGTAAATACGACACATATTGCATTACAAATGCTATAGGTGTCACATTTGCAAAAGTTAAAACTATTGGCATTGTAAATGACAAAACTATTAATTTTGCTATTTTCAAAACCAACACATAAATACAAAATTTGTCATTTACAATACCGTGGGGTGCAGGCAGGTAGCATCGTCTAAATGAGATGTAAATCATTGCAGCAGCACGGGCATCATTTGAAGCCACTTTCTTATGCTGTTGGATTTCTCCTACAGTGCAAAACAGCTCCTACACTGTTCCTGGGCAGGCCCATTCCCACAGACAACAGGGGAAGGGGGAGGAGGTCCAGCAACTGCAGAGGCCTTCCTCAATGTGCACCAAACAGGGCTCATAATATTTTTGAAGTTCGGACCATTTTTGCCGTGCTGGGATGCATTTTAAAAATAAAGAAGTAGGGGAACGGACTTTGTTAAATTAAAAAAGTAGGAGCACACCGTGCCCTTCTGATCCCACCCACTTCTACCACTGCCTGAAAGTGGAGATGTTAAATCGGAGATGCTAGGACATAAATTTACACTTAACCTGGAGATAAATTGATTTCCTGCTGCTTTGACTCCTGACTGTGAACATTCATTTAGCTTTTTTTTTTACAACTTTGTGTTCCTCCTTTACTCCTTGTGCCATCTATGTTTAGTATTGTCATTGTTTTTCTGGTGCTCATGGATGGTTAGCAACTGCAAACAGTTTTTTAAGAGTTATTTTTTGTGGTGAGAGAATGACATGTTCTCTCTGGTTTAAGAACAGCATAGCAGTGGCAAACAATGATCACAAACATCCTATATTGTGTGGATAGCACTGTGCTAATCTTATGTTTAAAAATTATGTCATAAAGACAGACATTTGAGGTGAACAGTTTTAGAATGTCTGTGGTGTTGTAGATGTTCAACATAAAGGAGTTGCTCTCCACCTAAAGCTTGGAAATTACCCAGAATTCCCTCCTTCCATTTTTTCACTTAATTTATGCAGCACTCTAAGCCTGTAAGGGTATTGCTTTGACAAATAACAAGTTCTTAAGAATAAAGTCAGTGATGATAACTTAGTGATAACCTAGTCGTTTGTTTCAAAGTGAAGTTCCTCAAAAAGAAAAAGGGCAGTTTACTACCAAGTGGTTTTTGTTGCATCTTTACACCATCACTAGAACACTGGAGACCTACTGTTCTAGCAGAAATTCCTTTACATAGATGTGGGAAGCTGGCCTGATATATGATGTCAACTAATGTAAGTGGGCAACTTGCGCCAGTCCAGACAACCCTTATGGTGATTTAAGAGGTCTCAAACTACCTTAGAAAGCTATCCAAGTGGTAGCTGTGGAGAGCAGCCTTCAGGCTTAGTCTTGAAGGAGTGTAAAGCAGCTTGTTTTACCAGAATGCAATCTTACAGTGTAGATTAAATGAAACGAGAACCACACAGTAGTTATAAAAATATGTATTCATTATATAACACTATCTAGTATGTTACATTATCTCCCACACAGATATAGACACAAAGCACACAATACTCTAGCAAAGAATTCACAATAAATAGCACTAATACACTACGGGCCCCAGGGGGGGACTAACCCATATACAAGAAAGTGGTATACGAACCACGACTTGTGTCAGGACAGTGTCGAGAGGCAGTAGAATTGCTGGGAGCCCAAGGAACCACAAAAGGTGAGTAGATAGAGACCCCACATAGTGCGTGTGTGGTGTGTGAACACGACCACGTGCTCCCTACAAGTCTATGTGCAAGTCTCTATTGGAATTTTAAAGATTAAGGACCCTTCCCAGTGGAGCCTGAAGATACCCAGTGGAAGACAGAAGGTTGGAGAGGCACCCCACCCGTGGATACTGTGGTACCCAAGTTACCCAAGTTACCCAAGTGGCATTGGAAACCACAGTCAAACCCAAAAGAGGACTTCAGGAAAGTGCCACTGTTGGAAGAGGAGAAAGTGTTTGTTGGAATCCAAATATGGATTCTTGTTAACGAGTACCTGAAAGCAGAGGGGACAGAGTCTGGGTCACTTGAGAGTGGCCAGGGGCTCGGTAGACGAATGCCCACTGATGTTCGGTGCTTCAGGATAGTCGACGGTAACCTTGACTCTGCAGCTGCAGGAACCAGGCGACCATGAGAGCGACCAGGAGCCGGACCCGAGCTGTCACACGAAGGATGTCGAGTGCTGAGGGGACGGTGTCCGGCAGGAGGACCAACAACTCTTGGCAAAAGCAACTCAAGCAGAAAGTCAAGGAAGCGTATGGTTTCGGACCAGGAAGGTCCAGGAGACTCACCACCAGCAGGATAGTCGGGGAAAGCCCTGAGCAATCAGGGGAGCCCAAGGAAAACAAGGATGACTCTCAATAGGACCCACAGGCTGAACGCACAGGAGTCACGAGAGGACCTTGAGCAGCTTTACTAAAAAACAGGCCACGGACCACACCGTGCGAGGTGGTTGAAGATCTTTGGTGGAAAAGTTGCCAGTGGTTGGGGCTACGGGAGCCCAATGCACTTGTAACAGGATTGCCAACAAGCACATGAACTTGCAAAAGTACGCTGTGCGCAGGGGTTCGGGTATTGCAGCCCCCACGAGGGATACTGGCCTCAAACTCAGTGAGAGGGCAGCTCAGGCCTCGAGGGATGTAGCAATCTACCTCTGTTGCTGAGCCTTTCGGAGTTCATAGGAGCTCAGGGTCAGCAGACTGGTCAGCGGTGTTGTGGTGCCTGCGAATGCAAAGGAGTGACTCCTTCACTCCAAGGGAAATTATCTTCAGGTGTCTTGGATGCTCCACAAGTCCTACACGGATCCTGTATGGTGCACAGGCACAGACTTTGCAGCAGGCTGAGAGGGAGGCAAAATCAGGCCCAAATGAAGTCCAACGAAGTCCAGAGTCCCCAGAGTGGTTTCAGTTCTGAAGCCCATAATTACCCACGGGAGAGGGTTGGAAAGATTCACGGAACCCTCCCAGGGGAAGGTCTGGACAGGGTGGAGGTTACTCCCCTGTCCTTAGTCATCATCCAGTTTTGCTGCAGAGTGGGATCCAACAGCTCCCAGGACTGGTTTGCACTGGGTGGCCACACCTCCCTGTGACAGGATGCCTATTGTTTTGCCTTCCCCTGCTTGAACTTGGCTCAGCAGCAGGAGGGCAGAAATGTGTCTGGTCTGCAGCAACCATTTTGTGCTGTCCGGAGCTAGAAGGTTGGTACCGGAAACACAGAGGAACCCACAAAGGGCCTTCCTGGTGAGTGGAATCCTACCTTCCACACCGGTGACCGGTGTGGGGGTATGATTCCAACATGTTTGACACCAAACATGATAGGGTTGGTTGCAGCTGTTTTCGAGATGGTCATCTCACGGTCACGTAATGCCTCTCTATGTTAGTATATGGCTGCTTCACTGACAACCCGGTAGAAAGGGCTCGATAGGCTGCAGGGGTGTCCTGCTCATGCAGGGGCATCCTCTCACTAAGCACCCTGCCCTCAGGATTGTAAAGGCCTGCTACAGAGGCGAATTATAGGTTTTAAGTGACCCTTAGATATAGTAAGCCTATTTCTTAAGTAAGTAGTGCATGCACCGACTTACACAGGCTGCAATGGCAGGCCTGTAGTTCCATTTTGAATGGTCTCTCATGGGTGGCATAATACATGCTGCATCCCATGGGAGACCTCTGGGGTACCTATGCCCTGGGTACATGTGTACCATATGCTAGGGACTGACAAGGTTACCCCTTATCCAATGTGGTGAGTACCCAAGTACATGCATAACACTTTAGGGAGAAAGCATATAGATTAGGGTCCTGATTAGCAGTTTCCTAGTCAGACTAGTCAAAAACAGAATTACATCCAGCAAAAAGTGGGGGTAACCATAAGAAGCAGATCCTACTTTCCTACAATAGACAAACTCTGAGGGGGCCTCAGATACTTAATGTACTCTGTGCTCTGCAGCCCACATGCAATGTGTCTTTTTTAATTGGAGAAATGAACACATTCCCTCTTGTTTACGTCTTCTTCAAGTACCAGTGTTTGGTATATCTGAGTAGGTCGGATTTTGCGTCAAAACTAACCCTGGGAAGCGAACTCCGATCCGCCAGTAGAGTTTGCAGAATTTTGCCAACTCCGTGGGCTGTTGGAAACGTTGAGTTCAAGCAAAACTCCAACTCCACAGCGGAGCGGAATTAGCCGGCCCCTGCCCATGCCCAAAAAACAAAAAAGCAGTAAGAAAAAAAAAGTTACTTACCTGCTGTGGCTTCTCCGGGCTGCCCTCTTCCTCGCCGTGGTCTCTCTTCCTCGTCCTTCTCACCGTCCTCGTCGACGCAAACCCCTACAATGAGCGTCTTGGGAGGACTGCGCAGGCACAGCAATGAAGTGACTTCTTTTTTTTTACAGCTTTTTAATTTTAGGGGGAGTAAAGCGGAGCGGAGGTGGAGTTCCAATGAGTTTTTTTTTCAACTCTGTGGAAATACGCGTAGTGGTACTCTGCCAACTCTGCCCGGGCTTAGTCAAAACATGGGGGCATATTATCAAGCCTGTGCGCTAAAATTATCGCCGCTTTATTGGCCGAAAACGGCCGATAAAGCGGCGATAATGGGCTTGATAATATGCTCTATGAAATTCCAATCAAAGCACATGTTAGATGTGAAGACATCTAACATGGGCTTCGATTGGAATTCCACAGAGCATATTATCAAGCCCATTATCGCCGCTTTATCGGCCGTTTTCGGCCGATAAAGCGGCGATAATTTTAGCGCACAGGCTTGATAATATGCCCCTTGGTTGTTAAGCACTGATCGCTCCCAGTAGCACTCCCCTATGCACAGTGTGCTATAAAATTACACCTTTCAAGCGCAAAACACCTTTTGTGCTGCATAGAAAATAGCATGTGCGGCTTTGCGTCGCTCTAACGTATATCTGTATTGAATATGGGCCCACGTTTTTATGTTCACCAAAATAATGATGTCTCTTTTTTGTCTGATAAAGTTCTTTTATGATGCCGGTCTCGCTTGTGTAACTGGAGACATATTTCATACATCTAGAACACGTGAGTGCTTTGGTTAACGGGCTGGCAACATTTATTAAGTACAGTTGAACTACCACATATGAAAAATGAGTGTAAAACTCGCCTTCCCGCGCCCCTCCTCTTTGGTTTAGCATCACTGACATTAGTCGGACGTTTGAAGTCAAATTCAGCTGCCATTTTTTTTACTTGTCAAACGCAGGTTTGTTAATGGCCTTTTAGTTATAGAAATGTTCGTACCTGACAGCTAACCCTCGTAAGTCTTTGACTAGATTAGTCCAAAATGAGATGGTCAGTTTTACGTCACTTCTTTTTTTTTGTTAAATTGGTCAAATATGATGTTGCACACAAGGTGTGCCTTCCTTTTTGACACAGTATCTTTGCAGTGTTTGTTTATTACTTCTGCAGACTTCACGACGATAAATTCTCGATGGCTGCAAACATGTGTGCTAAAAGCTATTCTCATATTATATACATAATATCAGTCGCTGTACTAACCGTTTCCGGCGCCATATATGGCTCATTGAATATATTGAAAAACGTCAGCATCCATGCACGTTCCTTGCACGCAGCTCCATTAATAATGACCTTATTGGGCCTTTTGAGTGCGAGAAATCTACATTTTATTGATTTACCTGCAGAAGAGATTATTTCAGTAAATATGGACATATACTTCGCGAATGAACAAATGGTCTTTATTGGATGTTTTTTTCATATCAATGACAGACCTTCTGGACTGTTCCGATATTGTACAAAAAACAGATCCTTGCGCGCGTCATCACGATCTATCCACTTTTGCTACTTTAGAGTTGTTCCGTAAAACTCCTGTGATAAATGTTACAATTCCCTATAGCTTCTCTAGTTTAATAGAGCAGTTGCATAGACATGCCAGCAGGTGGCAGCAAAACCTTTGTCAACAAGTTACATGTATTTACCTTAGAATTGTATGTGCAGCGTCTTGTTTGCTAGGTCTACAATAATCGGTTTCACGATATATTTTTTATTTGTACAGGTAATTAAAACCGTTATAAATCCAAGACAATAAAAGGAAACAAGGAGAGCAAAGGTTAAAATAGCAAATTCACTGCGTGAATTGATTCTTTATAACATAAAGTAGATGATTGCTGTAGCCAGCTGCAAGTTTAATACATCTTCCATTGAGTGGCCTTTGAAAGTGATTATGTGCTAGCATTAAAAGCTGTTTATAGAACATTAAAAATAACATACCAGAGGCCCTATTATTAGGGTGACCAGAATTTTAAAGCCAAAAACCGGTACAATTCACAAAAATAGAAGAAAGACTACAATTTTACTTCAAGCGAGCGCACAGAATAGCAGCGCTCCTCGGCAGAGAATTACAGAACAGGCAGTAAAACATACATAAAAAGCTGTTTTTTAACCTGTTAACTGCGGCAGTAAGTCCGCCGCGGTGCGGGCGTTCTCTTGCGCGGGCGGAGCTGCGTAGGCCGTTGGACGTGCCGGGCACTACGAAGGTAGTGCTTGCGACTGTCAACGGCCGACGGCAACAGGGAAGGGGTTAAACCCAGTAGCTTGCCTGTTAATTAAATTGCTTTCTTGAAACAACTGCCAACTTCCCTGCTTTTGTAAAACATAAAAAACACACCCCGCCGTTTTCAGTTGACCCTCTCTGAAAATCGGGACATGAGCAACATTTTTTTCAATCTACCGGGACAGCTGGTAAAAAACAGGGACCGCCCTGGCAAATCCAGGACGCCTGGTCACCCTATGTATTATGATGCATTTTCTTTGTAAGGGCCGAGCGCACCTTTCAAAAAGTGCGTTGCTGCAGTAACAAGGAGAGTGTGCCGTATTACATGGATGAACTGCCCCCGGACAGCAGCGAACATGTGCTGCCCCCAAATACAGAGCGACTCCTTCAAAGCCTGCTCCATGTTTCTCAGTGCAGGTGGCAACCAGCCTGAACTTATAAGGGGATTAGAGATCCCCTTGAAAGTCGGTGTAATGAGTGACTGCATCTGCCTGCAAGTGGATGTTTGGGTGGCCCATAGGATCTCCTTCCCCCTTCCAGAGGGCTGCTATCAGGGAGTGCACTGACAGTCTAGTTTATAGGCGGCCCACTGTAAGTGCGCCTCCTGAGAGCTTCTTTGCCTCTGCACCCATGCGTATAATATGCCGTAGATGCAGAGACAAAGATATTTCCTCATTTGCATGGAGCCATACCCCTATGCAAATGAGGGAACACCCTCTGGTGATAGCACTGGTGATATGTGCGCCAGCACTGGAAAGACACGCAAAAGCATCTGCGGCCATTTCTCTAATACCAAAGTTCCCCAGGAGCACGCAAAGCTGGCGCACATGCCTGTTGCCCCCCCCCAAACCCCCCCCCGGCACTTTCTGTAGTATGGACCCTGGTCGTTTAATATCAAAAGACATAGAAAGGGAAAGTGTGATACTGGGTATGCCTTTACAGAAAATAAAAGACTGTCAGTCACAGGCAATGCATGCTTACCCAAAGAAAAAAGCTACTAGTATGTCATGTTATTTTAGTAGTGCAATTTCTATCTCCCTGAACTTGACAAATCTGGTTACAACTTGCAGGTGCTTAACCTTTAACAGCAACAAAAACAAGGTGATGGATGGAATGTTTGAATTCATCTCAGCCACTGGCAATCACCATGTCGCATTTGAGTCATCATTTTCCACCCACCAAACCCCTCTAGGCAAAGTCCCGTCTTAGGCAAATCAGTTCCGACCCAGCTCTCATGGGAACAGCCCATCCCAAACTAACAGCCAAGACCCCTTCCCGAAAGGAACACAAGGTCTATACCGATTGTCAAATGGTGGGGTTTGTCTAGGATAGCATGGTGGGTTGAAAACAGTGCAATGGAGTGCGACCCAAGCGATTGCCAGTGGCTGACATTCATTCAATCATTCCTACCATCACCTTTTTGTTATATTTGACTCCCTGAGTTTGTGACTTCCTAAGTCTGACGAGAATTCTCAAACGTAGGTCCTGTTCCCACTGTGCATCAAGACTCAAGCTATGCCTCACTGATGAGACCTAACTTGGTCGAAACTGGTCCGGGGTTGCTTGTGGTCGTTTCTGGAATGGGTCTCACCTGGCACTTAGGGAGGATCTATCCCCATGAGAAGCGTGGTCAGAACTTATGAACAAAAAGTGGGCCTTTGTCTATTGTGGAATGGTGGGAGCAAAAACATGAGCTCGAAGTCAGCTCTGAGCAATTATCAGTGGCTGTGATTAATTCATGAATTCCATATATTACCTTGTTATAGTTGCTGTTGACACCCTTTAAACAGAACAGTAAGGCTTGACGGTTGCTGCATATCTCAAAATGAATAAAAGATTTATAAAGCCACCTCTTGTGTTCAATCCTAAAAGCTGGACAGGTATATATGGAATATGTGAAATGTTTTCATAGAGTTGGCAAATATCCGAAGATGCGTAGTAGGCCCAACTTAGTAAAATAACATAAATTTGGAATAACCCCAAACCTTACGTGCAATGTCTTTTGTTTATTGAACACCGGAAATGAGTCACTAAGATATTTTTGACTGTGTACTTGTTTGCATGAGTTAATTACAGGCTAAATTTGACTTCCTTTGCTAAAGACAATTTGATCTTCCATAAAGGAGGTTTATTGTAAAGCTTTGTTTACCTTACAATTAACTACAGCAGCAGCAGGGTGTATCCAGGAGCTCAAGAGCCCTAATCCAACCATCCATGGAGGAGGTAACTCCTCCATGGATTTCCATTCTGTCTGTTGTCCTTAACCATGTCTTCCACTAAACAATGTTACAAAGCAATATATTGGGCATTCTGAAGGTCTTTGCACAAGAAGCTTCCATTGTACATCGTTGCTTTACTAATCCATGCTCGATTCTAATCCCTGCCTGCAAGGTCGATGGTGGAGGTCCCAACAGGCATCAAGATGAGCTATAATGGGGGAGGTCCGGAAATCCTGTGAATGTTCCTGGCGATGCCTCTGTTCTGTGGACCAGTGATGGAAATGACCTTACTTTATGTTTTGTCCCTACTGGGTTGAGTATAGCACTGCTAATCATTTTTGCCAGGGTGCTCCAGGCAAAGCAAAGAGTTGGCTTTTGGTTTTAGTGATGAGAGGTGCTGTTGGAATCCACCTCTTTCATCAAACTAAACCCAAAGATCTTTATGGCATGATGCTTCCTCTGCTTTATTCTTGCCTACATGACAAGAGCCCATTTTTCTTCTTTCCTACCAAAGAATATTAGTTTGGGCTTGTCTAAATTTACCGTCAACAAGTCTGTATCGCAAAAGGTTTTTAGGTCTCGCCTTTTCCATTCCGAAGGAATGGGAAATGGCGAGAATTCAAGTGCTCAAAATACTCGTGAAACCACAGGTTTTTTCGTGCGGTTTTCTTTGAGTTCACGTGAATCACGTGACCAAACAAGCACGTGCATCAGCCTCCCTCCCTCCCTCCTAATTGCATTTTTTCACGGCCACCACCACATCAAAGGGCTTCTCCCAGCGTGTGCTCTGCGGCTTCTCCTCCCCTAATTATTCATGGCTGGCCGGTGGCCGGCCGTACTTTCAGTTTCCCGGCCGCTCGTGTTTCGTGGGGCGTGCATTATCAGGTACGTGTTGGTGACGATTTACACAGAACGCTTGTTTATTTGCCCTTCTAACTGTTTCCTCTTTTCCACCTCCTCTCCACCACCCTCAGCATATTTCTGCATCTTTTTCACGCCTTTCTCTGCCCCATTTTATCTTAGTCTTTTCTCTCAACTTTCACCATCTGTTCTTCCTCTCTCTCAGCTGGCCGACCATGCTTTCCCCCTTTTCTCACTGTTCACTCTCACTGTTCCAACACTCGGTCTCTCCATCTCTGTTGATATCCTTCCGTCCTCCTTTCTCACCATCATTTCTCACTCAGTTTCACTCTCTAGCAGTGCAACAGTCTGTGAACTCTAATTCTACGTCCATAAGCACAGCGCTGCTCCTGGCACCATCATTCAAGGTCAGCTGTCACATTTTGCTAGGGGGCTGTTGTTTATATTTGCAATTTGCTGCGGGACGTCTCGGGGAGTTAAACGCTCGCTACTGAGGTATGTGGTGAACTGCAGTCAGATGTTTGAATCACGACTCACTTTCCCGAAGTTTGCACTGGGCAGTAACAACCCTTTTTATTTACAACACTGAGAAATAGCAGAGAAGTGGTATATTGGCCCGAGAGCATCAAAGCTCTTTAGCCGAGCACCAGTTACATTACACAAAGTCATGGCGTTTTTAAAGCACGGGGAAATAAAGTGATTTGTCCAGGATCACAGGATGTTGAGCCGTAACCGGTACTCGAACCTGGTTCCCCAGTTCAAAAACTGGCAGGTCCGTCTCTTACGCCACATCTGCTCAGTATTTACTTTAAACGCTAAATTATTAGAACTGCCATTCTAAGATGCTTGGCAAGCCTCACAGGAGGTTTGTTAACATCAGGGAGACTGTGCCGGCCTGCCAAGCCTCTCTGGGGCCCATAAATATCCTCCTTTTGGAGGACACGACATGGCCACGCCCCATTCGGTAAATGCATTTCTCACACAAAGTACACACTGTCCTCGCGTGTGATCCTCTGTATTAGAAGCCACAGTTCATGTGACACATCTCATCCCGTTGGCTGCATGCACTGAGACAAGAACCCGGCCCCAATCTACACTCCCTGCTTCACGCTTCCAAGTGCAGATTTTCAGTTTTCCGGGAATCCCGAAGCTTACTGGAGTGTCCCTGGAAAAGTAGGGGTGAACTCCCTTTATGTTTATGCCAAGGCATGTCCTCCTACCCAGACCGGTGAGCGTCATGCACACGGAAGTGAGTTTACATTGGTGCAAATGCACGTCAGGGTTTCTCTAAAATATTTTTGACCTATGCAAAAACCCTCATCTTTATTATTTGGGTTTCCAAAGTCAGTAGCTCTGTCCCGTACGCCACACCCTCACCCACCCAGCTCTCCCCTATCTGTTTCCTCCTCTACCCCACCTTTCCATGGCCTCTGCCTCTCTCCCCACATGCTTTCTCTTTTTTATTTGCCCTTCTAACTGTTTCCTCTTTTCCACCTCCTCACCACCGCCTTCAGCATATTTCTGCATCTTTTTCACGCCTTTCTCTGCCCCATCTTATCTTAGTCTTTTCTCTCAACTTTCACCATCTGTTCTTCCTCTCTCTCAGCTGGCCGACCATGCTTTCCCCTTCTCTCACTGTTCACTCTCACTGTTCCAACACTCGGTCTCTCCATCTCCGTTGATATCCTTCCGTCCTCCTTTCTCACCATCATTTCTCACTCAGTTTCACTCTCTAGCAGTGCAACAGTCTGTGAACTCTAATTCTACGTCCATAAGCACAGCGCTGCTCCTGGCACCATCATTCAAGGTCAGCTGTCACATTTTGCTAGGGGGGTGTTGTTTATATTTGCAATTTGCTGCGGGACGTCTCGGGGAGTTAAACGCTCGCTACTGAGGTATGTGGTGAACTGCAGTCAGATGTTTGAATCACGACTCATTTTCCCGAAGTTTGCACTGGGCAGTAACAACCATTGGTTGGTCAGCTGTCACATTCTGCTGGGGGGGGTGTAGGTTTGCTAGTTTTTTCATCATTAAATATGTTAAATATGTGAATGTTTGCTCAATACTCCAATGTGTAATACAACTACAGAACATAAATCTATTTTGGCTTGCACTTCTGTCAGCTGTATATTTTATAATCGTGCGCCCTCCTCAGATGGGTCTGTAAAAAGGACCTTTGGTCCTGAATTTTGACCCTTTGACCTGAATTCATACTATCACAGCTGCAGTTTTTCTACAGAAATTTACCAGTGCTCTGCAGAATGTCAGTGAGGAAAGTCAGATGTGATAATTATAAATTGGTATTCAATGTTGGGTCAGAATTTCATTGTGTCATGTATGGATGTCATAAATACATTTCACTATTTGATACGCGTGCATCATTCTTATATACTTTGTCGTACAAAATGTAGTAGATTCTATTTACACATCTTTCCGGGTACTTATAGTGGACAGTTATTCCACATTTTATCATGCTGGGGTGCGATTGATTTCATGCACATCTTTTCTGCAGCTAATACCTCGTTTCTACGAAGTTCAGTCCGGAAATGTGCATTTTGTTAATTAGTGGGTTGGGTTGTCATTGTGATATGTTTGTTAAAGTGGTGTAACAAACTGTGGAGAGGAGTCCCTTGCACTCCCAAATCTTCATAAGGCTGATCTAAATTTTAGACTCCTTAAATGGTAGGGCTCCATTGCACCCCAGAAGCTTGACCGTCCTCACTCTACCACTCTACCGCCCTCACTCTACCACTCTACCGCCCTCACTCTACCGCCCTCACTCTACCACTCTACCGCCCTCACTCTACCGCCCTCACTCTACCACAATACCGCCCTCACTCTACCACTCTACCGCCCTCACTCTACCGCCCTCACTCTACCACCCTCACTCTACCACAATACCGCCTTCACTCTACCGCCCTCACTCTACCACTCTACCGCCCTCACTCTACCGCCCTCACTCTACCACTCTACCGCCCTCACTCTACCACTCTATCACCCTCCCTCTATCGCCCTCCCTCTATCGCCCTCCCTCTATCACCCTCCCTGTATCACCCTCCCTCTATCTATCTATCACACTCACTCTATCTATTGAATCACCACAGCATCACTCATCACCACCACAGCATCACTCAGGGGCACCACAGCATCACTCAGGGGCACCACAACATCACTATGCGCTACAACAGCACCACTGAACACCACAGCATCACTCATTGCCACCACAACATCACTCAGCGCCACCACAGCATCAATCTGTGCAACCATTCAACAACAACTGGTTCAAATATGTTCTGTCAATGTTTCAAGCTTTATTACAAAATGTCATAAAAAGATGTTACATTTTTTCACTTCTGTTCTTGGATTTTCGTCACAATAAAATACACTGAACATAATCTTCACAAAAGTTATTTACAAAAGTTTAAGCTATTGCCATTATAAATTACAATACCTTTTATTTAAGTATTAATTATTAAAAAAATGAAAAGCCATTGTTATTTGTAATATCAATACATCTAAGTCACGTAAATACGACACATATTGCATTACAAATGCTATAGGTGTCACATTTGCAAAAGTTAAAACTATTGGCATTGTAAATGACAAAACTATTAATTTTGCTATTTTCAAAACCAACACATAAATACAAAATTTGTCATTTACAATACCGTGGGGTGCAGGCAGGTAGCATCGTCTAAATGAGATGTAAATCATTGCAGCAGCACGGGCATCATTTGAAGCCACTTTCTTATGCTGTTGGATTTCTCCTACAGTGCAAAACAGCTCCTACACTGTTCCTGGGCAGGCCCATTCCCACAGACAACAGGGGAAGGGAGAGGAGGTCCAGCAACTGCAGAGGCCTTCCTCAATGTGCACCAAACAGGGCTCATAATATTTTTGAAGTTCGGACCATTTTTGCCGTGCTGGGATGCATTTTAAAAATAAAGAAGTAGGGGAACGGACTTTGTTAAATTAAAAAAGTAGGAGCACACCGTGCCCTTCCGATCCCACCCACTTCTACCACTGCCTGAAAGTGGAGATGTTAAATCGGAGATGCTAGGACATAAATTTACACTTAACCTGGAGATAAATTGATTTCCTGCTGCTTTGACTCCTGACTGTGAACATTCATTTAGCTTTTTTTTTACAACTTTGTGTTCCTCCTTTACTCCTTGTGCCATCTATGTTTAGTATTGTCATTGTTTTTCTGGTGCTCATGGATGGTTAGCAACTGCAAACAGTTTTTTAAGAGTTATTTTTTGTGGTGAGAGAATGACATGTTCTCTCTGGTTTAAGAACAGCATAGCAGTGGCAAACAATGATCACAAACATCCTATATTGTGTGGATAGCACTGTGCTAATCTTATGTTTAAAAATTATGTCATAAAGACAGACATTTGAGGTGAACAGTTTTAGAATGTCTGTGGTGTTGTAGATGTTCAACATAAAGGAGTTGCTCTCCACCTAAAGCTTGGAAATTACCCAGAATTCCCTCCTTCCATTTTTTCACTTAATTTATGCAGCACTCTAAGCCTGTAAGGGTATTGCTTTGACAAATAACAAGTTCTTAAGAATAAAGTCTGTGATGATAACTTAGTGATAACCCAGTCGTTTGTTTCAAAGTGAAGTTCCTCAAAAAGAAAAAGGGCAGTTTACTACCAAGTGGTTTTTGTTGCATCTTTACACCATCACTAGAACACTGGAGACCTACTGTTCTAGCAGAAATTCCTTTACATAGATGTGGGAAGCTGGCCTGATATATGATGTCCACTAATGTAAGTGGGCAACTTGCACCAGTCCAGACAACCCTTATGGTGATTTAAGAGGTCTCAAACTACCTTAGAAAGCTATCCAAGTGGTAGCTGTGGAGAGCAGCCTTCAGGCTTAGTCTTGAAGGAGTGTAAAGCAGCTTGTTTTACCAGAATGCAATCTTACAGTGTAGATTAAATGAAACGAGAACCACACAGTAGTTATAAAAATATGTATTCATTATATAACACTATCTAGTATGTTACATTATCTCCCACACAGATATAGACACAAAGCACACAATACTCTAGCAAAGAATTCACAATAAATAGCACTAATACACTACGGGCCCCAGGGGGGGACTAACCCATATACAAGAAAGTGGTATACGAACCACGACTTGTGTCAGGACAGTGTCGAGAGGCAGTAGAATTGCTGGGAGCCCAAGGAACCACAAAAGGTGAGTAGATAGAGACCCCACATAGTGCGTGTGTGGTGTGTGAACACGACCACGTGCTCCCTACAAGTCTATGTGCAAGTCTCTATTGGAATTTTAAAGATTAAGGACCCTTCCCAGTGGAGCCTGAAGATACCCAGTGGAAGACAGAAGGTTGGAGAGGCACCCCACCCGTGGATACTGTGGTACCCAAGTTACCCAAGTTACCCAAGTGGCATTGGAAACCACAGTCAAACCCAAAAGAGGACTTCAGGAAAGTGCCACTGTTGGAAGAGGAGAAAGTGTTTGTTGGAATCCAAATATGGATTCTTGTTAACGAGTACCTGAAAGCAGAGGGGACAGAGTCTGGGTCACTTGAGAGTGGCCAGGGGCTCGGTAGACGAATGCCCACTGTTGTTCGGTGCTTCAGGATAGTCGACGGTAACCTTGACTCTGCAGCTGCAGGAACCAGGCGACCATGAGAGCGACCAGGAGCCGGACCCGAGCTGTCACACGAAGGATGTCGAGTGCTGAGGGGACGGTGTCCGGCAGGAGGACCAACAACTCTTGGCAAAAGCAACTCAAGCAGAAAGTCAAGGAAGCGTATGGTTTCGGACCAGGAAGGTCCTGGAGACTCACCACCAGCAGGATAGTCGGGGAAAGCCCTGAGCAATCAGGGGAGCCCAAGGAAAACAAGGATGACTCTCAATAGGACCCACAGGCTGAACGCACAGGAGTCACGAGAGGACCTTGAGCAGCTTTACTAAAAAACAGGCCACGGACCACACCGTGCGAGGTGGTTGAAGATCTTTGGTGGAAAAGTTGCCAGTGGTTGGGGCTACGGGAGCCCAATGCACTTGTAACAGGATTGCCAACAAGCACATGAACTTGCAAAAGTACGCTGTGCGCAGGGGTTCGGGTATTGCAGCCCCCACGAGGGATACTGGCCTCAAACTCAGTGAGAGGGCAGCTCAGGCCTCGAGGGATGTAGCAATCTACCTCTGTTGCTGAGCCTTTCGGAGTTCATAGGAGCTCAGGGTCAGCAGACTGGTCAGCGGTGTTGTGGTGCCTGCGAATGCAAAGGAGTGACTCCTTCACTCCAAGGGAAATTATCTTCAGGTGTCTTGGATGCTCCACAAGTCCTACACGGATCCTGTATGGTGCACAGGCACAGACTTTGCAGCAGGCTGAGAGGGAGGCAAAATCAGGCCCAAATGAAGTCCAACGAAGTCCAGAGTCCCCAGAGTGGTTTCAGTTCTGAAGCCCATAATTACCCACCGGAGAGGGTTGGAAAGATTCACGGAACCCTCCCAGGGGAAGGTCTGGACAGGGTGGAGGTTACTCCCCTGTCCTTAGTCATCATCCAGTTTTGCTGCAGAGTGGGATCCAACAGCTCCCAGGACTGGTTTGCACTGGGTGGCCACACCTCCCTGTGACAGGATGCCTATTGTTTTGCCTTCCCCTGCTTGAACTTGGCTCAGCAGCAGGAGGGCAGAAATGTGTCTGGTCTGCAGCAACCATTTTGTGCTGTCCGGAGCTAGAAGGTTGGTACCGGAAACACAGAGGAACCCACAAAGGGCCTTCCTGGTGAGTGGAATCCTACCTTCCACACCGGTGACCGGTGTGGGGGTATGATTCCAACATGTTTGACACCAAACATGATAGGGTTGGTTGCAGCTGTTTTCGAGATGGTCATCTCACGGTCACGTAATGCCTCTCTATGTTAGTATATGGCTGCTTCACTGACAACCCGGTAGAAAGGGCTCGATAGGCTGCAGGGGTGTCCTGCTCATGCAGGGGCATCCTCTCACTAAGCACCCTGCCCTCAGGATTGTAAAGGCCTGCTACAGGGGCGAATTATAGGTTTTAAGTGACCCTTAGATATAGTAAGCCTATTTATTAAGTAAGTAGTGCATGCACCGACTTACACAGGCTGCAATGGCAGGCCTGTAGTTCCATTTTGAATGGTCTCTCATGGGTGGCATAATACATGCTGCAGCCCATGGGAGACCTCTGGGGTACCTATGCCCTGGGTACATGTGTACCATATGCTAGGGACTGACAAGGTTACCCCTTATCCAATGTGGTGAGTACCCAAGTACATGCATAACACTTTAGGGAGAAAGCATATAGATTAGGGTCCTGATTAGCAGTTTCCTAGTCAGACTAGTCAAAAACAGAATTACATCCAGCAAAAAGTGGGGGTAACCATAAGAAGCAGATCCTACTTTCCTACAATAGACAAACTCTGAGGGGGCCTCAGATACTTAATGTACTCTGTGCTCTGCAGCCCACATGCAATGTGTCTTTTTTAATTGGAGAAATGAACACATTCCCTCTTGTTTACGTCTTCTTCAAGTACCAGTGTTTGGTATATCTGAGTAGGTCGGATTTTGCGTCAAAACTAACCCTGGGAAGCGAACTCCGATCCGCCAGTAGAGTTTGCAGAATTTTGCCAACTCCGTGGGCTGTTGGAAACGTTGAGTTCAAGCAAAACTCCAACTCCACAGCGGAGCGGAATTAGCCGGCCCCTGCCCATGCCCAAAAAACAAAAAAGCAGTAAGAAAAAAAAAGTTACTTACCTGCTGTGGCTTCTCCGGGCTGCCCTCTTCCTCACCGTGGTCTCTTTTCCTCGTCCTTCTCACCGTCCTCGTCGACGCAAACCCCTACAATGAGCGTCTTGGGAGGACTGCGCAGGCACAGCAATGAAGTGACTTCTTTTTTTTTACAGCTTTTTAATTTTAGGGGGAGTAAAGCGGAGCGGAGGTGGAGTTCCAATGAGTTTTTTTTTCAACTCTGTGGAAATACGCGTAGTGGTACTCTGCCAACTCTGCCCGGGCTTAGTCAAAACATGGTTGTTAAGCACTGATCGCTCCCAGTAGCACTCCCCTATGCACAGTGTGCTATAAAATTACACCTTTCAAGCGCAAAACACCTTTTGTGCTGCATAGAAAATAGCATGTGCGGCTTTGCGTCGCTCTAACGTATATCTGTATTGAATATGGGCCCACGTTTTTATGTTCACCAAAATAATGATGTCTCTTTTTTGTCTGATAAAGTTCTTTTATGATGCCGGTCTCGCTTGTGTAACTGGAGACATATTTCATACATCTAGAACACGTGAGTGCTTTGGTTAACGGGCTGGCAACATTTATTAAGTACAGTTGAACTACCACGTATGAAAAATGAGTGTAAAACTCGCCTTCCCGCGCCCCTCCTCTTTCGTTTAGCATCACAGACATTAGTCGGACGTTTGAAGTCAAATTCAGCTGCCATTTTTTTTACTTGTCAAACGCAGGTTTGTTAATGGCCTTTTAGTTATAGAAATGTTCGTACCTGACAGCTAACCCTCGTAAGTCTTTGACTAGATTAGTCCAAAATGAGATGGTCAGTTTTACGTCACTTCTTTTTTTTTGTTAAATTGGTCAAATATGATGTTGCATGTTGTACATAGCTTATTCCTATCTGTCCTTTCCCTGCCTGTCCTGGCTCCAACCTTCTAGACTGTTAACATAGTTCTCTCTGTGTCACCATCAATGATTCCATTCTGTGTCAGTTACTTCCTGGCCAGATGGGAAACGGTCCTGTTACTTTTCTATCTGCTGCAATAAACTGCTTACCTGCCACCTTCCTGGATGTGGAGTCTTCTTATTATTTACTACATTTTGGCGACGAGGGTGGGATGGGAGCATCTGGCCATTCCAATTTCGTTTGCAGCTAAAGAAAAGACTGGAAGAACGGTGATCCGTTCCCCAACGAACTCACGAGTTGCAGCGTTTGTATTTCCGTCGACTACCTCTTCCGCAGCTGTTTGGCGTCGAGATTTCCAGATCCGAAGTCTTATTTCAGATTTTCTCCGCCTTTTCCTCTTCGGTTGCCGTAAGCAGCGTCACTTAGCAACGGAGCCTGACAACAACGGTGCGTATGTTGTTCTTTCTGTTGCCATGTCAACTGTCTCGCGAGGAACTGAGAGCGTGAGCTGTGTCTGAGCGTCTTGCGCGCTCACAGGAACACTGAACTTTTGGACGCTACGCTTTGCCTACGCGAGGTCATTAACGTGACCTCCGTGACGTCATACGCAAGCGGCCATCTTTGTTCGTGTTAACCTGTGTTTACCTTCGGCAGTCCAACGCTGAAGAGTTTAACACTGAGGCGATTCCGTGAATGGACCTTAAGGACTTCAGTGCACAAGGAAGCAGGCAATACAAGTAAGCTCGTCATTTGCTGTGACACATTTATTGTTTTAACGCTGAAAAGTTTAACGCTGAGGCGATTCCGTGAATAGACCTCAAAGACTTCAGTACACAAGGAAGCAAGCAATACAAGTAAGCTCATTATTTGCTGTGAGACATTTATTGTTTTAACAATATTGGCAAGCAGGTTAAAGGTGAATTTTGGGTATTGTGCTGAATCCATTTTAAAGTTCGTGACCACAGCCTTCAATTCTCATCTTAGCTACTCTCTAGCGATTACATGTTACATTAGACTCACAGTGCTCCGTGGTCAGCGATAAGTTTTCTTTAAGTTCAAGACTATCATGGCACAATCCATAAATGTCGCCCTTCCTCCACAATTCCTGAGTGAACCAGGCAATCCTTCCACTCCTTGGGAGGACTGGATCATTATGTTTAATGATTATATCGAAGCCCTGGATGGAGAAGGTTTCTCTGCCAAAAGAAAGAAAGCGCTATTGATGACCACATTGGGAAAAGAAGGGCAACGACTTTTTAAATACTTACCCCAAGTTCTTTCTGCCACTTCACAACCTTTGGATGAATTCAAAGAAGCCATTGCCAGGCTGGAGAACAGATTCGGAAGAGAAGAAAACCTAATCCTTCAACGTTATAGATTCTATAAAAACAAACAACTTGAGGGTGAAAGTATAGATGACTTTGTTGCTCGCCTACGTGAATTGTCTGTTAAATGCAACTTTGGCCAAATGGCAGATGAACATATTAGGGACCAATTAGTTGTACAGGCTAATAATAGAAAGATCCAGGAACGCTTGTGGGCCGCAAAGAACCCAACTCTCAAAGTAGCAATCGAGCTTGCTAAAGTAGTTGAGGAGAGTGAGAAATGTATTAAGGAGTTATCAAAAGGTGGTACTGATTCCAAAGTTGCTGAAATATCCCATAAAATGGTCAATAGCGACATTAGTGATGATGAAGCGGCTGCTGTTGCGATAGTTAGGAAGAAAGGTTATGTGTTACAAAAGAAGAATATGCCTCAACAGTCGTTCAATAGGCCGCAACTACAGCCTAGTAACAAATTTGTGTCTAAAATGTGCTCTAGATGTGGGAGTTATTCTCATACGTCTGACGCAAAATTTTGTTTTGCTAACAACAAGGAGTGTTTACGGTGTGGTAAATTAGGTCATTTCGCAAAAGTATGTAAGAACAGAACCAACCAGAGAGTTACAGTAGTGAGTGATTACAATGACCTAAAGCGTGATGTCAACAAAATACTTGTATTGTATGATTCAGTATGTGCGTGTATCGAGAAGAGAGAGCGGATAATCAAAGCAAAGTTTTTGATTGATGAGAAAAATGTCGATTTGATGGTTGACACCGGTTCCAAGTGGACTATTATTCCGTCGTCTATGCTGAAGGAAGTATGGGGAAACAAATGCTTGGATGTGTGTGATATTTTTCCATCCGGTTACCAGGGTGAGAAAATCAACCTTCTTGGTTACTTTAAAGCGATGATTGTTTTCAAAAATAGGTCAACCTGGGGCAAGATTTACGTGTCTGTGGATGGTCCCGCAATACTGGGACGTTCTCATCAGTATGACTTACACATAATTGTTAATCCCAGAGCTGATGAACCTGTTTTAGTTGTGGATGATTGCTACATTGATGACATTCTTGCCAATCATAGTCAGGTGTTTCGGGAGGAATTAGGTGAACTACAAGGATACACACACAGAATACTGTTAAAGGAGGGCAGTATTCCTGTACAGCACAAAGCGAGGCGAGTCCCTTTTGCCTTGTGTGATGAAGTTAAGGCTGTTTTGGAAGAGATGCTTCAGGGAGGTATCATTGAACCGATTGAAGCTTCTCCATGGGTTTCTCCCGTGGTTATCTCACAGAAACCTGACAACAAAATTCGTTTCTGTGTAGACTTACGCTCTTTGAATAAATGCGTAGTGGCTGACATATTCCCTTTACCCAATATAGGTGAATTGGTTTCCACCCTTAAGGGGGCTAGATTCTTCAGCAAGTTAGACCTTAAGCACGCCTATCACCAGATTCGTCTGGATGACAGCTCAAAACATCTTACAGCTTTTATTACAGGCGAGGGAACTTTTCAATTTACCCGGTTACCCTTTGGACTAATCTCTGCTGCCAGTGTTTTCCAGCGTATGGTTACTGAGGTATTCAAGGGATTGGATAAAGTTATCTTCTTCCAGGATGACATTCTCATTTTTGGTGATACCTTGGAGGAACATAATTGTGTTTTACGCAATGCTTTAGGTAGAATTGTTGATGCTGGTCTCACGTTACGTCGTGAAAAATGTGCATTTCTGGTCAAAGAGGTCGAATATCTGGGTTTCTGTCTCTCTGCTGAGGGTGTAAGGCCTAAGAAAAACCTTTTAGAAGCAATTGAACTGGCGCCTTCTCCTGTAGATAAGGAACAACTCAGGTCCTTCATGGGGCTAATTGAGTTCTACTCCAAGTTTGTAAAAGATTTTTCCACGAAGACAGCTCCCTTAAGATCTTTGTTAAAAAAAGGTGTCAAGTTTTCTTGGATGAGTGAACAAGAGTCTTGTTTTAACAGCATCAAATCTGAACTTAAGTCCTCAGATGTTCTCACTCCTTTCGACATTAGACGTTCTTCTGCTCTAATGGTCGACGCAAGTGGTGTCGGTCTTGGGGCTGTCCTTCTTCAGAAACATGAGGGAGGTGAAAAAACTATCGCCTTTGCTTCTAGGCCTCTGTCTACCTCTGAGGTCAATTATTCCGTTATTGAGCGAGAAGCTCTTGCGGCTGCATGGGGTGTTAACTATTTTAGAACATATCTGTGGGGTTCTCGGTTTGTTCTTCGTACAGATCACAAACCCCTAGTGAATGTTTTAGCACCTGGTGGCACAGGTAAAGGTTCGCCCAGGCTGGCCAGGTTAGCCTCTCGCCTTCAGGATTATCAGTTCGAAGTTGAATTTGTTCATGGTTGGAGGAATGTCCAAGCCGACTGTTTATCGCGCCTCCCTGCTTCTCCCTCTAATCCCCGAGATTCATTGAGTGAGCTGTGTGATGACAGAGCTGTTGCCTCTTTACAAGATGTCTTGTTTTTGTGTGAGAGTTCTTTTTCTGCCGAAGATTGGTCCAAAGGCATGGATGAAGATCATGTCTTAAAAGCTGTGGTTAATCTTGTTCTCAAAGGGGCAAGAAGAGAAAGTACCTTGGAACCAGCTGTCAGACCCTTTCTTAAGGTCGTAAATGAGTTGTCTGTTTTTGGGAAAAATGTATTGATGAGAGGTGATCGCTATATTCCTCCCAGCTCCTTGAGGGGAAAGATTCTCAGTTTAGCTCATGAGGGTCATTTGGGCCAAACCCTTACCCAGCGGCGTGTAAAAGAAAATTTTTGGTGGCCCTCAATCGATAGTGATGCTGTAGACTGTGTGGTCAAGTGTTCCTTATGCATGGAAGGGGAGAAGTGCCTTAAGATTGTTGGTTCCCAATCTGTCGGTAACATTTCCTTTAAAAACATGCCCTGGCATACAATATGCTTGGATTTCATTGGCCCTATGTGCGAATTACCCTTAAATCAACGTTTCGCCGTGGTTGTTGTCGATTGCTTTTCCAAGTGGTTGACTGTACGTTTCATGAGGGAGATTACGACTGACTCCACAATTCTTTTTCTTAAGTCTGTTTTTATGAATGAAGGTTATCCTTCAGTTCTAATTACGGATAATGGCACCCAGCTCACCTCTAACAAAATGGCAAGTTTCATGCGTGAATGTGGTATATCTCATCACCGCACTTGTCTTTATAATCCCGAAAGTAATGGTTTGTGCGAAAGAGTCAATCGACTGGTAAAGGGTGTGATACAAATGTCAGTTGCTAGTGGGTGTTTTTCTGATGAGCGTGTACAAGAGTTGGTTTGGGCATACCGCTCAACGCCCCATGGGCAAGCCGAAAAGTCCCCTTTTGAACTAATGCGCGGTCGTTCCCCTGTTTCTAGGCTAACTCCTGCCTGGTTGAGGGAAGATAGTAAGCATTCTTCTCCTTCAAATGCTTCCTCTCTTCCCATATCCACTGGTGATTTAGTCAAAGTCAAGCCAGGTCGCTGTACTAAGGGCCTCTCGAAGTTCAGCGGTCCATTTCGCGTTAAGAAAGCTTTTCCCCAGTTTGTTTTGCTTGAGAATGGTGCCAAATGGAACTACAGAAGGGTCGCTTTATATCAGAAAAAGGCCTCAAATGTTTCAGATTGTAACCTTGATTCTCCTGAGATGGGTTGCAGTGGCTACATGTTGTCTGCTCAAGGAGATTCTGATTTGCGTGGTTTACCTGCTGCACGGGGGGAGGTGGGTGGTGGCGATGCTTCTTCATCTGTGTGTGATGATGTGCTTGGGAGTTCTGCCTCTGCTACTACCTCTGCTATTCCTTCTTCCAACGTCTGCTCAAGGTGTCCACGTTCTCGCCATCCTCCCGCTTATTTGAATGACTATGTTCATTAAGAGTTTTTACTGTTCTTTTGCTCTTTTCTTTTCTTGTTTTCTTTTGTTATCCAAAGGGGGGAGATGTGTTGTACATAGCTTATTCCTATCTGTCCTTTCCCTGCCTGTCCTGGCTCCAACCTTCTAGACTGTTAACATAGTTCTCTCTGTGTCACCATCAATGATTCCATTCTGTGTCAGTTACTTCCTGGCCAGATGGGAAACGGTCCTGTTACTTTTCTATCTGCTGCAATAAACTGCTTACCTGCCACCTTCCTGGATGTGGAGTCTTCTTATTATTTACTACATTGCACACAAGGTGTGCCTTCCTTTTTGACACAGTATCTTTGCAGTGTTTGTTTATTACTTCTGCAGACTTCACGACGATAAATTCTCGATGGCTGCAAACGTGTGCTAAAAACGATTCTCATATTATATACATAATATCAGTCGCTGTACTAACCGTTTCCGGCGCCATATATGGCTCATTGAATATATTGAAAAACGTCAGCAACCATGCACGTTCCTTGCACGCAGCTCCATTAATAATTACCTTATTGGGCCTTTTGAGTGCGAGAAATCTACATTTTATTGATTTACCTGCAGAAGAGATTATTTCAGTAAATATGGACATATACTTCGCGAATGAACAAATGGTCTTTATTGGATGCTTTTTTCATATCAATGACAGACCTTCTGGACTGTTCCGATATTGTACAAAAAACAGATCCTTGCGCGCGTCATCACGATCTATCCACTTTTGCTACGCTAGAGTTGTTCCGTAAAACTCCTGTGATAAATGTTACAATTCCCTATAGCTTCTCTAGTTTAATAGAGCAGTTGCATAGACATGCCAGCAGGTGGCAGCAAAACCTTTGTCAACAAGTTACATGTATTTACCTTAGAATTGTGTGTGCATCGTCTTGTTTGCTAGGTCTACAATAATCGGTTTCACGATATATTTTTTATTTGTACAGTTAATTAAAACCGTTATAAATCCAAGACAATAAAAGGAAACAAGGAGAGCAAAGGTTAAAATAGCAAATTCACTGCGTGAATTGATTCTGTATTACATAAAGTAGATGATTGCTGTAGCCAGCTGCAAGTTTAATACATCTTCCATTGAGTGGCCTTTGAAAGTGATTATGTGCTAGCATTAAAAGCTGTTTATAGTACATTAAAAATAACATACCAGAGGCCCTATTATTAGGGTGACCAGAATTTTAAAGCCAAAAACCGGTACAATTCACAAAAATAGAAGAAAGACTACAATTTTACTTCAAGCGAGCGCACAGAATAGCAGCGCTCCTCGGCAGAGAATTACAGAACAGGCAGTAAAACATACATAAAAAGCTGTTTTTTAACCTGTTAACTGCGGCACTAAGTCCGCAGCGGTGCGGGCGTTCTCTTGCGCTGGCGGAGCCGCGTCTGCCGTTGGACGTGCGCAGCACTACGAAGGTAGTGCTTGCGACGGCCAACGGCCGACGGCAACAGGGAAGGGGTTAAACCCAGTGGCTTGCCTGTTAATTAAATTGCTTTCTTGAAACAACTGCCAACTTCCCTGCTTTGTAAAACATAAAAAACACACCCCGCCGTTTTCAGTTGACCCTCTCTGAAAACCGGGACATGAGCAACATTTTTTTCAATCTACCGGGACAGCTGGTAAAAAACAGGGACCGCCCTGGCAAATCCAGGACGCCTGGTCACCCTATGTATTATGATGCATTTTCTTTGTAAGGGCCGAGCGCACCTTTCAAAAAGTGTGTTGCTGCAGTAACAAGGAGAGTGTGCCGTATTACATGGATGAACTGCCCCCCGGACAGCAGCGAACATGTGCTGCCCCCAAATACAGAGCGACTCCTTCAAAGCCTGCTCCATGTTTCTCAGTGCAGGTGGCAACCAGCCTGAACTTATAAGGGGATTAGAGAAGTCGGTGTAATGAGTGACTGCATCTGCCTGCAAGTGGATGTTTGGGTGGCCCATAGGATCTCCTTCCCCCTTCCAGAGGGCTGCTATCAGGGAGTGCACTGACAGTCTACTTTATAGGCGGCACACTGTAAGTGCGCCTCCTGAGAGCTTCTTTGCCTCTGCACCCATGCGTATAATATGCCGTAGATGCAGAGACAAAGATATTTCCTCATTTGCATGGGGCCATACCCCTATGCAAATGAGGGAACACCCTCTGGTGATAGCACTGGTGATATGTGCGCCAGCACTGGAAAGACACGCAAAAGCATCTGCGGCCATTTCTCTAATACCAAAGTTCCCCAGGAGCACGCAAAGCTGGCGCACATGCCCGTTGCCCCCCCCCGGACACTTTCTGTAGTATGGACCCTGGTTGTTTAATATCAAAAGACATAGAAAGGAAAAGTGTGATACTGGGAATGCCTTTACAGAAAATAAAAGACTGTCAGTCATAGGCAACTACTAACTTTAGGACTCCTAAATGCCTTCTGTGAATACCGAAAGTCTTAAAATTAGGATTTTTCTCAATTTAGTAGTAGTAAAGTTAGGACTACTAACTTTAGGACTACTAAATGCCTTCTGTGAATACCGAAAGTCTTAAAATTAGGATTTTGCTCAATTTAGTAGTAGTAAAGTTAGGAATCCTAACTTTACTACTACTAAATTGAGAAAAATCATAATTTTAAGACTTTCGGTATTCACAGAAGGCATTTAGGCATCCTAAAGTTAGTAGTCCTAACTTTACTACTACTAAATTGAGAAAAATCCTAATTTTAAGAATTTCGGTATTCACAGAAGGCATTTAGGCATCCTAAAGTTAGGAGTCCTAACTTTACTACTACTAAATTGAGAAAAATCCTAATTTTAAGACTTTCGGTATTCACAGAAGGCATTTAGGAGTCCTAAAGTTAGTAGTCCTAACTTTACTACTACTAAATTGAGAAAATCCTAATTTTATGAATTTCGGTATTCACAGAAGGCATTTAGGAGTCCTAAAGTTAGTAGTCCTAACTTCTGTGAATACCGAAATGAGTAAGTTCATTCTGTGAATACCAAAAGTAGTAAGTGCATTCTGTGAATGCCAAAAGTAGTAAGTTAATTCTGTGAATCGGGCCCCTTGTTATTAAGTTTGGTTGTCAGATCTACTGCATATAAATTATAAACCATGGAAGCCTGCACTCCGTGTGTAAAAAACCCAGTTTCTAATTTCCTTGTTACAATTGAGATGTGACACACTTAGTTGCCTTTAATAAAGACATGACATAGCCCCTCAAGTGCAAAACCTATTACATTTGAGTTCTGATGCCACAATGCCTTCTGCCAGCGCCAGCAGACAAAGGGTAAGGCACAAAAATGAAATATGGCTCTTCCTTACGTTGCTTCGTTTTTCTAGAACAGTGATAAGCTGAAAGAAGATATTTATGGAAACATGTTTATTTTTTCCACAACTTTATGTAATTGCAAGAATGATTATGAGTTACAACTTTTTTTAGGTCGAGCATTTAGGATCTCTTGAATATACCTTATGTTGGACTTGGCCCTGCTTACAGGGTCATCCTGAACCTTTTTGCCTTCCCCCTAGCCTTTTTGCTGTTATGGAATGAGTGGTTGTAGGACGTTGGACACTTTAGCGCTGGTTAGCAGTGCCAAGTGTGCGTGCTTTCTACCCTACATAGGCTTATATTAGGAACCCCCCCTCTTTAGGGGACATCTCCCCCATGATAGGAAATGTATATGCCATGTGTGGTGTGAGAGGAAAATAATAAATGCTGTGCAATGGTATACGCACCTTTATTTTCACCATTGCAGTAACTTCACTTTTAAAATGGACACCATTGCTGTGTGCTTTGTGCCGCCTGCATGTGGCTGTCCAGTGTTCGAAGTGACAGGGTGCCCTACACCTCCCCCACAGTGACAGTTGGGACTGGAACTGCCAGGAGCGTTCTAGAAGGTTCTAGCCCTTTCAGGTAGGTGGGGTGAGGGGGGTACATATAGGGGAGCTCTGCCTCCATATGCTCAGACTGTGCGTGGACTTTTATCGAGAGGGGACACTCTGCTAGGATGTACCGCCGCAAGGGCCTGCTGCTGGCCCCTGTGCCCATCTGAGCTCCTCTACTGTCCACAGGGCTAGTGGGAGACTCTGCTGGAGTGGAGACTGCTGCGCTAGCAGGATTGCCATCGTAATGGAGGATGACTGTTCCTAAGAACTGCTGCTTCAGGTCTGGTGATCTGCCCTGCTGCCTGCGGATCTTTTCCTTCATTAACTGGCCCCTAGCGCCCCGTGAGTGCTAAATTTCAAGGGACTATACTTGCCTGCCTCCCTAGTGCCTCGTGGAGGCTGCAGCTTTATTTGGTGGGATCTAGCACCTGGGAAGTGCTACAACTTTATTCCAGCAGTGACTATGCCCTGCCTGCTGTATAGCGCCTGGTGAGCACTTTGTCTATACTGGCCAGGAGGTGAGGAACGCCTGCCCCCTGCAGAGCTCTGCTGCCTGGAGGAGCTGATCATCTGAAAATACAGCGGGAGCCCACCCTGCTTGTGTGCCGCCGAGGAATGTTTTAAGAACCAGCGGGAGCCCACTCCGCATGTAGACACCTTCTAATATAAGGCGGGAGCATACCCTGCTGTGGTGCCGCATTTGCGGGCCGCTGCAACATTTTCTTTTCTTTTGAGCATCGTAACATTTTAGAGCCCCCGGGCGGGAGGGCTCCAATGGGCAAATTGGTGCCAGAAATGACTTTATTTTTGTGGGCTTGACTCTGAGACAGCTGCGCCGCAGAACGAGCAGCTGCAACGTTGTGCATACTGGGGTAGAGGCCTGTGGGTGTTCCAGAGGGTATGGAAGTGCTAGTCCCTGTCCCTACAGCTGCACCCAAGAGAGTGGACACATACCATGACGAGGACAAGTAACTGTGACGTTCCTAGGGTGGTCCCGCTGATTTCTGGTATAATGTTGTACGGAGATGCCCCGTGATATGCCTAATGTCATAGGATAGGCCTAATCTAGTCCAATGCTTAATGTATTCATGGCAGGATGTTTTAGGGCTATACCACTGCTGATAAGGCTTATGTCTAATGCTTTTTCACCCCCTAATGAATCCTCTACGCTCACCTCTGTAAGCCCACTGTTCATGTTGTTTATGCCTAATGATGATGCTTTCATGTTTATAGCGATATCAAAGGGGATGATGGACGGAGTGTTTGAGCAAATGAAACACTCACCCCCAGTCAACTGATCTGGGTTTACTCCATCACCATTCTTTAGCTCACTCCACCACCCCAGTTAAGACATGGCCATATGCAAATCAGTCTGACCCTGTGCCTCATGGGAACAGTCCAGCCCGAACTGCCAAGCCATGTCTTCCCTGGACCGGAAACAAGCATTCTGAGACCGGTTTCGGATTCATAATCCTCATCATCCAGGCTACCTTGAATCCAGTGGTAGAGTGAAGCAAGGGACCCACGTCTGGGCTTACCCTGCCAACTTAGGGTGAACAAAGCGATACCAAAGGGGATGATGGAGGGAGCGTTTGAGCAAATCAAACACTCACACCCAGTCAACTGATCTGGGTTTACTCCATCACCATTCTTTATCTCACTCCACCACCCCAGTTCAGACATGGCCATATGCAAATCAGTCTGACCCTGTGCCTCATGGGAACAGTCCAGCCCGAACTGCCAAGCCATGTCTTCCCTAGACCGGAAACAAGCATCCTGGGACCGGTTTCGGGTTCATAATCCTCATCAGCCAGGCTGTCTTGAATCCAGTGGTAGAGTGAAGCAAGGGACCCATGTCTGGGCATATCAAGTCTATGGCAATGTTGCTAAGACTAGGCATAATGGACGTATGCTAGTATTGCTAATGAGATGCTCACACTGCCGATGGTGTTGTGCATTTATGCCTAGAGAGATGCCTCATGCCATTTTGCCTAATATTCTGCTTTAGACCTTGTGCCCACTGATACTAGGCCTAATGTTTTCATTCTAGGCCTCCGCTAATGTGTTCATGCTAATGCAGGTTTTGGACCTAGTGTTTTCATGCTATGGAGATGCAGCATGCTTATACTGTTCCCTCAATGTTAATATGGTTATGCCTAACGTGATGCATAATATGATTTACGCCTACTGGTTCAGTGCCCAAGGCAACCACGCTAATGTGGTATGCCTAATGTGCTGCTCATGTTTTATACCTAACGCTTTTATGCCTAAGGTTATGCCGTGGCCCTGATAATGTTGCCTCTATGGCCACCAGTTGATGCCTAGTGCCAATGTGGTATATGCTTTATGTTCATGCCCATTGGGAAATATCTCTAAGTTCAGGGGCCTGCCAGTAGGTACTGGCTGGTTCACATTTATTACTGACGGTCCTACCTCTATCTTTGTACTTTGGTGATGGTTCTGGCAGCGGCCCGCTGGCCCTGCCTGTATATCACCCCGTGTAAGTGAATGCTGGGTGTCAGTTGGTACTGTGTTCATACCTGTGATAATATTCTAACGTGTTCTGCCTAATACATATGCTGTTTTTTTCACCTAACCTGGTGTGAAGTCTCTTTTTGTAGTGTGCCTGGTGTGTCGCTTTTGAGTGTGCTGCACAGATGCTTTACACAATGCTCCTGGTTTAGCCTACCCGCTCTGCACCACGCTACCCCATTTCTAACACTTTAGTATATATACTTTAGTATAAACTTGATCCAGCGGGACACCAACCTGCAGTCAAAATTCACCAAATACTCATTTGGGCCCATAAACCTCACACTCACTCATTACCGGGTCAATGAAAACCCGCTGGGGATCAATTTAGGGCTAATTCTATATGCCCATTTTCCTCTATGTCTTGAGCCTATTTAATACTATGCCCTTTCTTACAAAATGGATTATTATTATTATTATTTAATTTTATAGAGCGCGTAGTCACCCGTAAGTATCCCAGCGCTAAAATCAGTACAACCGGAAGTTGACAGGGGGAGGGGAAAGACAGTTTAAGGGAAGAGGTGGGTTTTTAGTTGCTTCCTGAACCGTAGGTAGTTGGATTCGGTTCTCAAGTGGTGCAGTAAGGATCTATTTCAGTTGATTATATTTAGTAATTATGACAATGAAGCATTTACCTGTTTCTGTTATTAAATAACCACAGACTCGGATAGGTTTAAAATGTATGTGAGTTTTACTATGGGAATTAAAGACAAATTACAGTGTTAACTCCATCATTCTGAAGAGGTAAGATTAGATCAAATCAAAACTATTAATTTAATGACAAGTACCACAGGAAAAGAGGATTGATCGAAAAGTCACATTGACACAATACACTGATTATATTTACCTAGGATGGTGTGAGATCAGACCCCTCTGGCCAAGAGTTGTGCACCCTTTAGAAATTCAGGTGATAGGTTCAGGACAGGAATAGGACAGGACGGGTAGCCTCTTCTGGATTCGACGCCTGCGTCTCACCCCTCTCTGATACTAATTTCCTCCTCGATTCTTTCCCGATCTCCTTCCTAATTCTATTACCTCCCCGTTTCTTCCGCAATCTCCTTCCTAATTCTATTGGTTTGAAAAGAAATTCAAAGTCTGCTTCTTTAGGTATTTCGACCAGCAATCGGACAGCATCTCTATCTCTCAGTGTTCTGTAACTAATCTAACTAATTACCCCAATTGTACCTTTTTAGTGGCATGTTCCACCCCCATATGTTTCAACCTTATGAAATTCCTAATTTTGATTGGTCAAGCCGAGGGGATGATCATCACACCATGCTACGTTTAATACTTTTTCTTAAGACCTTTGTCTTATGTTCCTGCCCATTAATTTGTTTCTCCCAAGCTTTATTCCCACCCATGTTCATAATGCATTATCAACAATGTGTTCAGTTTCTACAGTTGTCGATTGAGTCTTCAGGATGTTCAGCTGGTTCCCAGGACATGTAAAAAGGGTGTCCTTAATCGGGTTCCAAGACTTGAGCTCATGTCTCCGGAGTTGTCTCTATCACGCATGCGGATGGGTGTCACATGACTGTCAGCCCTTAGCTCTCTTTAAGGCCCAAATACGAACTAACAGAGAAGTCAAAAGACAAGATGTTAGATTAAAATAATTTTACTGTATACCACTTATCTCTACTCTACTCTGATTTAATTAGAAAGACTATTTATGCATTAGCATTTAGTATATAATGCGATTTAGTTTCAGCAGAGCAGATGCTTAGTATGTGCGGCCATTTTGGCAGTCATTGCGCAGAAGCAAAGCTTTCCCTCCAAGTGTTAAGACGTCATGCAGTTGACACATGCACAGTAGGTTTTCCCGCATTAGCAGCCATTTTGAATCACACTCAGGTTACTTGTTAGTAGACACATAGGCAAGCTTCCCCTTTTTCTAATAAATGTAAGAATAATGTTTAAAATTAGTAGTAAAAACAATATCAGAGATTTATTACGATATTATGTGAGAGGATTTATCCAGCAAGTATGAATACACACCACTGAGCCCCCCGAGCAGGGATAACCTGGTGGGCGTGTGTGTCTAGTGTGAGTATGCTGGTCAGTGCAAAGGACTGATCTGTATTTTTGTTGCTGCTATTGGGGGAGTATAGGTCTTCAACCATTGCTCTCAGATTTACCTGAATTTAAAGAGAAGCCTCTTTTTTCATTTAAGCGTGGCCGCAACCTACGAGATAGGTTGGTACATGCTTATGAAAATGAAAATCAATACCTTGTAGAGAATATGAGACAACTGATCCCTCTGACAGGTCACTTCAAATGCAATAAATGCACTGCCTGTGATACCACA
Source organism: Lissotriton vulgaris (assembly GCF_964263255.1). NCBI lineage: Eukaryota > Metazoa > Chordata > Amphibia > Caudata > Salamandridae > Lissotriton > Lissotriton vulgaris. The sequence continues at coordinate 834,442,810 of NC_141696.1, read as the reverse complement.
GACAATAGAAAATCATTTGAAATTAATGGCAAAACAACTACAATCAAATACTTCTCCAACTGTCGAACACAAAATGTGGTATATTGTATACAATGCCCATGTGGCTTGATATACATAGGTAAAACCACTCAAATGGCTAAACAAAGAATCTTGCAGCACCAGTCCAGGATCAGGTGTAAAATAGAAAATGCCCCACTGGTGGAACATTATCTCTGCCAAAACCACAGCGAAAAGGACATGAAATGGTGGGTTATAGATGTCATTAAACCAACTATCAGACAACCAAATGTCGATAGACTACTCACATTAAAAGAAAATCAATGGATTGAACTTGCCAATAGCGTAAGAAAGGGGTTAAATTCCTCGACTGAATGGCACACTTTGGCCTGTATAACTTGAGATCATACTATATTACAACATATAGGTCAGGTTTAGTCTAAGAATGTGCGCGCATTTATATTGCGACAGATGACTCTGTTAATCTATTCAATGTAAACTCTGAATACCTATATTATGATGTGTATACAGTATAAAATCTCATGCTTCTCAAAACCTCAAGATTGTACGCGCATTACATGGCGACAGGGTGTTTAAAAACTTTGCAGAATGTCTACCACCAGCTTTGAATCATAACACTGTTCGTGTATACAAATGTTACGTCCTATACATATTGGTTAGGACATCAATAAGTGTACTTCTGCCATTAGTGTTTTTAAGTGAAGACTTACATCATTTACCATCATGTTGGCACATATCACAATGTTGTTCTTATAAATCGACAAGACCCAGGTGTAAATTTAGGAAACACGTGACATCGTGAAAATACACCCCTCTTTTTGATTTTTTGATTTTTAGATAATTGTTGATTAAATAAACGTACACTACAATAGTCCGCGCTGATGCCAATAACAATACGATGTGCATGCCTTATATGATGATATTTCACATCCTATATGATAATATATCACACTGTAGACCTTCTAAAATGGCCGCAACATTGCACAAATCGAGTCCCATATAAAGACATGTGACCTAAACGTTCGACGTCACGTGATCTAAACGCTCGACGTCATTCAGCGTAAAAACGCTACCATTTGCTCAAAACGTTGTTCGCCTTTGACCCGATTCCCGACGAGCCGGAGCGTCTGCTACTTTCATAAGTAAGTAAAACGCGAGTGACACACCTAACGAAGTTAGCCACGTTTAAGATGTGGCTTAGACTGGGTAGATTAAGACTTGCCTTATAGAGGTTAATATGTGACCAAACGCGTAACAGCTGCAGAAACTATCTTCATGAGAGTGCTGTTTCGATCATTTAAAACAAACCGCTAACCTCAGTCTAAAGAACTGAAATACTGTTAACTTTCGTGTCACAACCGAACTGAACTCGCCATATAACTAGGCTGTTTAACTGAACGCAACTTAACATCATTGGCTAGTTTTTCATTAAAATGTATCGTTTTGAATAAAATACCCTTTAAAATGGCTTTCAACTACATGCCTTTCCTATCGCTTAAATAGATGGGCATTTTTGCCTCCACCATGTCTAAAATGGTGATGTTAACCCTTGACGCACACAGTGATAACATATTAGTAATACAAGTCACTGTGTGATGAGTCCTATATACGACCCCTTATACAACCTGGGTCAATATTTTATTAAACAATTCATTAAATGCCCACTTCTAAGTTAGCTATGAAATAAATAAACAATTTTTAGAAAATAAAAATGATGATATACAACACTATGAAAGGTTGAGTGTTACAAAATATATATTATTTATTTCAGCACAGTTGGACCTTTAATCAAGAACTGACTTACATATTTGGATCAATACGTGGATCATAAACTAAGGGATAATTTGTGGAATCCCTAAGGTAAAAATTATCCCCATACATGCATTAATAAAAAACAGCCAGCATGCATAAGAACAAATGAATAAGATCTCTTTTTTGCTCTCCATAGGGTACAAGTCGCACTGTACTTTCAAAATATCCTCTGTGCTTTCTCCATTTGTACTATGAGTAAGTTGTTTGATTGTTCAATTCCAAACAGAACTCTAGATTTTATCCTAAATTGTACTGTGTAAGCCATCAGCCTCTGTCACCACACTGACTAGTCTGTGAAGCTACACGTTTTACATATGCTTTTGTAATGTAAATAGATTGAAAGGATATTAGCAACACTTGAATAATTATATGTTATTAATTTCATGATTTAATTACCTTTTAGGGGTCATTCATACTGCATTTAAAAGTTTATCGTCCTGATGATGGTCTTTGGATTAAACGTGTGAGACCGAAACGTCGACACCACAGTCTATGTCTACATCTGCATCAAACTTTCTGTTTATTTCTAAAAGAAGTTATTCCCTTGTTCATTTACAGACTAGACTCTCTCTTATGTATTGATGGATTGATTTTACTGCTTCCTTATACTTAAGAGTTTTGTGCATTCTTTCTTAATATGAACCCTTTTATAATTTGAATCTGATTTGAAGAGATAAATAACAAGTTTCTTACAAATAATTCATTGTGTTGCTTCTTCTTTTCTAACTTCATTTGTTGAATAGACCTACCATTGTTTCTGGTGAAATTTTCTAGGCTAGTGTGGTAGCCTGTGCAAGGTCTTAATTAAAAATTAATCGTCACAATAGTGGCTGATTGTTTCGGTCCAATAGTCTTAAGTAACATAGACTGTACCATATTGTTTTTTTTAAAAAAAGAATTCTATAAAAAAATCCCTTGCTAGAACCTTTCTTTAAACAAAGCTATTGGGGGAGAGCAGTGGTATTTTACCGCATAACGGGACACTTGTATTTTAGAATCCACGTCACCAGACACGGACTCTGCTCAAGCTGGAATGACAAGAAGCACCTGCTGGCATGAGTCGGGGCTTTATTATGAATTCAGGGGGAGGTCACTGTGCCAACACCTACGGGCAAAGCATCGAAAAGTTCCAGTAAGGGGCCTGCCAGGACGAGGGGTGTTTGGAGTGGGGAGGTTAACAATTGTTTATTGCCAAACATCAATGGAGGGCGGTGAAAACTGATTTTGTGTGCAATCTGTGCCGGAGTTAACATCTATCATAGAAATAATTGGGGTATTTCAAATAGCATGCAAGAACGTTGTATACAAATTTATTGTGGTATGCAGATACTTTGATGTACACAAAGTCTAAAGTTCTGTAATTTTATATTTATAGAGACAACAACAGTTCTCTCTCTATGGCCCTGGACATCTTTCAATGAGAACCATGCCCTGAGCACTTAAGCTGTCTAATTGAACACTTCCCTCTGCTTACCTACATTGAGAAAGGCATAACTGCCAAACACGTCTGCATGATAACATTAATAAAATTGTGGAGAAATTAGACATCTGGAGCCTTACTTGGTGGTGATGGATTTACGCGGATAATCTTGGGAAGTGTCTTAGCTCGCACTGAATTGGGCCCAGGCGTTTGTGGATATATGTGTATATATATATATATATATATATATATATATATATATATATATATATATATATATATATATATATATATATATATATATATATATATATATAGTCAGAACTTTTGTGTATAACAGCAATTGAAAGCAACATTGTATCAGCGATTAGTGTGTTTTTTCACTGTTTATTCAACATCACGTGGTTTTGGTGGACGCCTCCAGGGGGCGGTGTCAGTTTCACTGCATACACCTATAAAAAAAGCATAACGTTTTGAAACATGTTGTAGCGTGATCAAGGGCTTTCCGCCCGAAACGCGTCGCTGGTTCTGTTAAAAATAAAATTCCATCTTGCTGACTTTTGATGGTCCGGTCCTCTTTCTTTGCTGGCGTGGAGGCGGTGTCTGCGAGCGCAGAGCAAGTTGCTGAGGAATCCCTGGTCTCATACATTGACGGAAGTTGATTTGCTTCCGTAACGGACCCCCTCGTCGACTGTTGACAGCTGCCTCAAATCACGTCTTTGGGCTCTCGCATGGGAATCAAAGCGGCTGTCCCCGGATGCACTGAAACACGGCCACTCTGGTTTTGGCGGTTTTGAGCGGCCCCGAGGATTCGCGTCGGAGGACGTGGGACGCGGAGCAGTTCCTGCCTGAAACCAACGGTGAGTGCGTTTCGAATGTCATACCATCCGGTGACGAGGTAATCGAGCAGCAGTAAATTGACGAGCCTTACGCGTGCTCGTTAACTTTGATTATTCGGCAGAACCTTTAACAACATGGACAGAAATGAAATTGACAAACAACGGGAAGAAGCTGCTTTGTCACTGTTTGACTCTACAAACACGTCTTCCAATCGAAACGCAGCACAGACACAAAGTGAAAATGCCAATTCGCAAGTAAAAGATCTCAAACAATTGTTTAAGGAGCTAGTAAAACTGCGCAAGGCTGAATGTACTAAATGGTGGGAGCACAAATCCCTCAGTAAATACGAAGAAGTGGGCCGGGTTCCACGAGGATTAAGGATTTTATTGGCCCCCAGTTTTGATAACCCGGACCCAGCCATGTTACAGGAATGGGGGGAGAGTAACTTGGCTGCTTCCATGAATTTAGTTTGCATCCTAATAAAATATGCTGCCAGCGACCGAGCGAAACTGCTGGAACAGATCAAAGCATTAGAATTGGAAATCAAGGCCTGTCAGAATGTCACTGAAACTAAAAAACTTACGGACAACATGAATGAGCAACTTCAAAAGCATGAAGAAAAAATCAAAACTCGCAAAGCATCCAAATTTACCCGTGATGCAGATGACTATCGCCTCGGGAGGATATTTACATTCTCTAAAAAGTATAACACTGCTAAAAGACAGGCGTATACAAAAAAGAAAAATGCCTCTGCACCCAAATCCAGCAATCACATGGCAACCACCAGCTCGGGCTCGACAGCATTAACTGATGCTAATTCCATGGAACTGAAGGACTGGGTTCTTTAAGACCCAGCGGTGCCAGGGGACAACACCTGAAACCTTCGTGGGTAACCTGCTCCGGCGTACGAATGACAGAGACACGGGACACTTCCTTTGGCGTCAAAGATTCAAGGTTTATTTGCTGCAGGGAAACACAGAAATCACGGAAGTACAACGAGTGTAGTTCGGGGAGACTGCTTCCAATTGGTTCTGTGGGTCGCTCCTTTTATACACGATTCTCCCATAGGTTTGCATAGCAGACAAAGGTTTACAACCCGGTTCCCACAATTATCCCCGAGAGGGGTCGCTTTGGTCACTTTGATACATACAAGGTCCGGAACATGAGTGCGGAAACATTTGGCAGTTCCCAACTGTAAAAACCCATCTTCCCACCATTAGTACATTCCAATCAGCAGTAAAACAGATCGAAGAAGGAACAAGAACAGGTGTGGAGGAAGATGGAAACAGTGGGGAGATTGGAAAAGGGTGTAAAAGGGGAGGTATCGGGAAACACGAGCTACAGGCATCAAAGGGACGTGCCTAATGAGATGCACGGCTGAGACAATAAATCGGCACGGCGAGATGAGCCTCGAGCGGGGCCATCTGCCTTACAGTATCATCCCCCTCATCAAAAAGACACTTACAAAGGACATGTGTCTTCCGCAAATATCTTGGGAGCCCCAGGGTCGCGAAGCGGACAACGTCCGTTTGCTGGCTACTTGAGGGCAAGAGACAAAATGGATGCCGTATCTAAGATGGAACCCGTGGGTACAGATGAAAAACCCACGTAACAAACGAACGGTTTAAGTTAGCACAGCGAAACTGCGCACACTTACTAAACTCGTCATTTGCGGTTCGTAGATACCAGACTCGACCATATTCGTGCGAGTCGAAAACACCACTTACAATTGTCACGGAACCTCAGAACAACAGTCGGAATCATCAATTACAAGCGCTTCAAGTATGGAATCTTTATCGTCTGGCTCCACTAGCAATAGTTTAAACTCAAACGGACTGGAAACATTAAATCTCCAGCAGGAAATGGATTTTGTGGTGGAGGAGAGACTCCAAACCCTGAGATCGTGGCAAAACAACCCACAAACAAACAAAGGAGGAATAAACGCAGGAAGGAGCGACGACGCAGACGGAAGCAAAGCCGGGTAACAACCCCAACAAAAGCAAAAGAAAAAAACATGGGGGAAACGACGATAAGTGACAATACAATCATCAACCTCTCTGATGTTGTTCTAAATAAAGCTGAAGAACAATTGCTCGCATTGGGATTGAACTATTCACCCATACAACACTTTAATTACACCATGACCAGGGTTGACCTCTTTTGCTTCATCAGGAAATTAAAATTAAAAAATTTTTTTGCCTTGCAAACAGCCAAAGACCTTGATGTGCAGAACAACGACACGAGAGTAAATGAACCTGGTGAACCACTTTCCCTATTGGCATCTGACACACATGTTTTCCTTGATGCCAATGATTTACTCAATCCCAATAGCGGTGTGGATTTAGATTCTATGGATTCCACCCAGAATCGCCTAAGACAAGTTCCCATTCCTCCCAAAGGAGCAGGTTTGAGTCCCTTCCACAGCAAATCAAAATTCGTTCCTCTAATGCCCAAAGACGCGATAGACATTTATCACGATTGTGTCACCAATGACATTAAGACATTGTATACCACCACCAACACCAAAAGACTTAAAAAGGAGACATATACCAAAATTGCCTATGACAAATTGATGAAGAAACTGGACAGCAATCCGGATATAGTGATCAAAAAGTCAGATAAGGGGGGCAATCCGGTGATTTGGCCAAAAAAAGATTATATCGTGGAAGCCAAGCGCCAACTTGAAGACCCTATCTGCTATGCGAAAAGTACACACTTGGAATATGAAAGAGCAACATCCAAGCTACATAAATCCCTCAGCCAATGGAAGAGAGAAGGCTTAATATCTCCTGAAGAATATAAATACATGCATGTTAATTTTCCTATCCTGCCTTCTCTCTATCTCATTCCGAAGGTACACAAGGCCGTGCAACCAATACCAGGCAGGCCAATTGTATCTGCCATAGGTAGTGCAGGGGAAAAAGTTGGGGAATATGGTGACTTTTTTCTTCAGGACTTTGTCAAACAACTCCCCAGTTTCACTCGTGACACCAGTGATTTTCTATCCAAAATATCCACTATTGTATGGGAAGATGACATGTGGCTTATAACGCTTGATGTTGAATCGCTGTACACCAGCATAGATCATGGAAAAGGCTCATTTGCTGTTCAGCATTACCTTGCTAGTAGACCCATCCAATTTTATGAACATAATAAGGTTATTGTAGGCCTTATAGAATGGTGCCTTCATAATAATTTCTTCTCCTTCGGCAAGGAGATTTATAGGCAACTGAGAGGCGTGGCGATGGGGGCCTGCTTCTCTCCCAGCAATGCGTGCTTGCACGTTGGCTGGTGGGAGGAGCAGGTCCTCAGGGTCCGCCATAAAACTTGGATGGAGGGCCACGTTAAATGCTACTTGAGGTACATCGATGATGTCTTCATCATCTGGAAGGGCAGCAGTGAGGAAGCGTTGTCATTTATCCATGATATAAATGACAACTCACTTAACCTGAATTTCACTGCTCATATACACAAGAATCGCATCCAATTTTTGGATGTAGAAGTATATGTCGCCGACGGAATCCTCAACACTACCCTCCACAGAAAACAGACTGCAGGTAATGCTACCCTGCATGCAACCAGTATGCATCCTAGGCACACTATTTCTGGAATCCCCTATGGGGAAATTCTCAGGTTAAAGAGGATCTGCAGCTCCCCATCGGATTTCAATACCTGCTTGGAAGAACTATTAAACAGATTGAGAGTGAGGGGATATTCAGAGCAGATATTGAATGCTGCAGTAACTAAGTCCCTCTCTAGGTCTAGGGAGAGCCTCTTTTCTGCCTCTGCACCTACAATAGAACCCTCCTTGGGAGGGGAACCCCAACCCGAGTGCCCACGTCTCATCACAACTTACAGTAGGGAAGAAAGAAAAATCAGGTCAATTCTCAATAAACATTGGCCGATTTTAATGAGTGACCATATCTTAAACACTAGGTTACCCTCTACCCCAACCATAACTTTCAGACGGGCTAGAACTACGGGCAACTATTTGGACAGAGCAGCTCCTGAACTGAAAACCAAAGTGCCATGGCTACGCCCTTCCAGAGGCTTCTTTAAATGCTCCAGCTGTAGGGCCTGTAAATTTGGAATTTCCACTACACACTACCATACCCCGTTTAGCTCAGTTGCCAAGACCATCAATGGCAACTATAACTGTAAAACAGATTATGCTGTGTATGTCCTGGCGTGCACCTGTGGGCTTAGATACGTTGGCAGTACTAAGCTCCAGGTGCACGCCAGAATACTACAGCATCTACGGGCTATAATGCACAGTGACCCTACCTACCCGGTCGCCCGGCATTTCAAGCGGGTCCATAACAAAGATTTAAACTGCCTCAGTTACTTCGTAATCGGGGCTATACCCAGCTTGAAGAGAGGGGGAGACCGTGAGGCAGAACTAAGAAAACTGGAGTCTAGGTTCATATTGGAACTGGATAGTCGTTGGCCCAACGGGCTCAACAACATTGAGGAAATGCATCACTTCTTATAATGTACTAGACATATTTTGAGTGCATTCTGTTGGTCTTCTCCGTATTATACACGTACTTCTAGTTAGGTTCCCTATTAGAAGTACCTTGTGGTTCCTATATCTCCTGTCCCATGATCTGTTTTTAGAACTAGTGAAGGTTTACATCATACTCTCTCATGGTGACATACTCCGTGCACTTTGTTCTGTCTATGTAATACCATGCAAATTTTATTGTATTTATTCAATCCTACTCTTTGATTGTAATGTTAGAGTTCCATTAGATTATTTCAAAGGTATAGCATACAGTGAATTGTTTGTGTACATATATTTTCTGTACATTTGTAAATACATAGAATTGTGGTTTAACATTTGACATGTAATAAGGAGGTGTACATATGGAGATATGCGGGTAGTTCATCTTGTATATATGGGCTTTTGGGATGGGTGTGTATATAGTGACCATTTCGGTGATACATATTTTGTTGTTTGGGGGGCCTCTTTGGTCTCTCACCTTTAGTCTTGTCATTTGTACGTGCTGTTTATTTCAACTAGTATTATTTTTTCTGGTATATATTTTTTCTGGTATGTTTGGTTAGATGTGTAAATAGGCGCAAAGAGTGTATATATATGAAATATGGTCTTATTTATACATATTGTCATTTTTAGCTTCTTAGATGATAACCCCCTCCTTCTTCTCTCCTTACTTGGAACCCTTTGAAAGAACTCGCAATAGAATAGGATTTTTCTAATGAATTTAATCATATCAAATTGTTATACAGAGTATATGACTGTTCCAATAGGAGTTTGCCATGTTCCCGCACCTTTGCACTTTAGATCTTCATCACTTATGCACTATCAATGCACTTTAATATGATCGCTGCTATATTCTACAAATTGCATATTTGCACAACATTGGTATGCATGTCATTTGTATTTTTACCGTGAGAAAAGGTGTTTCGATGTATCTACATCTGAAAAATTCTTTTAACACAATGTATCAATTCTGGGATTTAACCAGTCAGAACTTTTGTGTATAACAGCAATTGAAAGCAACATTGTATCAGCGATTAGTGTGTTTTTTCACTGTTTATTCAACATCACGTGGTTTTGGTGGACGCCTCCAGGCGGCAGTGTCAGTTTCACTGCATACACCTATAAAAAAAGCATAACGTTTTGAAACATGTTGTAGCGTGATCAAGGGCTTTCCGCCCGAAACGCGTCGCTGGTTCTGTTAAAAATAAAATTCCATCTTGCTGACTTTTGATGGTCCGGTCCTCTTTCTTTGCTGGCGTGGAGGCGGTGTCTGCGAGCGCAGAGCAAGTTGCTGAGGAATCCCTGGTCTCTCTCATATATATATATATATATATATATATATATATATATATATATATATATATATATATATATATATATATATATATCACTTACACCAATGACACTTGCCCAAACCGCCATACACTTTTCTGATCGTGTGCTACCTTTATCATGCAAGTGGCTGCACATCCTTAATTTTCCTACAACAACGCTCCCGCAGGAACCTCAAGGAGCACTCCGTGGGTTCCCAACATCAATTTATTAGGCAGATGCGTTTTGGCAACACTTCTCCTTTCTCAATGCCGGATGCCACAAGGAGTCTTGCAATTCAAATTGTTTATACAGTTGTGAGCGGTTTGACAGTATAAATAATTTGAATTAAGAGAAGCAAAGTGTAACCAAAACGCGTCTGCCTAATGAATGGATGTTGTGTGCCCACTGAGTGCTCCTTGAGGTTCCCGCGAGAGTGTTGTTGTTGGAAAGGACTTGCAGCCACTTGCACAATAAAGGTAGCACCTAATCTGAAAAGTGTTCGGCTGTTTGGCAAGTGGCGTTGGTGGAAGTGATTACATTGAGACTGACAGAACCGTTGCATGCCTGGAAGGGAAAGTTACATTGGACACTGAGTCGTCACTACTAAATGGTTAAGCGTCAATTACAATAACAAGCGCTTTGAATGTGACATTTCCAATGTGGCAAATATGCGGCTGATTGAAAGAGATTGAGGACAATCTACTAATTACGGTCCAATATAGTAATGTGTTACAGTCAGCAAACACATAGTAAAGTGAGGTGCAATGTGGAACCTGTACCCACTGTGGGAGGCGCAATTTCCACGTGCAGCGTATAACCAATGGTAACGGTTTTGACTGTGTAAATATTTTAAATTGCAAGACATCTTGTGGCAGTCGGCATTGAGAAAGGCAAAGTATTGCCGAAACGCTTGTGCCTAATAAAAGGATGTTGTGGACCCACTGAGTGTTCCTTGAGGTTCCTGCAGGAGCGTTGTTGTTAAAAAAAAATAATATATATATATATATATATATATATATATGCAAGGAACTCTGTGGTAGTTCCTAAGTGTATGTGTCCAGCAGCTGCTATATAGAGTACCATGAAACACCAGCGACGCTCTGAATCTGTTCACCTCAAATTTTTATTTTTACAGCAAAGTCTTTAAGCATAGGATTAGCTAGTGCCATCCATGCGGAGCTTAAAAATGACAAAAGCCTTTCATCCCTTCAGGCACATTATTACAGCTTTGGATTGGTAAAATACCTTCAAACCGATCTGTAATTCATAAAAGTAACCCCTGACATGTGTTTTGCTTTTGGTATGAGCTCTTCAGAGAGGTATAGCTTTGTCCAGGCACAAGGGAGTCCTCATGATAAGTCAAAACAACACCCTTTCTGGCTTGTAGGTGCTGCATAAATTATGCAAAAAAGTAAGCAAGGAACCGTCTGTAGTTCCGTAGTTTAGGTGGACAGCAGCTCCTATATAGAGTACTCTGCAACACAAGCGACACTGAATCTTCTCAACTCAAGTGCAATAGGTATAAGAGGGGAACAGGATGCATTTGGTAATTGTGAAGGCCCGGTGTAAAATTATTTGGGACAGAATATTTTATTCATGAAATACACATCCCTAGTGAAATCCACAGTGTCGATGATGTGTTGTCTATTTAAAAAGTAGTGAAATTCTGTGGGTTACTTGATGCAAGAGAAGAGAGATCAAACCCAGTACCACAAGTGTAGTGTCAGGAAGAACAGAGGAGGCCCTACAGTTGGTAAAGCAATCACTAATACCTCATCAATTGGAGGTTGTACAAAGGCATGGAAAATGTTCCACAATATGGGGTAAAGAAGAGGCAGGAATGAGAGTGGAGCAGAGGAGAAATTATATGACTGAATTTATATGATACATTCTCAGAGATCTACCATACAAAAACAGCAAATAATGCTCACATTGCTTCTGAAATGCATTTTAAGACATGAATCACGAGAAAGAAAAAAGTTCAAGTGAGATTTGAAAAGCTAGGAAAAACAGAGGAGAAACTATTGTAGTGTAGTTCCTATATTCTGATAGGCTCTGTGCATTGGAATAATATACGCTATAGTTTTGACATAGGACTGAGGTCAGTATGTCTCTATCGAGTACATTAAACTTAATTACTTCTGTGTGCCAGCTAACTCAGAGGTCCCTAGAAACCTTCTCAAATGAACAAGAAGGGATTTGTTTCTCACACCCGCATAAACATGACAACTTTGTTTCCCCTAGAATCGGAACAGTATCTTCAGAGTCGTGGAAACAATAGATAACTGTTTCACTCAGTCAATCGTGCATGCTTCGTTTCTACAGAATTGCACTGAAATAGAGAGATGGCTGTTGCAATGAAAAGGGTTTATTGAACAGCCTTATTTCTCATGCAAGAGATATGAACTGCTACAATCGTAAGACAGAATGCAAAGTATAAAATGTACAGCGTTAGCAGTAAGATGAAATAATACTGTAATAGCAATTCTTGTAGCTATGACATATATTCATTAAAATACATACATAAATAAAACAGGCTAAAATACTCAACTGGTGCTTCTAAAATAATCCTACCCCGGTGTACCTAACCTAAGTGTAATACGAGGGAAGAAGTAGGTGCTGTCTTAGTCTGGTTTAGTTATGCCAAGAGTTGCCAAAAGTTCCTCTAGGTTCTAATCAGCTCCATACCTTAGAATGAGAGAGGTTGGTATCTCTTTCCCGGGACCCGATCTCTAACACCCCGCAAGGGGAGTCTGAGGCACTGGAGCTGGATTCTCTGCGAGGTGGATGACAGCGTCTTATTTCGCTGAACCCAAAATAAGACGGATGCAGGTGGCCAGAGCCGCTGTGGACATATGTACAGAGTCTGATCACAGCACCCTGAATACTGCAGCTTATTTGTCCACAGAATAGGACGAAAACTCCATTCACTGAATGATCCTATCCATGGTAATTTAACAATCTGGACTTCTGAATGTCGGACGATAGTCTCAACGTAGACTCTTTTTGTATCATCTGTTTTTTCCATTAGTAATCTTTCGAAACAATCACAATTTGGATTCTATTCTTATTCATACCTTATTTAACATCAGTCAAGAAAACAATTATTGACTGTGGCTTATATATTTTCGGCACATGAAATACATGTGAAACCGAGCTTCGTTGCCCAGGACACAATAGGAGGGAAGGGGACCAAAAGCAGCTATTACAATCCGCCTTTACAGAGTTTCTAGTGAGGACCAAGGATTCCACGTACTTTGGGATTTCAGTGCCAGGGGAAGTTTTTGTTGGGCTCGTTGTCAACATGATCTAAGCCTTGAGAAAGTCATGGTGGTGATGAAACGCGCATTGGCTCTTTGCCTTCTACATGACAAAGAACTGGGATTTTAAGCGCATCACAGAACCCATCCTAAGGACAACTGCATTGGATAGTGTGGTGGGGTAAATGAATTGGTTGAAGTAAATGTATGAAAATGTTTTAGTTACACTTAATTTACAATTGAGAACATTTAGGGTTTCATGGGAGATCATATTATTACTGCTTTAGTCCATGAGGAAGTTAGCTTTGCAGGAGGACCTTTAGCTCTTGGTTAGAAGAAAGCTGGGTTGATCTGTCAAAGTTTAAAGGAGTCCTGAGGCCAGGCAAGGAATTTGTGGGCAGTGATATAAAATAAAGGTCTGAAGGCTGGTATAAGTTGATATAAGAAGAGGGACTAAGAGTTAAGTGAGGGGGTTTATTTAGTTACTGGGTGGAAGGAAGCATGGAACTGCCGATGTAATAATGTATCCAGAGTTTAAGACAAGGGAGGTCAAGGATGCAACCTGTATCACATATCCTGTCTTAATATGAAAACAACTATTTTTAACTTGGACATAACTGAAATGTCCTTGCCCATGTTTCCAAATGTGAACAGACAGTGACTATGTTTTGTGTAGGGAGTTGCCTTTTTCTTCTCAGAAGTTTGAAAATGGTGTTTTTCACAAAATTCCCCTAATACCTGGGTAATGCCCTACTCTTTTGTGCAGCTGCAAGAAAACCTAACTTTTTGTGAAAACGACTAGAACTGAACAGGCGGTTTGAAAAATGACTTTCCTCATTAGTTCTGGCTCTAGATGTCACCCAGAGTTCAATGCAACACAACACACATCATACAACATTCAGAAAGGATTTGGGGTCAACCAGTCTCAGCCATTGGCTTGTTTGAATGAGCCCCCTTCAAGAACTTACTCAATGGATTGTCTGTCACATATTGGTATATACCCAGAGCAATTTGTCCATTTTGTCCTTTATATTTTGGATTAACACAGTAATACAATAGTCCCTCCTATGCATTTAGCAAAGTAGTCTTCTTGGTGATCACTATTTCCAGTTCTATCTGTCTCCTACGCATCAACTGTTCCACTCTCCTTGTGGCCTCAGACTCCAAGCAGCTCCAGAAGGGTATCGCCATGCCCCACCACCTCAGAACCCACATCTATAGCTTATACTGCAATGAATCTAGGCGGTTGACGCAGCCTTCCATTGCCAACTTCCTCATCCCACCCATTCATGTGTGCCCAGCATTCCAACTCTCTGAATGGCAAGACGGTGAATGACTGATGAGTGGCTGGTGCCACTGGTCAGGCATTGACTGTCCAACTATGTTATACATTATTTGTGCATTTTGGTAGAGGGGCGAGGGGATGCAGAAACTAAGAATGGACAAAAGACCTGACTTTTGTCTTTATTTTTTTCAAAATGTAAGTTATCTGCTCAATGTAAACTTAGACTGTCGTTCCTTTGACAATGTTGCCCCATTTTTCCTTGTACTGCAGAGGGACTGGTGACAGAAAGAGAAGATAAACCACTGCTGCTGCATTGCCTGCCTGTGTGAAACAAAAAGTGAGGAGAAGGTAACATCTTCTGTTCTGTAGAACCAAACTGACCTCTGCAGCTATTCCTGTGTGCTGGACTGGCACTTCCACCCTGCGAGTGTCAAGGCACAGTTATAATCTCAGTTACATGTCAACCCCACTTTCCTTTTGCTATTGGCGATGTATAATTTAGTCTGCTTCACATTTTGACTTTGTTCCACTCATAAGTAAGCATTTGTGTTACTATGGCCCAGTGGTGTAATAGAGGCCTCCACAGCTCCCGTGGTGCGTGGGGGCCCTACGCTCCAGGGGGCCCCCTCAGCACAGTACTCCGGCCGGAGGTCTCATGATTGAGTCTGGAGGTGGCCCCTCCACGTACCTTGCACGGGGGAACCCTCATGGTTCGTTAGGCCACTGCTATGGCCTCCTTTCCCATTACTGTTCCCTTCCTCCTGCAATCTTTACTGTCTGTCTTCTGTAAATTGGGTATCAAACCAATATGGCACACCTTTAATTTCATTTTTGCAGATCTTCTTAGTGTGCTCTACAGTTTTAGTTTTTTTGTGGTACTTTTCTCATCTCAGCTGCCTACTTCTGTGTGATGTTAACCTCTTTCCCAAATCTGGTGTTGAACTCCTCCGGAATACTCGTTCCAAGAGAGGGATCATAAGCTGGTGGCACAGGGGGGCTGCCAGTTAGTGTTGCCGGTGGAGGCAGGGAACGAAGCTGAAGCTGTCAAGGCCTTGAAGCAGGCGAGGGTGGCGAAGAGTCAAGGAATGAAAGAGATCACTGCGGCTGAGGAGGAGCAGAGGCAGTCTTGATTTAATTTATATCACAGTGAACACCTTAGCTGCATTTCTTCAGACCTTGCCCCTCAGTTTGGCTTTCTTTTTTTCTCCATAAACCGTCTCAGTCCCATATCAAATAGGTCTATTATAGATCCCTCCTTGCTCATGTAATTTTTATTGTTTATGCATTAAACATCCCTTCCAGTTATATTCAGTTTTAGTCTTTCTTCTATTTTGTGTCTCTTTGCAAACGTGGAGAAGAAATCGAGAATTTAGCGGTGCAATCAGCTGCAGACAAGTGCAGTTTTGTAGCCAAGTGTTAAGAACATTGTGCAAACCCTTTGTGGACGGTGTGGTTTGGGTAGCACACCATGACCCTATTGGAACATTTCATTAGTGTCCCAGAAGAACCTGTGGACATTCAGCCAATTTAGGAAAAAATCTATCAGAATTGCACCATTTGGAGTTATTTTCCTGTGTTTTTGGGGTGGCGGGGCAATCCCTGGGCTTCCTTGCTAAAACTAAATGTATTTATATTTTTGTAATTCATTTAGAGTTTTATAGAGCGCGAACCAGACCTGTGAGGGTATCAGATTGCTTTACAGGATAAATAGGACATAAACAAAGGACTTGGGGGGGGGGGGGGGTACACTTAGGATAAAAACATGGAGATGCTTTGTTCAAAGAGGCTGGCAGTTTCAATTCCAGGATACCTGTGTTAAAAAAAGCAACCAGGATTACTGTTTGCAACTCACTGTTATCAAAGTTCACTAGTTGCCCCTTCTGTATACATACATATTTAAAATGCTGCTATTGCTTGCATGGGGGCTCCCATAGGTGTGTGACTGATAGATAAAACAAAATGTGAAGAGATAATTTAATAGTGTACTGTGTAGATGTGGAGAGTATTGGAGTCAGAAAACAGTTAAATAAAAAGCACCATAGGAAATGCCCACTTTTGTGTCTGTTAATAAGAGTCTCATGTAAAAGAAATTGTGCTTGTTCAAAAAGTGTTTTTCCCTTTTTATCATATGCTGTGCACTTTTTTGATGAAAGAAAAATAAATGCATTTTGGTCATCATGGGTGGGTGAGCCACATGGTTTGCTCTGGCTCAAGGTCCTTTTGCACTCTCAAGCCCAAAACGAGATGACCTTGTACGATGACACCTCCTAATCATTCCCAGAGGCTACTGAGTACCTGCCCCTATATTGTCCACTCTGCCGAAGCAGAGGCCGATAGTCACAAATAAAAAGATAGCCTCCCGTTTAGCAGTTTCAGACGCTGTACAGTTGCACAGTGAAAGTAACCACACAATCAGGTATGCATTGCAACGTGCTTCTATTTACCGACCTCGTACCCTTGGCTCCAATCACTGTTCCTTACTTTGCCAGGTAACCCCAGATCCAAACAACACACACGCAAACTGAGTTACTCAACATTTCCCTTTATTTGGTGCAATCGTAGTGTTGCATAAGGGTAGCACTACAGGTGCCTGGAGGAGGTGAGAGCAGGGTGACCACCTTGTAAGAAGGCAAATTCTGGACAGTAACAGTCAAAATTCAGGACAAAGAGTCAAAATTCAGGTAAAATAGTCACAGGACATTGTTGAATTATAAAATAGACAACTGGTAGAAATACAAGCCAAAATAGGTTTATGTTCTTTAGTTTGTATTACACATTGGAGTGTTGAGGAAACATTCACAAACAGCTGGACAGATTTTTATAAAATGAGTAAACATATACAATCCTGGAAGAATTTGACAGCCGACATAAGAGGCCGATTTCACAATTCTAACCTCGTACAATAACTGATAGTGCCAGAAGAATCGCTCTATTGCTGAACATAAACTTAGAGTTCACAGGCAGTAGCACCACTAGAGAGTGTGAAAAAGAGAGTGAAATGATGGTGAGAAAGCAAAGAGAGCTATATACTGAGAGGGGGAGACAGAAGGTTGGAACAGTGATAGTGAACAGTAAGAGAAAAGGAAAGCAAGCGTGGGCCTGCCAGGTGAGAGAAAGAAGACATGGTGAAAAGATAAAAGAAGACAACAGAAGAAGATGGAGCAGAGAAATGAGAAATAAACAGATACAGAAGGATGGTGAGGGTGACAGAGAAAAGGGTGAAAAGAGAAAAAGGTAGAAGGGGCTTATAAAAGGTGAGGTAGAGAGAATGGAAAGAAAGCATGCGGGGGAAAGGGCACAGACGAATGGCTAGGTAGGGGAGAAGAGGGAACAGATAGATAAAAGGGAACCAGGAGATGAAGAGGTTGAATAGGGAGTGAACAGAGAGATTATGTAAGGGTTCCCTTTCTAACTTGCTTGTCAGACCTTTAAATCCTAATTTCAACGCACCACATCTTTAAAAATACAGTGCTACTCTGCTGTTCCCCTTTTATGCAATGCAGCAAAGCAGCTTCACTTACTGCTGTTTTGCGTAAATCCCTCAAAGATTTGGTACTGTTATATTCCATGATATAGGCCCCAGCAACCTAATTACCCTTCACCTATATTCTTCCCTACATTACACTCAGAAAGGTTTACAGGGACTGACCTTTTACCTAGATACGAAACTGCATTCAGAACACGGGTTTTCCCTAGTTTGAATTCTCATACATTATGCATGAGGATTCTTGGAAGCACAGCAGGAGGACCATCTCCTGTATAATATCTATGTACATCCCAACGTCATCCTTAGGCCGACACAGTAATACAGCGACCTCTGGGGAGACCTATGGGCATATATACATCACATCTTGCTAAGATAGAACAGAGGAGACCGAGACTTCCCGGTTAACATACTGACCAGAAATGCTGAGGTTACTGCATGCAGACACAACAGCTTGCAGTGGTCTACCATCCCTTTAGGGGTGTCCAACTTGAGACCCAGACAGGGTTCGCACAGTCTCTCACTTCAGGTAATTGGTTTGACTTTATCCTATAGGGATTATTGGCTTAAAACCTACACACTAGGTACAGTTAGGTACATTTAGTTAGGGAAACATCATAGGAGTACACATCTTTTTATCATTTGTTTTACATACTCATTTGTATTCATGATAATTGTAAGATGGTAGAGCTATACCATCCATTTACCTTTATGGTACTGCTAAACATTTATATCTTATACTGTCTAATGGTTGTTGCAGCTCATCTATTTTACACCAGAATAACAACTGTTCAATAAATACTTATTGAAACGCTCAGCTTGTTTATTCTGTGTATCTCTCTGAGACAGACTGAGTAAACATGAGTGACTGAGCAAAAATTAGTATATTGTAGTATATTGTTCAATTGTCCTGATGGATCAGGGTTGTCATGTTCAATGGTTGCCAAGAACTATTCTCTCCTTGGTAAGAGGAGATTCTAGTGGCACTGTGAGCTAGTTGGTACAAAAGGCCAACATACCCGGTGAGAGTGTTCAGAGTCAGTCTGACTCCAATCCTATAGTTTATGCTGTCCAAACGTGTAGATCCTGTATAATTGTTATAGGAGCTACCCAACAGTACAGGTGTCCAGACTTACATTTTGTCTTGGACCTTGTGCAGTGCTCTGCTGCCTTTTGGCTAGGGTTGTGCCACTGAAGCGACATATACCTACATACAGACAGAAAATCACAGTTTTTTAGGAAAGGACAGTTTTTCAAAGAATGAGGAAGAAATACATCCAGCATTCCAACCCAGAAAATTTGTCTGGCTGGTTACAGTGTGTCTCTAAAAGATTCTGGGCTTAGAGCACATTGGTCATGCTATCTAGGCATTTCTACTTGTGCTCTTCCTTTTCCATTAATTTGAAATGTTGAAATAAAAACCTTACAGAAACACTAATTGCAATCAAATTAAATCCTGCCATTCATATACTATGCATTCCTACCAACCACCCCTCAATTAGCTGATGAAGTGCTCTCACCTCAGTGCTTGGGCACTGCACAGGTTGCAGGAATGACAGCTACAGCCCTGACAAGGCTGCCCTTAGTGCTGGTGCCAGATGGTGTGAGTATTTTTTGGGCCCCCTGACCTCCTTCTCCAAGCATTCAATCAGTACCACCTTCCAATGATGCCCCTCGTATCTACACAAACCCGCTCTACATAAAGAAGCAATTTGTTGATCTGCATGTTACAGATTGTGCTTTGTTGGAGGCACACTATCCCTCAGCTCTACTTTGTGATGAGTCAAAATTGAGAGTAGGCAAAACCGAGATCTCTGGAACAGATACATTAATCACCAGGAGCCTCATTTATGAAAGCCTTGCGCCACCCGTGCGTCACTTTTTCCCATGTTAAAAGTGACGCACCGGCGGCGCAAGGCCTTCATAAATAAGGCCCCAGATGTTTTTATTATTGCCTACAAATTGCCGGCACACATGGGACTCTGAAGTCTGTGCCTTTAACCCTGTAAGAAGTGTCAACAAACAACCCCCCCCCCCCCCCCCCCCCCCCCGTAGCTTGATGCCTAGTGCTGTGACACCAGCCCCTGAAAAAAATCAGAATGCCATGCTCTAGGCTTGGACAGGAGGAGGCCCAGCAAATGCTGCACCTGCACAGAGAGTCCCATTATCATTCTGTATGTGATAATCGCCCAGCAAACAGAATGATAAGGGACCGAAAGCAATCTCTGCCAGGTTAGGGAAGGGCGGCTGCAGGCTCTTGACTTCACAGCAAGACTGCGAGCTGAGGTTTCTCACTGAGGGCAACGCATCTCGCTGTGATATCCCGAATTATGGACGAATGTATCCGTGAAAGGGATCATCACGGGCGATGGATGTGAGGCCCAAATTACAAACGTTCCTTGAAATTTGCAGACGGGTGGTCACCAGAGGCGAGTAGGCTGCATCTGGAATTAGATGAGCAGAGAGTCAGTCATGCCTCTAGGCTTCTATGCTGACATGAAGACACTCACCTCGCTCCCCCAACTGCAAAGATCGTCTGATCATCGCCACACAGGAACTTTAGGTAGTTAGCTACCCACCAGGCCCCCGCCTCAACCACATCCAGCAAGTAGGGCGACCTGAGAGCAATTCTTGAGTTTGCGTTACTGATGCTGGGAAAGAACATTATATTTCGAGCAAACAAAACCCTGCTGATAATTGTTTTCCAAACTAACTTGAAACGGTCTTCAACACCCTACTTACAGGAATTCATGGGCGTGTATATGCAAACAGAGTTTGAGATCTGCCCCACCAACTTGAGAAATTATTCTCCTTGCAGCTGATTAATCCTCTCTTCTGAACCGCTCTCCCCTGGTTATTTTTTGCCTGCTTCATTCGCGATGTTAGATCTAGCCTCTGTAAAGAACAGACCCACAGCCTAGCTCTTTGGTTCTATTATTTATTATCTGATTACTTTTTATTTTAACCGGCAGAGAACCTTTCGTGCGTCGGGCAAAGTAAGACGAAACAAGCATGCTGTGAACTGTCCCTAATGTAATGTGTAGAGAGATCAACGTTCAAGCTTAATGTGATTTAAGCTCACGCCCACTTTTAAAATGGCACTGACGCACTGAGACATCCTGAAGCAACACAGAAAGGCAATTTGTTCACGTGGAACACTCCCATCCGTTAATGACAGACTCCAACTAAAGCAGCGTCATATGTGAAGCTTGGTGGGGCCTACCTGCAAATTACCCGCTGTCAGTGTGTTTATCTTCAACATGTGTGTAGGGATCCCGTGTTACCAAAGTGGGTTCCTTTCAGATATAGGATATACCTGGTCCCCTGAGGAGCGATGATTGTACAAAGGTTTCAAGAAATCAAGTTTCAATGCGTGATTTATTTACTCGGCGTTAGAGCGTTTAAGCTAATGTATAAACAAGCATCGAAGCTGATGATAAACCTGAATGATTATTTATTTACAAGGGTAAAATGAAACCATTAGCAACGTTTTTTTACTATCAATTTTAACCTTGCGGGCATATAACTAGTTTATGTCAACTTTTTTTACTATGTGGTGAGAATAAGATTGCATCAAAATCCGCGTGACTTGTATTTTCTGGACCTTTCCCCGGTAAATATCAGCAGGTTTGGCTCAGCGACATTTGCTTGGGGACATTTGCGGTGCGTGGTGTTTGCTGCCAAACCCCTAATTGAAATACGTGGTAACAGGAGTTGCTCCATTTATCACAATAAAATGGGGCACCTGTAATCAGGCCCCACTGTTAAAAAAAAAGGGGGGGGGGGTGAGTAGTGCCTGCTTTGGGTCTGATAATGAGTGGGCTCTGCCAATATAAATAATACCCCAGAGTGTTCAGAATGTATCAGCTGCGAAATATATCACTTATTCAGAATATTTGGTGAACCACATGTGCTTTGTTCCTCACTGCACCAAATTCTTTATGTCCTGGTAGATACCAGGGGCCTCCTTTATGAAAACTGTTGCATCGTTACGTGAAAACAGCGATGCAATAGTTTTCACTGCGCTCTCTTTACGACACCATGGATACGCCGTATTTAACCCCTTCGATGCTCATGACGGAACGGTTCCGTCATGAGCATCGGTCGCGCTGTGCTCATGACGGAACCGTTCCGTCATGACCACACCCGCGATAGGAATGTTCAGCACTGGGGGAAAATCGGGGACGCACGCAAGGTGCTAATGTACGGGGCTCCATGTCTCAAGGAGTTACAGATATGTCAGTATTTCTGATGTATTTGTAGGCGCAGTAATGATGCATTGCAGGAGTGTGTTGCAAAAGGGACGCAACTCCAGCAATGGGTCCTTACACATGGGCAAGTCTTACGCCTGCTGTGAGGTAGGCATAAGATTTTAACGCAGTGGCGTCCTAGAAGTGGCACAGTGAAATCTGATAGATTTTACTGCTCCACTTCTACAAGGCTTTTTGTGGGGTAACGCCCACCCTGCATACATTATACCTGATGCAGGTATGATGTAGCGCATGGCTTTATCACAAAAACATAAAATTGGCCAGGAAGAATTGTCTTGCTTTACAGCTGATTGAAGCTGGCAACTCTCCCAGAGAACTTTACAAAATTCTACAATCTTTTGTAAAACCTGCAGCCTGTGAAAGCCCTGATGACTTCTCCCAAGCTTTGTGTGACGATATTTCTTTGTTTTTTGAGAATAATATATGAAAAAATTACTAAGGCCGCTAACTCCAGGAGCAATGCTCATAGCCCACCTTTTTTGCCATCTATGTGTGAAAGTACTCCACTCACTATGTTTCCAGAAGTCAGCCTATCTGACGTTACTTCCTTATATAGTCAAAGTAAGACAGGGTCTCCAACAGATTTTATGCCAGCCAAAATGATTGCTCCGTTAGGTAATTTACTCTTACCAGGTATCCAAACTGCCATTAACCTTTCCCTTAAGGAAGGGCAGGTGCCTAAAGAATGGAAAAAAAAGCGATAGTGAACCCTATTCGGAAGAACGCAGTGTTGCCATGGTCAGACCTTTCCAATCTCCGTCCTATCTCCCTTTTACCCTACCTTAGCAAGATGACCGAGAAGCATGTGAACACCCACCTGTCTAATTTCATCAAGGCAGCGGGTGGTCTGGACCATTCACAATCTGGGTTCAGACCTAACCACAGCACCGAATCAGCCCTTCTCTCCGTGACCGATACCATTAGGATGGCACAGGATAGGGTGGGTTCTTTGATTCTGGTGCTGTTGGATTTATCCGCTGTGTTTGACACAATGTCACATGAAATTCTTCTCGATCATCTGCAAAGGGTGGGGATAGGCGGTTCTGCTCTGTCCTGGCTTGAGAGTTTCCTCTCAGGCCGCTCACAAAGTGTCACATTGAGCTCCCACTATTTCACCTCTAGGGAGCTCACCAATGGGGTTCCTCGGGGCTCATGCTTAAGCCCCACACTTTTCAATGTGTATGTGGCCCCTTAGGCTGTCATTGTGAGAGAAAATGGGTTCACGCCAATATCGTACGCTGAAGACACCCAGCTTCAGTTTCCTTTCAAGGCTCTTACGCCAGACGTAAAAAATGCTTTTGCTGCGGGTATGCGAGCAGTCTCCAATTGGATGGCCTCTAATTTCCTACAATGCAATGTGGGCAAGACGGAGGTCATGCTTTTTGGGGAGGCCCCTCTCCTCTGGTCACCTGAATGGTGGCCTCTGGACTTAGGATCAGCTCCCTGCCCTAAGCAGGTAGTAAATAACTTAGGGGTACAGCTTGACCAGGCACTGCTACTAAAAGACCATACTAATCAGGTAACGGGATCCTATCTTAGGGTCATTGGACTCCTGAGGCATGTGTTCCTGTATCTGGCAGACAGCCATAGGAAAACCCTGGTTCAAACGCTTGTAATCAGCAGATTAGATTACTGTAATGGGCTTCTTATATTTGCCAATGAAGAGCAGCTTGGCAGATTACAGGTAGCCCAGAACACAGCGGCTAGACTGGTCCTTAATGCCCCAGCCAGATTCCCTTCTCGTCCTCTTTTGGACAAACTTCACTGGCTACCTATTCACCAGCGGGTTAAGTTCAAAGTATGCTGCGTAATTCACAAAAGTCTGTATGGCATAGGCCCTAAATAACTGACTGGAAAATTCACACTTTATGAGCCAGGTCGTTCTTTGCGTTCTAGGAACCAATTGTTGCTTCAGGTTCCCCGTATCAAAAGGGAAAGGCAGGGTGGCCGAGCATTGTCTTATAGGGGCCCTACTTTGTGGAACACTCTGCCCCTTACCCTTAGGAAAAACACCAACCATCGAATCTTTAGGAAATCCTTAAAGACATACCTGTTTTCGAAAGCCTAAACCCTGCATTTTTCATGATTGATTTTGGCCTCTGGTAAGAACATAAGCGCGGAGATAACCCTTCGGGGTCAAATTCCTGCGCTATATAAGCAAATAAATAAAAAAAATAATTTATAAAGTCACGCATCTGCTAGATGCGTCACTTTGTAAGTAAGGTGCAACATGGCGCTTTTTTTATATGCTGAAGCACTTGGTCTGAAGGGCATGGCCCTGGCAGTGACGGGAGAGTTTGGAATCATCTTGGCTCCCTAGTGCTTGATGCCTTCTAAAACGGCCGCACTGCCCAATTTCCGGAACTGTACTATACCTATGTACATGTATAACTACACACAGCCAACAGACATTGGTTTTGTGGTGGTTGTTGGCCGCAGTTTTTATTACTCATGACATACAACATATTTGTACAACTCCCCTGAGTACCTTCTCAGGCCGGGATCATAAATCATTATCATACATTATCATAATTGGTTATCGCTCAGTGTCATTTGGACTTTATAAATCGTAGGTCATAAATCATCGGGTATCATAAATCATTCTGTCACAAATCGGTCATCATCTTGTTGTCATACATCGCTCTGCCTAATCGTCATAAATCTGTCGCCATAAATCATGGTCATAAATCATCGGGCTATCATAAATCATTTGGTATCAAATCTGTCATCATTTTGTTATCACAAATTATTCTGCATGGGCATCATAAATCATCAGCCATAAATCATTGGCTGACCATAAATCACTGATTTGTCATTTGCTCATTGGCATATCCTAGGGTCGTAAATCACCCTGACAGATTGTAGATTGTTCTTTGTTGTTTTCCACGCCCTTTGCGTGTGGGGGGTAGCCTTTTCCCGGAGCCAGGCCCAACTCTCTACCTTGCTAGTCTCTCCTGCACCCTGCCATCTTCTGGGGCTGGGCTGCGAGTGCCGTCTCCGTTTGCTACCCAGATTTTTCGTCAGGCGTGCTCACCGAACAGTGAGGCATCTGAGAGTGAGTGGCCCTCCTTCTCCACACCGCCCTGTCGGTGTGTCTCCATAACCAACCCAATAACCTTTTGTTTCTGCCCTTTTTGATTGGATTTGCCCCCTCTTTGGGGTCTCCTTGCTTGTGGGTAGACTTTTCCTGGAGTTAGGTCTCATCTCGCCACCATGCTGGACTCTTTTGTGCCCTGCCGTTCTGCAGGGACTGGGCTGCGAGTGCCGTCTCCATTTCGTATCCCTTCTTGCTAGACCGCTTCACTCAGCCGTGAGGCATCAAAAAGTGAGTGGCCTTCCTTCCACACACTGCTCGGTGTGTCTCCAATGCCACTTGTTGCACCCTTAGTTCTTTTCGTCCCTGTCAGCACTGCGACGCTGCTGTTGTAGGTGTGGGTGGGTGGGACTCGAAATTCATTGGTGCAGCTCCCCCAACTCCCTGATGAAAAAGGTGAGCTACCCAGGGGGAGCTCTCCTTAAATCCCCCTTCCCCCTTCCCTTTGTTCTTGGGGAGGGGGAGGGCCTCAGACACTCTTTGCTGCATGGCCATTCCTGGTGGCTCTAACCTGCGCCAACCGGTTTTGCTCCTTGTGGGCCTAGGCGGCCGTTAAGGCGCCGGCCCTTTGAGGCCTCCTTCGGGGACCGGCCTCTGCTATAATGGCCGCACTGCCCTATTCCCGGAACTGTACTATAGCCATGTACATGTATAACTACACACAGCCAACAGACATTGGTCATCAACCATAAATCATCGGCTGACCATAAATCACTGTTTTTTCATTTGCTCATTGGCATATCCTAGGGTCGTAAATCACCCTGACAGCTTGTAGATTGTTCTTTGTTGTTTCCCATGCCCCTTTGCATGTGGGGGGTAGTCTTTTCCCGGAGCCAGGCCCAACTCGCTACCTAGCTAGTCTCTCCTGCGCCCTGCCATCAGCCGGGGCTGGGCTGCTAGTGCCGTCTCAGTTTTCTACCCCAATTTTTCATCAGGCATACTCACCCACCTGTGAGGCATCAGAGAGTGAGTGGCCCTCCTTCTCCAGACCGCCCTGTCGGTGTGTCTCCATAACCAAACCAATAACCTTTTGTTTCTGCCACGCCGCCAGGGAGGCTTCCGTCTTCCTGCGGCTCCCCCTACCCTGTGTCGTCTCTTTGCACCTCTGCTGCTCTGCTGTTGTGCCCCTCGAGCTCTAGGACACCCACCTCTTGCTGTGTCTTCCAGGAGGCTGACATCTGGTAAGGTCTGACGGCAATCTTCCCCCAAACGCCATGATCTGCTCTGCTCCGTCCTTGTCATTCTAGCGTGGCATGCTTGTATCCTGCTCGGAGTCTTACGGCACCGTCTCCTCTTGCCATGGGTTATCCATGCAATCATTACAAAAATTGGGAGACATTCAGATTCCACTGGTTTCTGGCTATCAGCCGTCTTCAGCCAGGATAGCTTGACTCCAGTGGTGTGGAGAGCATGGGACTCAAGTCTGAGCATACCCATCCCACTCGGGGTGACAAATGCAAAAACAACAGTTGATGGACAGAATGTAGAACAATGTCATACATTCACCCCAGTACAGGGTCAGACTGATTTGCATATAGCCATGTCTGAACTGGGGTGGCAGAGTGGGCTAAAGAATGGTGATGGATTAAACCCAGATCTTTTGACTGGGTCTGAGTGTTTGATTGATTCAGATGCTCTGTCCATCACCACCCCCTTTTGTACCGCTTTTGGCCGCCATAAGTGTGGCAGGGTATGCTCAGACGTGAGTCCCTTGCTCACTTTGCCACTGGATTCAAGCAAGCCGGGCTGAAGATGGCTGGAATGCCAGAAACCGGCCCTGGGAAGCTTGTTTCCGGTCCAGGGAAGACATGGCTTGGCAGTTCGGGCTGGACTGTTCCCATGAGGCACAGGGTCAGACTGATTTGCATATAGCCATGTCTGAACTGGGGTGGCAGAGTGGACTAAAGAACGGTGATGGATTAAACCCAGATCTTTTGACTGGGTGTGAGTGTTTGATTGATTCAGATGCTCTGTTCATCACCACCCCCTTTTGTACCACTTTTGGCCGCCATAAGTGTGGCAGGGTATGCTCAGACGTGAGTCCCTTGCTCACTTTGCCACTGGATTCAAGCAAGCCGGGCTGAAGACGGCTGGAATTCCAGAAACCGGTCCTCGGAAGCTTGTTTCCGGTCCAGGGAAGACATGGCTTGGCAGTTCGGGCTGGAGTGTTCCCATGAGGCACAGGGTCAGACTGATTAGCATATAGCCATCTCTGAACTGGGGTGGCAGAGTGGGCTAAAGAACGGTGATGGATTAAACCCAGATTTTTTGACTGGGTATGAGTGTTTGATTGATTCAGATGCTCTGCCCATCACCACCCCCTTTTGTACCGCTTTTGGCCGCCATAAGTGTGGCAGGGTATGCTCAGACGTGAGTCCCTTGTTCACTTTGCCACTGGATTCAAGCAAGCCGGGCTAAAGACGGCTGGAATGCCAGAAACCGGTCCTCGGAAGCTTGTTTCCGGTCCAGGGAAGACATGGCTTGGCAGTTCGGGCTGGAGTGTTCCCATGAGGCACAGGGTCAGACTGATTTGCATATAGCCATGTCTGAACTGGGGTGGCAGAGTGGGCTAAAGAACGGTGATGGATTAAACCCAGATCTTTTGACTGGGTGTGAGTGTTTTATTGATTCAGATTCTCTGTCCATCACCACCCCCTTTTGTACCACTTTTGGCTGCCATAAGTGTGGCAGGGTATGCTCAGACGTGAGTCCCTTGCTCACTTTGCCACTGGATTCAAGCAAGCCATGCCAAAGATGGCTGGAATGCCAGAAACCGGTCGTCGGAAGCTTGTTTCCGGTCCAGGGAAGACATGGCTTGGCAGTTCAGGCTGGACTGTTCCCATGAGGCACATGGTCAGACTGATTTGCATATAGCCATGTCTGAACTGGGGTGGCAGAGTGGGCTTAAGAACGGTGATGGATTAAACCCAGATCTTTTGACTGGGTGTGAGTGTTTGATTGATTCAGATGCTCTGTCCATCACCACCCCCTTTTGTACTGCTGGAAAGATTAGCATCCCCTTTGCTATCATAACTACATGTAGAATAGATTAAGTGGGTGAGATGGGCATGAGAAGAGAGTTTCTAGGGAGCAACCTATAATTGACAAATTCAAATATCCCTAATCTATAAAGGAGAAACCTCTTCAAACCTAAGACTGATACACTAGTTCAGACTGTTATTTACACAAGAGTGGTAAGGATTAATGTTACATTTATTTGTGTTCTTTTACTCTTTGTTGGATTGTGAATGGAGGAATGAATTCAAATAGTTCACCAAATATTGAAGTATTTGATTACACAAATTCTCATGAATGTTAAGACGATTACCTATCTGGAATCTGCAATTGTCTAACATGCCCTGTACAGCAATACATCCAGGTTTATACGGCTATAACATTAAATCGCAGTATGAACCTGATAAAATCATAAAGACTTTGGATTTTGTTTTAGGAATTATATATATATATTGGAATAGAACCAGGTTTGGATATTAGTTAGGGCGGTGTTAAGGTGCAGTACATCAGTGTGGGATTTAATTTTATAGTACAGTTTGGTATCATCGGCATACTGATGATAGTTAATTCCGGCTTGTTTGAGAATGAAGGTAAGGGGTTCCATGAATGGGTTGAAGAGAGCAGGTGAGAAGATAGATCCTTGGAGGACACAGAGGGAGACAGGAGTTGGTCTAGAGAGGCAGCTTTGGATTTTGATTGGTTGGGTTCTATGTTGGAAATAGGAGTTGAACCAGTTGAGGATGGTGGCATTAAGGCCGAACTGAAATTTAAGTGCATTGAGTAAGATTGAATGGTTAACTGTGTCGGATGCCGCAGAGAGGTCAAGGAGAATCAGTAGGCAGGTCTCACCATTATTTAGGGCATGGTGGATATCATCAACTATATTTAGCAATGCAGTTTCAGTGCTGCAGCCTTTACGGTTTTAATTTGGACAGGATGTTAAAGACTGCTAGATCGGAAACTGAGTGGAAATTCTATCAGGAGGCGTTGTTTTTGAGCTGAGTGTTGTCGGTGAAAATTTCAGGAGGGGTTGAGGAAAGTGGGGGTGGGGAGGAAGCAGGGGGTATGATCTGAGGGGAGGGTGTTGAAATAGTATCTGGGGTACATAGGGGGTTGGGATGGATCTGAGTTAAAATGAAGGATTGGTCACTTTTGGCGATTCCATCAGAGAAGTAGTTCGCAAGTTCTTGGAATTTGTCCGTGGTGGCCGTCATGTTGGGGGGTGCAGGGGAAGTTTGGTTTCTAATAATGTTGAACAGTTCTTTGGGTCCATTTTTGGCACAGGTCAGTTGTGAACATAAGAAGGAAGCCTTTTCAGAGAAAATGTGCTTCTTGTATGTGGATCTAGCAGTTCGAAGGAGGACGAGGTTGGAGGGGGAAGGGTGTTGTCTCCAAGTTCTTTTTGCCAGTATAAGTGCTCATCTTCTATATTTGAGGTCTGATTTGGAAGTGATATTTTTAGGATTTTTTAGTTTGGGTGGTGCAAGTTGATCCAGAACCTCGGAGACAGTTTTATTATAATGCTCAGTGAGTACATTTGCATTGAGAGAGGGATGGGTGCAACTGAGCTTGGAGTTGGCCTCCAGTGCACCAGGGGGGATAAGATTAATGTTTCTGGATAATATTGTGGTTTTGCTGTTTTTTAGAAGGGGCAGGTGGCGCTAAGGGTGAGATCAGGAACTGTATGAGGTGGTGGTCAAACCAGTCGATAGTGATGATGTTAGATAGGGATGCCAGATCATTGTTTGCAATGATGGCATCAAGATTAGCCCCTTTAGAATGGGTTCGGGAAAGGCAGAGCTGTTTGAGGTCGTTTATTTCAAGGAGGTTATTGAGAAGTTTGATACTAGGGTTTTCGGGCATGTTCCAGTGAAGGTTAAAGTCTCCTAAAAAGAGATTTTTAGAGCTCGAAAGAGACGATTGCCAAAGAAGGTCAGATAGTTCCTAGGCAAAGGGAAGAGGTTCACCTGGCGGGTGATAGATGTTTTGTAGTTGTGTTAGGGGGGCGCTTTGAATTTTAAGTTCCGCTACAAGGTATTCAATGTTGCGAAGTCTGTGTTTTTGGCTAGGGAGAGCTGGAGTTCGTTTTTAAAGATTATTGCTAGACCACCTCCTATTCTCTTTGGTCTGTCTTTTCTGAAGAAAGAGAAACCGGGGGGGGGTGGGGGGAGAGTAAGTCAAGGATGGATGTTGAATGATTTTTGAGCCAAGTTTTTGCGAGGAAGGTGACGTCTATATCTTCACTAAGGATAGTTTTGGACATCTTAGTTGCATGTCGAACTGCCGAACAGCAGTTCACAAGCTTGCAGGCCAGGGGCTTACGGGTTGTTTTTTGGGAGGGAGCACATTTGGATGGCGGTAAGTTGAGGAGGGGGTCTTGGAGAGCAAGGAGAGGAGAGAAATCTGCTGGTCCCAATAATAACAGGGATGTTAGAAAGAGGAGGGGAGGCATCCTTAAGTGGGGACTTAGGTGGCTAGGAATTGCAGATGTCGGAGAGGTTAGAGACGGAGTAGTCATTCAAAGTGTGAAGAGGTCTATGCGAGCGGTTGTATAGTGGTGTGGTTTTCCAGAGGATGCGATGAGTGAGTTTTGGAGGGCCAGTGTGTGGTGAGATGGACCAAGAGGGGCGGGTTTTAGGGTTAGAGGATTTGAAGTCAATGAAATCCTCTTTAAGTCAGGCTAGTTTGGATAGCAGGAAGGAAATGTTGCAGTCTATGCTGCAAAGTGTCTTGGTTAAACGAGTGAGGTGGGCCGTAGTTGAGGCAGGAGGGAGGTATGTTGTGAGTTGGTTGGATGAGGAGGTCTGGCATTCAGAGGGGGAGAGAGGTCAGGGGAGAAAGGTGTTGAAACTGTGGGTGTGAGGGAGGTCTGTGGGGTGAGAGAGGGGAGTTCTGGCAGGTCTGTGGGGGGGAGAGAGGGGTGTTCCGTCAGTTGGTGGGGGGAGGGGAGTGGGGAAGGATTGAATAAGTATGGAGGTAATTGGGGCAGGGGGAGAGTAGGAGAGTTCTGTGAAGGTTTGTTGTTCAGAGAGGGTGAGAGGCCTGGGGGATGGCAAGTGGAGTGCTGCAGTGGTGGGAGTGGGGTAGGCCTGGGGGGAGGAGGGAGGGGTGATCCGGCGGTGTACGGGAGGGAAGGGCATGGAGAGGGATGGGACAGTTAGAGTGGTAGAAGATATGGTAAGAGGAGAAGAGTGAGTGTACAGGGTTAGTGGAAAGGCAACAACAGCTTTTGGGGCAGGGGATACATTCGGGGAGGAGGGGTAGGGTCAGGAGGGGGTGTAATGGTACGGGCTAGGAAGGGAGCTTGGGAGAAAGGAAAGAGGTTAGAAGTGGGGCTAAGGGTCAGAAGGTAAGGGTCGTTGGAGAGCATAGGAGTTTGGGAGATAATGAGTGGGTTTGAGATGTTTTGGGGGGTTGGGGGTTGGGTAATGGATAGGAAGCCAGGGAATGTGATATAGCCTTAAGGTTAGAGATGTCTTGGGGAAGAAGGGCATTTGTTAGGGAGGTAGGGGAGCACAAGGATGGGTTTTGGGGTTGGGGGTAGAGGAAAGAGGAGTAGGTGAGGACAATTGGTGGGACAGAGTGCAGAAAAGATTCTCAAAGATGTTGAGGGGGTGTTCAGAGGCTTGTATGAGGATGTTTCCAGTTTTGAAGATGGAGATGTCAATTTCACCCGGAAAAACGGGGGAAGGATTAGTAGAGAGTTTGAAACCGTAGGGAATATTGTTAGATTTAGTGACTGACCGGTGGCGTAGGAAGGTGCTCTTCCATGTGGAGGGGCGTTAAGAGTAGTACATGTAGTCGATTTTTATGGGGGACGTGAGGCTGAGGTAGTTATCCACAATTAAGGTTTCAGGATGCCGGACTACTACTTTATGTTTAAAAAAAGTCTTGGTATTTTTTTAAAGGTTGGGAGGGTAGGGAATGGACCAAGAGTTAGGGCCATGTCTGGTGAGGGGGTGCTAAGGGGTGAGAGAGCGGGGTTGATGCGGGACTCAGGAGTGGGATTAAGGTGGGACATGGTCAATTAGTTTGGAGGAGAGGGGGAAGAAAAAAGGGTGGGAGGGAGGAGTGGAATCGAGCTAATAAGGGGAAAACAAGAAGTGAGGTGAAAGAGATTAAAATAAAATGGGGAGATTATGTAAGAGGGGATGGATAGAGAGAGATTTAGTGACAAGGGCGAAACGACAGGTGAAAGTGAGTGGGTGAGAGAGGTCAGAAGAATACAGGGGGGTTGGATTAATAGGAAGTGGCAGTAGGTGAGACGAGTGGCAACATTAAATAATAATGTTTAAAGAGAACAGACACAGATCGGGTACTTTGTAAAACGATATTCTGGCATCCGTCGGTTGCTTACAGGTAGCTTCAGGTGTTTAAAGATCGAGCTAGGTAGCCATGTGGCAATAAGTAAGGAGCGGCATGACAATAAAATCAGCAATGGATAGAAGGAACAATAATCTTTAGATGTTTAGTATAGATTGAATAGTTATCCGTCAGTGGATTGAGGGAAGTTGCTAAGGAAAGCAGTTTAATCTGAGGGCTCACATGGGAGTCCAGACTGTGCTGGTATAAACATAGCTATTGAGGTGGGGAACCCAGTGACAAAAGAGAGAGATGGAGATCCAGGGAGGAGTGCTTTGGGCGCAACAGGATTAGATTGCAGGACGGAAATAGATTGTATTTGGTTTTTGAGAAATTAGACATCCTTGAAAGGCATGCAGGGGAGGCAGGTCATGAGGGAAGTGGTTTGAGTGAGAACGCTAGAGAGGTACCAGGCAAAGCAAGAAAGTCGTAGTGCTTAACAAGATAGCGAGCGGGGACGGCAAGCAGCGATGAATATGTTTGTGAAGGATGGGGGGATCTTGAGGAGGCTAGAGGCTGTAGGGCTGTAAGGTGTAAAATAAACCACAAGTTACCGGCGGAAGCCAGGGAGGGTAGGATAGCAAAGGCGCATAGTATACAGACAACGACAACCTGCCTGAGACTCTGTGTCAGAGGGAGGCATATAGTGGAGGTTGATTTTGGGGGGGGAGAGCGGAAGCCAGTAAGCATTTAAACCCAGGAGGCCCAAAATGGGAGAAAGGAACATTCAACAAAAGGAATCCAGGTGGTAGTACAGGTGGGGGGAGCGAAAAAGCCTCTCACGGAATGCATTGTCACTCGCCATCATGTGGTGCAAGCTAAGGGGGGGAGCCATTTCAAAGAGAGAAGGCAGGACTGATTCAGTAACAGTGTGCCACCACAGGAGCCATCTTGTGTTTCAGATTAAGTGGGGGCCGCAGCCATTTTACAGAGAGAAGGTGGGACTGATTTAGTAGCAGTGTGTCATCACAGGAGCACCGTTGTTAGAAATGGCGAAGCGAAAATGGTGAAGTAAAAGAGGATAGACCATCTGATCCTTTACACCATCGTCCCAGGCCCACCTCCACGACGGGACCATCGGCAGCATCACATTATTGGACTGGGTGTGCAAACCTAGAGTAAATATATATCCATACTGTCTCTTTTCAAGGATGATAAGGATCACTAAGGGAACATAGGGGATTGTGCCTTGCCACTTACTCTTAACATTGTCCTGAGAATCAATGGTGCAGGAAATGAGGACCAACCTGAACATACAAGCATATACTTTGATAAGTATCAAGTGATGATCTTTGCAAATGACATACTGATTCCTCTATGAACACCACTAACATCCACAAATGCATTTATTTCTGAACTAGAGAGCTTTAGAAAGTTGGTGGGATTCAAGATACATATAGGTAAATCTTAGTGAGCCTAGCCCTTACTCCTTTAGAAATTGTGGAAAGTGGATAGCCGAAAAGATCCTGTCCATTTCACTGGCAAGCTGAAAGAATGACTCATGCTGGAGCTCAGGTTATAAGAACTCTCTTTGTATTAGAAAGAGACAACACCCCTTGGCTTATTGCTGACAAACAAACTAATTTAAATAAGCTGTTTCACATGTTTGACTTCCTAGAGTGAGTGCATAAATGATAATGAAGCATGCCACCTATGGTGGGTGAGGAAAATCGTCCTTTAAAAGGAAAACTTCATCTGAGCTAGGTCTTTCTTCTTGTTCTTTTTTGTGTTCTCTCCATTCTGCGTCCAGGTTAGACCCAGAAGTTTTGTTATGCTTCATATACATCGAATATACTGTAATTTCCGTGTGATATGGCTCAAGTATAAAAACAGACCACTCAGTACAAATCTTAATACACCAACAAAATCTCTCTATATGGCCTGTTGAATACTGTTGCAATATAATAAAAGAAATACTACAGCATTTCCATGTGCACACTCCTATACTTTTCTAAAAAGATATTCCCAAGCATGTACAGATGCCTATTGAACCGATGGCGAATTTGAGAGTACCTAACCTAACATTTTCTGAAGGGATAATAATAAATAATTGGAATTATATAAAAGATAGTTCCACCTCAATGAAACACATTGCCAGCAATATGTTCATAAATGGAACTGGGTGGTTCTTCAATATATTGAAAAGTCAGCTAGCAGGGCTTTTATCAACTTCATACATTTGGCTTCTAATAATCCCACAGCACAAGCTGAAGTAGCCCTGCATGTTCAAGGGGTAGAGAAGTAGGAGCACCAAAATAAGACAAACATAGCAGGATGACCTGGTGCAGAGATCATGAGATATCCGAATTGTGATCTTAAAATTATGTATGTGTAATATTACAATCACTCCAATTAAGGAAATTGTGTTCAAACTCAAGTGAAGTATGTTGGCCAGGACACCAATTAATGAAACAATGGCTCACAATGGATGGAACTACCTCAAGTTAAAAATATTGTCGAAAGGAGTTTCAAGTACTATCAGAGGCATTTTGTATTACTTGATCATGGAGGGACTAGGAGAGGTCCTGTGGGTTTTACGAAGCTCTACAGTGACTGGTACACCTCCACAACATCGCCTCCACTTTATCCCTGTCAAATACATCACAACCCTTATATTGCTGCACATTACACTTCAAAGGTAAGTCTTGTGAAATAGATTAAATGTAAGGTTAGCAAATTGAAGTGGTGTTGTGAGAGGGTGTAGTGAAAGGTGCTGTCATATCAAAGGATGTAATAACATACAACTGAGATGAAGACTGGCCTCATTGTGCCAGCACATTGCTATGTCATCTCTTTGGGACCGGATAAGAGGTGATAGAAAGGATCTGTGAACCTGCATAAGTGAAAAGAAGAAAAGTGCAAACCACCAAATTGGATGAGGTGGCCTTAGTAATTGTCGGACTACTCAGCAATTGAACTGGTCACATAACATACAAATAACTGAGTAAAAGGGTGGCTATCTAGCAACCAGCAATTGACTACTTGAAAGTGGCAATGTTGTATTTCATGTCAGATTCAATTAGGGGACCTGAAGGTGAAGGTACAAAGCAATGAATAAATGACATCATCTTTAAAGAAGGCCATACGTTCAGATATTATGGTTCATATAGGAAATTCATCCTCACTGATAATCAAAGAGGACCTACCATTGCAAGAGTCTCACTGATATCACAGAAAATATTGAACAGTGATGGGATGGGTGTAGCTGGAAGACATTTTAGTTTGAAAGTCATGTACATTTTTTAATTTGACCTGTGGATTGGCATTGAAAGCTTATAAAGAGAGACTAGCAATGTTCTGCATTTTGATTTTTTCTAACCTTAGCCCTACCTACGTCTCCAAAGAACAGAATCCATGTTCTTGATCAGAAAAAAAACCTTTCACTCCATGCAGAAGGATCGCCGATTGAATCAATGAAGATTACCATGCTTGCTTAGCTTATCTTTCCAGGTCCATATTCTTAACAAAATTCTCAGGGAGCTGTAATCGTGTTTATACCATTGCAAATCACTACTTTAAGCCCACAATACAAAGAAAAAGTTGGAGTGGAGCAGCTGCCGGTTAACCTCATCCTATTCCACTGCAAGAGCAGTGGTGGCTGGCAGGTAACGGGGGTGGCAGGGCAGGGGGTTCAAGGGAGAAACAAAACATTTAAAAAAAAAATGTAAAACCACTCACCTCCTCACAGCCACCTCTGTCTCTCCTACATCATTGCTGATAAGTCCTGGAAGCACACAGGCTCTCCGACGCCAATAATTTTGATTGGTCTGAGCTCCATGGTTCGGCGCTCAGACGGGGACAGGGAGCCTGTGCATGTTCCCCACCAGAACATGTTTTACAGCCTGGTGGGGAACAAGCAAAGTGTGCATGACTGTTTGGCCGGGCCAAGACGGCCGGCCAAACTGTCATGCTCACTTTGAGTGTGCATGAACCACTCTTCCCAGGCTCTGACACCAGCCTGCCCGCCCTAACCCAGCCCCGTAGCGAAGAAAAGTAAAATGATAATAACAAGGTTATCATCTTTTTCTTGCTCTGAGAGCAGTGGGGCGATGCTCCTGCGCCTTAGCTGAGGAGCCACCCCTGTGCAAGAAGGTTCAAGGTGACTTCCTACAGCACCACATGTTGCATTGACTGGTTAATAGTACATGAGTAACGTATTTTCTGTAGGAGTGTCATAGACAATATATGCCGCCTTTCAAACCCTGATGTAATTGACCTCCTATGCTCTGGTAAGATGTAGAAAGAGAGGGCGCCCGTCTCCTCTTTGTTGCAGTTCAATTACCAGGGAAGGATTCGGGGCATGAATTGTGCCAAAAATCCAATGGAACATGCTTGCTAGGATATGGAATTAATGAAACAATGACTCACAATTGATGGCACTACCTCAAGTTCAAAGGCGAGTTTAGTAAATAGATTAAGGGTGAGGTTAGCAAATTAAAATGGAGCTGTCAGTGGCTGTGGACAGGGTGTTGTGAAAGGTGTTGTCACATCAGAGGATGTAATAACATACAACCAAGATGAAAACTTGCCTCGTTGTACCAGCACATTGCTTGGTTATCTATTCAGGACTGGAAAGCAGTTGATGGAAAGGATCTGTGAAAGTGCATAAGTGAAAAGTAGATATCAAACCACCAGATGTGTTGTGGTGGCATTCGAAATTGTGGGTCATTTTGGCCACTGAGCTGGTCAACCACACAAACCATACAACGAACTGACCAAAATTGTGGCTACCTAGCAACCAGCAATTGTCTACTTGAAAGTGGCATTGTTGTAATTTCATGTCTGATTCAATAACGAGACCTGAAGGTGCAAAGCAATGAATAAATGGCAACATTTTTAAAGGAGCAGGAATCTTGAAGATTTACTAGACCCACAATTCTCAACCTCATTCTTCTTAACTGTAAGATTGCCCCGCTGTATATGTTGCTATGAGTTCTTCTGCTAGTCTCCTCATGCTTGTTTTCAGTCCAAGGAAGACCTGGCTTGGCAGTTCAGGCTGGACTGTTCCAATGAGGCACAGGGTCAAGACTGATTTGCATATGGCTGGGTCTGAACTGGGGTGGCAAAGTGAGCTAAAGAACGATGATGGATTCTACCCAGATCTGTCACTGGGGGTGAGCAGGGCCGGACTGGGAACCAAAACCGGCCCTGGCAAAGTGCTCGGACGCCCCGCTCCCCCTCCACCCACTCCGGGGGGTTGGAGGGGCCACCGAGCGCTTTGCTAGGGCCGGTTTTTGGCCGATTTTGTTGCAGGGCCGATTTTGCAGCTATGCTGCAAAAACGGCCCTGTAACAAAATCGGCCCCCAGGGGCTCAAAACCGGCCCGACCCTTGTGGCGCACCGGGGGATTGCCCGGTGCCCGCTATAGCCAGTCCGGGCCTGGGGGTGAGTGTCTGAAAAGTTTCAGCGCTCGGTCCTTCATCTCCTTGTGTTTGCTTTCTCCTAAAAACACCTCATATGTCTTCTGGCTAATCCATTAGCACATATGGTATTTGGTGGCCAACAATTAGAGCATCAGTCTTGCTTGAAAGCAACAGAGTGCTGCCCCATAAGGACTAAAACGGTTTGGCACAAAATTTCCCAGGCTCCACTAAACTGTGCTTCAGGCACTTGGCTACCAGACCAAAGCATACAGAAATGAGCAACTAGACTAATTTATTCGAGGGTTGAAATGAAGAGGCTTGGATTCCGATCAAAGATCTAATTTTCCGCAAGGTGGGTTAGTCCCAAAAGGAGATACAGGTGGTTATTTGCAGAATTGCATTTTATAGGACTTCCTAACTTCAAGGAAGTAGCCGTTTGAAGACCCTTAGGTATCTCAAACAGTCAAGGGTTTCACTGCTTATAGCTATAAATCAACTTTTGCAACAGAGTGGGCAACTGTCAAGAGATATGCTTTCTTGCAAACCATATGAACTCAAGCTTGTTCTATGTTTCAAAAATGGTGTCTAAGACAGTTCCTGTAGAAAGTGCAGTCACACCTTTGTTCGGTAGGGTCATTGCTTTAAACAGCCTACAGCCTTAATGTCATATTGTCGTTTGAGCTTTCTGGTATGTTGCCTCTCCATGGAACATGTTTACCCTTTGGTATAACATAGATGAAGGTCTCCTCTGATGCTCTACCATCGCGAGGTAAGTACTTTTCGTCTGAGAAAAAAAAGGACTTCTTGCATGGGTTTTTCTTTTGAACTGTTTACATCCTGTGGCCTTAGCGAAGAATAGGACATGCATCGGAATTTTCACCAGCAGTAAGGAAGCAAAAAGAAAATGTATAAAATGATAGGCAGTAATTTTTAGCAACACAACTCTAATCTTGGTTCAGAATGACAATTTGAGTCCTCTAAGTAAACATGTAATATTGTGCTTGAAACATTCTTTTCATCTCTCTCTGAGTCAAATTACACATAATAAGGGAACTACTTAGGGCCCGATGTAGGTAAATCCCATTTACCGAATTTGAAATACCGAATTTTACCGATTCGGTATTTCAAAATCGGTAAATGGGATGTAGGTCCCAACATCTGGAATCGTTACCGATTCCTTACAAATTCGGTATTTACCGATTCGGTAAATACCGAATCGGTCTTTGCTATTGAATCCTATGGGCCTTTGAAGCCCATAGGATTAAAGTCAAATACCGAATCGGTATTTACCGAATCGGTAAATACCGATTTTGGCAAGGGTGCAGGGGGTGTCACTTTGACACCCTCTAGCACCCCCAAAATGGGCATGTGTGCAATGTGGCACACAGACATGCCCTAAGGGCACGTCTGTCTGTCACATGGCACATGTGTACATGCACAGATGTGCATGTACACAGGAATCGGTATTTTACCATGGATTTGTATTCCATGGTAAAATACCGATTCTGTAAGCCATGTGCTGATGGAACATTGGCTACCTACATTGCATTTTCGGTAATTTTACTGAATCGTTATCATTACTGAATCGGTAAATATTACCGATTCGGTAAATTTACCGATTCGGTAATGATAACGATTCGGTAAAATTACCGAAAACGTGCCCCTACATCTCGATAGCCCTTTACCGATCGGAAACGGCCGAAAATCGGTATTTTCGGCTGATTCCGATCGGTAAAGGGCTACCTACATCGGGCCCTTAATGTGCAGCTAAAGCTGTTAGGTAATTAATGTCATTACTTCTTCGTACATGACAGAAGGAAAACAAATGGCTGCTCATAATAACTTATTATTAGGTCAGTTTTCCAAAGTTTACAATGTCATCACTTTACAAATAAAAATACCGGCCCCTGTACACATCACAAGTACAAGGAGGATTCAGTGTTCCAATTTACTTACTATGTTTCCATACAATCTTGGAATTCATTAAAAAAAAGCATGTAAAATAATGTTTTTTGGGCAATTAGTCTGTATTATCCATCAGAATTGTGTCAATCCGGTGAATAAGGCCTACAACCAGTCCGAAGACGATGGCCGAAATTCATAACATTTCAGTTTTCGCATTTCCAATGAGAATAGTCTATTTCAAATGTGTGGCCATAGTTCTTTTGGTCTCGGGTCACAATTTACAAACAAGCGTCGCCAGTGAGAAGACGAACATAGAGCCCAGATGCTGTACTAGTAGTTTGATCCTGTTTCTCCATACATAATAACCAATCAAGCCATGCCTGCTGCTCTGTTCCATTGGCTTTCTTGCGCCATGTCAAGTTGGTGAAGAGAACCTGCAGATATGAGTGGCTCCAACATCGATTTCAGCCATGAGAGCAGAATTGACAGGTACGATCTCAATGAGCCCATACAATTCAATGCTTAGATACATAGGTTCCAAAATGGAACTCAAATCTGTACTTCTTCGCTCATGATTTTAGATTTAAGTCTTTTTATTGACTATCAAGGTGTACAGCAAACAACCTAAACAACATAAGTTTATTATTTTGCCCTGCAATCATCCTGCCCCCTACCAACCACCTTTAACTGATGATGCCCATGTGC
The DNA here is from genome assembly GCF_964263255.1 of Lissotriton vulgaris. Classification (NCBI taxonomy): domain Eukaryota; kingdom Metazoa; phylum Chordata; class Amphibia; order Caudata; family Salamandridae; genus Lissotriton; species Lissotriton vulgaris. The sequence goes on along the minus strand of NC_141696.1, from coordinate 834,402,158 downwards.
CCATTCTACGCTAATCTTTGACCTAGAGTCATCTGCAGAATATTGCAACACTGCTCCAAACACTAAATTCTGTAAACAATTTCAATTATACCCATTCTGTTCAGTGAAACAAAGTATTTCAGAAAGCAAATTTCCTGAATGTAATCAGTAGTAATGTTGATGCCTGGCCCCAATCCATCGTTCAACTTCCATTCGAAAAAATCCTCTATCCCTAAGGGACAAAGTGATAATGGCATTTTTCTCTTTTAAAATGTAACAGGATAGGAAGGAAGTGTAGCTCTTGCTTACAATTACTGTTTCCCCTACTTTTCTACATGTTCTCATTATTGAAGTAGTATAGACCTCTTTTGGTTTGTGTTGCATATTAGCATCCGCATAGGACAGTTTCCAATGGTGGGGTTCACGAAGCACGACAATTTTCCCATTTCAAGTTGCCACAATTCTTCCTGGAAGAGAAGTTAAGTGTCTTGGTAGTCAGCAACATCTGAGAACCTAAGGTCTCCTTGCCTTATGTGTCAGGTCATCTGGATTACTTACAATTCTTTATATTGAGCCATTCTCAAGAAGTGAAACACATAGTATTTTAAGCAAAGCTATTCCAACGATTCCATGTCGACAGGAAGGGTGGATTGAATATTGGTAAAAAAAGAAAAAACATTTGAATTAAAGCATCACCCATGGAGTGGGTGAGCCTTCAAAAAGGAGTTATAATGAGGATATGAGAAGGGCCTCTAATAAAGGTCTTAAACTCTAACAAAAAGCTGTGAAGAAGCTATCTGTACATGGTGGTTTTGCTATCCTCGATTTGGAATATGTTCAAATTGCCCCTTCATTTGTGATGGAAGCTTTAAGCTTAGCTACTCAGTCCAGCTTGCTGCTCCATTCCTTCTATTCCACTATATAAAGTGAGATATAAAACTCATGATTCACTGCAAATGACCCAGCCATGCTACTCACCCTCTTGATCCAGCCCATCACACTGTTTTTTCATGCTTTCATAAACTGTCTGTTTAAACTTCTATAGAGTTGATTTTGACTTGTTGGAAGTCAATGCCATTCTCCATGTTCCCTTTGTGGGAGCTGTCTATATCGTTTTCACTGTCATTGACTATGACCCTGTCCCTTATAAGATAATTCCTCCACCTCCATGTCTGCTGCCTAGGAGCTGGCATGCTTTGGGGTAACCCGAGATGGACTGGACTGTGGTCTTATAGGACAGGGTTTCCTCTATCAGCTTCTATATATTTCTATCACTTTGCGATTTCGCAACCTGAAAATAATCTAGTCTGACATTATACATGTGGGATGCAGAACAGAAACAATAATGTAACTTGTTAGCATGTATGACCTTCCAAATGCCCACAGAGCGCAATAAGGTCAAGCGTTCTTTTCTTGGTTGAGACTAAGCCCCCACTTAAAATGAACTAAGCTTGGTCTTGTCCCACAGGTTGTATGTTATGATAGTTAGGTTCACACCCATGCTCAGGGTCCTAGAGAATGTATTCCTGACCCCATTGGGAGCATACATTTGAGCTATTATAAGTTCACTCACTCACTTTAATTATTTGTTACATAGCTTTTGGAGTAACAGGTACATCTGTACAAGTACTGCCCCTTACCCAATGTTAGCTGTAGGACTACACATTGTTTGTTTGTCATCTGCTGACCAAGGATCTCCTTCCCTACCATCCCTACTCATCTCATCTCCCTGCAAACTGGACAGCACCATTCTCTTTGCTCCCAACCCCACCTTTGTTATTCCCCTTTCACCTCTTTCCTCTTATGTCTCTCATCCCCTCAAAAAATATTGCCCCCTTCCACATACCTATTCGCAATCTGAATGCTTTTCTGAATACTCCATTCGCTCCTCTTTCCTGGACCTGCCAACTCACAAAATCTCCTTATCACCATGTCCGGTCATATTGCCCTCACACTACGTCCTATGTTTGTGACATCACCTCCTGTACTGAGGGGTGCACCTCTTAAGGGCACCCTACATGCCACGTGTTGTCTCATCCAGTGTCTGAAGAAATATGATCACATCAACCACATCCCGAAGAAACTTTATTGGCTCCCTATGTCAGCTTGCACCATCTTCAAAACCAGCTACATAATTTACAAACCCATCACAATCAGCACCCCTGCTTATCTTGTAGACACAATTGCCATCTACGGTGGTTCTTGGCACACTTGCAGCCGGGGCAGCATCAGACTGTAGACGAAAGCACACTTTCTACATGTATGCATCCAGGATCTAAAGCGACATCCACATATCCATCAAGACCATCCTAATGCAGATCCAATTTAGGAAAGAGTTGGAGCCGTATCTCAGTAATAAACATCACAATATACAAACCAGCTACCTCTCTTATCATTCATTGACTTTATGCTTTTTGTTTTACCTTGTGCTGCACTCCGCTGTCTTTTGGCTAGGTTTGTGCTATAGAAATACCGTAAACATAACACAAGCAGTACATTCTCCATATCTGGGTTCTGACTGCCACCTTGACCAATCCTACCAACACTCTTCAAGTTGAATGAATGAAGGATTCAGTTTAATCGGCACCTGCTACGTACCTTGGAACGCTTCAGGTGCATAGTTGAATCAGGCACAGATGTCTGTTAAAAGTGCAAGGTGCACTTAAACCGCACATTTTGCACATGCATCATTTGCCTCTTCCGCAATTTGAGCTAATGAAGATAGGAAACAGGCTCCTGCGGCTTTGCCCCATATTATTTTGCCAGTGATATAGAAATAAATAACAGGTAGGGTGTGATTTAAAGTTCAATAATGTTATTTGTGAGATGTCGTGCCATTTACAAAACACTTGGCCTTTGACCTCTTAGTTTTTTATCATATCCCCAGAACACCCTCATGGCAACATAGAACCACGAGACATAGTAACCTCTGTATATAGACCCTAAGTAATGCATGGTCACACAAGGTTATAACATAGAGGAAAGAGATACCACCAAAATTCTTGTAATTTCAACTGGGTAGTACATGTTTTATTTACCCTAACATACGCAGCCCTTTTAGTACTTAAAAAGTGCATTCATAGCTACAAGACACTGGATTTCAAGTTTCACCCATACATTTGTATACTGGTAGAACATTTAGGGCCATATGTATCAACACATTTCCCCATAGACACAGAATGGGCAAAACCCTTTGATACATCTGGCCCATATTCTGCCAGCCTTTCTTTGTGCATTTTCGCTGAGGAAGGTCTGGCTTCACTCACACATATTGTGTAACCGGATGTCCGACTTCTTACTCTCCATATGTAATGACCTTAGAATGCGACTAGCCCTACTCACACTTTGTGCTAAAATTCACTGACTTTACATCTTCCAGTCATTCTTCCAGGAGTATTTGGGAGACAGCTTTAACCTTCCTAAGCTTTGTGAACTATGGAGAACTATTTTTTAATATGTGACTGGGTGTGTGATCTAGTGTTCAATTAGAATTCCTTTCTAAAGGAGTAACTGACCAAAATTTCGTAACCTTGACTCCTGTAATTTGTGTGTTCGTGTGTGTGCGCGTGTGCGAGAACTTTTTTTGGATCCATTAATGCAACATATCTATGTCATGACCACCGTCAAAAATAGGTTTGAAACTGAAAGTGCATTTTCAAAATAGTAGTCATCAAGTCACAAGCGTTCTGAGCATAAACATTAATTTGTGTGTGGACATACATATGGATTTCAGTTGGTTTTCTTCCCTATTTTACGTCCAGGGCATTTTTGTGCCTTCTACATTAAAAATATAACATTTTATTATTTAAATAATAATTAGAAATTATCGAGATGTTAAAGTGAATTCCGTAGTTTTTGCCACAGTCTTTGCCAAAGGTATGTAAGTACAACCTAAAGCTCTACTTTGGCAACCTTGAAAATGGCTTATCAGCCCCATTCTCAAAATCCGATGTGTGTCTAGTTCTTGGGGGAGGCACTGGTCTTTCAGCTCTGCTGCTTTCAGGCACGGGTTCCTCTCGCAGTGTCCCAAACCTTGACTTTGAGAACAGGGGTTGTCTGGAGGCAGTGTCTACCACCTCTTCGTTTATCGCAATTCTGGGGTTTGAAAATGCCCTGTTGCCAAGTTCATCATCAAGTTCATTTTTCCATGCCAGGTTACTGTTAAATGGCTGCCGCTTCAGTCTCTGTTCCCTCAAGATTGCCCCAGCTCGTGGTTGTAAACTGAGGGTTGTTGATTGGAATTCCATTTCAGAGTCACTATCACCAACTGAAAAAAGAAAACAAATAGATGACTGAGAAGCATTTATATAACCACCATCCAATAGCTAAGTTTTCGCTGGGCTGAATATGGTTCTCCACTTAATCGATCAGAAATGTCTGCACTGCCCTGACAGAGAAAGTAACAATGCAATTCAAACAACAGATAATGGAACATAGGGCTCCTATATGATATAAGATGTGGAAATGTATTTTTTATACTAAAGTAGTTTAGTAAAAAATGTCTTCTTTTTACAACCAACCCAATGTTTACATCCAACCCACAATATTTTATTTAAAGTCATGCATCATAGATGATTGACTCAATTGACAACCTTGAAGATACAATATTTTTTTATATATTTTTTATTTTATCGAGTTTTATATAGTGCTAACTTGACCCGACTCGGGCATCAGAGCGCTTTACATAGCACCAGTTGCGTTACATGAAGACACATTAATGCTAGGCACGGGGAGATTAACCCCAGATACATCATTGTCCCGTTTTGCGATTCCTTAATAGCGATTATTAAGGAATCGCTATTAAGGACTTGCAAAATGGGATTCATGTAGAAATCGCAATTTTATTTGCGATTTCTACATCTTCCTTATTTGCGATTAGCAAATTGCTAATGACAAATAAGGATGCGATTTCAAGGGTGCCAGGGGTGTCCAAAGGACACCCTGTAGCACCCCTGAAATGTAAATGTAGACAGATGTTGCACACACACATGTCCAAAGGACATGTGTGTGTGTAACATAAAACTTAGAAAAATGCACTAAAGTGCATTTTTCTAAGTTTTCGCTATTTACCACGAAGTCAGACTTCGCGGTAAATAGCGGCCAAAAATAGCGATTTCGCACTTCAAATTTGTTTCATGGATTGCATTTAAGGAATCTCAAATAGAGATTCCTTAAATTCAATTCCTCGCAATTTAGCGATTTCGCAAATTGCGATTTTTGCATTTGGGATGATGAATCCCAAATGCAAAAAAAGCGCTTGCAAAGGGCCAGATTCTGCGAATCTGGTCCTTTGCAAGCTGATTCTAGCTTCATGAATCTGGCTGTAAGTGATTTGCCCAGAATCGCAGGCTGTTCAGCGTCGTGACCGAGACTCGAACCCAGTTCCCCAGATTCAAGGATAACTGCCCTAGCCGTTAGGCCAACTCCTCTCCCCGTACATAAATTATCATTCATTTTTTAAATCCATCAATGTCATTATGAGGAAGGAAAAGTTTTTCTTTGTGCCTTAGCCCATTAAATGCAAATGACTGCTTTATATTAGAGAATTGATCAAAACTGTGACTTTTCTGCAAATCAGTTCATTAAGACCTTGCATCCTACATTCAACTCATACCTAATCTAGCATTCACTTAGTCAAAATGCAACCTATGGGAGTCTAAATTTTACATAGCTTACAAATCTTTATGCTTCCAGGTAAAAGGGGTGGGAGACCTAAGGTGACCCCCTTTTACTATGTGGAATGTAGGGTCTGGAGCACTGGACCATCAGTGTCTCTTCTGCTTAATCAAGTTACTTGGAGAAGTGGAGAGGTAGTACCCCACATGAGATGTAGCTCTGGGTATGCAGACAAAATATCGAAATTAAAATATCGATATACAATAATATTGATGTTTTAATTTCGACAGTATAGAATATCGATGTCCAAAATATCGACAGACAGAATATCGTTTTTTTTAAGGTATGTATGTTAATAATATCGAATTTTACTAATATCGACATTTTGTTTAGTGTTATGTATTTTATTATGTTGTTTATATGTTTGTTAAACATGTTTTGTAATGTATGTTTGAAAATTTGTAAATTTGTTTACATTTTGCGTTTTAGTATCAGAGCGGGTTGTGGGTTTATAGGGGAATAGGGTGGGAAGTAATTTAATAATAATTAATTAATTAATATATGTTTGTAAATATTTTTAATTAATAATTAATTGGTAATTCATGATTGTTAATTAGTTAATTAATTAATATAATTGTGTACATATTTTTAATTAATAATTAATTGGTAAATAATTAATATTAATTAGTTAATTACATTAAGTAGAGTAATTTTTTTATATATATAATTTTTTGTTATTGTTAATTAATTGGGAAAAAATAATATTAATTATTAAAATAAATTAATTACAGCTAATGTGCTAATATATTTACTTTATTGTTATTGTTAATTAATAATTAATTGGTAATTAAATAATATTAATTAATTTTGAGTAAAGGAGTATTTTTAGGGTTCAGGGTCAGTTTTGGGTTTTTGGGTAAAGGGGTATTTTTAGGGTTCAGGGTCAGTTTTGGGTTTTTGGGTAAAGGGGTATTTTTAGGGTTCAGGGTCAGTTTTCAGTTCTTGGGTAAAGGGGTATTTTTAGGGTTCAGGGTCAGTTTTCAGTTTTTGGGTAAAGGGGTATTTTTAGGGTTCAGGGTCAGTTTTCAGTTGTTGGGTAAAGGGGTATTTTTTTGGTTCATGGTCAGTTTTCAGTTTTTGGGTAAAGGGGTATTTTTAGGGTTCAGGGTCAGTTTTGGGTTTTTGGGTAAAGGGATATTTTTAGGGTTCAATGTCAATTTTCAGTTCTTGGGTAAAGGGGTATTTTTTGGGTTCAGGGTCAGTTTTCAGTTTTTGGGTAAAGGGGTATTTTTAGGGTTCAGGGTCAGTTTTGGGTTTTTGGGTAAAGGGGTATTTTTAGGGTTCAGGGTCAGTTTTGGGTTTTTGGGGTACAGGGATATTTTTAGGGTTCAGGGTCAGTTTTGGGTTTTTGGGGTACAGGCGTACAGGGTAAAAATAAAATAAATTTAAATTAAATCAATTAAATGAAATTTAAAACAATAAAATTACATTAAATTATTACGTTTTTAATTTATTTTAAATGTATATGTATTAGTTTTAATTTTTTAACTATGTTTTAATGTTTTTATTTAATATGTGTAAAATTATATGTATTTTAAAATAATTTTTACATTATTATTAATACATTTAAAAAAACGATATTTTTAATTTCGATATTTTTGTACTACGATATTAATTTTTCGATATTTTTGTACTTACCTTTATGAAGATATGACTCCGATATTTTTGATTTCGATATTTTTGTGTCGATATTTTTGTATGTAGATATTCAGTCTGTCGATATTATGTCATACATTCGTAGCTCTGTATAGGGCTGATATAGGAATGGCCAGCTGCTGCAATGTAATCCATGTTGGGAGTGCATTATAGGAACCCATTTTGTTGGTAAATACAGGAGCAGCCAGTATGCTGGAGGAGCGGGCAGGTGGGTGGGAGGGGGTGGAGGGGCACTAGGGGTCGTGGGGGGAATAAAAAAAACGTACCTTCAGCCTGACGTCTGCAGCGTAGTACTCCTCTTCAACTCTTCAGTAAGGCACAGGCTCCCAGAATGCCCTGCACCCAATCCTGAAGCTGCTCTCACACAGATAGCAGCTTCAGGATTGGCCCGAGCACCCTCAATTTGCGCGCCAAGACAGACTATGAGTCTGTGCCTGCTCTGTAAAACCCAGATGCATTGCTGGGTTGGAGAGAGCTTTCACTATGCACTACCACTCTCCTCAGTGCCTGTCACTACCGGGCCCCACCGAAGACTTTGCAGGTAAGGCAAAATAAAACAAGTGTTGTTTTATTTTTTCTTTACTGCTGTTTTTTTGGGGGGTGATGTTCCTCCGCTAGAGCTGAGGAACCGCCCCAGGGTAAATACAAGAAATGACTAAGAAGCATTTTTTCTATCCACGGTATGCTGCCGCCATCGTTCTATGTGCTATACCCATGACAGGGACAGGAACCCACTGTCATTGCTGAGGGCTCACTATGTGCACCCCGCCAGGTCGTTGGAAAGGTCCAGACCAGTTGTCAAAACAAGCCATGGCTTCTGCCACAAACATAGATTATCATGACACCATGAATAAAATAAAAAGTCATGATATCAGATGTACATTTAGTCAGGAACACAGAGCAGGGAAACATTCTTTTATGCTAAGCAGAAGACATTCTCTTCCCAACACTAATCTTCCCTCATTGTGCCGATTGTTATGCAACCGTCATCTGAAAAGTGCAATTGAGTGAATCATTTTTTCAAGTTTGCTACCATGGCTAGCAGAGAGGCATGTGCATACAGTGAAATGGCTCTACATTGTATGTGTTCACAACTACGAAATAACATGAAGAGAGGAAAGTTCATATTATGCTTCCCTTGCCATGATGATTTCAATTGCCTAACCTCTTTTATTTCATCGTTCTTCAAATGCAAGATAAAAAAAAAAGAACATTCTAATAGATATTATTTTGCTTGGTTATTTTAAATAAATGACTGCTAAATCATACAAGACTTAGAAATTTCTGCGAAAAGTCACAAAATACAATAGTTGGAAAATGCATTTATTTCAGACAAGAACCATAGATAACTTGCAGCCCCAGTTAAAAAGTCCAGTTAAAATCATATAAAAGACACACATGCACAAAACAACTTGCAGCATGCACCACACAAACCAGAACTTGCTATAACTTGCCATATAAATTACACAGCAGCACAGTGAAGGAAGACATATAAAACATACATAATCAACAAGAGATCGTACCAACAGCACCAATACAAAATCTGAAGAGAGCAACCCACACCTTCCACGCTTATATGCTACACTCGTCAAACAATGTATTCCTGCCCGCCTGCTATCAGCACTACTCCCAAGCCATAGACTCTTTGCAGGATTTGAAAACTACAACACAGTCCCTATACCTATGCTCACACACACACTGACAACAAATCAATTTATAATTTGTTTCAGAGATTTCAAAATGTCCATCCAGGAAAAGCATGTGCTCACATCATCAATCATCTGCCCCACAGATTGCATAACTAGATCAGAATTCATTTGTAAGTAAACACAATATTAACCCTTTTGATGCCCCCACTTGACATACCAGGTTGTTTAGTGATAGGTAATTTTGATGTCTAGTTTTGGGCTCTTGCCTGTCGCGGGCACTTGGCCCACGCACACAAGTGACATACCATTTTTATCGGGGTACCTGGGGGAATGCTGGGTGGTAGGAAATTTGCGTCAGCCTGGCTATCCTACCCCTTTCCCACACAGAAATGTGAGATAAATTTGATTTTTTTTTTCAGCTAAATTTTAAGGTTTGCAGGGGATTCTCTGTAGGAAAACTTTGGGGATTCCAAGCAAGTCACACCTCCCTGAACTCCCCTGGGTGTCTAGTTTTCAGAAATGTGTGGGTTTGTTAGGTTCCCTAGTTGAGCGCAGAACCCGGTGCCTAAAACACAGGTGCACACTTGCAAAACCAGGCCCTTTTTTGATAGTTAGGGGGCATCTTTGTTTTTTGTCCCGGCGCGGAACCATATAGGGTAACTTGCAAACCTACACATTTTTAAAAACTACACACGAGGGGGAGACCAGGTAGGTGTGGCGTTCATGTTCCCCCAACATTTTCCTACTCAGAATCCCCTGCAAACTTCATATGTTGCTGAAAAAATCACATTTTCCCACTCTGTGTAGGAAAGTTGTGGGATCACCAGGCTGATTTCCTACCACCCAGCATTCCCCTAGGTCTCCCACTAAAAATTGTTCCCTCACTTGTGTGGGTGGGCCAAGTGCCCCGCAACAGGAAAGAGCCCAAAACTTATTGTGCAGACATCAAGTCAAGTCAAGGAAAGCTTTATTTGGCTGCTTGTAACACAGACATAAAAGCACATAAAAAATCGTAGACATTTTATATTGTATTACAAAATATTAAAAAAGCAATAGTCACATCACAAGGTATACAATTAAAAAATATTTACAGCAACATTTTCTGAGACAAGAGCACATGGCCGCAAGAAGAGAATGACCAAATTACAACTCATCAATTACACAACATTTTTTCTGTTGAAGCACCTTCTTTAAAAACATAGCTAATTTCCATGCGGTGTGCTCATCTTGCAGTAGCTGGAGTGAAATAAAGGTTGGGCGACATTGCCTCAACCCTCGGTTTATTAAAAGTGGAATTATTCAAACTTTCCTTGGCTCGATATAACATTTACAAAACAGAACTATGTGAATAGTGGATTGTTCTGAACTTTAGTCACAGGGACACAGTGGTCACACATGAGATGAGTCATTCAATTTTGGAAATGGCACTAACTTATGGACATTACCCAGCCTGAGTCTAGTTAAGCGGAATCTATTGAAGGCCCCGGGTACAAGGTTAGGTAGCGCTCCATCCCTGAGGTAGTGCATAACAGCTGGTGTTGCCTCACACTTATTTTGGAAATTTCCCCTGCCATTCTGAAAGAATCCAACAGTTGGAGGCCCTCTTTCTTTAGGGTCTTTCTGGGTATTGCCAACATAGAACTTGGATTTGAAAAATGTTCCAGATGACCCAGATTATTCATAAAATCACGAACAAATCTAATCCAAAGAATCTTAAAAGCCCCTTCCAACCTTTAGCTGTCTTACAGGTTCTCCCTATTTAACTTAGTCTGGTATTTGCACCAGATCCTGTGCAACCGGGGTATAGGCTCTAGTTTAATGAAATTGGCAATGTAGGGAAGGCCCAGATCCTCATGGCAGACATAAGAAGAGGTACTAGGAGGTACTGAGAGAATATACCTCAAGAAAGCATTTTCTACAGTTTGTAGAGGAATAGTGTTTACGAAACCCCACACTCCTGCCCTTTAAGTCGCTATGGTGATACACTTGGCCTTATATATCTGCAAGAGTTTTAAGGGCGATTTCCTGCCTAGCTTTTTAGCGAAAGTTGCTAGGACTGTTGTTGATCTAATAAATGCCAGTTTTTTTTGGCGGAGATAGTTTGAGCCCATGAGTCCTGCTGATTAAATAAAATACCTAAGTAGGAAAAACTTCTAGTTGAAGCTAACTTCCTCCCATCAACAAACATTTTGCGTGTCCTCTGTGACCCTTGACCACATCTCATAACAAAAGTTTTGGAGATATTTATATTGAGACCCTGATCCTTAATAAAGTCATTAAAAGTCCCCAAAACCCTCTGAAGGCTGATTTGAGTCTGTGCCATTAGCACAGTATCATCCACATAGAGGAGTACTGGAGTTGGTCGGCGTCCAGCTTGGAGAAAATCTTTGCCCTTTGAGATTAGCGCTTCTCCTAGCTTATTAGTATAAAGATTAAAAAGGAAGGGGGCCAGCACGCAGCCTTGTCTGACCCCTCTCCTAATGGGAAAAGCATTAGTGCACTCCCCCCAGGCCATACCCGCACGCCAGTAGCACCACTATACAAGCGTCTCAAAAAAGCAATAATATGGGGGTCAGCCCCAACTGCTTTGAGGACCTCCCACAGCCTATCATGTCTTACAGAATCAAAGGCCGCGGTGAGGCCCACAAATGCCAGGACAGACTACCTTTCTTTGCTCTTATATATTTGTCTACCAAGATGGCTAAATTTAGCCTTTATTTTATTGTACCAAGCCCGGTACGACAGCCGTACTGGAAGTCAGATAGAATCTGGTAATCCTCTGCCCAGTCTTGCAGGTGCCCCTGAATAACCCGCCCGGCCACTTTGACCAGGGAGTCCAGCAAGGAGAACGGTATGTACCATCCCGGATCATGCCGGTCCCCCTTTTTAAAAATTGGAATAATAATTGATTCCACCCAAGTCTTGGGAAAAGTTGACTTGACACTGGCGTTAATGTCTTGGCTTGGTGTGGGCCCCCATAAAGAGATGTTACATTTAAACAAGTCAACTGGAGACATCAAAATTACCTATCACAAAACTACCTGATTTTGCAAGGGGGGTCACCTGGGTTTTTGCCCACAGGCTATGCTGCCATCTAGGTAAACCTACCAAACCCACACATTTCTGAAAACTAGACACCCAGGGGAGTCTAGGGAGATATGGCTTTCATGACCCCCAACAATTTCCTACCCAGAAACCCCTGCAAACCTCCAATTTAGCAGAATAAAACTATTTTTTCTCAAATTTCTGTGTAGGAAAGTTGTGGGATCACCGGGCTGACACAAATTTCTTACCAGCCAGAGTTCCCCCATGTCTCTCGCTAATAATGGTACCTCTCTCGTGTGGGTGGGTCAGGTGCCCGTGACAGGCAAGGACCCAAAACATATTGAGGAGACATCACAATTACCTATCACTAAACAACCTGGTTTTGCAAGGTGGGGGCACCAGGGTTTTTGAACCTGTTCTCGCGGCCATCAAGGGAAACCTACCAAACCCACACATTTCTCAAAGTTAGATACCAGGGGGAGTTCAGGGAGGTATGGTTTTAGTGGCCTCCCCAACGTTTTCCTACCCAGAATCCCAGGCAAACCTCAAATTTAGCTGAAAAAAAATCACATTTGCCACATATTTTTGAGTAGGATCACTGTACCGGCACAAATGTCCTACCACACAGCATTTCCCTCAGTCTCCTGAGTAAAATGATACCTCACTTGTGTGGGTGGGGCAAGGGCCTGTGACTGGGAAGGGCAAAACACATAAGATAAAGCAGGGCGAATTATAAGTGCTACATTTAAAAAATGTGTTTTAGCCAATTCTGCATTGGACACCCTCACAAGTGAAATGTGAGGAAAATGTGTTTTTGACAACGTTTGAGGTTTGCAAGGGATTCTAGGTAACAGAACATGGTGAGAGCGACACAATTAACCCCGTCCTGGATTTCCCTGGATGTCTAGTTTTCAAAAATGTATAATAATAATAATAATAATAATAATAATATTAATAATCAACATTTGTAAAGTGCACAATCACCCGTAAGGGTCTCTAGGCGCTGGGGGCCATCGGGAAGATTAAGCAAGCTATTGCACAGAGTCACATGGTGCTGGGCTAATCTGCCGCCGGTGCCAGGGATCGAATAGTGATCCCCAGAGTCAGTCGCCCTAGCCGCGGCGCCACACCTCTTCGTTTCCTATAGGTTTCCACAGCTAGACAATTTGCAAAAAAAGGTCAGTTTTCACTGGAAAAATGTGATGTGTCCACGATGTGTTGTGGGCTGTTTCCTGTCATGGGCACTTGGCCTACCCACACAAGTGAGGTATCATTCATATTGAGAGACTTTGGGGAATGCAGGGCGGGTGGAAGATTGTTGATCCATGCAGATTTCAGAACTTTCCATCACAGAATGAGGAATTTTTATTTTTAGAAAGTTTGAGGTTTGCAAGGGATTCTTGGTAAAAGAACATGGTGAGAGCCATACAGGTAACCCCATCCTTGATTCCCCTGGGTGTCTAGTTTTCAAAAAGGTATAGGTTTGCTCGGTTTCCTTAGGTGCCAGCTGAGTTATGTTTTAAAATCCACCCCTAGACAATTTAGAATAAAGGTTAATTTTCACTGGAAAAATGTGACGTGTCCCCCTGAGTTGTGGGCCCTTTCCTATCACAGGCACTAGGCCTACCCACACAAGTGAGGTACCATTTTTATTAACAAACTTTGGGGAATGTGGGGTAGGTGGAAGTTTGTGGATCCACATAGATTCCAGAACTTTCCATAACAGAAATATGAAGAAAATGGAAACTTTTGGATGGCAAGATGGCGGCCGCTTAGCAGTGGCCAAATACAGCAGAGCAGTGAAGCTCGCGTAACTACCCTGACGGACCATGGACCACTAAACCCTCACTAATGCAGTTCTCGGAAAACAGTTCTGGAAGCCCTCACAGATGATTCTGCAATTTACCTGCCGAAGCTCGGCATCTCGGCTGCTGTGGGAGCTGACGCGGGCGGCTCTCTCTGTCTGCTCCAGCGGCTATCGGAGAGCGAGGGGGCGGGGCTCGGGTGAAGCATCGCGGAACCTGCCGGGCAGAGCGGCGTTCGAGGCAGGGCTGCCGAGGCTTGCAGGCTGTAACGAGGAATACAGCACAAGGAGATTCTGGGCAGTGAAGAGACGGATTGCAATGGCCCCAAAGCTTAATACAGGAAAGTATGCCGCGGAGAAGGAGAAGAAAAAGAAGGCAGGAGTGGAGACGGTGCAGGGTGACATTGACGTAAACTACAGATCCCCCCTGTAAGAAAGCAGGCAGTGGTTAGAACGAGGCAGGCAACAACTACAGCCACAGCCCCAATTGCGGATATTTTCACCAAGGCTGGCAGAGAGAAGGGGCAGAAAACTACTATACTAGTAGGGGAGGGAGGGGAGCCTGAACTAGTGCTTGGTGATATAATCACCTCACCTCCCCCTGAACTGACTAATATGATTGACCCCCCTTTGTCTTTGAATACCACAGGCCAAAATGTGACTAAAGGAGCTGATATGGTTGAGCTCGAGCCTGATACCCTAGGCAACATGGATGGGGTGGCTATGGAGAATGGGACTATCAGCAATACCACACTAGGCGAGTGTAAGTCAGGGGACTTTAATGTCGGACAAAATACCTGTATCATTCAAGGGAGTTCAATGGACTTGGACGAAGTTGTGAACAAAGCGGAAGATCAAGATGGGCAGAAACCTGGTGTGCTCACAAAGGAGAACAAGGCGACCCGTGGGGAAACCGATAAAGGAAGAGAGAATGAAAAGGTCCCTAGTGAATGTTTCTTCTCAGTGTCGGAGGGAGGTGAGTGGTCAGAGGACGATGATGAAGATCTCGGCTCCAATGTGGCTTCAGACCCTGACGCAGAAAGCGACTTTGAACCCGGCTCTCCGGTAACAGCAGTTAAACCTCCAAAAAGGCGTGAGCTCCCTCAAAGCGAGCTCAGTTGGGACCATTCTTCAGCAATGCCTCTGCAGGGAAGTCCGGGGGGGGTGCTGCACAGATGTCACTATTGGAAATCATTCACAGTGAGATTCTGGCCCACAGGGAGGAAGCCCGGTAGGACAGTCGGAAGTCCCAAGCTGCTGTAAAGAAAATACAGGGGGCTATTAGGAAACTGTATAAAGCCTGTATTAATCTGGGAGATCGGGTAACTAATCTGGAGGACAGAGTGGTCTCTACGGAGGCGGTGGCAGCAGCCGCAGTTATTAAGGTCAAAGCCCAAAATGCACAAGTCACAGATATTCAGTGAAAGCTGGAGGACATTGAAAACAGGATGCAACGGAATAACCTCTGGGTTCTTGGGGTACCCGAAGGGGTGGAAGGGTCCGATGCCAGAGCTTACATCATCAAATTATTTGAACAGGCATTTCCGGAGCTCTCAAATTGGGTATGGACAGCAGAGATCCAGAGAGCGCACCGCACCCCGTTTAAAATCAAAAAAGGTACTAAGGAAGAGGACAAACCCAGAGCTATCCTAATCTTTCTTGGCAACTTTCTGCTGAGACAGGCTATTGCGGAGAAGGCTAGACCGGATGCGAAGAGGAACTTGGAAGGGATCTCATTCTTCGTCCGCCCGGATTTCTGCCATATAACTGTTGAAAGGCGCTGGAGACTCAGGCAACTGATCAGCCCATTTCAGCAGAAAAAAATGCAGGCCTTTCTAATTAACCCAGCTCAGTTGAAAATCATAAATGAGGGGAGAACTATGTACTTTACCGCCGAGATTAAAGCCAGAGAATACTCAGACTCTTATGGGAAATAGAATCGTTCATTACTGGATTTATGTGTTGATTCTTTTTTTTTTGTAGCACTATTGGAGCATTGGTAAGGGGTCAGTCAAATTTGTAGTCTGGGTATTTATCTATCTAAAAAAATGCCTAGGGGTAACAGGATGTTGATTCAGTTTATAGTATTAAGAGCTTCACTGCTCTCACTGTGACCATCACACGCACAGACTTGGTCTGAGCGCCTCACTAGCTAGGGAGCCGGGGTGTAGGGCTAAGGGTGGGGGGGAGGAGGGCAAGGGCGGAAGGGGGGTGAGAGGGGTGGAGGGGAAGGGTGGGCGGCCAGGAGAAGGGGAGTTTAAGGGGTTGGGGGAAAAAACAAAAAAAGAGAAAATAAGGTGTACTAAGGTAAATATTGTTGACATTAAAATTCAGCAGGGAAATTCAATACAAAGACATGTCAAGCATTAAAATTTGTACAGCCAACGTAGGTGGCTTGAATGATGCGAGAAAACGTCAAAGGGTGGATCATTTTTCTAAATTTAATAACGTTGATATTTTTGTATACAGGAGACCCACCTTCCTTGGGTAAAAAGAAATCTGATGAAGTTTTGGGGGTTTGAAATCCTAGCTTGCTCATCTCAAACATCAACAATCAGAGGTGTGGCCATTTTAGCTAAACCCTTTGTAGGGGGAGCTAAGCGTCACAAGGCTGATAGCGCAGGGAGGTGGGTAATAGTGGAACTTAATTTAGGCTATACATTATGTGTGATATACAGCTCAAATCAGGATGATCCTGAAATTTTTGACTTTTTGGAAGGGGAAACTAGCTAATTGGCCAACGCCCATAATGGTTTGTGGGGATTTAAATATCTCAGTAGATTGGAATAAATCAGATGACTATTCTGGGTGGAAACCTAAAGTGTTCCGAGCTCTCGATTCTCTTATGAAGTCACATGGTCTCAAGGATGTGTGGGCGGTAAAGGAACCCTTAGATCCAGGTTACACCTATTTTTCTAGCCCCAATCTGAGATATACCAAACTAGACTACTTTTGATTTCCTCCACGGAGTTGAATAAGGTGCGAATCAAGAAACTCCCAAAGTCAATTTCAGACCATAATCCCCTAGTGTTGTATTATGATATGCCTAAAATGGAAAGGAAACAAACCAGCTGGTCTTTTGAGAGAAAACTATTGTTAGATACAAGATTTGTGGAACATCTTAAAAAATGGGCTGTGGAGTTTTATGATACTAACAGATATAGCACGTCTCGGAACAGTGTGTGGGATGCCTTTAAGACCTCTTTACGGAGAGAGACGATAAGCTGCTCTGCTAGGCTCAGGAAAGATGATAAGAGAGAGATTGAGAAGCTTATAGATATGTTAGTGGTAGCGGAAGAACAGCATATTAAGGATATAGGCCAGGGACGGGAGGGACGGGAGAGTTTAAAAAGAATAACTGTTATTAAAGCTGACCTGCAGAAAATAGTTATTCAGAAAGAAACCAGCGAGTACCAGGTGTCTAAGGCAAGGCGATATGAAACAGGGGAAGAGGCGGCTAGGGCACTGGCTCTGCAGATAAGGCAAGAGAGGACTAAGAACTTAATCTCCCTTATACAGGACGAAGACAAGGAGTATACGGAGCCGAAAGACATTTTAAGAGTCTTTCAGAATTTTTATCAAAAGTTGTATAATGAAGAGGGTGATATTGGTGAGCAGGTCTTAGATCCTGGTTATGCGGATGGTGGTCCGGGCCTAGATGTACAGTCCAGAGAAGAGCTTGACAGAGACCTAGATATCCTGGTATTAACCAAGGCCCTACAGGAATTAGCCGCAGGTAAGGCAGCAGGCCCTGACAGAATCCCCCTCGAGGTTTATAAATGTTTAGAAAAGGAGATCGCCCCAATTTTACTTGATCTATTGAATGGGATCCTGTCTCCTGGAAGGAGACTAACATCGTTATCTTCCATAAGAAGGGGAAACCTAAGGAGCTACCGGGGTCTTACCGCCCAATATAGTTAATTAATGCGGACCCAAAATTATATTCTAAGGTCTGGGCTGGCAGGTTGGGGGGATCATTGGCTGTCTCGTTTCCCCGTGGCAGCATGGGTTTATACCTGGGAGAGGCACTACGGAACATACAAGAAGAGCAATAGCGCTATTTGATGCCCATGGTGCCACGTGGGGGGAGATGGCCATGATCCTCCTTGATGCGGAGAAAGCCTTTGACCGAGTGGTCTGGGACTTTCTCTGGGGCATTCTGGCCGGTAGAGGCTTTGGTAACAACTTCCTGAGGGCAATTAAGGCTTTGTACCTTGACTCGGTGGCGCGTGTTATGGTTATGGGGGAAAGGTCTGATAAAATAGTGATTAAGAGAGGGACGCGCCAGGGCTGCCCTTGCTCCCCGATTTTGTTTTCCCTATATATAGATTCTTTTATACAAAAATTTTTAGCCTCTCGTCAAATTAGTCCTGTAGTGTTTAATGGCTTCACTACAAAATTGCTTGCCTATGCCGACGACTTGGCGATAACTACGTCTGACCCACACCAAGCAATGCCTGCATTGGTACAACTGGCTAACGAATTTGGGCTTCATTCTGGCTATCGGCTAAATGAGGGGAAAACGCAGATTATATGTACCAAAAATATTGTGAAGACAGATTACAGATTTGTAAACTCAGCCGTATATCTTGGGGTCAGAATTAATGCAGCAGTTGAGAAGATGGTTGGAGAGAATTACCTTCCCCTCATTAATTCAATCGAAAAAGATCTTAAAAGAATTGACGTGTTACACTTATCTTTGATTGGTAGAGTGAATGTTTTAAAAATGACTATGTTCCCCAAAGTTTTATATCCGTTTAGGGCTATCCCACTGTTGCTAGAGGAAAGTGTGTTGAAGAAAATCGAATCCACATTCGTTAGGTTTGTTTGGCAGTATGGTAAAATTAGACGCTCAACTAATCATATGTCACTACCCTGGGATAGGGGAGGCTGGCTATGCCGAACCTTAGATTATATCATCTGGTATGCCTCCTCACACAAATGAACATACTAATTCAATCGGACCCTCTAACATCTGAAGGTCAAACTGAGAGTCAGGACTCTCCCTCTATTTTCGAGCTATTATTAGGGAGGAAGGCCTATGGCTTACTGCAGTGTGAGGTGGATCGAAGCTACTATAGGAAGGCGAGGTATAAGATTATTGAAGGGGTCTGGGGAACCTGGAAAGCTATTAGCAAAATTATGAAGATCCCCAAAATTAACACCAATACAAACCTCTGGAAATCTAACCTATTTCCACATTTGGGCCAAAGCGTGTACTGTACAGTATGGAGAGAGCATGGGATAAAATGCCTGGGTGATATCATGACAGGCGGTGCTGTCCTTAGCTTTGATGAGATACAGAAGAAATATGGGATCCCAGGTAGCCACTGGATTTTATATGGACAAATTGCTCAAACACTATCGACATATAGACCAAAGATTTTGCTACCCCCAGATAGTCAATTGGTTGAATATTTAAAAAAAAGGGGGAAAGAAGATAGGTACAGCCTACTATCTCTCGCTGCCTGGCCTCCCAGATGATCTGGAGAAAACAGAGGCCACATGGGCGCAAAAATTGGGGGATCCGGATGTTGATATAGACCTAGCCCTAATCTTAAGTAAGAAAGTATTTCGAGCATCAAATTTGAGGTCTCAACACTGTAAGACTCTGTTTAACCTCTACTATACCCCGGCGAAATTGTATGGGTGGGGACTTAGAGAAGACAATAAGTGCCCTAAATGCAATACAGGCCCGGCAGATCTACTGCATATGTTTTATCACTGTCCTAATTTGGTTTTAATACATAGTGAGATAACTTTGTTTTTGGAGGGGCTGCTAGGTATTAACATCAACCTATCCCCTACCCTGGTTCTCACAGGGACAGACAACAAACATAATGTCGGGAGAGATACCCAAGCGTTATTGTTCATCGCAGTAGCGGTATTACGACTCCTTATCTCAGCTGGGTGGAAGGATACCATCGCTCCCACGTTTCATATGTGGCTGTCTAGATTGTTAGGTATTCATAATTTAGAGGCATGTCTATATGAATTTAAGGGGAGGATAGCACGAGAATTTGGTTGGAATATCTGGGCGCCTCTGAAGAAATGGAGGAACTAACAAAAAGACAAGTTTTATGAATACATTATTTATGAGTGTTTTAAGCTGATCAATGTTTTTATATTAGAAATATGAATTTTCCATGAGCTCCGAATGTATTTATATTGTTATCGAATTATGCTGACTAATTTATTGCACATTCTGAATTTTATATCTTATAATGTATAAATTGAATATGCAATGGATCTTAATGTAATTACACCTTATATATATATATATATCAATAAAAACTAAAAAAAGAAATATGAAGAAAACGTGTTGTTTTTTTTTACAAAGTTTGTGGTTTGCAAGGGATTCTGAGTAATATAACCTGGTGAGAGGCACACAAGTCTCCCCTCCCTGGATTGCCCTTGGTGTCTAGTTTTAAGACATGTATAGGTTTGCTTGGTTTCCGTCAATGCTGGGAGACATAAGGTTAAAAATCCACAGCTAGGCACTTTGCCAAAAAAGGGTCAGTTTTCACTGTAAAAATGTGGTGTGTCCACGTGGCGTCTTGGTCATTTCCTGTCGTGGGCACTAGGTCTACCCACACAAGTGGGTACCACTTTTATATGGAGACTTTGGGCAATGTTAGGTTGGTGGAAGTTTGTGCTTCCCACATATTCCAGAACTTTCCATCACATAAATGAGAGGAAAATTTGTTTTTTTACAGAGTGTGACGTTTGCAAGGGATTCTGGGTAACAGAACCTGGTGAAAGCCACACAAGTCACCCCATCTTGAATTCCCCTGGGTCTCTAGTTTAAGAAAATTCACAGCTGTGCTTGGTTTCCCTAGGTGCCACATGAGCTAGGGTCCAAAAATCACAGCTAGGCACAAGCCAAAAAAAGGGTCAGTTTTCACTTTGTTTTGGGCTGAGTTCTGTCGCAGGCACTATGCCTAAACACACAAGTGAGGTGCTATTTTTATCTGGATATTTAAGGGAACACAGAACAGTTTTATTGCCAATTGACGTTCTATGCATTTATCCCTTTCAAATGTGAGACCGTGTGTAAAAAATAATTCATTTTAAGAAAATGCCCTCTAGTTCACATTCTGGCATAGACACCCACATATTCGGCATTGTGCAAATAACCACTGCTTCTAAACTGCATATCTTGTTCCCATTTTGGAAATATATAGTTTTCCTTGATACCTATTTTTCACTCTTCAAATGTTACCAAGTGAATTGCTGTATACCTGGTACAGAATGAAAAACCATAGCAAGGCGCAGCTCACTTATTGGCTCTGGGCACTTCAGATTCTTGGTGAATTTACAAGTCCTATATACCCCAGCAACAATAAGGCTCAAGTCGACATAACAGTATATTGCTTGTAAACATCTGTCATACTTAGAAGACGTTACAGGTGCAAATGTAGACACAAATGGCTGTTTAATTTAACTTGTTTTCAATTTGTTTTCATTTGAAATGTTACTTTCTATAGAACAACCTTGAAAGATCTACACAAAGGACCCCTTGTTGAAATCAGACTTTTGTTTACTTTTCAGAAATGTAGCTTTCTGGGATCCATTATTGGCTTTATATCAATTTCTAGCACTAACTGAAAGGAGGTTGAAAGTACAAAAAATAGAAATAATGGACTATGTCCCACTAAAATGCTAAAACTGTGTAGAAAATGTTGGTTTTCAACTAAGAGTCTGCCTGTTTCTAAAAGCTGGGAAAATGGTAATTTTATCACCACAAACGCTTTATTGATACCATTTGCAGGGAAAAAAACAGACACTTTCTTCTTCAGCACTTTTTAGCTGTATTTGGCTAATTTCAGGGTCTCCTCCAAGGGAATCCATAAACCCTGGGTACATTTAGAATTCTCAGGATGTTGGAAGAAAAAGACGCAAATTTGACATGGATACCTTATGTGGATCAAAGTTACAGGGGCCAAAGTTCGAACTTCTCCAAATAAACAAAAAAAGGGCTCAGCACTGGGGGAAGGGTGGGGGGGGGGGGCGGCGGCCCAGCAGTTAAGGGGTTAATACCCAACCAACAAACTAGCATTTGCAACATATTGGTATAAAGAAAGCTAGAATTATTATTCTCCTAGATCGAAAAATATTGTATGTTAATCAGACATGAGTATCCCATCATAAGTTAGCTCTTAGAAACTAACCATAGAGCATGAGGCACAGCAAGAGTGCACAACTAAAAGATCAAACTACTTAGGCACCGTCAGCAATATAGAATTTCATTACAAGACCGGAGGCTACCATTATGCAAATACTTTTATTTGCTGCCCAAACATGCAGCCCTATAAAGAATGTCATTACATCACAATAAATAGAACTTTAACAACATAACAACTAGGTTGAGCAGGCTCCTATCTTCCTCTTTTGTTCGCTGCTCTGACACAGATAAGTACTATTTTTTCTAGCATACCATCTTGACTTTATTTATAGATATTTTGGTATGTTTTTAGATATATTTTATGACTTTACTATTATTAGACGACTAATGTTTACTTATTACTTCGATTTATTGCTTCAATATCGTTTAATTTAACGTCATTGTAAATATCATTCCCAGTCCAATTTATGATCGGGATTAGCCTTTCATTCCTGTTTGCTTTATGTGATCAGGAGAAATTAATTCATGGTAAGTATTTTAGTGTTTTTTAACATTGTCTTGTGTAACTGACTTGAGCACTTTCTTATCGGGTAAAGACCTATCGAGTGAGGACACCTAAAAGCTTGGAAGCGCTTCTCTTGCTATTGAGTGAGGACACCTAAAAGCTTGGAAGCGCTTCTCTTGTTTACATAAAAAAAAGAAGAAAAAGGAAATTGAACGTAAAGACGAAACGCTGACACATTCATTTGATTTCCCGCGTCTCTTAGCAACATAGAGACGCGGGTACGTGCCAGCTTGACGACGGGCCTTGCGCATGCCCATTATGCTCCATTATGCTCTTGCAACCTCACGCGTCTCCTAGCATCTAGCTGGGGGACGCGAAAATGCATCCTCACGCGAACATCCTCGCGCTCCGATACACGGAGATTCATTTGAATACTGTCCTGGTCTCCATAGTTACACCTTTCTTGAGAGTGTAACGGAGACGGAGAGGACAGTCCTTTTACAGAGCCTAAATCGATAAACTGACCGAAAGACATTCATATTTACAGATTTGATTCTGGAAGAGGATCGCCATATACTGGCTTCAAACAGAATCGACGCAAGAGTTTCTCCTTTTAAGATAAGTGAAAAACTTGCTTTTACAAGAGAGTCTTTCCCTGTAAATTATTCTAAGGATACTACCTTTATAATTAACCATTGAGGAGGTTATTTAGACCTATAACCTATCTGGTGTACATTTGTTTTATAATTAAATCGTCATGGAAGACAACTCCAGTGATGCAAATGTTTCCTTTAAGGAACCTTTGCCTGACAACATTAGAAACCTCTTTAGAGAGGAATTTAGATCTTCTATTAGAGAGGCTGTTGACGCTGCTCTCGCAAAGAGAAAGAGAGTTTCACCTACGGAGGAGAATTATTTCCCACTCTCGGATGGGGAATCTGCTTCAACATCTGCAGGAAAAAAAAAGGGAAAAGTACTCCAAAAGAGGAATTATTCTATTGAAGCATCCAAAAATGCATACGAGTTTGGTGGCCCTCGCGCCACAAGAGTCATTGGTGCTCATTGCAGTACAATAGATAGACCTCAATTACTTGAGGCAGGGAGAAGAGGTGTCCCTAGCGGCACAATAGAAGGCGGTACCCTCTTTGGGACAAATGATTTTAATGATTATTTTGAAAGTCAACCAACAGACTATGATGACTTCGACGAATTTATCTTTGATCCTCAAGACTCTTTTGAAGATATTGACAAAGATTTAGAAAAACCTTCTACTTCTACCTCAGTTAAAGACCCATTTGGTGGGGAAATGTTTAATCCCACTACAATCCTTCATCCTCGTAGCACTGAATGGTGGCCTATGGATCATGTTGGTAAATATCTATCACAATGGGTTAGAAAACCCCTTGATATCAATACCCGTAATCTTTTAAGGAATGAATGCCCTTGTCCCTGTTCGGAGGACAAGATTTGTAATACACATAACCTTGTTCCGTATGTCTTTAATGAAATCAAGATTCTCTCTTCATGTTAATTGGAGAATCGTCATTCTCACTCATCTCTGCATTTCACTCACTCTCTTGCCTACCCGTCTGCAAGGAGACATGGACAGTGGAACTGGGATGCAAGAACACTGAGAAAGGAAAAAAAAGGGAAAAGTACTCCAAAAGAGGAATTATTCTATTGAAGCATCCAAAAATGCATACGAGTTTGGTGGCCCTCGCGCCACAAGAGTCATTGGTGCTCCTTGCAGCACAATAGATAGACCTCAATTACTTGAGGCAGGGAGAAGAGGTGTCCCTAGCGGCACAATAGAAGGCGGTACCCTCTTCGGGACAAATGATTTTAATGATTATTTTGAAAGTCAACCAACAGACTATGATGACTTCGACGAATTTATCTTTGATCCTCAAGACTCTTTTGAAGATATTGACAAAGATTTAGAAAAACCTTCTACTTCTACCACAGTTAAAGACCCATTTGGTGGGGAAATGTTTAATCCCACTACAATCCTTCATCCTCGTAGCACTGAATGGTGGCCTATGGATCATGTTGGTAAATATCTATCACAATGGGTTAGAAAACCCCTTGATATCAATACCCGTAATCTTTTAAGGAATGAATGCCCTTGTCCCTGTTCGGAGGACAAGATTTGTAATACACATAACCTTGTTCCGTATGTCTTTAATGAAATCAAGATTCTCTCTTCATGTTAATTGGAGAATCGTCATTCTCACTCATCTCTGCATTTCACTCACTCTCTTGCCTACCCGTCTGCAAGGAGACATGGACAGTGGAACTGGGATGCAAGAACACTGAGAAAGGAAAAAAAAGGGAAAAGTACTCCAAAAGAGGAATTATTCTATTGAAGCATCCAAAAATGCATACGAGTTTGGTGGCCCTCGCGCCACAAGAGTCATTGGTGCTCCTTGCAGCACAATAGATAGACCTCAATTACTTGAGGCAGGGAGAAGAGGTGTCCCTAGCGGCACAATAGAAGGCGGTACCCTCTTCGGGACAAATGATTTTAATGATTATTTTGAAAGTCAACCAACAGACTATGATGACTTCGATGAATTTATCTTTGATCATCAAGACTCTTTTGAAGATATTGACAAAGATTTAGAAAAACCTTCTACTTCTACCTCAGTTAAAGACCCATTTGGTGGGGAAATGTTTAATCCCACTACAATCCTTCATCCTCGTAGCACTGAATGGTGGCCTATGGATCATGTTGATAAATATCTATCACAATGGGTTAGAAAACCCCTTGATATCAATACCCGTAATCTTTTAAGGAATGAATGCCCTTGTCCCTGTTCGGAGGACAAGATTTGTAATACACATAACCTTGTTCCGTATGTCTTTAATGAAATCAAGATTCTCTCTTCATGTTAATTGGAGAATCGTCATTCTCACTCATCTCTGCATTTCACTCACTCTCTTGCCTACCCGTCTGCAAGGAGACATGGACAGTGGAACAGGGATGCAAGAACACTGAGAAAGGAAAACAAGGACACTGTGACATGCAAACTAAGAAAGGCAACCAAAGGGCATTATTCAGAGATTGGCAAACAGGGTATAAATTCACAAGTGTGTCAGATATTTTCATCCACAGTATTAAACGTGCATTATAGTCTATGACACTAGTAATTCAGAGGATGGATAAATGCAGCGTTTTGATGGGGTATTCCACTCAACTAACTCCAAATAAGACACGTCAACACTTCAAAAGGAAGGGGGAGATATTGTTAGTGGCACAAGAAAAAATTTAACTTTGGGAGCAGGAAACACTTATGTATAAAGAAAAAAAAGCCACTGCGACAGTAGGCAAGGTTATAGACATCAGTGATATAAGTCATAAATAGTAATTTAGGTCCTAATTACCAGTCTGACAGTCCATGGACCGCCAGACTCATGGTGGTGCGGTGGTGGCAGTCTTCTCACTGCCCTATTACAATTAGGATTCAGAAAAGGGGGTGGTGATGAACAGAGTGTCTGAATTAAGCAGACCACTCTTACCCAGTCCAAAGATCAGGGCTTGATCCATCACCGTTATTTATCTCACTGCACCATCCTAGCTCAGAACCTGGCTATATGCAAATCAGTCTGTCCCTGGCCCAGTGCATCATGGGAACAGGGCAGACTAAACTACCAAGCCAATTCTTCACCAGAAAGGAGACAAGCTACCGGGGACCGGTTTCTGGCATTTCAGCCGTCTTCGGCCCAGCTTGCTTGAATCCTGATGGTGCAGTGAGAAAGGGACTCATGTCTGAGTATACCCTGCCACACCTATAGTGGCCAAAAACGATTCAGAAAAGGGGGTGGTGATGAACAGAGTGTCTGAATTAAGTAGACCACTCTTACCCAGTCCAAAGATCAGGGCTTGATCCATCACCGTTATTTATCTCACTGCACCATCCCAGCTCAGAACCTGGCTATATGCAAATCAGTCTGTCCCTGGCCCAGTGCATCATGGGAACAGGGCAGACTAAACTACCAAGCCAATTTTTCACCAGAAAGGAGACAAGCTACCGGGGACCGGTTTCTGGCATTTCAGCCGTCTTCGGCCCGGCTTGCTTGAATCCTGATGGTGCAGTGAGAAAGGGACTCATGTCTGAGTACACTCTGCCACACCTATAGTGGCCAAAAACGATTCAGAAAAGGGGGTGGTGATGAACAGAGTGTCTGAATTAAGCAGACCACTCTTACCCAGTCCAAAAGATCAGGGCTTGATCTGTCTCCGTTATTTATCTCACTGCACCATCCTAGCTCAGAACCTGGCTATATGCAAATCAGTCTGTCCCTGGCCCAGTGCATCATGGGAACAGGGCAGACTAAACTACCAAGCCAATTTTTCACCAGAAAGGAGACAAGCTACCGGGGACCGGTTTCTGGCATTTCAGCCGTCTTCGGCCCATTTTGCTTGAATCCTGATGGTGCAGTGAGAAAGGGACTCATGTCTGAGTATACCCTGCCACACCTATAGTGGCCAAAAACGAATCAGAAAAGGGGGTGGTGATGAACAGAGTGTCTGAATTAAGCAGACCACTCTTAACCAGTCCAAAGATCAGGGCTTGATCCATCACCGTTATTTATCTCACTGCACCATCCCATCTCAGAACCTGGCTATATGCAAATCAGTCTGTCCCTGGCCCAGTGCATCATGGGAACAGGGCAGACTAAACTACCAAGCCAATTCTTCACCAGAAAGGAGACAATCTACCGGGGACCGGTTTCTGGCATTTCAGCCGTCTTCGGCCCGGCTTGCATGAATCCTGATGGTGCAGTGAGAAAGGGCAGTTGGACCGCCATTGCCTCACCACGCCAGGAAACCACCATTCCCTGGTGTTGTTGCAGCAGTCAGGAGGCTGCAATATTCTTGGCAGGAACGTGGCAGATACATCCGGATACATCCAATTTGCTTGGTCGGACTTCCCCTATCTGAATTGGTTCCGGAATTGGTTCTAGAATGCTTTCAGGACGACTAAGCTTCTGGATACGTTTCGGTCAGACTCCCATTGACTTCAATGGTAGCCTGTGTTCCGAAAGAGAACAGAGGCTCCCATTGAAGAAAGGGGTGGTTGGGGGAAACCTTGCACACTGTGGCGGGCAACCCATGGTGCCTGCCACAATGTGTATGGTTGGGTCCGTTGGGTAGCCCCACAGGCCCGATTCGGAAAGCCCCGGGTGAAGGGGGGCCTGCTATGTGCCCCCAAAGACAGATTGCGGCAGCCAATTTGTTATGGAGAAACTAATTCGGAACGGCTGTCCGAATCGGTCATCATACTCACTAGTTCGAAACCGAGTACATAGAGCTGTATGATTCGGCTGAGAAAGATGTGACCTGTCCCAATGTCTTTCGGAACCGATTTGGACAGCCCTACTGGTTTCCAGGCATCATACTCGGTCATTGGGAAGTGTGTACAATTCGGTCGGAAACAAGGGTACCGGATCGGATTCGGCAAACACAAAACCAATTTGGAGCCCTGCCAACCGACATCGGAATTGACCCCGAAGAGTCGAAGAACACTATTTCACAATAATAGCAATAACATTAAACGTTAAATGTAATGCATGTGTGTTTTAAAGTTTGTCTTTTTGAGAAGCTTGATATCATAGTTGTTCTACCACACTATTATGTTTTTTATATCAACCTCTAATATACGCCATTAGGGTACGTCGATATGGAGGTAAGAATCAGAAGGATATCAACACTAAAATCTTGTTTTATCATAATATTCAGTTCAAAATATTGTGATTTCAAAAATATTTTGGTATCATAATTTCAAATTTAAGTTTATTGTTTTTTATTGTTGACAATAATATTGATGTAAAATTTGTAGGGCCCACAAATATTTACCTATATTATATAGATAGGACCATTGGAATTATGTAACTCTGCACCCACTGTGCTTCTGCATAATTACAGATTCTCAGCGCTTGCAACGTATTCTGTAATCTGCTACATAATTTGCAGTTTTCACCCAGAAATATTATTTGAGCTTAAGTGGATGAAAAGTTACATAAACTGCAGTTACGTGTGTACCAGCAGAGTGGAAGGCCCTTCACTAAGTCAGCTGATCAACATTTATTAACTATTGCTGTCTTTTTGTGTTAAACTTCACCTTTTCAATTGCCTATTGCTGTATCTATGTGTTAAACTGTTCCTAACTAATGATGTTGAAGTTTTTCTCAGACAGTGTTAACATGTAATAAAGGCAAAATAATGCAGTAATACTGTCACAAAATGTGACACATTACACAGGGTAATCTGCCTTATCTTGCTACATAATTTAGTCAATCATGCAGCATAGATTGGTCCTCCCCTGTAACATTATTTCAGTGGCCCTGAATATAGATTATATGTACATTTTTATATATGTTTTTGTTATAATAGTATATACATATTTTTTAATTTATTTTAATATTTCTTTTTTGGTTGTTGGATGTTTTGGGGGCACTGTGTGGGTAGTATTTTACAAAAAAATATGTTTATTTCGTGTTTTTTGGGTTCTTGTTGGTGAATTGGCGAGTAGTGTTTTATGTTTAGAAGGATTAATTTCCATTTCTATTGGTGGTTTATAGTAATATTGATGTATGTATAAGAAATCATTTGCAGATGTTTTAAAAATGCTAACTCTTATATAAAAATTGTGGTTCAGTATAAAATAAACTTTATAATGTAAGTAGAAAAATATTTTTTTGAAACAATGCAGTTCTGGTATTTTGTACTATTTCTGTGTATCTATTTAATTTTTGCTTTGTATTTTGCTTGATTTAAATGTATTTATGAACCAAAAATTAAAATTGAGATAATACTTGTTGATATTAAAGTGTAATAAAGATGACTTTTTATTTAAAAAAGATGCTTCACAATGTTTACGCTTAGAAAAGTAATTATCCCATAATGTATATACTTACTCCAATTTATGTGGGATTAGATGAGGCAATATGACTTGGTGCCTGCCACACTGTGCATGGTTTTAAAGAGGGGGGGGTTCCTTGGGTAACCCCACGGACCCCAACTGGAGGCATCAGGATGAAGGGGGGACTCTGAACTTTTTGCTTAATTAAGGCAGATCCAGTTTTATACTTTTCTTCTTTAGAGCAGTAATATGTGGTATGCTTGAGTTAAGTTTGAATGTGTTGAATGTGTTGCGAATGTGACATGATTGCAGTTTTGAATGGTGGATTGCTTCAATTGATTGTATTCTTATGTGTCCGTTTTCATCTTGATTTTCTCCCAATCTTTTTTTCCTTAATGTAAAAATGAATTTTATAATACATTGTTGATTTTCTACAAATAAAATTGCGACTAAACAGCAGTTCCCTTTCTGGAATCTAATTTTCTGTTTGTGGAGGATTAATCCTAGTCCAAAGTTAATATTATCAGCACTGGCACCCCCTTCTGTTATTTGCATTATGATGGCGGGCAAATGGTTGGCAGTCGGAGAGACCAACCGCCACAAATCCAAATGGGCTCAAGGAGTCCGTCAGACAGTCAGAGAGTCTGCAATCCCTACAATGGTGGCAGTGCTTTCCGGGCACTGCTGTAGGCATTACAATGTCCCTTCCCACTGGCAGTTTCATGGTGGTTTACCTGCCATGAAAAGGCAGGCAAAAAGCGGGATTGGGGGCCCATAGTAGGCCCCCTTTTTTCCCTGGTCCTCAGACATGCGCCCTGGGGGCATCTATGGTGCCCCCCTACATATCCCTGCACCATGTGGCAGGCACCGAATGGTGCCAATCCCACGTGTATGGGATTCTCAAGTGTCAAGCGAACTATCACTTGAATAACTGTGTGCACTACTGAATAAAGTTTAACAATGTGTACACACTTTTGTATAACTATTCTTAATTAAACATTGTTTGAACTGAGCCACATAAACACGAAATTGTTGTCAAATGAATTAATATTCGTTATTGCCTGGTACTTATTCTCATTTTGTCTTGTACCCGACAGTTTCGTTGTACACGCGCAACTTTTTTCCATTTCATCATTGACGCTCCTCAACATAGGTAACTTGTTGTTTTTACACTTTTTCTATGTTGCTCCACTTTTGGGGCTCTTACCTTTTCACTTATTTTCTGATCTCTTCAGGTGATGGCATTCTTTGGCACTGAATGAAGGGTTATGCTATACTTAAACCTCGTGGTGTCTAAATATTTGGTAGCTATATATAATAAAATGCATGTGATTTATTTGTATATATAAAGCAAATATACATACATTCTTGTTTTTCTTTTTATTGTAGTGGCCCCCGAAGAAGGGACGTGGTGTCCCAAAATGCATCTGGCCACTCTGGGATGTATTGCTTTGTGTTTGACATAAACTCCTCAGTTATAATGTCAGTTTATTGAGAAAATGTTAATCGCATCAGTGTATAAAGATTATTCTAATTTTTGAATTTGGAATTTGAATTGTGCAAAAACGAATAATAATTCATTAGACAACAATTTTGTGTTTACGTGGTTCAGTTCAAACAATGTTTAATTAAGAATAGTTGTAAACAGGTGTGTATGCATTGTTAAACTTTATTCAGTAGTGCACACAGTTATTCAAGTGATAGTTCGCTTGACACTTCAGAATCACATACATGTGGGATTGGCAGCCCACAAACACTGTGTAGCACACAAAAACATTTTTTTGAATCCCAAGCATTCGTTTAAACAGTTTCCCAAATTGGTTTAACCCCTTGCATGCTGATGACGGCCCCCATCCGTCATGCACTACGGCGCTCGTGTGCTGATGACGGCTGGGGGCCGTCATAAACCCGCCCACTCGTGATTTTGCCGCACAGGCGCAGAATCGCAGCAGCATGCAAGGGGTTAAACTAGGTGTGCACCGCCTACCCCCCTTTTTTGTAGTACCGCATGGTGCCTGCCACACAGTTCAGAGATATGTACAGAGTGTAGATGTTGTACTGCGGCATGTGCTGCAGGCCACAGCACTCGCCATAATGCAAAAGAAGCACATTGCGGCCATCTTGAAGTTGATTGCATCATGATACCGGTTGCAGGACCACCGACAGCTAGTTGGGTGGTCCTGTTTCCGAATGGAAGGCGGTTGGATGTAAGTCAGACCGCCATCCAAATCCAGCCAATATTTTTGCAAATGGGATTATCATTATGCGTGTTTATGTTTTTTCAAATATAATATATTTGTTGTTTATATAATTCTAGCAGATATTTCTGTATTTACTACATTTTTAAAGATGATATTTTGATGATTGATTTTTTTATCAATTACTTTGTATGTATTAAATAGCTATATTTTGTTAGCAATATTTTTGACATTATATTTTTGCATCAAGATGTTTCTGTAGTATATATTTCGACATACAACAATGCCTTGATGATAGAATGGTAGTTGATATTCTCAAGTCTGTATTTTTATAGGGCAATTTATAAAAATGTATATTTTGACATGCAATAAATATGTTATATTGTACTTGCAGAATGTGCTGCTCTTGTATTCCAAAGAAAATAAAGTCATAGGGTAGTTGATGCTCTTGTTACCTGTGAAAGTATGTTGTCCTCCATGTCCTTCTGAGTGCCTGGTGTGCCCTGGTAGTGACATATATCTTGCGTGGTGTGTAGTTGCCTACGTTAAAACACAGACATAACAGAAAATGGATAAGTTATCTAAAATACTATTACATTTTCTGACACACGGTGCAACATGTGCTACGAAATTAGTTCAGTTATGCAAAATAAATACATTTTGTGATGATGGCTTACAATGCAGAATGTGGCGTAGCTATGTACATAATATGAGCAATGTTTAAGTTCTAGTGCGATCAGAGCCAAAGTGCAAAAGATATTATACCTGGGGATGTGATTGTGAAAATGTTTAAGGGCCAACTGAATGTGTGAGTTCAATCCTGTTAGTGAGTGAGTGCTAATAGAACTTGCAAGGCAGGTGCTGACTGCAGATATTTTCACTCTATGAAAATGTAACAGGCAACAAAGATTAGAATGATTATGTTAGAATGGGCCTTTATATAACATAGACCTATATCAGTAAAGTGATATTATGTTATTTTAGAAGCAGGTGACACCTACTCAGGGGATGGAAGACTCTTCTTTTTAGTACTAACAGTGTCACGCATTGTACTCTCTTAACCGATTGTATCCAGTCATGGCATTATACATGACCTAGTAGACTGAGTCCCAACGAACTGGGGACATATCTTTTTGAGGTAAGCAATCAGAATTAATTAATTGGAGCAGAGACCCTGATTCCCTGAGATACAGGTTACCAGCTGGCGCTTTGGATAGTCACTGAACTGAGTCTGAAATGTCCTTTGGGGTTTTGCTTACCTAAGTGGTGAACTCGCCTTGACCTTGCTGTACTTAGAGCCTGGGAAGAGGATAACCTTTAGAGAATGTTTGGGCCCAGTACACTAATCATTCAAATATTATTGTAATCTACTGCTCAACTAAATATGCAAGCAACACGGCTGGATTAAATGTCCTCTTGAGATATACTTTTGAGCTGTCTAGACGTGGTTGTTTTCATAAATGTATTTTAGTATATCTGGCCTCTAATTCTTTCTCTCCTCCATGGCATACTGGATCTGATGACTGGGTTGCCCTCCCTCTCAAATGCAAAACCCGAAAAACCTACTCAGCGGTAGATGTAAATATTTTATTACCCCGCCTTATCTTTTTTTCATTGTATTTTACTGTTCACTGCTCGGTAACCTGCTCCATATCATGACAGGGACACAGTCCTGGTTTGTTGTTGTCTGCAGGTGTCCATGATGAAGATCAAAGATACACACAAAATTATGCACAACCACAGTCATCAAACAATCAATTCAACAATCAGTTCACACACTGTGCAGCTCCCACACTAACGTAGAGAATCCCTAAAAATCAGTACAGAAACATCTCAGGGACCACAGAATACACCATAAAGAGCCACATGTTCCTTGGTTCTGTGCTGCTTTTTATGAATTCAGGTAGTCTAGGAAATCTGCTTCTGGTGTAGATTTTCAGAATTACCCTGGAAGCTCTTTGGAAATTCCAACTTAGAAATGTACTCTAAAACGTAGGAGAAACTTTACAGGAGCAAATAAATTACTGACTTTCCCAGCAGCCATTTTGTGAATCAGGTACCTGGTTTAAAACTCTCTGTTCTGCAGCCCTACTCTTTCCTATTTACTGTTCCATGCTTCAGATTTCAGTTTAAGGGGCAGGCGGGGCTAATGCAGTTTTACTTTGCAGATAATTATATTTAGACTGACACGACCTGCCTTGTGAATCCTCTGGGTATAAGGATGTGGTTAGGGGCATTTTTTACATAGACCTCACATTGCCTATAGTGCTTCTTGAAGTTGGTGGGGGGAGATTTCACAGACACCACCAACATGTAAACTTCTGCAGTGTTTTGCAGCAGGTCAGAGAATGTGGAGAAGAGGTACAGAAAACTTTCCACACCTACGGTGTCAACATACCTTGAAACAACCTTTAGTGCAGCTGGCTTGATATGCCATCACTATGCACATGGGGGAACAGTGTAGTGGGCCACTTTTGACATAGTTCCTGGAGCCTCACATTGGTAACAACGCAGCTTACTATATTCTAAAATAAGACACAGCTCAAAACTTGCCTGAAGATGGTTAGAATGCCACAGCTGGTAATAGTCTTTAAATGTGATGCAATGGAGACATCATATCCCAAATCTCAGTTTAAAGGAAAACATTTGAACCTCCAGACAGTTTATGAGTGTGGCTATTATTACAATGCTGCTACATGCTTAGAGTTTTAATAATTTACCATATTTTTGGAGGTCAGTCGAGGTCAGTCACTAGTCACTTAAAATCTGCACTGTTTCCTCAAGCTCGTTTCATCGTTAAGAAAATGTGGAATGTCCATCTCAATACATGTACTATGGGCAGGATTTTGATGTCGGTCGGAGGCACTGTTTCGGTGGAGGAACCGCCCGACCATAGGTCGGCAGTTCCGTACACCAAATTATGATCCAACCTCATATAGTGCAATTGGAAATTCCTATTTCTCAAAGGGAGTTTCTGTGGCGGCCCGTAACTGCCCCCAGTACAAGCCCCCATTGAGAAATGGGTGTTTGTGAACATCACTGCACCATGTGGCAGGCACTGTGGCACAGGCCAGATGCGGAGGGCCAGGAGCAAAGGGGGCCCTGTTAGGGGCCCACATTGTTGCTTTCCGACAGTCTTTCCATGTCAAAAAGGCCGCCATGGAAAGGCTGTTGAAAACCGCACAATGAATCCGATAGCAGAAATGCCGTCCTTAAGGGATTGTGTAGAGCTTCGAACCGCTTGTCGGAAAGCATCAGTTGATCACTTTGGCTGCTGCATCTGACCCCACGTATCTTAATAAGTCAGTCGGACCGCAACAGTAGACGCGGTTCGGACTGCAGCTGACAAGCCATTGGTTGCAGCCCAAATCACATCGTATTGAAGCCCCTAGTGTGTAAATTAGTGCACGTGAAAGCTGAAGATCATTTCTATTGGTGCATGAATAACTTGAAAACTGGTGTAAGGACTGGAGATGATGAAATGCAATATTGAGAATTGTTATGGGTTATCTGTTTTTTGTTCTGAAATAATTTGTAAAGTTAATACACTGACTGTTGAAATTCAATGAGATCATCACACATATGGTAATGTCAAGAATAAAGTAATGAATATGGGTGTGGACTATAGCATATGAACGACCCCAAATAATTGGTGATGTATTTAAATGACACTTGAAAGGCACCAACCCTAAAAATTACTCAAGATTAGAGATAAGCATTCTCATAGATGAAATGTATTCCTCTGTTCTATGAGGGCACGGGGTACCAGAACATTTTCGGGACTTGTTTATTATACTTCCATTGCTCAATGTTAGCTGGTGTAACCTGCCAGAGGATAACAATACTGAGATGTTTCCTCCCCCCAAAAAAGGCCAGCGCAAGCACGGCCTAAGGATGAGAACATAGTTATTGAATTAGCACTGGAATAGCAAGGTTATATCAGCGGAACTGAGATTGTCAGAAAATGTTTGCATGGGATAAAGTACCCCTACCATACATTATAAGGACATTACAAGTCACAGAGGAGTTCCATGACCATAAAGAGGAACAAGGCTGAAGGCTGTGTTCCTTTATAAGGTCATACAACTGTGAGATTGATGGAGCCAGTATTCGCATGTGACGCGACTTGCTTGTATCAAGAACCTCGAATAACATTAATAAAACTAATTCAACATGTTTGTCTTACTAATAATTGCACTTTTACACTACACGGGGGTGTCCCAGCGACGCTTGCCTATGTGTTTACTAATAGTAATGAAGCTTGCTAATAATATGGTTGCTACTTTCCGGGAATCTAGTCTGCGCATGCGTCGGTCATACCCACGTGATGTGACGTACTCGCAGTTCTGGAGGGAACTTGTCGCTCATGCGCAGTATTGCTAAATATTACCGTTTTGTTTTTCACATGCTTCGTGCTTGCACTGCTGCTTTGGTAAAGCCGTTTATTCTGCTTAACTCCTAATGCTATAGTTATTATAAAGTAAGGGATGTAGTATAGCCATTCACGGTATACAGTGTATTCATTTTTTCCTGTGTTTCTAAATTGTTTTCGCTTACTTTTCATGTACCATCCTCGGGGGGGCCTGGGAGGCACCGCTACTCCATCTTGAAGCCGGAATAGAACAAGTCATGTGACGGGGTAATAG
This sequence comes from Lissotriton vulgaris, assembly GCF_964263255.1. Lineage (NCBI taxonomy): Eukaryota > Metazoa > Chordata > Amphibia > Caudata > Salamandridae > Lissotriton > Lissotriton vulgaris. The sequence goes on along the minus strand of NC_141696.1, from coordinate 834,366,009 downwards.
AAAGTCATGCAGCAGTGCAACCCAGCCAGCTGGCAGCCAAAGCCAAGATGCTCCTGGGAACCTGCTCTCCGACCTAGCTAAAGAAGCTGACTTGTACCTGCAATTGCAACAAATGTATTAGAGTTTGTGTACCCCATTGTCTGCTGAAACCTCTCTTGCCATGGGAACTGGAATGTAAGGGGTGGGTTTGAAAATGAATATTAAGTCTGAGAAAGTCTAAATTTTAGGAGGTACCATGACCTAACCTCCTCTCTTGCCCAATCAGAAATTAGGGAACCTTTCACCAATGAACTCTATAGGTGACTGATACAGAGCTGCGAGCACTCTCTGTAATTTTCCCAGACTCAGTCGGAGTTTGGGAAACCTTAAGTACTGGCAAAGCACTTTGCTGGGAGATTCGCAAAACCCAATCGGGGTTATTGGCAGATTCCGTGCAGAGAAGGGGTAGCGCAGGCGTTGCATTCGAAGCTGCAGGTGTTGGTCGTACCCTTTGGTGAGCCCAGTCCTGATCCAAATCCTGAGGTTATCCTGTCCTAACTGTCCATGAGCTGTACCTGCTCACCTACTGGAAGCCTAAGTCCTTGAGGGTCCTATCCCGCCATTTCCAACCGACCCGTGGCCAGGGTTGGTCTTCATCCTGTCCTAGGTAAATATAAACTTGCGTGGGTGATTGTCTTTCTTAAACCTCTTCCCTTTTCCTGAATAAAGCAAATTGCCTATTTGTCCTTTACCCTGTTTTTCTCTACAAATAAGTTTATCGGATAAACTGGTGTATTAGTATCTTCCATTCTTCCCCTACCTTTCGAAAATTCCTTAATCATATGCATATATAGGGGCTAATTATAATTGCGGATTTCCTGCATCCTTCGGGCCGGCGGAAGCCACCGCCGGCCCGGAGGATGCGGGAAAACCGCTGCGGAGCCTCCACAGACCCACCGCCAAATTAGGATGGCTGGTGGGTCTGATATTCTGTCCGCAGCTTTTCCGCCGCAGTCGCCTTCCGACCGCGGCGGAAAAGCACTAACATGTCTGACGGTGTCTATCAGACACCGCCAGGCATATTAGGATGTCTGCATTTCTATGCTTTTCTAAGGCGGCTTTTCCGCTGTGGAAAAGCATACGGACCTTCACTGCGGGCGCCCGTTGTGGGCCCCCTGGGTGAGAATGGTGGTGGGGGGTGCACATGGGGGGTACCTATGGTACCCCCCTGCATTTGCGTGCACAGAGCAGCAGGCACCGAGTGGTGCCTGCCGCTTTGTGCACGCAAATGCCGTGCAGGCATTTTTAACATTGCGGCGGGTGCAGCTTGAAGCTGCACCCGCCGCAATGTTAAAGATAGGGGATGTGACTGCAACCCTGGCGGTCACATCCTAATCTGCACAGAGGGAACACCGCAGCCCATGCGGACGTTCCCTCCTAATCTGGGGTCGCGGACGGACTCAAGTCCGTCCGGGATCCTAATGACCCCCATAGTTTGTTCCACTCTTACCCTCCCGTTAGTGAATAAGAACATCTGGACGAATCAAATAAAGTTTTGTTTCTTATGGACAGTTAGTGATAACTGAAAGTCTGCTTTGACTAGTATGTTCCCTTTTCTTACCCGCCTTTAGTGAAGTTATGAAAGTCTGTTGATCTAAATATAGCATGTTCCTTATTTTACCCTTCCCTTTATTTTCCAAATTTCTAAATGTTTCTTACTTTAATTAATTGTTATTCTATCTTCTTAATCTTAGTGATGGATAGTTTGATTTGTATTAACCTGTGGCTCATGGAAACTGAAGAAAACGATAACTAGATAAAGGTTTTTGAAACTTCCTGCGTTTGTGGTTATTATAAAGAATACAAAGAAATTGAAATGGTATATGGTATTCGTGTTGTCTACTTTTTCCAGAGCTAGCTCCTAGATCCATTGTGATCTTAGGTACCTGAGACGAGGATTGGTAAGTCAGGTACACGGGAGTAAACAGAAAGGAACCGAACTGCTGATGGTAGAGTGTGGGTTACCTGATTAAAGTATTACGAAAAATATTTTTTGGGGCCTAGTGTGCATATTTGGTAACAATGTTGGTCGGGTGACCTGCGCGCTCTATCAGTAGTTTTTCTGGTAAGCAGTAGGATGGTTAGGACTAGTTGAGATAGGTAGATAGGTTATTTTTTGATAAACCGTGAAAAATTAAATGTGCTGCTAAAAATATTTTTTGAGAATCGATCGATCGACTGTAAAAGTATTGTTTTGAAGTGCTCTGAAATGATTTTTCTTTTTAGGTTGTGATAAAAAGCTGCTATATGATGTTTATGTATTAACAATTTGTTAGTGAAGTTATATGTTGTCTGGAATCCCCGGGGGCAGAATAGCGGGTGGTGAGGAGAATCCACTTGTCAGTGGCTCGAGGAAAATTAGTGCATGGTTAGGTAGAACTGGAAGCGCTAATTAGGGTTTCTGTATGAATAATTGAATAAATGATAGCAACGAGTTCGCTATTGAAACTTCAGTTGTGATATTACCTAGTAAGGGTCACACGAGGAAGGAGTAGTAGGTTCGTCGGAGCTTGAGTGATAGCAAAGGAGTTCCCTAGTGAAACTTTGGACTTAGTATATGTCCCGGAAAGAGTGGATGAGTCAAAGAAGTAGCAGGTTCTCTAATGCTTGTGTGAAGGGTAGGCAGGAGGGTCTATCTGTAATGTGTGAAAAGTAGACAGAAGAAGTTTACTTGTAGTGAAACAAATCTTTCTTTCTAGACACTCGAGTACAGTGGCGAATGTTATATGTTGTAAACTAAATAGAGCACTTGCACTTTAAGAAAGAAATCAAGTTTCCGTTACCTTGTGAAGGAGGTAGTCAGTTGCGGAGCTGCGCTGACGTCACTCTGTGCCACGCTGGTATTGGTCAAAACAGCGGGTGTGTAACGGAGGTGGTATTGTAAAGGAGGGGTGAGTGCCGGAGCGTGAGACCACATCTCACGAAAAGGCCGCGCACCCATTGGTTGAAGTTGTTTGCAATCTCAGTATTGATTGGTTGTTGAAATGTATAAGGCGCGCTAGAATTGGAAGAACATTTGTATACAAAAGTACGTAACACAGGCCGAGTTAGGTTTTACGAGGTATATGTGGTATCCCAAATTTTTACCTGATCCGAAATATTTAGGTTTTGGTAAGGATCAGATGCTAAGAGGCAGACCTTATAATATGTACAGAAGCAAGAGAAAAATGACTCTCGTAGACAAAATGAAGAATTATTTCAAGAAAGACAAGCCCATAAAGACTAGAGAAGGAGTTATTATTCCATCACCTAATACTCCCGTATCGTTTATGATGTTTGACAAAGGGTATCATACTTGTGTATGGTTGGAAAATTGGGTGAAATACACTAAAGACAACATAGTTTTAGCTTTTCCTTTAGATGGTACCTTTAACCGTAGAATTTTGTTTAATTTGAGGACCCGAATGAATGACTTGCACCCCAGACCAAGACTAACACAATATGAGGCCCTAGAGGAATGGGAGATTGAGGCCTTTGAGCGAGACAGACCCAGAGTTGACAAGGGAATAAGTAAATGGTATCCAAAGATGAAGGGAGAAGCTAAACAGAAAAAGATGAAGCAGCGGAGACAGAATATGATGGTAGAAGGACTATTCCCAGTACGAGGCATAGATGAACCCATGGGAGGGAAAAGGACAGAGAAAACCCGACACTTAATGACTGCGGGGGATTCGGAAGATGAATATTTGGAGGATTTATTAATGAAACATCCACCTCCATATTATGAGGAGTCTAGGTCCTTGAGTTAAAAAAATCCATTCATTAGGCCTCCCAGTAATAGGAGGGCCAGTGCAACAGATACTGCAGGGTCAGGTTATAGGTCTAGTAGTAAAGAGGGATTTAGCATGCCTGATACAACTGTTCCATGTTATAGACCGTCCTGTGGTGAGGGACCAAGTACGACCATTCCAACTGCCCCGAATCTTTATCCACCTTTAATTCCGCAAGTAGTACATGTACATGAAACCTCCATGGAAAAGGTTTTACAGGACCGAGAAAGAGAAGCCTTAGCTAAGCAGAGAAGTGAACTCATTCAGAAAATATCCCAGTTGAATTCGAGTCCAGAGGCTCTGACAATTCCAGTAACGATTGGCCCAGTCGTTCCTCTTTATGGGGATAAACAAGCTAGTCCAAAGGCTCCAGGTATTACTCCAGCTGTAGTGCCGCCAAGAAAAGAGCTCTTAATAGTTGATGACCAGACAAGTGAATGTGAGTCTATAATTTCCTTGATGGACTTGCCCATAAGAGAACCAGAAGTTAGTGCACCAAGAATGCACACTCAGACTAGTGCACGAGAAGTCCTGATAGAAACAACTTTGGGTACTCGAAGTGCCACAGTAGTAACTCCGGAAGAAATAGATCGATGGACTTGAGAATTAGAAAAAATAACTCCCCAGACAAAACCATTAGATATTTACAAACTAAGAATAGAATTGGAAGAACTGATGGCTGGGAATGTAGGACTGGACAGACTAAACACTCTTAATGAGGAAGAGCTACTGTTCATATGTGAAAGTATTACCAGAAATACCAGAGCGTTTCATGAGAAACCCATGGACACCGCAGCTAATATGGGAATAGATGTCAGCAGATCTAAGGTATTACAGAAACCATACAGAGCAGAATTTTCTGACAAAGACTTAGAAAACATGAACGTGTCAGGGAAAAAGGTGCATATAAGAGAATTGTTACACCTGTTACAGAAATGGGGAGACCTAGAAAAATGGAAAACAAGGTGGGCAAGGAAAAAGGAAGACAGTAGGTCCAGACACGTGTCCTCTGAATATGTCCTAAAAGAAACAAGTAAAGCTGAACCATTGTATCCCATGAGAGAAGTGCCACGTGGGAAATATGTACATGTACCGTGGTCCCGACACGATATTGTGTCATTCACAAATGATTTCCCAAAATTACGAGAAAAACCTGTAGAATGGTACAGGCAGGTTGAGAGGTTTATTAAGGTTCAAAAATGTCTCCTGAAAGATCTAGATGGGTTCGTTGACATTGTAGTTCCCGTAGATTTGTGGACAGAATGCAAAATTGCTGTTGATTGGCCCAGTGAGGAGTAGGCCAGAGACACTAGGACAGGAGCCCCCTCACCAGAGGTGATGAGAAAATTTGACCAAGTCATACTGTACTTAAAGGGGAACGTGCCTGCTAAAGAAACTGCTTTGACCCGTATAGATAGAACTACCCAAAATTGTGATGAAACTGTACATTCATATTATGAACGACTGTTACAGGTGTTCAAAACGTACAGTGGAATAGATAACATTGAGATGAAGGATATGACCCATTTCATTTATCGATTCGTGTTAGGGTTAAGACCTGAAATTTCACAGTGGATTAAAGACAATAAAATCTGTTGGCAAGCTAAACCTATAGATGAGGTCCTGAAATACGCTGTAGGTTTGCTGTATGCTGGGGGCACTAAGAATGAGGCTGGGGCTAATCAGATGCAGGGGGCCTCGTGCTCCGCTAAAGAAAATCACAGGACACAGACACAGGGGTGCTCTGGTCGGACCGGAAGTCCCGAGCGACCTCCGACCATTTATTTATAGCCTTCAGGCCACGCCTGGCCTGAAGGTGCTACAATGTGTGGAAGTGGTTCCGGGGCTCAGCCGAGACCCTCGGACCACTAGAACGCTACATCCCTCCCCAAATTAGTTCTTGTTTTTCTTAAAGTTCTCCACTGCTCATGAATCATACTCAAAGTCTGCCAGCTTCTGACTAGGCCTGGGGTTCTGTCTCAGATGGTACATGTTCCTTCCTCTCACTGGGGCTACTGCTGGCATCGGGGATTGCACAGGTGGTGTTGCAATCGCTGGAGTCGTGTCCCCTTCATGTTGCGTTGCTTGGGTATGATTCTCATGTTGATCAGTGAGTGTAATGTCCATGGAGCTTTCAATGCCTCCTTCATCTGCTGGTGATGTTGCAGGAATCCGCTTGAACCAGGAGATATTGCGGGTTACTTCTTCTCCATTTCTCTGTGCGGTGATTGCGGTGCCTTTCGTGGTCTTGATGATCCAGGGGTTGGGTTCATATGGAGTTCTGAACTTGCCTCCCGGCCGCCGAGTTCTCAGCAACACTGTGTCACCTGGCGCTAGTGTTCGGCTACGTGTTCTCCTCTTTCTGTTAGCTCTGTCATTGTTTGCTCTCCTCCTCTTTTGGGTTTCTTCGGGTTTGTACTGCTCTGCTGTCCATCCATCCGTCATCGGGAGACTATCCTGTCGGTTCCCTGTGAACATCAACGACCACGGGGTCCTTTGCGTTGTGCTGTGTGGTGTGCTCCTGTATTCACCGAGGAAGTGTTGTAATGCTTTCTCTGGGTCACTCTCCTCTATCCCGGCTATCCTCAGCACTTTGTTGATGGTCCGCATAAATCTCTCGGCTTCACCATTCGCCTGCGGCCACTGCGGTGTTATGCGATGATGTTTGATTCCTAGGTTCTTCAGGAAGTCATGAAATTCACCTCCCTGAAATGGGGGCCCATTGTCCGTTTTGAGTATTTGAGGGCGTCCAAACATGGCGAACACTTTGTCTAGGATGGGCTGGACACTCTTGAAACTGGTGGATTCTGCTAGCTCCACAATAGGATACTTGGAAAATGAGTCTATAAGCACAACTGTTGTCCGCCCGTCGGGGAAACTCCCAAAGTCCATGCTGACCCATGACCATGGTGTTGGGGCATGTTCTTCAGTGACAATGGGTGCCGGAGTTTCTTGGTTGCTGGTGAGTTGGCATGCTCGGCAGTTTTTTACTAGGGTGTCAATGCTGACGTCCATTTCTGGGAACCACACTTTTTCCCTCATCCTGCTCTTCATCCTTCGTATCCCCTGGTGCCCAGCATGTGCTAGCGTGGTGGCGTGCTCTTGCAGACTTAGAGGTATCACTATACGGCGTCCCCGGAGGACCAGTCCATTTTCAGCCACGCTGAGCTCATTGTGGATCTTCCATATGTGTCCCAATCTGGTGCGATCGATTTCTGGCCAGTCATGGTTGTCCTTTAGAAATCCTTGCCAGGTTCCAGATTGGATGGTGTTCGTCACCTTCTGTAGTACCTTGTCCTGGCGGTAGTGGTCCAATATCAATGGGATTGACATGGTTTGGGGGCATGCGCTCTGTGCCAGGAGGTTGATTTCCTCTTCAAACAGCGTTTCTTCTTCTCTTGAGTCCACAGTCTCCGCTGCTGGATGACGGGAGAGGAAATCTGCTGGATTCTTTTCTCCTGGCCGGTAAACTAGGTCCATGTGGTACTGTTGCACCTGGATTGCCCACCTCTCGATTCTGGGAGGTGGATGTGGGGCAGTTCCTTTGAAAAGAGGTATTAACGGTTGGTGATCGGTGACTAGTCGGAAAGGGCACCCGGCCACATACAGATGGAAGTGGTTGCAGGACCACTTTGCTGCCAGTGCTTCCCTCTCGACTTGTGAATAGCGGGCTTCGGTGGCCGTCAGTGCCTTGCTAGCGAATGCTAAGGGGGCCCACACCCCCGGTTCTGCTTCTTGAGTGAGTAGAGCCCCAAGTCCTACTGGGCTGGCATCGACGAGGATTTCCGTCTTTCTGGCTGTGTCAAAGTACGCAAGGGTCGTTGTGTCCAATAGGGCTGCCTTGATTTTTGCGAACGCTTGCTCTTCTTCGGAACCCCACTTCCATTGTGCATCTTTCTTGGTTAGGGCACGGAGTGGCTCTGCGAGTGTTGCGAGGCCAGGAATGAAACGTGCACAGTACTGCGCCATCCCTAGGAAACTCCTCACCTCGGATGCTGTTGACGGGGCTGGCGCATGTTTGATGGCATGGGACTTGCGTGGATCTACTTTCACTCCTTGGTTATCAAAGATGTATCCAAAGAACTCCACTGTCTTTTGGAAGAACTTGCATTTCTCTCGGTGTAATGTGACACCATGCTCTGCAAGTCGTTTCAGTGTTGCACGTAACCTTTGGTGGTGTTCCTCGCTGGTTTTGGAATGGATGAGGATGTCATCGCTGACATTTAGTACCCCTTGCAGTCCGGATAGCACCTCTTTGATCGTGTTCTGAAATATTTCGGCAGCTGACGAGATGCCAAAATTTAATCGTTTATACCTCCGCAGCCCAAGATGCGTGGAAAATGTTGTTATATATCTGCTTTCTTCTGCCAGCCGGAGTTGGTGGTAACCGGCGTTCAGATCAAGTTTAGAGAACCACTGGGCTCCGTTGAGGTCTGCTAAAATGTCATCTACTGTCGGTGTGAGGTGTCGTTCACGTTTGATGGCCTTGTTAGGCATGCGCATGTCTATGCAGATGCGGATTTTTCCTGGTTGGCGGGGTTTTTCGGCGATCACCATCGGTGAGACCCACGGGGTAGGGCCAGTGACTTTCTCAATCACGTCTTGCTGTTCTAGTTTCTCTAGTTCATCTTCCACTGCTGTTCTGAGGTGGAATGGTATTCGCCTGTGCCGGAGAGCGATGGGCTGCACTGTCTTATCAATATGCAGTTTAATTGGCGGCCTCTTGATCATGCCTAGTCCTTGAAATAAGGTTGGGAATTGCAGCAACAGTTCATCAACTTGAGTGCTCTTGACAGCGTTGGCGAACGCAATGAGTTGTAGGTCTTCCGCCGTGTGGCTGCCGACGAGGAGGTCAGCCTCCCTGTCTACCACGTGGAATGTTGTAGTCACTTCGTGTTCTTCTGCCTTCACTTGGACTACCATTTTGCCTCGCAGCGGAAGTGGATCTTTCCCGCCATATGTGAATATACGGACCTTCGACAGGACTAGTTTTGGCTTTGGGTGCAGGTTCTTGTAATGCTGGATTCCCATGACGTTGACTGTTGCGCCAGTATCAATAACTCCGACGGCTGGGGAACCGTCTATGAGGATATTGCACTTCGGTTGTGGTCTTCGCCGTCGTTTTAGGTCGCTCGTGAACGAGACGAGGTAGCATTCGTCATCTTCCTCTTCAGATGAGTCATCGAGTCTGTCGTACCTTCGGTATTGTGGCCTCATGTCCCGTGGTGATTGTCTCTCTTCAATTTCTAGTTGTCGGACTGCTCCAGACAGTGACTTCTTGCCGGACGATCCTCGTCCTCTGGATCTCCCTCGGCACACGCTAGAGAAGTGATTCGGGATCCCACAGTTTGAACAGGTTTTCCCACGTGCGGGACAGCTTTCTGCGTCATGCGCTTCTCGTCCACAGTATCCACACTGTGATCTTCTCTGTGTTCGGGTCGGCCATCGGCCTCTTCCGCTTCGTGAGGATGTTCTGACCGCATCGACTCTTTCCGTCTTTACCGTCACTCCAAGGCTTGTGCTGGTGTTAAGTGCTGCCTCCATCGCAGATGACCGTACGTCGGACAATTCATGAGATCTTGCCAGTAGGAGGATCTCCTCTAACGTGATTTTGGGTTGTCTGAGGATCAGCGTCCTCAGTGGTTTGTTTCGGCATCCTTGAATCAGTTGGGCGGTGACTTCCTTGTTCTGGTCATCTTCGGTGCACGTGCTGACGAGCTCTCGCAGGCGGGCGTGGAATGCATCCATGGTTTCGCCCTCTCGTTGTCGAGACTGTCGAAACTTGAACCTTTCGTAATGTGGGTTTAGCTGAGGATCAAAATGCGCATTGAGGGCTTGGACAGCTGCGTCATAGTCATCAGATTCTCCGGTGTCCGGGAGATGCTTGAACACCTTGTATATTTCCTCACCTCCAAAGTGAATCAGCAGGGAGCGTTTTACTTCATTGTCCTTCTCCCTCGTGGCTATGAAATAGTTGTTTAGTCTCCCTAACCACACAGCCCACCTGGGTGCGGCAGTTGAAGGGTCTGTTAGTCCACTGAAGGGTGGCAGCGCTTGTACTTGAGCATGTTGCGCGTGTTGCTGGGGTGGAGGCTGCGCTGTGTTGGCTTGTTGTTGCACGGCATTGTTGCCTGGTGCTGCGACTTGCTGCTGTACTGCATTGTTGTCTGGATGGTTGGACATATTGTTGGCAGTGCGTGGTGGTGCACGTTGTGTCGACGTCTCACTTATTGGATTTTGGAGTTTGTTGTCAGTGCTTGGTGGTTTGTGTCCTTCGTGGTGGCGTTTGGTTTTGCCACTGCTTGTTTGTTTTTTTTTGTTTTTTTTTCCTGTTGCCTGCCGCTTGTGCTTGTTATGCGGGCGCGACCTTCCCCTGCCTATCGGCGGCTCTGCCGATGCTTCCGGTGGCTGCTGGGCCTGCGCTGGGGCTCACACGCGGTGCCTGCGTGCGCTCGTCTCCTCGTGGCGCCGGCTTGCTTGTGCGCATGCGCGGGGCTCTGCGGCGGCTTCCGCAGCGATTTCGGGCCTCGCGCTCGTTTTCTCCTTCCTCCCGGTGCCTAATGCAGCTTTGGTTCCCCCGCTGCTTACCGGGTTTGGGCTTGGAGCTTCTGGTCGCTTCGGTCCAGGATGGGGACAGGTTCACCGTCGGTCCTGGGAAGGACCCGTGCTCCTCTCGGTGTCCCGCTTTCAAGCCTGCAGCAGACGTCGTGTTCAGGTAGGGATAGGGCAAATCCCACCGCTCGTCGCCAGTGTAGGTTTGCTGTATGCTAGGGGCACTAAGAATGAGGCTGGGGCTAATCAGATGCAGGGGGCCTCGTGCTCCGCTAAAGAAAATCACAGGACACAGACACAGGGGTGCTCTGGTCGGACCGGAAGTCCCGAGCGACCTCCGACCATTTATTTATAGCCTTCAGGCCACGCCTGGCCTGAAGGTGCTACAATGTGTGGAAGTGGTTCCGGGGCTCAGCCGAGACCCTCGGACCACTAGAACGCTACATACGCCAAGTATTGTGAAGATGAGATGGAAAATAAAAGGAAAGCATTAAACGAGAAGGTCATGTGGCCACAAGTGAAACTGGCAGAGCAACAAGAAAAGCAGTTAAGTAAAATGAATAATAATACCCAGAATCAAAGCCCTGGGGGTGGAGGGAAGCCCAGAGTTAAAATGAGCCGAGAGGAAGCCAAGAAGAAGTTCCCCTGTCACGGGTGCAGACAGATAGGGCACTGGAGAGACGAGTGTCCAGCGATACAGAATGGTAACATGCCCAATAATGATTTGAATCCACAGGTGCAGAAAGAGGGGCCACGAAAGACTCAGCAACAGGTAAAGCAGCCACAGCTGCCTCGTGCACCTAGGCCAAACTATAGGAATAGAGCACAACAGAGTGAGCAAGCAGAGGTTTGGGAAGGAAGGGAGGATAGAAATGCAGCAACTTCGCAATTCCCGTTGAATGATACATTCCTCTGTGATGCACCTTACTGACGGTGCCTGAGGGGGGAGGACGAGGAGTGCGTGCTTGGCGCCTCCTTGCCGGTAGATCAGTCAGGGCCATACATTGAAGGAAAGGTTGAAGGAAATGACGTCACCTTTCTGTTGGACACTGGTGCTACTGGTGTGAGAACAGCAGATGTCCCAAACCTACCCCTCTCGGGAGAAGCAATCCAAGTAGTGGGTGTTTCTAATCAGTTAATTAGTACCCCAGTAACTGAGCCCATGGAAATCACAATAGGGAACTTCAAAGAGATGCACATATTTGTCGTCTGTGACTCCCGTCCTGTGAACCTGTTAGGACGTGATTTGTTGTGCAAAATGAATTGCACCATCTTTTGCACACCAAAAGGCGTTGAAATTCAGACCCCAGATGAAGATGGAATTTACAAACTAATGTTAATTAGGCCTGACTCAGAAATTAAAAGACTGACAATACAAGACTTACCCGAAGAACTCCAACAGACAGTGAAACCCGAGGTGTGGGATTTTACTGGAAAAGATGTAGGATTAATGGCAAATGTTGATCCAATCAAAATAGCCATAAGAGAAGATGCAGTGTATCCGAATACCAAACCGTACAAAATGAGCGCAGAAGTGAAAGCAGGGGTTGCCATCGAAGTAAAATGATTGTTGGAAGCAAATATCATACAGGAGGTAATGAGCAGTCCTTGTAATTCACCCATAATTGGAATCAAGAAACCGAGTGGTAAGTACAGGGTAGTGCAGGACCTGCACAAGGTAAACAAAATTGTGGTTTCTTGCTGTCCTATTGTACCATATCCTGCCGTGATCTTGTACCAAATTCCATGGAATGCTGAGTGGTTCACCGTCATTGACTTATCCATGCATTCTCTTCAATCCCATTGCATCCAGACAGCAAAAATATTTTCTCATTTGAATTCGACAGTCATGTCTACGTCTGGAATCGTGTCCCTCAGGGGTACACAGAGAGCCCTTCAATCTTTTTTTTTTTTTTTTAATTTTTGAAAACCTTTATTAAGAACAGAGCACACAGCTATTCAGCCTGACATCCCGGAGGCAAGGCAGCATGGGTTATAGGAGGACAATAGTGCAAAAAGATCAACACATAATCATTGAAGGTTAATTTTATGTTTATATGATGAACTGAACAAGAACGCCCTAGGGCGCGAAAAGACGGCAATAGAGTCCAGTATAAGTCAGAGTGTCAGGGACAGGTATGGGAGGAAAGGCAGGGAAGCGGTCAATACGGAGAGAATTCAGAATGGAAAGGAGGGGGGGAAGACAACAGGAGAATGCAGTACATCAAATCACAGTTGGCGTCACAGGTCAGGGTGACACATGTTCATCCAGAGAGATAGGTTCAGGTGGCATGCACACGTCTCCCCTATATGCGTTCCAGGCCCCCCATACTTTATGCCAGGTACGAGGTCTCCCTCTTGCCACATAGACTGTCTTCTCCCGGAACATACACCAATCCATATTGGCTTTCCACTGTACCACCAGGGGGGCGGTGGACGCTCCCCACTTCTGAGCAATGTCACGTTTGGCCACCATGTTCCCCAGGGTCACCCACCTAGTCTGCGCCGTGTTGTGGTCGGACGGTTCCCATATGTTGAGGAGACACCGCCGAGCTTCTGCGTGAGCGACCACACCCGTGACTTCATCCATGATTCGGTGCACCCTCCTCCAGTAGGAGGCTATTACGGGGCATTCCCACAGGATGTGGAGGAAGGTGGCAAGGGCTCCGCAGCCTCTGCGGCAGAGTCCGTCAGGCGAGTATCCCATGCGCATCAATCGGGGGCCTGTCACATACACTCGGTGCAAGATCTTGAACTGCACTAGGCGGAGACGAGAGGAGATGGCAACCTCCTTAGGGGAGGAAACTGCGTTCTGCCAGTCCTCGTCATCAAGTCCTAGGCCATCCGCCACCCACTGGTCACGCAAGCCAAGGAGAAGATCTGTACGCACGTTGATCAATTTCTTATAGGAAAGGGAGATCGCGCTATCTGGCATATGCCCATCCAGTATCCTATCCTCCAGAGGGGAGCTCTTGGGGATGTCACCGTCCGGCGGTATGGCCGAGAGCAGTGCATGCCTCAGCTGGGCGCAGCGGAAAAACTCAGCAGCACCCAACTGGTATTCGGTTTGCAGCTGGGGGAAGGTCTTAACAGTGCCCCTGGAAAGCATGTCCTCCACTCTGGTTATGCCAATGAGGTCCCATTTATCAAAGCCCTTGGTGTGCCACAGTCTACCCAGGATGTCCGAGTCAAATAGAGGGGTGAATCTGGTCAGTCTACCCTGCCAACCCTGCGCCTTGGTAATTGCCCGCCAAATGTGGACCGCCGTCCGTGTAGGGCCCGACATCCGACGATCGAAGGACCTCGAGTACAGGGCCCGGTAGTAGTTGCCGCCACCCAGAAGCCATCTATCCATGGCGTAGCCGGGACTATCAACAGGACCGTAGAACCCGCGGTTGAGGGCAGCAAGTTGGGAGGACCAATAGTACCGGCGCACATCCGGAAGAGCGATGCCACCGTCATACCATGGAAGCGTGAGCTTATGGATAGCGACACGGGATCGACCGTCCCAGAGAAGGGTCCGCAGGAGACCCTCAAGCTCACGGAAGTAGCGGGCTGGAACCGGGTCTTGGGCGTTCTGTAAGGCGTATAAGAACCTGGGCAGGGACATCATCTTAAACAATGCCACACGGCCGAGGAGGGAGAGCGGGAGTTTACGCCAGCTGTCCACGTCACGCTGTAGACGTTGGAGAGGAGGAAGCAAATTGTGGTCGTACCGCATCTTCGAATGTCCGGAGATGTAGATGCCCAGGTACTTGAAGCCATGGCTGGCAATCTGGATATTGCAGCCCCTGGGGAGTCGCGGAGTATCCCCCTTAAGGACGTACAAGGACGACTTGGCCCAGTTTACAATCAGGCCTGAGTAGCGTCCGAAAAGTCTGAGTACGTCGCAGGCCACAATGAGGGACTTACAAGGGGAGGTCAGGTAAAGCAGGATGTCATCTGCGTACAGGGAAACTCCAAGGGGCCCAAGTAATACCGTGTAAGTCAGGGTGCGTACGCAGTAGGGCCGCAAGCGGTTCAAGGGCCAAGGCGAACAGTAGAGGCGAGAGGGGACAACCCTGTCTAGTACCCCGATGTAGGGGGAATGACGTCGATAGGCGGCCATTGACCGTGACGTTAGCCATCGGCTCGGCGTACAGTAGCTTCACCCAGCTCACAAAAACCGGCCCGAAGCCGAGTTTGGACAACACAGCCCAGAGGTATGGCCACTCGAGGGAGTCAAATGCCATCGTGGCGTCAAGGGACGCAAGGATCGCTGGCTCCTCGAGAGTGTGGGCTCTAGCCATAACGCCGTGAAGGCGGCGCAAGTTGAGGGCGGTATTTCGGTGTGGGATGAAGCCCGACTGGTCGGGATGCACTAGATCTCCAATGACTCCAATCAGTCGATTGGCGAGCAGTTTGGCAAGGACCTTGGGCTCCACATTAAGGAGAGAAATAGGACGGTACGATCGGCAAATGTCACGTGGTTTACCCTCCTTATGGATGACCACGATAGTGGCCAACCTTTGATCCAGGGGAAGACAGCCCTTCTCAAATGACTCCAGGAACATTTTCCGCATGTGCGGGGATACCGCATCCGGCCGAATCTTATATAGTTCGACCGGAATGCCGTTAGGACCAGAGGCCTTACCGGTGCGCAACGAGCGAATCGCCAAGGCAATCTCGTCAGCAGTTATCTCTCTATCTAAGTCTGCGCTTTCCTCCTCAGAGAGGCGGGGAAGTTCTATATCTGACAGGAAAGCCGCCGAGTCAGCCTCGGAAAAGTCCGAGTTAGAGTCATAGACCCCCCGAAAGTAGCCAGCAAAGGATTCGACAATGGCGCTCGGGTCCGTGAGGACAACACCGTCGTCGCCCAAAAGTTCAGGCACCACTCGGCTGGCCATCTCCTTTCTGTCTAACCAGGCCAGTAACTTCCCGGCTTTATGACCTACGTCATAGATACGGCCTTGCTGTTCCTTAGCTAGAGTCAGTGCGGCATTCGTTGCAAGGTCATGGTATTCCACTTGCTTCAGTGAGAGGGCATGCAAAACCGAGGGGTCCGGCTCGGGTCCCAGTTGGGACTCAAGGCTCAGGACCTCCTCCTCAATGCTCAGTAAGTCGGCCTCCCTAGTTCTTCGGGCCTCTGCGATGAGAGCCAAGGCCTCACCCCTGAGCACCGTTTTAAAGGCCTCCCACAAGGTAACGGTCGAGCCGACCGAACCCACGTTTTCGGTGAAGTAAAGGTCAATAGCCTTGGCCAGAAGAGAGCGAGTCCGAAAATTGCGGAAATACCACAGGTTGATCGCCGCCGGTCGCCCCGACAAGGCCACGTCAAAATCGAAGGAGACCCACAAGGGGGAATGATCAGAGATACCCCGCGCCAAAAAGCGGGCCTCAGACACGGCCGATGCGTGCCCCGCCAGCATAAGGACATAATCAATACGGGAGAGACTCCCGTGTGCACCCGAAAGAAAGGAAAAGTGACGGAGCGTCGGATGGAGAAGACGCCAACCGTCCACCAGGCCCATGGACTCAAGAAAGGAAGGCAGCCACAGCTGTGAGCTGCGGAGGTCACGAGGCGGTTGACGGTCAAGGGAACCAGAGCAAACCGAGTTAAAGTCACCCCCCACTATCAACAGACCAACCGGCATAGACAAAATGGCACCACCAAGGTCCTGAAAGGTACTGGACTGCAGCCCCGGGGGGACATACACAGAGAGCAACGAAAGGGAACGCCCTTCCCACCTTCCCGCCACGGCAGCATAATGCCCCCTGTCATCAATCACAGTGACATCGATCTCTAGGGGAACGGACGCGCGCACCAGGATACCCGCCCCCCGGGATCCGGAAGAGAACCCTGAATGGGCCACCATCTTGTAGCCTTTGCGATTCAAAGCTTTACACGAGTTTCCCACCAAATGTGTCTCTTGAAGAAAAACAATATCAGGCATGTGACGTTTAATCAATTGTATTACCACCCCTCTTTTGACCCGATCTCCCAACCCGTTAACGTTCCAACTGAGAACTCTTAACTTCTTACCCCCCATCACCCCGCAGCCCGCCCCACCCAGTCCCAGAAGACACAGACATCAAATATGGTTCAGCAGCATATACGACCCATTGCCAGATAGAAAGAGGAAAGAGAAAACCAACAAACAAGATAACTCGTCCCAACTTACCCCCCACCCTGCACCCCTGCATCAGACTAAAAAGCCCTCCCAACCAGCAGTGTGCCTGTCGCCCCATTAACTAATCTACGATAAGTCCCCAGAGGAGTAAGGAATCACCATGAACACGCCCAGCCACCCACCATAGGAGCACCAGGAGAGTCAAGTTAAATTGCGGATACCAGCACCGGCAGTCGTTCGAGGCGGGGGTGCCACAAGCCCACCGCTCAGTTTCACGGTCCCACACCACCAGAAGCACCTCCATCTTGATCCGCTTGTTCGTCCCGCCGAGGAGAAACTGTGTCCAACCATTCACTGACGTTGTCGGGGAAGTCAAAGAAAAGGGCACGGCCCTTATGTTCAACGCGAAGTTTGGCGGGGAACATCATCGAGTATTTGTAGCCCATTTCCCTGAGTCGCCTCTTCACTCCCGCATAGCTCTGTCGTTGGCGCTGCACCGTCCTAGTGAAGTCAGGATAAAAGTGCACCTCCGCATTCTGGTAGTGGAGTGGCCCATGCGATCTGGAAGCTTGCAGGACCACGTCCCGATCTCTAAAGTTGAGGAGGCGCGCCACAATCGGTCGCGGCGCCACTCCTGACTTCGGCGGGCCACCTGGCACCCGGTGGGCACGTTCCACCGAGAAAAAGTTACTCAGTCCAGTGGGTGCTAGATGGGTTTGGATCAAGTCCTCCACAAACAGGTCCGTCGCAGCCTCCTCGGAACCCTCCGGCACGCCAACTATGCGGACGTTTTGCCGCCTGGCTCGCCCCTCAAAGTCCTCCAGTCGCCTCGAGAATAGCTCCGTAGTCATCCGCAGGTTGCGGACCTCGGTTTGCAACTCCGACACATCAGAGGTTAGGCTGGAGGTCTTAATATCCCGTGCCTTCACACGCTCATTGGTCTTGCCCAAATCGGCCCTTATAAGAGTAATGTCAACAGCCATTGAGTCGACCTTGTGATTCAGAGTTTCATGCTGTTGTTGCATGTCGGCCCGGAAACTCGTGATGGCACCCATGATGTCGACAAGGGTAGGATCCGACCCCTCCGGCGAGCTCGATGAAAGAGTGCCCTTAGTTGTGGCCCCCGCTGCGGGCGGTGACTTTAGATTAACATAGCGCTCAATGCGATTCAGTTGCGTTTGCGACTTGCCACGACCGCCTTTGTTCGATGCCCTGTCCGAGTCGCCTCTGCCCGCCGTGATGGGTTCATAGAGAACAAAGGCAAGGCGCCACCCAAGCCCGGGTCCGCAGCCGACGGGCAAGTAGGGCCGAAAAAGCAAGACCAGAGTGTAGAAAGCACGAGCTGGAGACACTATCACTACGCCGGTGGGGACAGCAGGCAGCCGCTACGCATTCCAATCGTGCGAAGTGGCGAAGTCCGGAGGGACAATGACAACGTCCCGGCGCGGAGTTCAGCTCGACGTATCTCAGCCCTGGAACCACCGATTTGGAGGCGGAGGGCAGTCCCCGCCTCAGCAGACCACCATCAATAAGGCACCACCAACGTGGATCAGGATTTCGATCAGGATAGTTGCGGCGGGTCGGGCGGTCCACGGAGCTCCGAGCTTACGCGGCCATCTTGGTTGCCCGCGAAGCTCCTCCTCAGCCCTTCAATCTTTAATCAGATTTTGAAAAAGTGTCTTGAATCTTTGGTCCTACCTAGAGAATCAGTGCTGGTGCAATACATAGATGACCTCTTGGTGGCGTCTAGAAGTCGGAATGACTGTGTTGTTGACACCATTGCCTTGCTGACCTATTTAGGGGAAGGAGGGCATAAAGTATCACCAGACAAATTACAGTTCTGTACCTCTTCAGGGAAATATCCGGGGCACCAGATAGAGAAAGGTATCAGGAAAGTAACAACAGAAAGAATCAGGATCATTAAAAACATGGATCTACCCCGTACTCAGAAAGAGATCAGAATGTTCCTTGGGGTTGTAGGATACTGTAGACAGTGGATTGTGGGATTTGCAGTTTTAGGAAAACCATTGATAAAAATGACCAAGAAAGGAGCAAAGGACCCAGTAGAGTGGGAAGAAGAAAGCATGTTAGCTTTTACAAAATTACGAGACTGTCTGTGTACTGCTCCTGCATTGGGAATGCCTGATTACTTGAAAGAGTTTCCACTGTTCTGTGACACACGTGACAACTGTGCATTGTCAGTTCTGACCCAAGCGCATGGTTTGACTAGACGTCCTGTGGCATATTTTTCTGCCACTTTAGATCCAGTGGCTGCTGGATTACCTGGATGTCTGAAAGCAGTAGCTGCAACTTGCATGAGTCTTGAGCAGAGTGAATCCATCGTCATGGGACATCCGGTAACTGTGTATGTTCCACATGCAGTTATAATCTTACTGACCTGAACTAAAACCCAGTATCTCACTCCTAGTCGGCTGACTAAGTATGAAAGGATTCTGGTGGGTGCAGCCAATGTAACCATTACGCGATGTAACTTATTGAATCCAGCTACCCTATTACCTGATTCCCTCATTGCAGAAGCGAAGGGAGAGGTCGAGCATGATTGCATAGACCTGACTGAGTTCAGTACAAAACCACGCCCAGACATTAAGGAAATGCCTTTGCCTGTTGAAGATTAAGAACTGTTTGTAGATGGCTCGTGTCTAAGACATGAGGATGGAGGCTTAAGGGCTTCTTATGCAGTGTGCACACTAGAACGTGCAGTAGAAGCATCCTATTTGTTTGGAGTCAAGTCTGCACAAGTGGCCGAATTAATTGCATTAAGCAGAGCCTGTAAAGCTGGGAAAAATAAAAGCACAACCATATATACGGACAGCAGTACAGCTATGGGGTTGTGCATGACTTCGGCCAATTGTGGCTGCAAAGAGAGTTCCTGACCTCTTCAGGTACTCCTATCAGAAATGGAAAGGTTGTAAAGGAGTTACTGGAGGCAATCCAGTTACCAAAAGAATTGGCAGTGGTCAAGTGTGCTGCTCACAAATCTGGCAATGACGATGTGACAGCAGGTAATCAATATGCTGACCAACTAGCCCAATATTGTGCACGTTATCGAATGTCAGTCAACATCAAGTTGGGGGGACATGGAAACAGCTGCCAACTTATGGTGTTTGAAGATGTGCAATCATGGGAAGAACTGAAAGATTTGCAAAACGCAGCAGGACCAAGGGAAAAGAGAAGGTGGAGAAAGTCTGGTTGTCAGAAAAGGAGTGAGGAGGGTGTCATGGTTCACATTGATGGTATGCCTGTATTGCCTGACAGCTTGCTTGCTCCTATGGCCCGGCTAATACATGGGGATGCACATATAGGCAGGGACGCTATGGTTCGTGTCTTTAAACAGACATGGTACAATTCGAAATTCAGGAACATTGCAGAGGCACTTTGCTAGAGGTGCTTAACGTGTCAGCAGTTTAATCCTGGAAAGAAAACAGTAGTTACAGCAGGTTCAGTCGGGAAAGCAGAAGGTCCCTTTGTCAGAATACAAATTGACTTTATACAGTTGCCCCTCTGTAAAGGAATGAAGTACGTCCTTGTCATTGTCTGCTTATTTTCAAAATAGGTAGAAGCTTATCCTGCAAAGAGAAATGATGGCATCACTGTAGCCAAGTTGTTACTAAGGGAACTGATACCTAGGTTCGGTTTTCCAGTTACAATTGAATCAGACAGAGGTGGGCATTTTCACAATGAGATAATAGGCCAGCTCTGTGAAGCATTCAAAATTACCCAAAAATTGCACTGTGCATATCGCCAAGAGGCTTCTGGAGTGGTAGAACAACTGAATGGGACTATCAACTCAAGGTTAGGAAAAATGTGTGATTCTACTGGAATGAATTGGATAGACACCTTGCCCCTTGTCCTGATGGGAATCAGAAGTATTCCAGATCGGAAGAAAGGTCTGAGCCCCCATGAGATACTGATGGGAAGAGTAATGCGACAAGCATGGGTGCCAGGACACAAACTGCTAAGCATTTCTGATGATTTGGTGCTAGAGTACTGCAAGCAACTGGGTGACCAAGTGCGTTCTATCTCTCGCCAGATTGGGGAAGACGCCGTCACCAGGCCAACAACTCCAGCCCATAATCTGAACCCAGGGGATTGGGTTGGGCTAAAGAAACACACCCCATCGAGTTGTCTTGCACCGAAGTGGGGAAAACTGAGACAAGTGATTCTTGTTATCACGACAGCGGTGAAGTGTGCAGGTGTGCTGAAGTGGATCCACGCCAGTCATACAAAAAGAGTGACTGAAAACAAAGAAACTGAGGCTGAAGGTTGTGCAGCTGAGGGGTCTCCTGACGTTAGTCCTGAAGTAGCTGATGACGAACAACCGAGCACCAGTCAAGATGAGTGGGTCCCAGTAATCGACCTGACATTCGATCCTATAAGAACCAGAAGATACACCTACTTAGATAGAGAGTGGGATAGTGAGGACGAGACAGGAATAGAAAAGGATAATCAGATTATTGAGTTTCATGTCAGATCAGACAACGAGGAAGAACAGACAGGGACAGAACAGGTTATCGACACACCTCCAAGAACTCCTGAGATTGAAAAGGGACAATTAGGAAATAGAGCAAAGGTTCAAGCGGAAGAAAACCAAGGGTTCGAAGTGCTTGAACAGGATCAGATAGAAATAGATAAAAGTGTTCAGGAAGAAGAAACTGAAACAAAACAAAGTCAAATCTAACATACACCTGAACAAGGCCAGCTTAGTGACCAGGCAGAAGAAGTCGACCCAAGACCTGGAACTAGTCAGAAAGTTAGGGAACAAGAAACCATCGAAGCAGATGTGCCACAATAAATGAAAATAAAAGACCACTAGACGAAAGCCCAGTAACAGTGCCAGTTAAAAGATTCAAGAAAAAGAAAAGTGAACCCAGATTCATCAAAAGACTGAGACTAAGACTAAAAACTGTAGAGGAAAAGCTTGAGGAAAGGAAACAGGCTGCTAGAGAAAAGGAGAAATCTGGAACTATGCCTAAGAGAAAAAGTGCCCGACTAAGGAGACAAAACAGTAAATATCAGGATCCTGAATGTATTTTTCTGGTACTAGAGAAGTTCGAAGATCTTGATATAAGTGACGAAAGTGACGAAGAGGTGATTGCCATTCAGAGCACCGAAGAAGAAGAGCCGACCTGAAGTTGCTTGGTGTAAGAAAATCTGTATAAAGTTACAAAGAGGGGTTGAAAAACTTCTCTCAAGCCCAAGATGTCTGATTCCAGTATAAATGGAAGACCTAGGCGTACTTGGTGTAAAACGTGTTGTCAAATATGTGTATGTAGTGTAGCACTAATTATAATACTTTGGATAGGACTGACCACAACCATTCCATCTATGCTGAGCGAAAACCCAAGTCTGTACCCCAATATTAATTTACCAGACGACACCGTAGAATCACATACTAGAAATACTCCACAAAGTATAGATGCATTAGACAGACCACTTAGCTTGAAACAGACACAACTGGACTTACAAGCATCAGATGAGGAAGACTTACACATCAATAAAATCCGGAATAAAACTCATTTAAATGTTTTTGAGAATCTATTAGTACATTGTGTAGAGACAATGGAGATAGATGACTGTTATGTCTGTATGAAGCTGCCTACTTCAGTAGCTGAAGGTGTGACTTACCACCACTTACCCTTGACCTATTGAATTTCCGGTAGTATATTGACTAGCCTATTTTACATACGAGGACCGTTACAGTATTACTACTCAAACTTTGACGTGACTTTTTCTCAACTTCCTGTTCGAAGGACTCTGAATCCTGTACATATGACTAGAGATGTAGCTAAATATATGGGTGATTATTTTCTAACTGTAGGAAAAATAACATAGAGACGCACACAAGAATAACCTGACTTGTTCTCTACATGAAAAGGAGAAGGAATTTTAAATATGGTAGAAAAAAGAAGAGAAAGCTTCCAAAGGAAGGCCAAAGATAAAACTCAGAAAGTTCCTAAATGGGCAGAAAATATAGAAAGTACCTCAAATGGTAGAGAAAATGCTGCCTTGTTGCTGGATTTCGAAAAGAAGAGGAAGTTTTGTCTTCATAGAGAAATGACTAGTTACTATAATAACATATTCATTGGTTCCAGTGAGTGCGAACATAATTACAAGGTAATTGGGGGTTGGGGATTCAAAGATGGGTCAGAGGCCGTGTTTCCTGGAATCTATTTTATATGCGGAAACAAGGCTTACTTCAAATTACCGGACCATTGGTACGGAAGTTGTTATTTTGGTATTGTCTTTCCAAAGATATACCATGTGGGGAAAAACACTGGACGCATTGAAAAGACTAGCAAATTAGCTCGCACAAAGAGAGAGTGCTGGAGAAATAGAGGGAGATATTTTTAGTGCATTGATGCCTGCAGTGGGAGTGACTCTGAATACACACAGAATTTGCTAATTGTCATTAGTAGTGGATCGGTTATCTACTGACACTGCTGGAGGTTTCCTGATGGTCAATACCGAGATGGTTGCGATCAGATCTATGGTTTTACAAAACAGGCTTGCTCTTGATACCTTATTAGCAAAAGAGGGCGGAGTCTGTAGAATGTTGAAAGCGCAACATTGTTGCACTTACATACCTGACAAAAGTATGGAGATCAAAAGGAATATTACAAATTTGTAAAAAGAGCTCAAACCACTGGAAGTTGACAGTGCCTGGAAGAGACTAACAGATGGTCTCTCCTCTGTAGGTCATTGGTTTACTAACCTAGGGAAAAGTCTGTTGAGTAAAATATTATTGCCAATCATGGGCATTAGTATAATAGTGTTTCTTATATTCATTTGTTGTAAATGTCGCAAAAACATCAGAAAAAGTATACTATGAATAAGAGAGGAGTGAAGAGGAATGTGGATGAATTGGAACTGGAGAAACTGAATAATCAAATTTATAAAAAAGATGAAAAATTCTCACCCTAAAAAAGAAACAAAAGAAAAAAGGAATTGAATGATTGAGGAGATTGAGGAGATTGAGATGGAAGACATGTGACAAGTTGGCATCTGGTTCCATTTATAGTGATGATAGTAAATATCATCAAAGAGGGGATTGATGGAGCAAGTATTCGCATGTGACGCCACATGCTTGTATCAAGAACCTCGAATAACATTAATAAAACTAATTCAACATGTTTGTCTTACTAATAATTGCACTTTTACACTACACGGGGGTTTCCCAGCGACGCTTGCCTATGTGTTTACTAATAGTAATGAAGCTTGCTAATAATATGGTTGCTCCTTTGCAGGAATCTAGTCTGCGCATGCGTCGGTCATACCCACGTGATGTGACACACTCACAGTTCTGGAGGGAACTTGTCGCTCATGCGCAGTATTGCTAAATATGTCCGCTTTGTTTTTCACATGCTTCGTGCTTGCACTGCTGCTTTGGCAAAGCCGTTTATTCTGCTTAACTCCTAATGCTATAGTTATTATAAAGTAAGGGATGTAGTATAGCCATTCACGGTATACAGTGTATTCATTTTTTCCTGTGTTTCTAAATTGTTTTCGCTTACTTTCATGTACCATCCTCGGGGGGGCCTAGGCACCGCTACTCCATCTTGAAGCCGGAATAGAACCAGTCATGTGACGGGGTAATAGAAAGTCATGCAGCAGTGGAACCCAGCCAGCTGGCAGCCAAAGCCAAAATGCTCCTGGGAACCTGCTCTCCGACCTAGCTAAAGAAGCTGACTTGTACCTGCAATTGCACCAAATGTATTAGATTTTGTGTACCCCATTGTCTGCTGAAACCTCTCTTGCCATGGGAACTGGAATGTAAGGGGTGGGTTCGAAAATGAATATTACGTCTGAGAAAGTCTAAATTTTAGGAGGTACCATGACCTAACCTCCACTCTTGCCCAATCAGAAATTAGGGAACCTTTCACTTGCAACATTTGTGGGTGGTACATTGTCCCGAAAACAGTATAATTTGCCTATGTTTAGCTAGAGAAATTGTCCGACTTGTCCGAATAGCTGACCTGTCACTGACTCAACAAACTCTATAGGTGACTGATACAGAGAGCTGCGGAGCACTCTGTCCGTAATTTCCCCAGACTCAGTAGGAGTTTGGGAAACATTAAGTGCTGGCGAAGCACTTTGCTGGGAGATTCGAAAAACCCAATCGGGGTTATTGGCAGATTCCTTGCAGAGAGGGGGTAGCGCAGGCGTTGCATCCGAAGCTGCAGTTGTTGGTCGTACCCTTTGGTGAGCCCAGTCCTGATCCAAATCCTGAGGTTATCCTGTCCTAACTGTCCATGAGCTGTACCTGCTCGCCTACTGGCAGCCTAAGTCCTTGAGGGTCCTTTCCCGCCTTTTCCAACCGACCCGTGGCCAGGGTTGGTCTTCATCCTGTCCTATGTAAATATAAACTTGCGTGGGTGATTGTCTTTCTTAAACCTCTTCCCTTTTTCCGAATAAAACAAATTACCCATTTGTCCTTTACCCTGTTTTCCTCTACAAATAAGTTTCTCGTATAAACTGGTGAATTAGTATGGTCCATTCTTCCCCTACCTTTAGAAAATTCCTTAATCATATGCATATATAGTTTGTTCCACTCTTACCCTCCCGTTAGTGAATAAGAACATCTGGACGAATCAAATAAAGTTTTGTTTCTTATAGACAGTTAGTTAGTTCCTTATTTTCCCCTTCCCTTTATTTTCCAAATGTCTAAATGTTTCTTACTTTAATTCATTGTTATACTATCTTCTTAATCTTAGTGATAGATAGTGCGATTTGTATTAACCTGTGGCTCATGGAAACTGAAGAAAACGATAACTAGATAAAGGTTTTTGAAACTTCCTGCATTTGTGGTTATTATAAAGAATACAAAGAAATTTAAATGGTATATGGTATTCGTGTTGTCTACTTTTCCCACCGCTAGCTCCTAGATCCATTGTGATCTTAGGTACCTGAGGCGAGGATTGGTAAGTCAGGTACAGGGGAGTAAACAGAAAGGAACCGAACTGCTGATGGTAGAGTGTGGGTTACCTGATTAAAGTATTACGAAAAATATTTTATTATTATTATTATTATTAATATTATTTAATTTTATAGAGCGCGTAGTCACCCGTAAGTATCCCAGCGCTAAAATCAGTACAACTGGAAGTTGACAGGGGGAGGGGAAAGACAGTTTAAGGGAAGAGGTGGGTTTTCAGTTGCTTCCTGAACCGTAGGTTGTTGGATTCGGCTCTCAAGTGGTGCGGTAAGGCGTTCCAGAGACGTGCGGTGTGAACCGAGAAACGCCTTCCTCCTGTCCGGGCCTTCCTAATTCTGGGGCCTAGTGTGCATATTTGGTAACCATGTTGGTCGGGTGACCTGCGCGCTCGATCAAGATGACTTGCAATATCCTTTTAATACATGGCAGAGGATATTTTATCATTAAACATGGTCACACCATCATCTTTCCCACAAACTGCTTAAATTCTTAGTGACTTGCTCTTTTATGTTTATTGTTGGCGCAAAGCATGAAAGGAGAATTTGTACTGCAAAATGAAAAACACATTAGGAACAGTATCATGTGAGTCAGATGAAAAGTTCTGTGTTGAAATATGATAACCTTCTATGTTTTCTGTAATGACCAATAACGTGGATGTTGCCATAAATATCTCCTTTTTGACAAACTATTTCATTTTTCAAAAGCATATCAGAAGGGGAAAGCTGTTCACATGTTCCTTGTTTAAACAACAGCTGTATTTGTATTCCATGACTTGGCCGGTGAATCAGGCAGCAGGCTTTGTGACAGCAGAACTCAACTGTAATACAATATTACAGTTGATTGGTCACGTCATTTCTTTATTACAAGAAATTAGAGGTGTTAAAAGTCGCCTGTAATAAGAAACTTTGATGTGGTTTTCAATACAGGAACTACATGCTTTCAGGTGCTATAAAGCCCTACACTACACTAAGCATAATGCACAAAACAATAACGTTGCTGGGTTCAAAGAGAAAGTTTACATGTATCGTAATACTAAAGCTTTTAGCTCTCAGATCTTTGAAGTACGGTTACAAAATATCAAAGGTGATTACTTTAGGGAAACAATTGTTATAGTGTATCTTTTATCAAGCCCAGCGCTATACACCTGAGGTAACTGGAGTATGTTAGCTAACTTTCTTTCCTTGTTAGCTTTCTGTGAAATCTAACATCTGTTATTGACACATTCTTTCTAGTGCTTCATTCTTTTCGATATAATATATGCATATGTAGATGAATATTGTTCAGGCATTTGAAATGAAAAGTACCGCTCTGGTCCGGGATAAGCTTCGATCTTTCCTCAAACTCTCCCGCATGCTGTGCCGACGACGGATAAGAATTTCTTTTGCCTGCTTCTCGTTTGTTCCTGTGGTCAAGTTGTGCCTGTTATAAGACAGCGTCTGGAACACAAATGACATTGGAAAACTTGAGAAAAACATGAAACATTTTGAT
This sequence comes from Lissotriton vulgaris, assembly GCF_964263255.1. Taxonomy (NCBI): domain Eukaryota; kingdom Metazoa; phylum Chordata; class Amphibia; order Caudata; family Salamandridae; genus Lissotriton; species Lissotriton vulgaris. Next base: position 834,339,100 of record NC_141696.1, on the reverse strand, counting down.
TATTTAAAAAATGTGTGTCAGCGGTTAAACATTTCAACAAAGCCATTAATACTAAAATATGAAATTGAGATACTAAGAAGAGAGGCATTGTAGTCTTGGGCACTTGATCATATCCTGCAGCACTTTTATATGCCCAAACAACTGTTACGAAAATTCTTCCAGTCCAACATTGTCAACTCAATTAGTTGCATTCTAAATTACACCATTCAAGTTTAATGTTTTTATTAGCTGGGACCTGCAGAGTGAGCAGATTTCTAAAAGCCTTGTTTACTTTAAATGAAAAACAAAATCAGCTTTTCCTTATTTCCATAAAACCAAAGTGTACAAAACGTAACGTATTGTGGTAAAGCGCATGTTCACCCAGAAGACTATCTTGGCGCTGAATAAGAGATGTTCAATGTTATCTAGATTAATGGTACTCATTTTATCGACCTCTGAAGTATAGCCCACCTGGATTTGAACCTGTGACCATGCGGTCAAACACAGGAACCAACAGTGGGTGCATTAGTCCACTAAGCCACTAGGCCTTTTGTGCTCAAACATGTTTTCCACAGGCTGGAATTGCAAAAAAATGTTGTGAATCAAATTTTCTCAGCATTTTGGGAATTTTATATTCTTGATATTTTGGAAATTTCGCTAAATAATTAAATGTTTCCATAGGCTTAAAATTAACCTATTGAAATACAGAGTGCTTAAAACGGATTAAGTTATAAGCTTGCTACCAATAGGACACCAAAAGGCCTAATTCAACTTATGCCACTAACCAGAGCTATACTGATTACCTGCTAGAAAATGTAATAATAAACCAATGTGGGATATCGATCTTCTTAAAGCAAACTTTACAAGAAAAAGTTATAATAAGGAGATAATGTAGGACATTAAATAAATGTCCCCATAGAAGATCCATTCCTAATTTTGTACATGAAGAAAGGTCCTTGTAGGTAATCAGCCCAGTAGCCAGTAGTGTAGATTATGTAGGTTTATTCAGTTACAGGTAAGATTTATTTTATTTTATTTATTTATTTTAAGAGTTTTATATAGCGCTGGCTAGACCCGGAGGTATCAGAGCGCTTTACATGAGGTTCCACAAAAATTACATTACAAGATTACATCAGTTCCAATTTACATCAGTTGCTAGACAAACAATTACAAGAGCATAGAAGACGAGATAATTGAAGTGTAGAAGGGAAGGAGGTAAGAGTGAAGGGGTAGGAGGGAGATACGGCAGAAAGACGATAGGAAAGTCTGTCCAAAGTCCGGCTGAGTAGGTGACAGTCGAGGGGAAGTCCCAAAACCCTTCTACTCTATAGCTATCAGGTGGTACGGTCGAGGGGAAGTCCCAAAACCCATCTCCTCTATAGCTATCATGTGGTACGGTCGAGGGGGAGTCCCAAAACCCATCTCCTCTATAGCTATCAGATGGTACAGGCCCCACTGGGAACAGTATCCTGCTGCTCAGCCCCACTCATTCCAACTGACCACTCATCCAAACCCTGCACACATGAACATTCTCTTACATCACACTCACACAGGCTGAGCAGCAAGGAACTAGGAGACATAGGATATAACACCTAACTCCATGTAGTTGTTAAAGTCAGATGCAGCGCACATTTGGGGCAGATTTTGATTCAGCTGTTATTGCCAGGCGTGTGCCTCTACAAAGTAGCTATTTCATGCATTGCAATTTAAAAGTATCCAAATTATACATATGAAGTATTTAAACCTACATAATTATGTATAACACCTAGTGTAAAGGACTCTCTGATACTGGCTCTCAAGACTCCTAAAAGGAGCAGTGAAATAGAAGTGTGGTAAGCAAACAAGCTTTGAAAGGTGACCATATAAACAAGTAACCTGGTAATCTCAAGATCAACTTTTATGTGGAAAGTGCAGTAATAAACAGTTAGCTATTAAGTATTATTTTATAAATGTGTTTGCGAATAATTGTTTTCATTACTCATAAAGCAATGGTTCTTTGTAAGGGCTGTTAATATAATTAATTAATGCAACTCAAGGGTCTAGTAAAATGATTTCATAGGCTTTTGTGTAGGCTGAAAAAATAAAGAGAAGTCCTATTATTTCCAACACAGTGTGAAACCTATAAAGGAAATGTTTGCCCTATTCAAAATTGGCATGCTGAAAAATGCATAAATGATCAAATGTAATTGGTGTATGAAACAAAACCCTAGCCAATCGTGCCTTTCCCTGTCCACCACCTGCAGCCTAATGCTGGGGTGTTCAGAGAGGAAGCTCGTATTAATAAACATGTACTTCCTATCAAATTTATCTATAAGTTGGTATTTATGGATGGAGGCAGCAACAATAATAAATTCCACTCTGCCTCCCTTGGCGGTACAATTGGCCCTCTTGAGAGCCTATCTTTACCTTTTCCACCAATGGAGGTGAGGGATGTTTAGTGCATCACTTTTGACCAATTGCTGTTCGCTGTCCGTAAAGGATGGTGCCACAATCAACACTGCGATCTGGCAACCAATGAAAGACGGCTAAGTGTTTAAGTAGACACTGTAATGTGAACGGATATTACAAGAAATCAAGAAAAAAGCCAGCAGTGCCAGGAAGATGGACTGCTATGTTCTCTACTTGTGTATAGATGCCATGCCTGTGGGCATGGGGGCAAAAGTAAGCCAGGGCAAAAAGGGAGATGATCAACACCATATAGTTGGTTATGCCAGGGGGAGACATACATGTAAAGAGTATAATCCCAACTGGAGCTAGAGAACTTGACAGTGATGAGGGTATTTGAATAATATAATTCGGACAGATCACCAAGGTGTTCTGATAATATTTGTGGTCTGCAAAGCAACATGAGACCTGAATTCGGAGATTGGAACTTCATCTTCCAGAGTACTCATACAGCCTGATTCATCAAGGAACCGTTTTGCGAGTCTCTAATAGAGATTCATAAGGAATCGCTATTAGAGACTCGCAAAACGGTATTCATGTAGGAATCGCAAAATACACATTCCTTATTTGCGATTAGCAAATTGCTAATCGCAAATAAGGAAAAACTCCCCATTCATTCCTATGGGCCAAAGGCCCATAGGAATGAATGGGGAGTATTCCTTATTTGCGATTAGCAATTTGCTAATCGCAAATAAGATAGTGATTTGAAGGGTGCCAGGGGTGTCCAAAGGACACCCTGTAGCACCCCTTAAATGCACATTTGAACAGGTGTTGCGCACACACATGTCCAAAGGACATGTGGTGTGTAACATGCAAAAGAAAAAAATACACTAAAGTGCTTTTAACTCTTTTTTCGCAATTTACCACCAAGTCAGACTTGGTGGTAAATTGCGACCAAATATTGCGATTTCGCAATTTCTAATTGGTTGATGAATTGCATTTAAGGAATCTAGATTCCTTAAATCCAATTCCTCGCAAATATGCGATTTCGGTAATAGCGATTTTTGCATTTGGGATGATGAATCCCAAATGCAAAAATCGCACTCGCAAAGTGCCAGATTCTCAGAATCTGGCCCTTTGCGAGCGCAAAACAGCTTGATGAATCAGGCTGATAGTCTTTGAAAAGATCACAATTAGCTGACTACATGTCCTGACATAAATAACTGAGAAACTCTCCTACAGAAGGACATGTACATTAATGATGAAGCACAAGTTGCCCAAATCTGTACACACTGAGACATCACAGAAGCAATTCTAACTGAGCTGACACTGACTGAAGTCAATAGTAGAGTTAACAAGAACAAATGGAAATGCTTGACAGTGACTTATTCTCTGCAGTGCTAGATGTCAAGTAGTTGATAGCCTTCATGCACATGTATGGAAGTATTGTCAATCACATCCTTCTTGGAAACAAGCACATTCTCATCCCAAGAAAGTTATGGCACTGAGCCTGTGATATATCACAGGAAATATTTTGAGGGATAGTGGCAACAAAAAGACCCTCGTCTGTCCCTCTGGGACAGACGAGGGTCTGTCCCAGAGGGACAGACCCTCGTTCCCAGAATTTGAACTGATAGTTAAACTCTCCGTACAAAACAAATGTAATTTATTTCAGGTAGAAAGACCATGGTACAGCTCCCTCCCCCACACTACAAATGTTACCCCACCAGTCCCCAGAGGGTTCTTGGTTTTGCACCATAGCTGTTGATTCTGGTCACGAAAGTACATCATGGTTGCAGTGGTTGAATATTCAAGATTCTCCCCAGGCAAAGAAATACCTTCAGTAGGTGGGGGAGCAGGTAAACCTGGCATGGATGAGATGTCTGGGTACCCTTGCAATTGTGAAGATATGACATTGGATATCCATTCAGTGCCCTTTCATTTACTGAGTTTGTGGATTACTTATAAATCAACACCGCCATTGCCAGAAGTTAACAGTGTTATGAGTGGTTCTTATCAACACTAAAGAAGACCCTACTGCAAGCCAGGCAGGACCATCTGCCAGTACAATCAGCTTTAAAAACAATGCTACTAGCCTACTGGAATGCTCCCTACTGTACCATAGGTCATTGCCTGGCAACACACATGCTGAAATGAGCGATCCATAGAAGGATGCCCACCTGGACTAAAACATCTCTTCACCAAAAAAGGAGGACTGAATAGGAAGAGCTGCATTTTAGGGATCAGAGAGAAATTGACAAACTGAAATGACATGCAGAGGAACAGAAATCCAGCATAATCAAAAGTGACTGCATGGAGGTCAAACAAGCTCAGGAGGGGAAGACTGATCCTAGTTATGTAGGGTGAGTTTTCAGAGTATCTGCTTAAATGGGACTGATGGTCACTGAAGAGTGAGATGACATACACCCTGACCAGAAATTATGTTGTTTTTAAAAAGAATCCCATAGAAAACAGTGCTACTTATAGACCAGATGTGAGAGGGAAAGGCCGATGAGGATATACCATGGTACCCAAGCAAGGGGGAAGATATCATGTCAAGAGTCAGAGAATTAAAAATCAAAGATACATTTGGAGCACGGAGAAACGTCCATTGGCAACCTGGACACCACTTACTGTATCCAGATCAGAAGGAAGAAGAAGTGAGGGGAAAAAGACACCCCAGCTAAAAAAGAGGAGAGTGTTACATTGGTGGAGAGAAGCTCCAGCAACATCTGATGACCATTTATAACAGATAATGTATTGCTAAGGAAGTAGCTTAGAGACATTCTTGTGTAAGGGTGGCTATTTTATGCTTGACTAAGATATAAAAGGGAGATGCCCTTCAAAAAAAGAGAATATAGGGGTGGAGGTACGCTGCAAGGAAGATGGTGGCTCCTTAGTGCAGCTCTGGTGGGCCTGCTCCGAAAGTTGTTTTTATGGCGCAATCCTGCTTCCTCTGGAGCCCTCATATGGGGGCCTAATTGCTACTTCTACCCCGACCTGGTTTTTGGTCCCGACGCATTTGCCCTGTGCATGGGGCCATGAGAATAACAGCGGGGCCTATGACACTGAGGTGCTGAGTCGGGGCTGGAAGTGGTCTGCTGACGGAAGGCATCAACACCTGGTAAGCCACCTCCTGGGTGGATTTTTCCTCTCCTGTTGCCACCACCGGGACCACTTAATTCTCTGACCAGCCCCTTTCAGCTCAAACGCCTGACTGCAGACCAACTACTGGGTCCACTGTAGAGTGGCAGTAGATCCTGGGAGGTGCTGGTACTGCAGATCATGCTCTAGCCGGTAAGCCGCCTTTCGAGTGAGTTGATTTTCCTCTTGTTGCTACAGCCGAATTTACTGACCTCTTGTGTCAGCGCATCCAATGACTCTTTACTCCTTGTTGGCCCGTGGTTCACCAAGCCTGGTGAGGCCCCTTCCGAGATACAATATATGGTTCTGGCCATTGTCTGTTCTTTCAATATAAGGAACTAGCAGCCCGTCCCGACGTTGTCCGGGTATGAATTGCTGCCGGCCAGTAGTATATTGATTTGTAGGATTTTGTTTAGATAGCATTTCTTATCTGTGACAGGCCTGTGAAACGCTCCGATTCACAGTGCACTGCTGATGCACTTGAGTGCGCGTTCAGTAGTGTGTGAACTCGAGTTTCCCTACTTTATTTTTCCTTGCAATATTATATAGCGCAAACTCGACAACATGGCATGAGCACAATTTACATTACAGAAGAACACATTCATTTGTGGTAGGCACGGGGAGACAAAGCGATTTGCCTGGAATCACAGGATGTTGAGCTGATGCCGAGATTCGAACGTAGCTCCCCAGCTCTAAAGTTCGCAATTCTAGAACTTGTGGCGGGAGGTGTGTCTAAAAGTGTATGTCGGTGCTGGCCATCAATGAGAGAGACCTGTGCGTTTTTGAAATGGGTGGCGAAAAAATATGAGTATGTTGCTGGAGATGTGGGCCGCTGTGCCAGCAATGTACTTACCGGGGGAGGGTAAACACCCATTATTCAAAACCTTCTTTCTGCATACCATCACTCCACATACTTTCATTACGAAAGCACCATGACTCCGCAATGCCATTATAACGCATGGCATTACATTTTATATGCTATTACCACGCATACATTTACAACAAAATTCGTTGTAAATGTATGAATGGTAAAAGCATGTTTTTTTAAATGTTTGGATAAAGTAAGTATGGGTATAGGGGTATATGTTTTGGGGTACTGAGGTGTATGTTTTGGGGTGTTTGGGTATTTTAAGGTTTCAGATATAGTTTTGGGTTATGGGGTACAGGGGAAGTTTTGGGGTTTAGGGATAAGTATGGGTTTTGGAGTACAGGGTTTTTTTAGGGTTCAGGGCTAGGTTTGGGTTTTGAGGTATAGGGGAATTTTTATGGTTCAGGGGTAGGTTTGGGTTTTGGGATACAGGGGTATTATAAGGGTTGAGGGCTAGGTTTGGGTTTCGGGGTACAGGGGTATTTTTAGGGTTCAGGGCTAGGTTTGGGTTTTGGGGTGCAGGGGTATTTTAGGGTTCAGGGGTAGATTTGGGTTTTGGGGTACAGGGTTATTTTTAGGGTTCAGGGCTAGGTTTGGGTTTTGGGGTACATGGGTATTTTTAGGGTTATGGGGTAGGTTTGGGTTTTGGGGTACAGGGGTATTTTAAGGGTTCAGGGCTAGGTTTGGGTTTTGGGGTACAAGGGTATTTTAGGGTTCAGGAATAGGTTTGGGTTTTTGGGTACAGTGGTATTTTTAGGGTTCAGGGCTAGGTTTGGGTTTTGGAGTTCAGGGGTATTTTTAGGGTTCAGGGGTAGGTTTGGGTTTTGAGGTACAGGGGTATTATAGGGTTCAGGGCTAGGTTTGGGTTTTGGGGTACAGGGGTATTTTTAGAGTTTAGGGATAGGTTTGGGTTTTGGGGTACAGGGTATATTTATAGGGTTAAGATGGGTTAGTGTTTAAGGGTGTTGGGGTATTTTAAGGAGTAAGGGTGGGTTATGATTATGGGGTGCAGCTGTATTTAAAGGGAGCAGGGTGGGATTAGCACACGACATGAGACATGGCATGAAGGGCGGAACGTACTACACGCCCCCAGAGTTTGTCACGCCCTCAGCGCACTCCAACAGCACAACGCAGACATGGCCACAAGGGACTACTTTGCTGGCACGGTTCTTTTACCCTTTAAATGTATATGGTGGGCGTCTGCATAGCCTATGTCCTTCTGCTGCAACTGCCTTTTCCAACGCTGTATTGGGTGTTGTGATTAGTGCTGTGGTTTTTTTTTTTATTTTTTTTATTTTATTTTTTCTGTAAGTTACAATGCAGTGAATACAGTACAGGGTTTTCTCACCATTATACATTCATATATAATATCATACAACTAAAACCAAACTAAAACACCCACAGGCTGAGCATATAAAGCAAAACAGAATAAGTCATAGCCTAACATAACCCAAGGAGAAAAAGAGTTTTTATGCCTTACTATTCTTCCACTCTTCTATAGGGCGCCAGATCTTCCCCCCCAGTAATCTTGCCCTTCTGCCTTTCCTATCATAGATGGCTTTCTCCATATTATATATGTGTAACATCCTTGCCATCCATATTTGAAATGTCGGTGCAGATTTATCTTTCCAGGCTTTCGCAATAATTAGTCTGAAGACTGCTGTGGCCACAAATAAAAATTCTGGGTAGGTATTATTATCGCCTATACTGATGCCTAATATTAACAGTTCATCTGTTAATTTCACTTTTAGTCCTAAAGATTTCTCCAGAAATCCCTCTATTGCCACTTTTAAGGTGCATAACTGTGGGCACTGCGAGAACATATGCGTGAGATTGGCGCTCGATGAGTCGCAGCGTGGACAAGTTATACCAGTGCTACCCCCCCATTGTGCAATTCTAGCTGGTGTGTGATATAGTGAGAAGATGGTCTTATAATGTTGGGTTTGTAAGGTAGCTGAACAAAGTATGGTTCTTCCTAGATCTAATGAAGCTTGCATAGCATCTGGGTGGGCCCCTACTTGTTCAACCCATTTGTTGCTATATTTCTCCCTATCATCAATTTTATACTCCTGTAATTCTATATACAATTGTCTAATTGATCCCCTTAAGCCGCTCCCTAAATAATCCATGATCCTACAACTTGTCATACCTACTGGACCCCCCTGTTTTAAATGAAAGTAGCTTCTAATTTGTAAGTATTTGAAGAAGTTGTTTCCAGGTATTTTAAATCTATGTTGGATTTCTTGAAATAGTAGAAACCCCCCTTCCACATCCAGCAAGTCTCCTAGTTTCTTAACTCCTTTATCATTCCAAACTTTCATTGCAGTATCCCAAAATATTTCTGTTGGCAAATCGACATTCAAGTATAGCCTCAGATATCTATTATATCTTCCTAAACCTACTTTCTTCATAATAACCCTCCAAACTTTGTATACTGCCGCCAAGGTCTTAAATCTAGTATGTTTGAAATAGGCAAAATCTACTGTATTAACCAGAGCATTCTCTGCCCTTTCCCCATCAATGCTTTATAAACATTCTCTATACCTGCCCCCTCCTCTTGATGAACGCTGCCTCCTAATAGTCCTTTGGAGTATTGCAATACTGCCGCCCAATAATAAAATCTGAAATCTGGTGCCCCCCATCCTCCCTTTTCCCTTGGTAATGTCAAAAATCTATAAGCTCTACGTGTCTTCCCATGTGCCCAAATTAAACCATTCAGTGTTGCTTCTATTTTGTTAAACCATATCACATCGAACAGTAGAGGGATTGCCCTAAAAAAGTATAAAAATTTGGGAAAGTAACCATTTTAATGAAGTTAATACGCCCCATTAGTGTCAAATGTAGATTATTAACCCTCTCCAAATTTCTCTTAACCTTCCCTAATAATGGTCCCATGTTTATCTCTACCAGTTTTCCTAGCTCAGCCGTCACCTTAACTCCCAAATATGTTGCTTCCTGAACTACTCTTGCATCTCTAAAGGTGGAGTAATTATTCTGCACTATCTGTGTTTTCCCTCTATTTATTAAATATCCTGAAAACATACCAAATTTCCTTGCCTCCTGTTCAATTTCAGCCAATGCTTGCGCTGGTTCTGGAGTTATAATCGCCACATCATCTGCATAAGCAAATAATTTATAATCTTTCTCATGCAATGTAACAGGCATGATCTTACAATTAGCTGTTAACCTTCTCAGGTAAGGGTCCAGATAGATGGCAAACAACAACGGGGAGGCTGGGCACCCCTGTCTTGTCCCCCTCCCGATCTGTACCGTTTTTGAGTAGGATTTGTTGATTCTTATCCTAGCCGTAGGTTGTCTATATAGTGCCTGAATTGCTACCATAAATCCCTTACCTATTCCTGCCCATTCCATCGCTTTCCATAAGTAAGCCCAGGAAACCCTGTCGAAGGCCTTCTCGGCGTCTAAAAAGATTGCTGCGACAGGGTCTCCAAAGGCCTCTGCTGCATCTAGGATAGTGATCATTTGCCTGGTGTGTTGGGTGGTCCCTTTACCGGGTATAAACCCATGTTGTTCCGGGGACACCATTTTCTCTATGACCTTACTCAGCCTATTAGCTAGAGCCTTGGCATATATCTTCACATCAGCATTTAGTAGAGTAATTGGCCTATATGAACCCGGTTCTGTTGATGGTTTATCCTTTTTTAAGATCACAATAATGTCCGGACCATGACTTTGGGACAATCCTACCTCCCTGTGCTAAACAGCAGATTGCCCACAGATCTTTACCTATGACATCCCAGAAAGTTTTATAAAACTCTACAGGTATCTGATCCTGTCCTGCTGCTTTACCCGATGGAAGATTAGTTACTGCATCTCTTATCTCCTGAAATGTTAACACCTCGTCTAATTTATCCCTCTCTTCTATACTAAATTCTGTCTGTGGTCTTGGTGTTAGATAATCCATACTTTCTTCCTCGATATCTCCCGTAGTTGTATCTTGTTCGTATAAAACCTCATAAAACCTCCTAAATACCTCCTGTACATCCTCCACCTTATTTACAATTGTCCCAGTGCTATCCCTAACCTCTTTTATCTCCCCTGCTGCTAACGTTTGTCTTGTTCTAATTGCCAGGAGGTGCCCAACCCTTTCATTGAATTCGTAGCACTTCTCTTTTTTTGCTAAGTAATTCCTAGCTAGCTTCTGTGCTAAAAAAACGCCTGTTTCTGCTTTTTGAGTTTCCACATCGAGTAATATCGGTTCAAATGGTTCCCGCTTGCTTATTGCCTCCACTAGAGCCTCTTCCAGTGTCCAGAGGATTCTAATCTCTTCTTCCGTTTTCTCCTTCTCACTTCTATTTCTTGCAATTGTATAGCTTAGTGTCTCCCCCCTTATACCTGCCTTGAAACTATCCCATACCACATCCGCCGAGGCTGAGTATCTGTTAATGTCCCAAAATTGTATTATCCATGCTTTCATTCTTATAATATATTCCTCATCTTTTAGCAGCCCTCTTTCAAACGTCCATGTAGAGCTTGTTCTTTCTTTAACTTGAGCGGTTTGAATACTTAAAACCAGGGGATTATGATCTGACACTATCCTGGGGAACCGTTCTATTCTGGAGATACCTACAAGAGAACTAGAAATGAGAAAATAGTCCAATCTTGCTATTGACTTATGTGGTGCAGAATAAAAGGTGCTGCCTGAACCCATTGGATTCTTTTCCGCCCACATATCTCTTAAAGCATTATGACGAGCAAGGTTTTGTACTGATCTGCATATCTTTTTCTTTCTTCCAGTGTATCTCCCCCCATACTTCTCAAGCAGACCATTTAGACCGTTAATGTTAAAGTCTCCGCAGCATATCACGGGTTCTGGCCATAATGCTAGTTCTCTATCCACAAATTCAAAAACATCAGGTTCATCGTCGTTTGGGCCATACACTGAGACAATTGTATATCGTCTTGCATTTGTTTCCAGCTCAAGCATTACCCATCTCCCCTCGCTATCCTCCTTTTTCTTTTTAACTTTTGTGCAGCCTTTCCTTGCCAACACTGCAACTCCCTTACATCTTTCTACCTGACCTGTATAGGCGAGAACATCAAAACCCATTTGCTCCAACAGGTACTTCTCTTTAACGGCTACATGCGTTTCCTGTAGACAGACTACATCAATTTTCCAAAACCGCAGTAGTGCCCCCAGTTTTTGCCTTTTTTCCCTGTTATTTAGACCACATATATTCAACGTAATTATCCTAGTTTCCATCTATTATTTTTTCCCTTTTTCCAACTTTTCAAGTGCTCGTGCCCATGCTCATTGCTTCCAACATTTCCTCCCATCATAATGATTTTTACCAACCTGTACTGTATTATTATTCCAACCAACAACCGTGCCCCCCCCACCTCCCTCCCCTTCTGTAACCCCCCTCCCCAGCTGCTGCCCCACCCCCCTATGACAGGCAAATAGGTCACTCCTGACCTATGCGTATCCACTGTGCATTGCAGCGTCGCCCCCCTCTCCTCCCCTACCAACACAAAAGAACCTACTCCTGATAAATCCTATTCCCCCGGCCTTTACATGGCTTCTCCATTTTTCTCTTGATCGCTCTTTACATTTTTATCTTCTTTTAATCTTCTTCTCATCTCCTTTATCTTTTTTCCGCCCCCCCCCCCTTTGCTAGTACATCCCCTTGATACTATCTTCTAGCTCCCCCTTTTTCCTTTAGCTCTTTTAACTCTTCTAGGTATTCTCCAGCTTTAATCTCTGAGAAGAACATTCTGACTCTACCACCAACGATGACTTTTAGTTTTGCCGGGAACATCAAATATGCCTCGGCGCCTTGGCTCTGAAATGCTGATATCAATTGTCTGAGCCTCCACCGCCTCTCCACTGTGACATGGCAAAAGTCAGGTCTTGCAAAGAATGTTGTTCCATCCACCGTCTTCTTAGAGTCAGGTCTGGCTTTATCCATCAGCTCTTGTCTCGCCAGGAAATTACCAAAAAATACTAGCATCGCCCTTGGAAGTACACCCTCGCCTCTTTTTTTCCCTCTTGTCGTGAGCGGAAACCTGTGTGCTCTCTGCACCTCTTGTTCCCATTGCCATGGTGCCTATGGGAAGGCACCCTTTAACAACTTAATGACGAAGCCTCTGGGGTCTTGCCCCTCTGCCCCTTCCTCTATTCCAAGGAGTCTGGCGTTATTGCGCCTCTGGCGATTCTCCAAATCCTCCACCTTCCATTGTAGGTCCTCCATTATCTTCGACTGCTCTTCTCTGCTTGCCTGCCAGTCCGTCACCTCCTCCTCCATCCTGCCAGTCCTTTCTTCAACTTCGGTGACTCTTTCATCCACTTCCTCACATTTTTTGTTTATTCTCCTGATAGAGGCTTGGATTTTTTTGGTGTCATGCCTGGCTCTTCTACTCTCCGTTCTAGCTTCCATTTGAATTTGCTTTAAAGTTGCAAATATCATGTCTAGTTTCCCGACCTCAGTTTGGGAGTCTTGCCCATCTTCTTTGTAGAGATTAGAGGTAGCGGAGTAGTCCCAGATCAGCTTTTTATGAGTGCTCTTTTGCAAGCTTATAGGAGAGCCTGTTTTCCTGCCTGTCAGCTTGCGTTTTTTTTGTGTACCTTTCCCTTTGGAACCCCTGTGTCTCCGGAACTAGAGCACGAGTCTCCTGATTCCCTCTCATCTTCGCTGCTAGTTATGGTAGAGTCTGACTCTTCGGGGACTGAGAAAAATCTATCCCCCTCAGCTCCCTCCGCACTCTCTGCACCCTCTGTGTAATCAATGTCAAGCTGTTCCTTTTGCCCTTGCCGTGTTCTAGGACTAGTAGCGAAATCTTTATGTACATTATTCCCATCTTGTACTTGTTTTTCTAAGATTCCAGCCTCCACCTCCCGTATCGCTTCTAGCAAAGGGTCTGTGCTCAGTGTCTCTGTTATTTCAGCCCCATCCGCAGCTCTCACCTCATTCTCCACGTCGGTATGCTCAGCCTCCCCTCCGGCGGTAATTGACTCGCTTGCTGCTTGCTGCTCCGCGGAAAGCGTGAGCTCTGTACGTGCAGTTTGTGCTGGTTGCCTAGTAACGCTTTTGCTTGCGTCCTCGAGGACGCTGTTTCCAGAGCCGGCTGCCGGAGAGTTTTCTGTGACCAGGGCTGCCGCTGTGCCTTCTATTGGAGCCGCCGGGGGTACTTTGCTGCTGAAGATCTCTATCACTGAAGGCTGACGGAAGGTGAGGTCGCCTTTCCTTTTCTCTGTAGTGGGTTTTCCCGCTTGACTGGCTTGGCTTGATTGATTGCTATTACCGCCGCTGCGAGTGTCAACACACGGTTTAATCTCCTTATCTCTGTCTTTCTCGGCGGCTCTTTCACTCTTCTCAATTTTCCGTTGCTGAGCCTTGGAAGCCGTCGAGATCGTGGGTGTAGAGCGTTTGTTGGGGGGGGGCATTTTAGTTTTAGGAATAGTACCAGTTCTTCCTGGATCTTTTTGACATGTCTCTTTAGCTGGTCCGAAGCTCGAAGTCTGTTTGTCTTTTGCACGATTTGCCATCTCAGTCCCAATAGCCTTTCGTAATTCCCAAAGTAATGATTTCAGTTGAAATAAACCTTGTTTCAGGCTATGATATATGCCGCTTTGTCCCTCGAGTTTCAACCAGCAAAACCTCCGTTGCATACTGCCTCACTATAGCCGATCAGGTGCCTGGACCATCCATAGGTCGGAGAGGGGTCTAGATGCGACTTGCACCTACAATGCTACAGCGGCCATCTTGCCCCCTGGAATCGCTAGAGCATATCCATTCGTATCCCTTCCTTGAATGATTGGTGCTGTGGTTCCTGAGATTATCCGCCTCAAAGGTTTGGGCTCTCTCTTTATTATATTAGTATGGATGAGAGGCGCTCTGTGAAGAAACAGCTTGACTACCCCGGGGGTACTGGTGCTGTTGCATGAACACCTACCGGCAAGCTGACCATTGGGCCTTACCTACCTACTTGCGCTCCGTCAGACCACGGGAACACTCCACAGCTACTGCCATCTACCCTATCAGTGCCTTCACATTGTTTTCTTGCAAAGTTCTACAGATCCACATAACAGCAAGATGCCCCTGAATGCGAGCCGTCATCCGCTGCTGCCTGGAACATTTCCTGCTGCATCATTGATACGACTACGCTAGTGATGGGAAGATCCCTGCTTCGAACACATACTAGCCCTCACCATCCTACATTATTCTCCTAATTGACGGGCTGTTACGGGGCATGGGGCACACTTCTTTGACTAATTCACCTCTGTCAGGAGCCTCCTTACTGATAGGAGGGTGCATATGCCAGACAAGAAGATGCAGCGTCAACTTACTTTTTGCAGAAGCAGTTAAACCCAAGTAGTCTATTGACCCTGTCACCCACACATTGTCATCTGGGGCGATACTTGATTCTATTATGGCTGAACTCAAAGTTATCCAATCTACAATTACCACAGTTGAACATTTAACATCCGAAACAAATAAGGATCTAAAGGCAATCAAGGGCAAGATATTGCACCTTCGCACCAGAGTGGACACTAACGACAGGCTTCTAGACAAGCTGGATCTGAGAGTTACAGAGGCTACAACATAGAACACTGAACTCTGGAATATTAAAAAAAAACATGGACTTGGAAAACGAGAACCATAGGAACAACATTCATATATTTGGTCCTCAAGAGATGGAGGACACTAAGGACGTGGTTTTCCTTCAAAAGTTTCTTCCAGATCTAACTGGTCTCACACTTATGTCTCCCTTGGAGCTTCAACGAGAACACCGAATGACGTCTTGCAACATATCTACCCATATCACTCTGAGGCCATTGGCAACTTTCTATGGTTCCACCACACATGAGCAATTTTCTCAGAGGCACGTAGGCAAGAGCCCTATACCTGTAGGGAACACTGAGTCACCATCTCTGCGGATTTCTCTATGAAACACACATTCTCCGAAAGAAGTTTCTTGCACTACGTGCTGTCCTCGGGGAGCTTGATCTGCTTTTTGGCCTGCTGGACCCAGTGATTATGATAGTAACAGTGAATGGTCGGATCAAGGAATTGCACGACCCGGGGGAATGGAGCTATGATTGGAGTTGGAAGAGACCCACTAAGCCCACATGGATACATCCCGATCCTCTTCTGAGGAACCCCTTGGCATCTCTCATTCCAAGTCCCTGGTAACGAAGGGCCCAGGCATAGAGAAAAGCAGACAGGAAAATCGCTTTATTACAACTGACAGGGACAAGTCTCGCTCTCCTTTGAAACCTTGATGCCCAAAGGGTCGTAGCTGGTAGAGGATCCTTCCCAGGCAGTGGCTTCCTCATCATCCACTACCCATATCCTCTTCCATGACTCCAAATCATTTCTCTACATCCTAGATGGGGCAGGTCCACATTACTGGTTGCTTCTACTACTCCATCCACAGATTGTTAGTTAGAGGATAGACACCTGCTTCTTTGTTGCAGATCTTTCCAAACCCCCTTTACCCGTTGTCCATCACCATGGCCTGCCATCAACATCTGGATCTACATAGCTAGTCTCTTAGTATCAATGGTACTATCATCCCTCGGTTCTAAACACCCAGACATTGCCCTGTTACAGGAGACAAACTTATCTACCTTGGAATCTGCCAAATTGAAGCATGATTGGGTGGGGAGGGCAATATCAGCCTCTGGATTGGATGAGCCCTCTGAAGCACCTGCTAACCCTGCCGGTATTCCTTGAAAAAACAGAGTTGCCATACTTCTCCATATGAAGCTGCTGGTGAGAGCTCTGAACATTTGGATTGCTGATCACATTCGTTTTGCCTTTACAAGGCTATGTATTTCAGACTATACTTTTGTGGTGGGCTCTCTTTATGCCCATTGGACAATAAATTCCACTGGTTCACGAAACTTACCAGGCTTTTGACTGAATTTGGCTCAGAGTAGACCCCGTCAATATCAGCGGTTACTGGTACATGGTGCTCGGGATCCACTGCTAGACAACTCAATTTGAGATAGAGCCTTTCTAAGTGACATTATGGCTGTTTTTCTCTCCTTGATTCCTAGCCCTTGTTGCATCCTAAGGAGAGAGAATATACATACATATCTCTAGCACACAGCACAGAGCCCAGACTGAACTTCTTTCTCACAATGACGCTGAATTGGCGAAAGCTCCAGACATGTGACATCCAAGCAGGAAGTGTCTCAGATCATTCCGATTACTATCTCCCTGGATCTTTGCATTGTATCGCCCAAATCCTGCACATGGTGCCTAGATGTATCTAAATTCAGGATGTCAGAAGTCAAACAGAAGCTCCTTTTCTAGCTCACAGATTATCTGGAATTTAATGGTCCAACTACTACCCCGGAACAGCTCGCTTTGCAATAAATAAATACAAGATGAATACGACCTACACATTGAATGCAGAGAACGCCCTCATCAGGAAAAAACAGAAAAACTATGAGCAGAATGAAAAGTGGGGCGGCTCCTCGCACTACAGCTCAGACAAAGAGAGGCTAAGACAGCAATTCCAGTGATAAATGAAGCTTTCTGGGTCCCCGCTCTCCCACACCTATCATCTCATCTTGCTTGCCTTTGCTGCCTTTTATTCTGATCTTTACTAATCAGATTACCCGGATGATACTATCGGAGAAGAATCCTTATTGCAGATTCACGTTCCTGAGCTCACCGTCCACCCCAGGGAGAAGCTTGAACAGGACATTTTGGAAAAAGAGGTGGGAGAGGCTCTCAAACAGATGGCAATAGGCAAGATGCCCGGTTAAGATGAATTCCCTATAGAATTTTACAAAATTATGCGGGAATCATTTTAACCCTCATTGCAATGATGCTTCAAGACATAAAGTCTCAGGCTCTTTGCAGGAGAAATTCAATAGAGCTCATTAAACTGCCATTTCTAAGCTGGACATGGATCCGCTTTTCTGTGCTAACTACCGTCTAATTTCTCTCTTGAACTGTGACATGAAAATCCTGTCCAAGGTCCTGCAAATAGACTGGGAGAGGTGATGCATCTTCTTTGTAAAGATAATAAAGTAGGATTCAAGCCAGGCTGCTCTTCCCGTCATCATTTACACACTCTGCTGCATATCCTATGGCTGACCAGGATGGATATTGATGCCAAACTGTTGCTCTCTGTGAATGTGTTTGATTGGGTGGAGTGGTCCTATCTTTTTCATATCTTGACGATTTTGGGCATAGGTCCCACCTTTCTATTGATGGTCCGACTGTCTATATGCAGCTTCAACACCCCATAATCTTTAAAGTTGCTTTCTCTTAGACCAGATACTAATTTGACACAGCACGAGGCAGGGCTGCCGTCTGACGCCGTTACCTTTCCTGTTGGCCCTGGAACCTTTGGTCATCGTCATACAACTGTCTACTTTGATATCTGGTATAATGACCCCAGTTGATGATCTCAAATTGCTCCTATATACAGACTTTGTGCTCTTTACAATGAGTAATTCTGAATATTCAGTCCAGGCCTTGATATCACTCATTGAGGACAATTGTTGGAAAGGAATTTTTAATCAAACAAGAATTGAATAAACATATTATAATTTCACTTTAGAAGGCCTTTCAAACTTTGCCAAGAAACTTCATAAATAAATCATACGTAGGGAAAATGTGCTTGCTTAAAACATGTAAGAAAATAAATGTGTAGTGCAAAATGATGTAGGCTATCATTCTCAATGTGCCTCTGTAAGTAGGCTTCAAGTTTCAAGTTTAAGTTTATTTGATTTAGTTCTCAATTGAGAACAACAAATGTTTAAAAAATAAAATTACATTTAAAATAGTAAAATGTCATTCTAGTACAAAATTCAAGTAGATTTTCAAAATGTACACATGTTATTACACACAAATTCATTAGGCGTTGCCTTACAAAGTAAAATCAGGTTCTGAACCAAATTAATTTGACATTTTGTTCAAATTGGTTGTATAAACCTCTTTCTAGCTTCTACAACAGTCAAGTTTGGGCAGACAAATAACACGTGTTCCAAATCTTGCACCCCACCATTACACAGATCACAGGAACTACTTGCTTTTTCCTTTAAAGACCACTTGAAAGTGAATGATTTTAGAGGAAGTAGCCCATCTTATAATATTGGTAATGCCTCTGGCATAAAACCTGACTAATAAAAGTTCAAGACGAAGAACTTAAATTGGCACGGCTTGGGACATCTTAGTCAGTTTCCGTAGGACTTTCCCTTCTTTCAGTTCCAATTGTTTCCATTGGCTTAATGGGATATATTCAAGTGCACACACTAGTACTGGTTGAATCTTAGAGCTATAAACTTGAAGAAGAGAAGAAAAGTGCCTTTGGCCAGTGGAGAAGTATAATCGTAGGAGTGCCCCAACATGGACATTGACTTTACGGCCCAAGTTCTGCAGGTGAGGTAAGTTTTGCAAACAATGTGTAAAAATTCTCCCAAGGTATGTATATTCCTTTACAACTTCCAGCGGTTTCCCCCCTAAAGTCCAGTTTTATTTAGCATAGCGTTTCCTTCCTGTTAAACGGAACAGTTTTTGTTTTAGTGATATTTGGGATTAGATGACTTTCATCAGTGTATTTAGTAAGTGCTTGCAGATTCCTTTGAGGACAAAATGGAGTTAGATCTAAAATGACTACGTTGTCTGCATACAGAATAGTGTATATTTTATAAGATGCAATTTTAGGTGGAAAATTGCTAACCTGTTTGAAGCTTTCCGGCAGGTCACTAAGATATAGGGAGAACAGTATGGGAGCTAGGAGGCACCCTTCCCGAAGCCTGTTAGGTGTAGGTATTGGGCTAGTAAGACCCTTCTCCTTCCCCATTTGAACTTAACACCATGTCTCTGACTACAATAATGTTATTAAATGAAGGAGGTTAGCCGGGATTCCCATTTTTCTAAGTTTTCTCCAAAGTATTGCTCTGTGCCCCTGTCAAATGCAGTCATAAAGTCGACAAGGACTGCATAAACAACCTGTGACTTTAAAGTGACATATTTATCGATTATTGTCTGCAGCGCTGCAATGTTGTCAGTGACAGAGTGTTTGGTCTAAACCCTGCTTGATTTAAGGGAATAGAACTTGTTGAAAATGCCCACTCTTTAAGATGTTCTAAAACACTTGCCGCAAAGATTTTCCCAGTTGCATCCAGGAGAGATACCTGCCGGTAGTTACAGAGGAGCAGCCTGGTGCGCTTCTTATTAATTGGGATAACAATGCCTCACTTCCAAGATTTTGGAATTTCACCATTTTCAAAGCTATGGAAAAAAGGGAGCTAAAATCTTGCTCCACTCTTTGGGGTTACTTTGGAGAACCTTAATTGGAATTTGGCCCAGACCCATTGCTGCCGACCTTCTTGCCTTTTTTATGTAGCATTCAATTTGAAGAGGAGATGGAGCTCCGTTATCTGAAATGTTTCCTCCTAACTTACTTGACACTA
Organism: Lissotriton vulgaris; assembly: GCF_964263255.1. Taxonomy (NCBI): domain Eukaryota; kingdom Metazoa; phylum Chordata; class Amphibia; order Caudata; family Salamandridae; genus Lissotriton; species Lissotriton vulgaris. Next base: position 834,319,322 of record NC_141696.1, on the reverse strand, counting down.
GTGTCAAACTTTCTATCTTCTCATTTAATTTATATCGGTTGGCTACGTTTATTTCCCATTCTGATGGGGGGACTGGAATTGCTTGTAGTGTTTTTTGTGCCTGTTTCTTTGGCAATTATATTCCAATAGGAATGTTTATTATTTTGTGTTGCTGCAATCTGTATGTCCACCCATTTTTTATCCTGTATTTTTTTAAGGTTTTTTTCCTTTTCCCGCCTGCGACGATTTTTTAAAGTATTAATTTCGCATTGTCTTATTTCAGAGAACTGAAGGAATTGCGCCCTTATTCATTTATTTAATTCAGTTGCACTTATGTCTAAGTTCCGTCTTTTGTTTTTTGCTGATATTGGAATTCTTTGTTTTAGATTATCCTGCAAGGATTGTACCAATTTATTGGTGACTGATTCAAAATTAGTTATCGGATTTGTTGAATGAATGATCTGTAATGATTGTGCCATCTCAATTATAGAAGTCATTTTGTTAAGTGTTCTCGAATTCCATATCAGCCGCCCTTGAACCTGGTTCACCAGTACTGTACTTTGAAAAGACATGATATGCCCTGGAGATGTAGGTTTCAGTTTTAACACTGTTGTTAAGTGTAATATTGCGTGGTCGCTTCCTAAAACAAAATTAATATTTAAGTGTGAGACTGATCCAAACAAATCTTGGCTACAAATCATATAATCGAGAATTGAAGTATTTAAATTGCCTTTTCTTGTGCAGGATGCTGGAATATCACCTTCTATTCTGCCGTTTAATATAACTCCGTTCAGCACTGGAAGTGAGGATAATAGAATTTTCTCTCTTGTATCTGCTTTACTACCTGTGGGAAATTGTGGAATTGGGATTTCCAAGACTACCTCTTGTTCGCCATTAACCCATTTTTCTAATAGGTCGTTGGATATTTTCCCATTAAAGTCACCTGTTAGGAAAACTGAGGGAAAACCGTGTCCTTCTACCACCTTTTCTATTCCCTCAAATATTTTTATCGCAAATGCATCCATTTTAGACCCTGGGGGAATATAAACGTTAAAAATGAGAAGGACATTTAAGGTTTCTATAGGGTCAATTCCAAGTTTGACCTTGAATGTTCATTGAACGCATTGGGATGATTTCCTGATTCCAATAAAAGTCTTTATTAAAGAAAATTGATATCCCTCTTTTTGCGAGCCCCGACTGACCGGTTCTGCTGGAATGTCATACACAAAATAATCTAGGTGGTCAAAAGTTGTTAATGGCCAAGTTTCTTGTAAGGCCACAATCCTTGGTGGGTCTTCTGTAATTAGTGCTAGTTTCTCCCGAGTTTTTTCTGCTATATTCCAGGAAGAAATGGTCAAACTGTTGATAAAAAGGGCGTTTGTTTTCCTGATCCTTTTTGTTACTGTTTAGATTCTCTGCGATCCAAGCCCATTTACTTTCATTGGTAGTAATTTCCTTCTTTTGTGTATTTGTTTCCAGCTTCTCCTTTCTCCTTTCTCCATTCGTAATCGAGACGAATATATTTTCTTTAAAGAAATTTGGAGGGTTCTTTTTTCCATTTTGCCTTTGAAATCGATACTGATTTACTATTTTATTAATTTCCTCTGGTTTATCATATCTATGGGTTTTATTCTTTGTTACAAGTGCCACCTCAAATCCATATTTATGTAGAATCTCACTTTCTTTTATTATTATGACTGGTATCACTTGAGACCAAAATTCTATGACAGCCGTTGTGGTTTTAGATCTATCCGGGAAAACTACAAATTTTATTTCATTTCTTGATAGAGACTGTAGCTACATGTTTCTTTTGAAGTAGAGTTATTATTCTCTCTCGGTTAAGCAGGACATCGCCCGACGGGAATGGATCTGTAATTTCCAGGAAACATGATAAAGTCTTCTGCGACTGAATAGTCGTCTTCCCCATAAAAAGGTCCCTTGGTTGTACATCCTTTTGTGCAGGCGGTTCTATTCATGTCGCTGTAGCTAAAAAACGTGGGGCCATAGGAGTGAGTTGATTGGAATTTACCCTTTGTTTTTAATTGAAAAGTTCTGCTCCTTTTCCGTCAGATTTTGTACTTTTTCTTGTCTTTCCTCTTTTTCTGAGGACATGAGGTCAGAAGGCGAGATATTAAAAAACATTGTCTTTCGAGCCTTCTGCTTTACAAACCTTCGTATCGCCCTTTTATTTGCCCTTTTCCGAATGGTCTTATTAAATCTTCTCTCTTTTTTCGATATTGCAGAGCTGGGGGAGACCAAGGACGAAGTTGCAGAGATTTTTATTACTTTTGTTTGGACAAGGGTAAGTAAGTAAGTAAGTATTTTATTAGCATAGTTAATTAAAACCATTGCAATGCAAAAACAGAATAAAAGAAATATTTAAAATGACGTATATGTTAAAACTAGCATAGCATAGACATCGCTTTTCAGTTCGTCCTAAGCTCAGAATTGCTTCATGTTAAATTTAGGATTGAAGTTGCCACAGTAATAAAATAAAGTGTGATGCCCTTTCATTTTTCGCGATAAAATTGCATTGGCAGTGGATACAGTTTTGTTTTAGAGGCAGGTTAAAAATCATGAATTTCACTAAGCTGCAGCTCAGCTGGGGGTCCTGAGATGAAAAACAGGTGAGAACTGCATTCCTTTGTGTGCGTATCCCGCCGCAAATAAAGTGGCGCTTCAGCAGGTGTTTCCGCTTGTCCAGCAATTTCCCGCAGGAGCGTAGCAAGTGCAGCATATCCTCTTGCATAACGCCGCATAGCCGACATAGCGTGCCTGCTTTCTCTTTTAACCAATATGGAAGGTGCTGAATGCAGGGTAGCAGTCCTAACCAGTACCTTAGAAAACGCATTTTTGTGGTTTTGGCATAGCCCAGGCCAAAGTAGCTCTGAGGAGCTTTTGCCGAATACGAATTCAGGGTCATCCAACCGTGCGTTCTTTTTGAGAAGTCTGCTTTGTCTTGAGCCCACGATAGTTGTTTGAACGACTTCTTGACCAAATTTTTGAGCGTTGTATACTTGTGGAGGGGTGCCAGAGCTGATCTAAACCAGTGTTTGCAAGACTAATTGCCAGGAAGTTGGCTGCTGGTGAGGTTGGGTGCTGCTCTAGCTCCCTCCATAGATAGTCGTTCAGTGTTCCTAGTGCGGATTTCCTCACTTTATCCCAGGCACCAATATAGGCCCCCTGTCTTGCCAGGAGCTGTTGTTGAATACCAAACTCTAGCCTAATCTGTGATGGAGAGGTTTGCTTGGGAAGACTAAAGATAATTCTATATGCAGCTGTGATCGTACTGTCAAGAATTCTTACGTCTCTGCCTCGCTGCACCTCACTCCCATAGGTAATTGTTGGCAGCAATTTGGCACGGTTTACTTGTACCAGAGGTGTGAGAGAAGGACCAGAAAGTGTGTTGTTCAATGTTTTTAAAGATATTTCCAATGCGAGTCCTTTTCCTCTGATACTCGATCTTTGCACACTGAATTGACCACCATTGTCAATCTTTACGCCTAGGTTTTGTATGCCGACGTGTCTTTAATGCAAGAGTTGTTCCAAAACCACAAAAAAGATTTCCTTTTGCTTTTACTGATCGTCATCATCTGGGTTTTCTCAAGGTTTATTGTTAGGTTATTTTGACTTAGGGTAGCTCTGTGTTGTATTCACAAGGTGTTGACGCCCTACCTTTGTGTGGCTTATTAGGACTATATCGTCTGCATATAAGAGACATGGTAGTTGAAGCCCTCCTAGTTTGGGAGCATGAGAGTTACAGTCTTTCAAGATTGGTACCAGGGGCCTTATTTATGAAGGCCTTGCGTCAGTTTTGCGCCGCCGGTGCGTCACTTTTTGTGACGCACCAGCGGTGTAAAAAATGCGCCCTGTTGCGCCATATTTAAAAAGTGACGCATCTAGGTAGATGCGTCACTTTTTAAACCCCTGCTCCACATTATACCTGCGTCAGGTATAATGTATGCAGAGGGGGTGTTCCCCCGCAAAAAGCCTCGTAATAGTGACGCAGTGAAATCTATGAGATTTCACTGCGGCACTTTTAGGAAGCTGTTGCGTCAACATCTTGCGCCTGCCTCACAGCAGGCGTAAGACTGACGCAAGCCCTTTGACATGGGGCTTTCCCCATGTGAAAGGACGCATTGCTGGAGTTGTGTCACTTTTGTGACACACTCCAGCAATGCGTCACTTTTGCGCTTACAGATACGTCAGAAATACTGACGTATCTGTAACTCCTTTCAACATGATGCGTCATACATTAAATATGACGCATCAGGAATGTCGCAAGGAGTGCACAGTGAAAAGTGACGCATCGCTGTTTTCACGCAGCGATGCGTCACTTTTCATAAATGAGGCCCCAGGTCACCTAAGAACAGGTTGAACACAGTGGGTGCCAAGACGCAGCCCTGCTTGAAACCCTTGTTGGTCTGTATGCGCCTCAACAGCAGTGAGCCATCCCCCACCTTTATCTGAACCCAAGTCTCCGTATGCAGGTTTATCAGCAAGTCCAACAATGGTCTTGAAATCCCCCAGCCATTCAGTTTCGACCATAAGATGTTCAGGTTAATGTGATCAAAAGCAGATTTGTAGTCTATGAAGCAGAAGTGAATGGGCATTTTGTTTGATTCTGCCTTATCTATTAGCATGCCCATAGTTAAGATGTTGGTCATTGTGCCGACTGATTTAACAAAGCCTGTCTGGTTGACCGGTATTAGGGATTTCTTTGTGGCCCATGCCTGTAATTCCTCCAGCAGTATGCCTGCAAAGTACTTTGCCTCGTTATCAATTAGAGCCACTAGTCGGTGGTTTTGTGGGAGGGCCCTGTCGCCTGCCTTATATATTGGGGAGATGATAGAGCCCTTCCCAGAGTCTGGCAAGATATTGAAATTTCTGATCTCCAGGAATAGGGGTTCGAGAGCTGCTGCCCAGCCATTCACATCTTGTTTATAGAGGATTGGCAGGATCCCATTTGGTCCCGGAGCTCCTTCCCTTCTGCCTTTTTTAATTTGACGCTTGATGTTGTGTTGCAGTTTTGGGAGTTCAATTAATTCGTGACTGTCCTTAGTATTTTTGTGCAGTTGCGTTAATTGTGCATTGTCATCTTTGTGATCAGTTGTAGTGTCGGTCGTTAATAGGTCCAGGTTATTGGGCATGGCTTGATTGAAATGATTGCCAAGATCGTTTGCCCATGTTTCCTCTGTGATCTTAGATGAAACCCCAGTATGTGTTGGCCTTGTGAGGGAGTTTATGGTTTTCCAAAACCTTGCCCCGTCATTCTGTTTGATGTCTGAGTTAAGTCTTGCCCACAAGTTGTCCTCCATTGTTTTATTAGCTTCCCATTTTAGCTTTTTTAATGATGTTTTCAGTGTGCGTAGGTGGTTATGCTTGGCAATATCCCTGGGTTCCTGCTGTAGTTCTCTCATCAGGCGATAAATCAATGTTTTTTTCCTTGATTTTTTCCTTGTACTCTCGAGAGAGATTATCCGTGTTGCCGAGCTTTACATATATTTTGGACCTCAAAACGTAGTTGGACAAGGTTTTTGTAAATTGTTCCCATTTTGCAATTTCGCTAGATCCGATGCGCGGCGCAAAGTGCTGTTTTGCCCTTTCTAATAAAGTTTTGTCAGTAGCTGCCGAGTATTTAATTTTTTTGAAGTTGACAGTATAGACCGTCTCTTTTGGTGCATTTGATCGCTCGAGTATGGGTTTCGCAACATCCAGAGCAATTTCTTGAGGGCAGTGATCGCTGACTGTTTATTTGGTTATCCGAAACAAGGTTGTGTGTTGAAAGAGAGGTAATGAGATAAAGGTGTAGTCTTGTATACTACGTACTCTTGTTGAGTGAAAAGTTGGAGCTGGCGGGCTGTCTCCATCAAACCTGCCATTTGGAGCTCTGATATTGAAATGGTCCAGTTCTTCTATTATCTGGGATCTGTATTTTGTTCGCTTAGATGTTTGCAGCTTCCCTTGTGGTGGTATGTCCCAAGTGGAATTTGAGCTTCTTGTGAAGTGCCCATGAGGTTGAGATTAAAATCCCCAGTGAGCACAAGATTTGTTGTCAATCTTCCCATAATGCACTCCTCCAAGAAGTTGCATAGTTCCTTGGCTGCATTTTTTTTCCTTTTGGGGTGGACATAGGCGTAATCAGGATGCAGTCAATATCGGCTCTGCCTGATTCCAGCTGTACTAAAGCTTGACTGCCAGTGTTGCTGCAGAAGAAGGCCAAATTTCTTTTACCGTAACAAAACTTGTAGTTGCTACGTATATTGCTAGGCCGCTTTGCAAGTGCCCATAATTAGCTGTCCTTTTTGCGCCTGAGTAGAAGCGTAGATACCCCTGGAGATGTGGAGGTTCAGCAAGCCATGTCTCGTGTAGTGCCACTATATCGAATGATCTAATATATAATCTATGAATTCTGAGTCTAAAATTTTGGTGGCTAGGCCCTCGATATTCCACGAGCATATGCACAGTGGGTCATGCTTGCTCTCACGTGGGTTTGGGCCAGTTTGTCAATTGTTGTTTTTTATTGTTCTCACAATCCATTTTAGATCTGGCAGCTTGGTTGGGGCTACCCTATCAGCTCCGTTCCGTCGAATAATTTCAATATGGTCATCATTACCTGTTCCGCATGGCCCTACCGCTCCTCTAAGAACAGAGGTTCTGAGGCTGCTCACATTATCCCTGGACTCCACCTTTGCTACTGGATTTAGTATATCCGGGTATCCGGGCTTTATGTATGGATTTATCGTTATACCCCAATTTTTGAATATCTCTGATTCGGATAGGATTTTCTGCGATATTGCTCTGGAGGCCCAGGTCGCTTTCATTTTTTCCCTACCAGTGCCTTCAGCATCTATGAATTCGATCGAAACCAGGTCTGTGCTTGCCACGTTTGCCAGAGAGGGGATATGGGATAGCAGCCGTAGTATGTTCTCTCTATTGAGTATGTTGTGTCTTCAAATGGAGATAAAATCTGGATTAAACCATATGGCCTCTGGTGCTTTCCCTTGTTCATTTATGGCCCAACTTCCTTTGTAGGTGTTGGTTGATGATTTCAGGTCCACACCTTGTGTTGATGTTGATTTTACCTGGTAGGTGTCGATATTATTTACCCCACCCGGAGCTTGATCGTGAGCATGCTGATCAGATGCAGGAGGTTTGGCCTTTTGGTAATTCTCCCTGTCCCACAGGAGACGGCACATGTAGTCCACAGTTTTTGCGAATGCTGGTTCTGCTATTGTTTGGTCGACCCTTATGTGTGTCGGCACGGTTACTTGGGTGATGGCGAATAGTTGGCTATCCGTCAACCCTTTACCGTTTCCTTCCTTAGAGGGCCCCGGATTATTCCCAGCCCTTTTTCCCAAAGTGTTTTCTTGTTTGAAATTTTGTGTGGGATTGGGACTGGTCATCGTGCTATTTTTTGGTGCCCTGTCAGGTCAAAATCAGTAGGGAGCATAAGTTTTGTCTATGTTGAGATGGGGCTTCTTGTTCTTCGTGTTTGGTATTGCCCGGTTTTTCCAAATGCACAGTTGATTGCCCCCTTTCGTTGGTGATTTGATTTGATATTATTGCCTCCGATGGGGTCTTAGCTGTTCTGGTGTCTCCCACAGGTTGGGGGGTGCTTTGCTCTACAGCGGAAGTTCTCCCAAAAAGCTGCATAAACCCTTCGCGTTTTGAGTAAAGCTTATATTTCCTGCCTTTCCGTTTTTTTGCTCGCCTTTGTTTGGCGTTCATTTTAAAATCAGTGTTGTCTTCATCCAGGGTTTCAGGGGGTGAAGGGCCTGTTGATTCAATTTCGTTAGCCACTATTCTTTTGGGTGTTTCTTTTGTTTTGATGTGTCCTTGTGTGACAGTACCCGACAGTTCTATCTTCCTTGAGATTATTGATTCTTCTACAAATGTTCCATTTTCGTTAGCCTCTATGCATTTAGAAGAGTCAATTTTGGTGTCTTTTGTTTTTAGATGTCCTTATGTGTCAATGCCCGGCATACAAGTTTGTTGGTGCTGAGCAGGCCTTTTGAGCTGTGTGCACAGATCGGTCAGTATTCTTGAAAGAGTGGATAGTTTATCAATAATTGGACCGCATCCACACCAGCCTCTGATGTTCCCATTTGCGTCTTGAAGATGGTCAAGTTTGTTTTGGAGAAGCGTGTTTAACGTGCCCGGCTTCCCATCTATGGCAACCACAAACACGGCTAATGTGTCTTATAACGTTAGTTGAGTGTCCATTTTCTCCGATTGGTAGTGAAGGGCTTCCACCAGGAGTTGTACTGTATTTAGGAGGCTGGGCCAAGCACTTTCATGCCTAGTATGTTTTGGAGTTTCTTCTTGACTTTCTGGTAGTCCGTTGCAGTTTTGTTCCCCCTCTAGCGTGCCCACTTCCTCTGCTGGTTGTTCCTGGAGGCCATCAATTGTCGTGGTCCGTATGTTTGTGCCCATCCTGCTTCTGCTCTTGTCTTGGGAATATGCAGCGATAAGGTCTTCCCACTCCTCCTTCCCCAGGTAAGAGGATATTTCTATCACCTCGGACGTTGGGCTTGCTTGTCTACCTGCTTTGTTTCGTGTCCTCCCGGTCCACTTATCGCCGGTCTCTTGTACATTGTAAGGTGTACCTAGGGCAGCCAGGGATTGATCCTTCTCTTCATCACTATCAATTGCGGTTCCCTCCTAATTTTTGATTTCTCTGATGTGATTTATAGCCTCTATGCTTGTTTCTTTGCCGGAAATTGAAGTGTTAATTCCGGTGCGCGATTCGTCTTGCGTGCTAGTTATGCGCTCTGCAGAGAGTGGGCTGCTGCTCTCGGCATTCTCACAGATGTTTGTATTGCTGTTGTCTGGTATTCCTACTGACATATCTTTTGCATCGTTTGGCCAATGTACTTGAATTAGGTTGGCATCTACAGCAATTTTCCTTCCGGCTTTTTTTCCCACGGATGTGGTATCTTGCCCAGCCCAGCAATTTTTACTCTGGGGAGTTGATGTTGTTTGAGGTGAGATTTTAGATGTTGAGCTGGGACTTCCTTTGCTTTTATCATTAGCCTGTGTGGCCTGTATGCCGCTAAACTGGTAAGGCTGTGAGAGCTGAGATGGTTCGAGAGGTGATTGTAGACCTGATAGTTCTTTGATGTTTGAAAATAGGGTGTCCCCCGCATTTTTTAGGAAGCAGAACTTTGTGTAAATTTTTGGTTGAAATTATGTTAGGCATGTTTTTATTTTATTGCTTCTTTCTGTTTTTGTTGTATGCTCACTTTTTGAGCTATTTAATTCGGATTTGTCAAATGATATGTCAATTAGGGAGCTCCGTGTTGTGGGCCTGAGTTTAACTGGCGGGACCTCTTTAGTTTCGTCAAGCGTCTTTGATGTTTGTTTGCGTTTTTTTAATCCTCCTTTGCTCATTGGGCCTCCTCAGACCCATTTTGCACCCGTCAGGCCCTCTGAGAAGCAAGGTTAGAGGCTGGCGAGCGAAACTGAAAAAACAACAGCCTTAATGAATCCTGTTGGCGCAATTTTCCAACTATAATCCCAGTGTGACTGATAGTACGAGCAGGTACACAGGAAGTAAGGGATAGCAATTTGTGAGCTGGTCCGAGGTCACTGCGTTGCTGGGAGGCTGGTGTAAGGCTGATGTGAGACTGGTAGGAGCTCCTTATAACTGTTTCCCTCTGCTCATCAATCGTTCCCCCACAAAAATGAAGGTACTTCAGCTTACCTCCCAGGCTTGGGTGCAGCACACAAGGGGTTGCGAGTGAACAGTGGAGCAGTGGGACTCCTTCAGCTGCCACCTACCAGCACCAAGCATCAGATTTCCTTTTGTATTTACCGATTGTTTTCCATGATTATAGGCATGATTCACCACCACCGGCTGCTCCCCCGCGGTGGTGTTGTATGTAGTATGTGAGTCCACTTCTCACTGCGCCGTACCGCTCCTCACACCCCCTGTCTTGCAGGTTCCTCAGCTTCCCAGCCTGTCTGATGGCTCCCCGCCCTGCCCTGCCCTGCCTTTCCCAGCCCACAAGCGCCGGGAGACCACCCGCCGCCAAGCCGAGGAGCGGCAGAAGAGATGGTACAAGACGGCAAGGCAGGCGGCAAGGCAGGCGGCAAGGCAGGCAAGGCGGGCAAATGGGCAGCAGCACTTGAGCAGCAGCAGCCGTCGGGGATTAGCCGGTTTGACTGGTTTAGCGGGCGGAGGAATGGCGGTGACAGAAATCTAGTGAATCGGCGGCCGCAGCAGTTGGACTCTCCTTTGAACTCCTTCGGGCTTCGAGCTCTCCTCTGCCTGTGGACCAGCGGTAAGGGCAGTAATGGCGGTGATAGTGGGAGGCGGCTGGCTCTCAACCCCTCTCAAACCCCTTCTCCGCTATACAAGGACTGTGCGTCTCTCTCCGGGGCGAGGGTCAGGGGGGAGCCGCTTTTCTCTTCAACCGCTTTGTCCACAGAACCGCTTGCCTTGTCCGCAAAACCGTTGAGCAAGAGAGAGAAGGTGGAACGGTCCAGCAGGGAGCTCACAGCTCGCAGCTCGCAGCTCGCAGCTCGACCTACCACCGTCAGCAGCTATCGGCAATCAGCAAGACAAAGGAGTAATATTCAGATTTGATAAGGCTTTTGTTTTTTGTTGAGTGAAAACTGGATAACATGCAGTAACCGGCTAATGAGTATTGACCTTGTTAGGTTCCTTGAAAAGTTTTCTAAGGGAATAAATGTGGTTGAACTCATGTTTTCCCTTATTTACTTTTTGTGTACTTCGGACCGTTTGAGTCGCTGTTTCTTTCTTCAGCGGAGCAAGTATTCCTATTGATAGAAAGGCTTTCGGTTTAAGAAGGTTTTCTGCAGTTGATACTTCTCCTTTTACTACTAGTGGTTGTGTTTTTAATTGTTGTTTCCTCTTTTTGTTGTACTGGATGTTTTAACATTCCTAATTGAGTATCCAGCATCTGATTGGAGTTTTCCAGAATGTTCCCGAGATGAGAGAGAACTGATTCCAAAATTCTTTGGAGTGTAAATAGGGCTTTGAACACCGGAGTATATCCATTGGGGGATTCAATGGTCTTTAAAAGTAAACAATCTGGTGAATGAGAGAGAGTCCCTTCTAGGTCAGATGTTTTTTGTGGAGTACTATTATGGATTATCAGTGGCTCTTTTGGTGCTCTCGACTCTGAGTCAAAAGACCAAGTCCTTGATGTTTATATCTGGGCAGGTCACATCAAATTCTAAAATTTGCTGTGACTTCTGGTCACCTAAATCTAAAGAAGTATTAGAGCCACCTTGTTGTACTTCTAAGTTTGCTAGTTCTAAGTTTGTGGAGTTACTGATTAATTCTTCCAAAATTCTGGAGTTACTGATTAAATCTTCCACAAATCAAATCAAAGGAGACTTTATATCGGTTATATTTCAAACCATAAAAGTACACATATAAACAATACAATTAAAACACATTGTTCACATTATTTCCACAGATTATATCCACAATAAAAAGTCGTATTACACATGTCTCAGTAACAATAGGTGAACGGGATGGCTGAAAAGTGCTAGAGTGCAAAGTAAAGTGCAGAGGGCAAAGTTTATATAATCCATAAACTAGCCAATTAGTCAGACAAAATAGAGCAGTCATTGGTTCAGACAGAGTCTCAGTCTAACAGCTAGTTTTAAAAACGCTATTATTTGGAGAACACTGTCACTGTGCAAGAGCTGCAGTTAATAAGAGCTGGTCTGATTTGGTTAAAATTAAGTCTTCTTAGGAGGGCAACAAGATAACGTTGGCGGGGATATTCATAAAATTTACATAAAAACATAAAATGCAGCATATCCTGTGGAGACTTCCCGTCGCAGCCACAGGGCGCTGCAGACTTATTAAATATATCCGACTTGGGTCTGATTAAAAGATGATGAAAAATGTTAAATCTGAACCTTGACAACAGAAATTTTTCATGTGAGGTAAACGATCCTGCTAAATATGGTTCCATGCTGTCACAGGTCTTTAACATCACATAATTCCTAACACTAGGCTTCAACAATTGCTCATTTTCTCTTTGGGCAAGCCTGTCATTACAAAATGCATATTTAATGGCTGCTACATCACCCTTTACAATCCTACTAGGATGGTCAAACAGTTCTGGACGTCCCAGCCTTTCAAAGCAGGATTTTAAATATTTTAGCCCGGGGATACACATAGAATTGTCCTGAGATACAAAATCTCTTACAATCTGGTGAGTAAGAGGTATATCCTGATTTAACCACAGGTTAAGCCAACAGGCCAACGGCCTTAGAGCAAAGTTGTCACATAAATACTGTGTCCCAAGTTCTTCATGGACTGCCAGATTAGAAGTACTGGCGGGCACACATAGGAGACGTTTAAGGAAATTATTTTCAGCGACCTGTAACTGATCTCCTGTTGCATAGCCCCATAGCTCGCTACCATATACTGCTGTAGCAACTGATTTGGCGTTATATAACTTGACCATTGCACTAACTGGTTTCTTCCCCAGTTTCGTGGCTAAATTGAAAATGAATGCGTTGACCCTCACCATTTCTCTCTTTTTCTTGGCCAAGTGAGGGCCCCAACTGAGTTTAGTATCAAATAAAACGCCAAGATAAGAAAACGTTTCTGTAACCGGGATTGGCACATCATCAAGTTTAAACACAAAATTCTTTTTTGGTTGCCGGCCAACATGCATAATATATGATTTCGAATTGTTGACCAGTAAGTCCCTGTTGGTCATAAAAACATTAAAAGCATTTAAAAGCATCTGGAGTCCCCTCTCCGTTCTTGAAATTAAAACCGCATCATCTGCGTATAAAAGAACTGGAATGCCCCGCCTGCCCTCTCTAGGACAGTCTGCCTGTACATTCTGTAAAATAGCATCTAATTCTATCTAAATCTGTGGAGAAGTGTGGCTCAGGGGTTAGAGGCGGCAGACCCGGAAGCTGAGATCGGCCCTGGACCAGGGTTCAATTCCCCGCCTCGGCGGGTCTTGGGCTCAAAAATTCCACGGACAAATAATTCTCGCTCCGGTGCCTTCTGAACTCACGGGTTCACACTCTGCGACTCTGGGCAATAGCTTGCTTAATCTCCACAACGGCCCCTCGCGGTCGGATGCCTGGCTTTCACCTTGTGGATACCCTGCCGGGGTTATCTCACAGGGGAATACCAGGACGGGTTCCCTAAGCAAGCGCCGGGAAACCCTTTGTGGGTAGCTGTGCGCTATATAAGCTCAAATACATTTACATACATTTACATTCATTTATATAAAAATTTAAAAGAAATGGAGCGAGAATACATCCCTGGCGCACTCCCTTTTTAATATCAAACTTGCCAGTAGTGTCGCCATTCGCAGAGTATCTAACATTAGCAAAATTCTCCCCCTCCTACCGCCCGTGTCCAGGAAACTACTAGTACAGGGCCTCATATTGTCACGGCTAGACTACAGCAATTTGGTCTACCTAGGTGCGCCGGAAGCCACCTTAGCAAGACTACAAAGAACCCAGAACGCTGCAGCCCGCCTAATCATGAGCGTACCTCCTAGAGTATCCGCCAAACCCGCCATTAGGGCGCTGCACTGGCTGCCAGTCCGCCAAAGGGTGGAGTTTAAGGCCATGTGCACGGCCCATAAACTAATCAACGGATCGGGACCTGCGATCCTCAGTGGTCTGGTCACCCCCTACATTGCACCAAGGGCCCTACGGTCTGAGAACGAGCACCTGGCCAACATCCCTTAATTTAAGAGAACACGCACTGGAGGCCGACGTTTCTCTGTCAAAGCGTCCACTGGTTGGAACTCTCTCCCACGCTCCCTCAGACTGGAACCCAACCACCTGACATTCAGGAAAAAACTTAAAACCCTTTTGTTCCCTAAATAAACCCTCCACCTCTCTCCCCCTCAGTAGGACTCAATGTTAACAGCGCGGGGATGCCCTCGGGTCACCAGGCGCTATACAAATTGCTAAATAAATAAATAAATAAATAAAATTAGCACTAGTGTGACTGTGCATGTCCACCAGGAAGTCAACGGTCCCTGTGTCGCCTCCTCTCTCCCTCATGTACTGCCACAGCCTTCCCCTGTTAACACAGTCGAAGGCTGATGACAGATCCATGAAGGCGAGATGGACAGTTCCCTTCTGAGCCACCGTGTATTTACTCAGGACGAGAAACAAGTTTAGACACTGGGTTGTGGTGGAACGCCCCACACAAAAGCCATACTGGGAGATCGACATGATGTTATTGTCGGTCGCCCAGCATGTTAGTCTCTGCAACAGAATTCTCCCGATAATTTTAACCATCGAGTCAATTAATGAGATTGGCCGGTAACAATGGGGACTGCCCTTATCTCCTTTTTTAAATACTGGCACAATAGTCGATAGTCCCCAAGCCAGCGGGCAACCTGCTTTGGCAGTAGCATTAAAGACTGCCACCAAAATAGGCGCCCAAAAACTAGGTTTAGACTTGAACAAGTCTGGGGGAATCCCATCGGGTCCGGGGGCCTTTCTTGCTGTCAGTCCTTCTATGGCCTCCAACACCTCCCTAATGTCAAATTCAATAGTTCCTCCTCTACCAGCAGTGACTGACTCCACTATTACAGTTCCCTCTGGACAATACAGTTTTTTAAAGTGCTGCTCCCATTCCTCCTTAGTTATGCAGCAATCCAGGCGTCACCTGGCTCTTCAGTCAGGAACGTTTTTTTAACTAGTGCCCAGAACATGGAGCTGCAATTAAGAGTGGATGGGTCCAGTATCTCACACCATGCCTCTTCCCTCAAAGACTCCTTATGGGTTTTAAGGACAGACTTATATACTTTGCGGCATACTCTAATGTTCTACTGGATTCTCAGGGAAGCTGACAATGCTAGTCTAAGATCCCAGGCCGCTTTAGAGCAGTCGTGGTTAAACCACCTTGGCCCACCTTTCCCCGTACTCTTTTTAACTGGGACCATCAGCAGGTCTGACACATTCCGCGACAGATCTTGGTAAGCAGTTAAAACCTCCAGTGGCTCTGCCCCCTTCTGAGTACAGTTAACAATATCCTCTGTGAAATGTTCCTCAATGTTTTTATACAGAAGATCCGGGGTAACCATTGACCATTTAAGTCGCCGCCTCCCATCTGTGGTATTCAGCCTCCCAGCAGTACTCGTCTGCATTTCATTGGTGATCCCCAATCCCTTCAAATAAATTACAAGAGGGTTGTGATCACTAAATTCGTTTTTCTCAATATCGAAAGATTCCAGGAAGGGCAACATTGTCTGTGATAGTAACATATGGTCAATGAATGTGCCCCTGACATGCCCCTTAAATGTGGGCGTTTCAAAACTTCTTAGGGGATCCCTGAGTATCATTGCCAAAGACAGATCAAAATTATCTAGTAAAGCATTACACAGTTCCCCATCCACTGTGTGTTCTAGATGTAGACCATTAATACGCTCACAGTGCAGGTCCGCTATACATTTCTTTAGTGGATCGCCGCACAAATGCACATTAAAATCTCCCATAATCATTAGGTTATAAGTAAAGTCCTTCATAGAAGTATTAATAAAAGCATGAAGTGCAAGTAGTTGATTAGATGCTGTAATATCATTAGTAGCATTATAAAAATTCACCAGACCAACTTTCCTGTTTTTACCATTTAAGACTACACCCTGCACACCCGATGGATATACATCAATTTTTTGAATTTTCGAGGTGACCAGAATAGAGACAAAAGTCACCAAGCCACCCTTTGGCCTGCCTCTAATTGATGGAGTAGCAGGTACATAAAAAGCCTTGTACCATTCTAAAAACAAATCACATTCTACCAGCCATGTTTCCTGAAGACAAATGACCTCGAATTGTTTGATATAGGTGAGCCAGTTTACATCTGCCATTTTTGCAGCCAACCCCGCCACATTCCATGAAACAACATTCCTGTGTCCACCTTTGTCCTGTAAATCCATAGTGGGTACTAGACCATCTAAGGTTACCATGTCCTGACCCACAGGTATCTCATGTCAATCACACATCTCTAGGTCTGATAAAAGCTCATACCTGTTCTGTGTGTTGACATTGAATCCTTGCTGATAGTTCCCAGTGAAATTAGGTCTGTTATGTGTATATGCAACATTTCCAGATCCACATGAATTTACAATATTATACATAAAGCGCGTGTCATTGACCGGGGTCTGAATATCGCACAAGGGTATTGCAAGCCTTTGTTGGGGGCGGTTATTGCACAGATGTGCGTAAAAATACCCTAGCGGGCGTACACATATGCTATCCTCATTGTATATTAAAGAAGATGCTCTTAGAAGTACCGTGGCCACATGTTGGGGATGTTTAAAGGTCACCACGATACAATCTCCACTGCCTACTTTTTTAGACGGTCCCACCTAGTTCACCCTCCTTACCGCCATTACCTGGTCTGAGTACCCAATCGGAAAGCCACAGTTTTTATTCAACCAGGACACAGTTTTATTTTTGAGCGAGGTGTGCGACTCACCATACGGTGAAGCAGGATGGGTACCAGCAGGTGGAACATTGGTCAGAACCACCACAAATGGGGCACAATCCGGTGGTAGAATAAGGTAACGATTGCTTCTTTGGTTACTTCTTTGAGGTCTAGAATCCGCTCTATTACAAACAGTTGGATTCGGTTGTGGCTGCAGATTTGACGATTCCAGTTGGACTGGGGTAATTAGTGTTATTGAGGGCCTGCTACTAGCGGTATTAGCCGCTACCACAGCATTACTGGTATTCTGCTGGTTTTTGCCTTGCACTACCGCTGCCTGCCTTCCTTCCCCCGGTTTAGCCCCTATACCTGTAGTTGCCCTTTGTTGAGAGGAGACTAGACTACTAAGCCTAGCCACTTCCGTAACCAGGGTGTCTATCTTGGCAGCCAGTGGTCTGAGTGAATCTTCTAACTTTGCCTCCAGTTTAGACTCCAGGTTTTTAATAAGAGTAGTAAACTGTTAAAAATGTATGTTCAAATTAGAGCTACCTTCCTTATTCCCCGTGAATACAAAGGGATTAATCCCTGGGGCAGTGTTAGTTTTTGGTTCTGTGACACCACCATTCTTTTTCTGCTCCCCCCCCCCTCTTTGACAATACTTTCCTACAGGTCCTTACCGGCCTTGTGCCAGATGGAACTTCCTCCCGCTCTTCACTAGATACATCATGATGGTCTGAATATACCTCTGCCCTAACCACAATGGGTGTTGGAGGCACTTCACCAACTAACCCACCAACTAACCCTTCGCAGTTGGCTTCTATCACAACTTCCCCCACTGCCTGCGGGGGTTCAGCCGCACATATTGCGGTACTCCCCTTCCCCAGCGATGCCCGTTGTTCACTGTTGATTTGGGAAACCTTTCTGACCATATAATTATCAATGGTACCAACGCCAGTGGCAGGTTTGTTGTTTTTAGATTCAGACATCATGTGTCACTAATAGGGCAAAACGTAAATCAAAATATGTGGCAATATGAACACAGTAATTACGAAGATTAAGAAAAGTCTCACTTGATAGTTACAAAATTAGGGTCAGTTCTGAAGGACCAGGGTATCTGGCCCAGCCCAGCCTCCTCAGGCCTCTGAGGGCCACAGAGGGCCCGCCCTTGTCCCGGGCTTCTCCCGGGCACGCCCGCGCGCGTCCCGCGGGACGAGGTGGAGTGCTCTCCTTTATGCGCCTCCCGGCGCTTCCTACTTGCATGTGCGGCGTCCTTGGCGCGATAAGGCTGCTGGGGGTTGTAGTTTCAGGCTTTCCCCGGCGGAGCCAAGCCCGGCCAGGAGCACCACGATGAGAAGCAAACAATGGCGGAGCCAAGCCCGGCCAGAAACAACAAAGCGGAGCCAAGCCCGGCCAAGAAACACACAGCGGAGCCGAGCCCAGCCGTGTGCAGCAGCTGGTCAGTAGATTTTTGCCTCCCCCAGGACTCTCTGGCGTGGTCTTCTGTATGCACTTCCCGGCCCTTCCTACTTGCGTGTGCGGCGTCCTTGCCGCAATGAGGCTGCTGGGGGTTGTAGTTTCAGGCTTCCCCCGGCGGAGCCAAGCCCGGCCAGGAGCACCACGATGAGGAGCAAACAATGGCGGAGCCAAGCCCGGCCAGAAACAACAAAGCGGAGCCAAGCCCGGCCAAGAAACACACAGCGGAGCCGAGCCCGGCCGTGTGCAGCAGCTGATCAGTAGATTTTCGCCTCCCCCAGGACTCTCTGGCGTGGTCTCCTTTATGCGTCTCCCGGCGCTTCCTCCTTGCATGTGCGGCGTCCTTGCCGCGATGAGGCTGCTGGGGGTTGTAGTTTCAGGCTTCCCCCGGCGGAGCCAAGCCCGGCCAGGAGCACCACGATGAGGAGCAAACAATGGCGGAGCCAAGCCGGGCCAGAAACAACAAAGCGGAGCCAAGCCCGGCCGTGTCCAGCAGCTGGTCAGTAGATTTTCACCTCCTTTTTGACTTTGAGTGAGGTTATTAGTATCTGCTACTTTCTTTTCTTCGTCTTCTGTCAACACTTTTTGTTGTTCGCTTCAAATTTTCTCCTGTCATTTGTCTTTTGGTTTGTGAAATATTTAGTTATTTTAGGGTTCACTGCAGAGTTTCCTAGTCGGGCTGTCTTTCCTGCACTCCTTCGTATTGCTTGTTCCGTTCCCAATCTTTTCATGAAAATTGTTCGTGATCTCAGTTTGTTATATGACATTTTGCTGCGAGGATTCTCACAGTGGGTCGTGTCTCGTGACAATGATCTCTTGCGTAAATAGTAAAAAGTCTTAGCTTAGTATATAGCTTTCTATATTCTTCCTTTCTTTCTAGGTTTCTCATTAATCTGCGAATTTTTAAGCAAATTTGTAAAGTTGTAAAAACCCAGGGCAAGAGCACACTGAGAGTGAGCACTCGGGAGTGCCGCAAACCCCACCCGACCTTGCTGGGCTTCTGTGGCCACCCCTGTCTCCCTTGCCTCTATGCTCGAACCCTTACCTTGAACCCCCTTCGTACCTTAGATCCAGCTGGAAAAGAATTTCTATGACGTTTTCCACCTTCATCCTTCCCTCGGCCCCTGAAAGCCTGCTTGGTAGCTGCTTCGTAGCATGCAGCAAATAGTGTAGAAAGGAAGGGTTGTGGCACGGAGGACACTCGATCGGGATCGCAGGCTAAACCTGAACTAACCAGGCCGCCAAGGGCACACATCACTGCGGCCGCCTACTAATGGTGGCCTCACTTGCAGTGGGACTTCAAGTATTGCTGGATGAGAGTATGCTGACGGGAGCTAAGCTGGGGGGAATGCTCCGACAGTGCGACACTACGACAGTATCCAGGACCAATGACCGGCGGTGGTTTCTAGACGCAGCTCTCCTGCAGGGAGGGTGGAGAAGGCTCCTCGGTGCCATGCACCGCTCCCACCGCTTCGCGCTGCGTGCGATCTCTCGGTCTGGCAGCCCACTGCTCTCCGCTCTCCGTAAAACCGGGGCTGGCTGTTCCGGAGAAATGTCAAGGATCATCTGCTAGAAAGGAAGCCGGAGTGATGAGCTGTGAGTAGGACCTAACTATATTTTCTTTTGACTCTTGCGTACAGCTAAATAGATGTTTCTTTAGAATATTTTGCCTAACACCAGCATCCTACCAAAGAATGTGCTGACTTTAAGACTATATTATTTTGCTTCATCACACCACATTAGCTCACCCTGCTGTGACAATTAGTTGGCTGTTGCTTAATAATAAATTGACTGTTAGGATAAAGAACTCATTAGATATATAATGTGAATGCATAACCAGGACATTTCCGTTAGAATTGTTACACAACATTTGACTAGCCCTTTGTCTCACACCGGGATATTGGAAGCATCTAAGAGCGTAAGTATGAAGGTTCTAATGAGAACCTTCTCTCATGTTTCTAAAACGGCACATTAGTTTAAAACCTATGAATCAGCGTGAATGTTTACCATAATAATCAGAGGAGAGACAACAAATTACGACAACACTATCGGACAAGTAATTCCCATTGGATGAAGATGATCTGAACCTACTAATTTTCATTACATTATTTGTGCATTTCATATTATAATCGAGTGTTCCTAGCTAAAGAGACTTAGACTTGATCTTGGCCTCATTCATGCATCTTTTTGATTGGAGAAGACCCTTTACATTGCACGATGCCTGACACGTAAAGCTTCTGACAGTGATTTTACTCTCCTTTACCTTGACTCTACCTCTGATTTTATTTTATCAGCTAGTATTACAGCTGTGTGGAACTTGGCTGAGTTTCCCAGAATGACCCTTCATGGGAAGTTCGAGAATTTGTCTATGCTCTGAGAATCTTGTTCTTTTGCCGAACCTTCACTGGTGTCTATAGGTTGGTTATGCTCTTTAAACAGATATAAACTGATTCCTTGATGGAACACTCTGTTGATTTATGCTGACACTAACAAACCTTTTTTTGATATTTCTGTAATTAGACTAATCTGAATAAATTTGATAAAACAATACTAAACCTTTAAAGATAAATAAAGGTTTTAGAAACTTCCACAACCTCTCGTCATTGACTGATAATTAGGAAGCTAACAGTTGATGATAAATGACTTGTAATTTATTTTTAGCTCCATTTCAACATGGTGGCAAAGATCTGTCAACCTGATGATGAAGCGCCACAGGATTTCGAGGATCCCAGTTGTAAGTTTAGGGTGATTGACTTAACACCTGATTTTGACAAATACTTCAGCGTTAACAAGAACTTCTCTGTTTTCTCTGAGTACTAGATCAAGTGGGCCAAAACAGAGGCAATGCCCATGACACCCCTCACTCCGTGTTCATCGCTTCAAGAGTTGCAGGCAAAATGGATCCCCAGAGCTGAAATACTTGGGGACATGGATTAGCACTGACTTACCCACCATGGCCAAAGGTAACATCCTCCCACTTTTAGAGAAAACGAAAGTAGGCTTCAACACATGAAGATCCCCCAAATCTTATTGTGGGGCAGGGCCCAAAACGATCAGACGGTCGTGATCTATAGGTTCAATTATGTGGAGAAGTGTGGCTCAGGGGTTAGAGGCGGCAGACCCGGAAGCTGAGATCGGCCCTGGACCAGGGTTCAATTCCCCGCCTCGGCGGGTCTTGGGCTAAAAATTCCACGGTCTCGATAATTCTCGCTCCGGTGCCTTCTCGACTCATGGGTTCACGCTCTGCGACTCTGGGCAATAGCTTGCTTAATCTCCACAACGGCCCCTCGCGGCGGGATGCCTGGCTTTCACCTTGTGGATACCATGCCGGGGCCTCTCACAGGGGAATACCAGGACGGGTTCCCTAGGCAAGCGCCAGGATGCCCTTTGTGGTGACAGGTCGTGCTATATAAGTATACCTACATTTACATTTTTGGAATGCTCCTATTTCACATACTGGCAAGCTACTTGAGACAGATTGACACAAGTATCCAGTTGATTATTTGGGATTCTAAAGCCCCTAGGTTGACGGTGACCAAGCTACATGAGGCCACAACGTCTGGAGGCCTTCGTTTGCCACACTTCCAAAAATACTATAGGGCTTGTCATATATCCCGAATGGCTTACCACCTGAACTCTTACATGGAAAACCCATTTTAGGTCAGGCTAAAAAGCAGGCTATGCCAGTTGCTTTTATATGTCGGACCCAAAATGTCATCAGATCCCCATAACCCTATCCTTCTGGAAATGCACAAAGTCTGTAAATCGACATGAGCTCCTCTGGGGGATGGGCTTACCCAACTCAAAGCCCCATTACGGCATAATGCAGCTGTGTCCCTTGACTCTAAGCCCTTCATTTGGCTAAACTGGTGCCTTGAAGGCATTCTTAAAGTGGCTCACGTTGCAACCACGTACAACCTATCCAGAACACTGCTTTAGATCGATGCCGAATGCATTGCAAATTTCTCCATACATAGGAGCAGATTTATGAGGCCCTTGCGCCTCCTTGCGCCGCAATTGCGTCACTTAATGTGACGCAACGGCGGCGCAAACAATGTGCCCTATTTACAACGTGACGCATCTAGGAGATGCGTCACGTTGGAAAGCCCTGCGCCATGAGGAGGCGTTCCTGCGCAAGGGGGGGCGTTCCTGCGCAGGAATGCCTCCTAAAAGTGGCTGAGTGAAATCTATAAGATTTCACTCAGTCACTTTCTACGTCAATTCCTTACGCCTGCTTGAATCAGGCGTAAGGGTGACGCACCATGCATTGAAGAGGTGGGTCCTGTGCATTGCAGGAGTCATGTCGCACTTGCGACATGACTCCTGCAATGCGCCGCCCGTACGCCGAGAGATGCATCACGCATCTTCACTAACTTGCACCATGGTGCGCCGCATCATAAATGCGGCGCACCATGGGTGGCGGAGCAGTGGCGCACTGTGGCGCATGTTAACTGGCGCATCCCTGGGGATGCGCCCGTTAACATAAATCTGCCCCATAGTCTTTGCGACATTCTTACTTGGTTCACTCTGGCCATTACAAAAAACTGATTACAGGACTCTATGACATATTTATCAGCAGACTATTCTCAGACCCACGGGAGCGTCTCCTTTTATAACGTTGGCAACAAGTGCATGGCATCTCCTATTCCTCGATGCAATGGGCGCACCTTAT
This sequence comes from Lissotriton vulgaris, assembly GCF_964263255.1. NCBI lineage: Eukaryota > Metazoa > Chordata > Amphibia > Caudata > Salamandridae > Lissotriton > Lissotriton vulgaris. The sequence continues at coordinate 834,296,793 of NC_141696.1, read as the reverse complement.
GGCTGGCCATGACAGAGGACTTGAGAATCACAGACGAAATTCAGTTGTTTTAAAAATCTCCATGATTGGCATTGGTCACTGTCAGTGCTTTAAATGGGCCTGTACTGCCCGGTACGAAGTACCCGCACTTTTCTATTTTGAGAGGAAGAGTACTGGCACTTCTTAAGAACAACGTAATAATTTTAATTGGAGAGTACCGGCACTACCGAGAAACAAGCAGGTACTCTGATACAGAGTACCTGCACTTCTATTTTTCCATTTCAAGCACTGGTCACTACAATGGCTCTTAGGGGTAAAATTGGCACCCTCTTCCAATTGCTGGAGATGTGCCTCTTCTCACAGCGACATTCTGCACATTTTATGGTCCTGCCCACGACTTCAGCACTTTTGGACGCAGGTACTGTAAATACGTAAGAACACGTGCTACTTACTTAGGCCAGGTGCCTTCGGCTGCCCTTATGCTGTTACATGACACCCGTAGAGAGCCACCCGGCCTCACCGATAATTTGTATCAATGTGCACACGCAGCCCCACACCCCCGGGGCGGGCTCGCTCCGGGATATATAATAAAGAAGCGGAAGACGCTCGGGGTCTTTCCGGCATACCACCAATCTGCCTACCTGTGGTTCTTTAGTCTGCCGTCCTTCCACGTGCGAGGCCCTGCCCCCGCACTCCACAACACCGAGGGATCCCCCCAGCAACCAGGCACAAGAAATGTAGATGACTACAGATTTTGTAACGGCGAAAATGTGTAACTGCCAGAATTGGTCCAAGCCTTCACTTCCCACCCTGGAGGACTGGATGGATAGCATGGCGCAGACTGATTTACACATTGAACGGGACGATTTTATGCTTTCCACGATATGTCAGAGGTACTGTGTTGACTAGCAATTTACCCTGGACACTTAAGCAGGTGTACTGTTCTCTGGTGTATCGAAATTTTGCAGGTGCATGTATATGTCCCCCCCCCGAGACTGGGGTATGCTTCACTGCTTCTCTCTATGTGATGTTTTGCCGCTGGCGATGATGAGATAGGGTTTTCCGATTGGATAGAACGATTGGTTAGCGGGGGTATCCCATTAGTCATTCTAGATAGGCTTTGTTGTCGTTACGCTGTTTTTATATTGCCTTCTTGTTTTCTTTCTGCATAATAATAAAAAAAAAACTGTATGTGATGATGTACTGGCTACATTATTCTGTCCGGTTATTATAAAAAATATTTCAAACCACAAAACAGTAGCAGGTCCAAAAATAGGAGCAGGAACTTCACATGACTAAACAAATGAAATACCACCAGGTGTACGGTCGATACCTTCAAGTTGTTTATTATTAATTAATAATACATATAAATATATACATATACATATATATTAACTTCAGCATCGACTTTGTAGTGCACTTGGTGCAATACTCGAGTCTGCTCTTAATATTCTTACTGTAAACTAAACTGTAAACAAAGTGGAGGACAAATGTATTGGTTCTTACTCGCTGTCGTATCTGATAAAGATTCCTTGTTAGCAAATCACGCATTTCGTCCAACTCATCTGGGGCAACTGGCTTCACTTTTTTTCCATCCTGGAAATGTCTGTTGAGGATTAAAAAAATAATACCATTAGCACATATGGTAAAAAGCAGAACAACCGTTTCCATTTTATTTTAGGAGCATGTTTTGAAGACGTTTCAATTATGCTAGCCTTTCATTTGAGTGTTGATGTTCATTAAGTTTATCGCTGCAAAATTTTACAACTTCAGACATATGCTAAGTATGTAGCCTGAAAGGCTGCATAAAATAGGTCCTTTGTATGGTACCAAAATAATTTTTTACTATGTAATCACTGTGGATGGAAACGGCAAAGACAGTTGATGAAGTCCTTGAATTCCTGAAATGAGTCTTACAGCCAGATTCATCAAGCCGAAAACGGCTCGCAAAGGGCCAGATTCTGAGAATCTGGCCCTTTGCGAGCACTATTTTTGCATTTGGGATTCATCATCCCAAATGCAAAAATCGCAATTCTAGAAATTGCATATTTGCGAATAATTGCATTTAAGAAATCTCAATTAGAGATTCCTTAAATGCATTTCAAGAAGCATTTAAAAATTGCGAAATCGCTATTTTTGGCTGCTATTTACCGCAAAGTCTGACTTCGTGGTAAATAGCGAAAACTGAGAAAAATGCACTTTTGTGTATTTTTCTCAGTTGTATGTTACACACACACATGTCCTTTGGACATGTGTGTGCGCAACATCAGTCTACATTTTCATTTCAGGGGTGCTACAGAGTGTCCTCAGGACACCCCTGGCACCCTTGAAATCGCATCCTTATTTGCGATTAGCAATTTGCTAATCGCAAATAAGGAATGTGTAGGAATCGCAATTTATTTAGCGATTCCTATATAAATCCCGTTTTGCAAGTCCTTAATAGCGATTCCTTAATAATCGCTATTAAGGACTCGCAAAACGGGACAATGATGAATCTAGCTGTTAATTTTTAATTAGTATTGCGCATCATGTTTTATTAACAGCTGTGATTGACAATCCATTTACTTCTTTGTTGGGATGTAAAATCCCCTCACATTCTGAGGAACGTGTACCCCTGCCCTGTGTGCCTCAGCTGTTTTGATATCTGGATCCTTGGTACAGATTTTTGGTCATGAGAAAAAACGAGTCATTATTAATGTGCTATGACCCAGGCCTGTCTCAGGGGCTGCTGTCTGCTTAGACCGGGAATAGCACCTAAAGTGTTACCCATGAGGAGGTGTAAGGCTACTGTCTTCATATGGAGTTAAGTAGCACAAGAATGGTGGTGGTAGCATGCCATGTTTTGCCGACTAGGATGATTTCCGAAGCGAGGGCATTATGCCCGTGACATTTTGAGAAATACATAAATCGAGCGGATTCCACAGGACTACACCAGTCCTGAACTGAACATTTTACGCCATGAGGAAGCCCCAGGCCGGATGGCCTTGTAATGGGGGCGAAACACGTGTTGGCTGTTACTCCTCTATTGCGATTGGACTCAGAATCCTTGAGGCGAGTCATAAACACTAAAAAATAAAAATCACAACCCAGCTTACCTTGTATCTGAATTTTCTCTGTGCGAAACAACAACCTTTTGGCTTGTACTGACTCTCTCTTGGAATTGTCTTTTGGCTACGGGGTGAGGGCCCCTGTCTAGAAAAAGCACCCTCTCCATATTTTGCTCAATTAAATATGGCCAGTAAGGGATTGGGACCAATTACCCCTCCTCACTTTGAAGATGCCATGTTTTTAGTAATCAGTAGAGTGCCTCTTGGCCCACCCTGGTAAAAATCTCCTGGTGTGTGCTTGACCTGACCACTGGTCTGCATTGTTTTGCATGTACAAAGTCGGAATGAATGTGTACCTGAGAGATAGAACAGAGGAGAAGAAATAGCGCAAGCAGGTGCGTGTGCGAGAGATGATGTTCGTGTTCCTGAGAGATGGTACAGTAGAGAAGAAACGGTGCAAACAATTGCATGTTCATGTAATGATGTATGAGTACCTCAGAGATGGTATAGTGCGGGAGAAATAGTGCAAGCAGCTGCATGTGTGCACAAAGATCTATATGAGCCTGAGAGGTGGTACAGTGCAGGAGAAATAGAGTGAGCTAGTATTTTTTCACATTTGTTTAAATAGACAATGCACACTTAGTTGTTATAGGTTTTGATGTAAATGAGTAAATGGGTTACTGCTTTCAACAATGAGATCCTTTAGTTACTTGCAGATTATAAATTGTAATCCTTCTAAAATCCTACTGCAAGCTATAAAGGACATCTGGCTCCTACACCTTGTAACCCTCCCTGTCTTAGGTAACACATCCTACACCTTGAATTACACACATATGATTTATTGTCAATTTATAATGCGTATGTATGATGTAAAGCGGTCTCACACCCTGCATTGGGATGAGTAGCACTATGGAGCTATTAAAGAAATAAAACAAAATAGTGGCATTTAAATTGTTATTTGTGAAAATACTTGGACATACCAAAACATCTAACATTCTTATAGTAGATGCATATCTCTTGGGTCCAGGGACTGCCAAAGTCAAAAGCATGCCTCTCTTAAGTACCTGTGAAGTGATAAGCTGTGTGCATTTATTTTACCTGAATTGCATTCAGGTTTTGCACCTCACCCCCACCATAACCACCACTCCTCCCCCAGCCCCACACCCCCTATAGCTGCCAGCAAGGATACTCCCAACAAAAGGAGGCCTGCTGGCCCCTTAACATCAGTCTTTATTATAGGCCCAGCTGAAATCCTGTATGCTCCCTCCTCACTTGCACCAGAGAGACTTGTCTAAGTATAAACCCTGCGGCGGGAGGTCAATGCCACACAATTTATTCAATCTAATGGGAGCTGTCAGAAATGGGATTTCTGGTTGGCTAGGGCTTGCGCCTAAGCCATGCAGAAATCACCATGCTAGTCAGCGCAAGGGAGTTACACACTGAAGAACCCCTGCTAACCCCCTTGGTAGCTTAGCACATGCAGTCAGGCTTATTCCAGAGGCAATGTGTAAAGCGTTTGCGTAACACACACATACAGCAGCAATCTAGGCACACATACAGCAGCAACTAGGCACAACATAAAAGAAACTCCACACAAGTTTATATCAAAAAAAGCCTTTGTATTATCATAAACACATTATAATCATAATTACACAATAAACACTGTGCCAACTGGCACTAGGCAATATTCACAGAGGACTATATACAGGACAGGGCCAATCGGGCCACTGTCAGAACCATCACGAAGCAAAGTAGCAAATGTAAAACACAACCAATAACTACTGGCACAATAATGACCTCAGCATTATATCACCATAGGCATAAAACATATCCTGCATAACCAGCAGAGGCATAGATACATTATGCATAAATCACATTAGATCACCATATTAGACATAACACCTTCGCATTAGCAACATAAACGCCTCATGTCTTCACCACATTACCATAAACACATTATGTAATAGGTATGGGGCATAATTCATATTAAGGGCCTTGTGCCTTACCTACATACAACTGACCTCCTGGCCAACTGGCCTTCTCTAGGGGGGCCCAATGCCCTCTGTCCAGAAAGTGAGGGCGTTAAACTGCCACATGCAGCAAGGGCAATGTGCGGCATGCACTGGGGGTAGGGGTGTGCAACTCTCCCCCTCCTCAGCAAGCAAATATATGCCCCCTCGTTGTAGCTGCCCTACAACAGGTGGTGCAGCAGTGCAAACGTAGCCCTGACACAACTGTGCTCCCTGTGACCCCACTGGGACTTCTAAACAAAAGTGCCCCAACGTTGCGGCTGCTCTCCAACAGGCGGTGCAGCTGGAAAAATAGAACAGCCACCACTGTGCTTTCTAAACCTCCACGCCGAGACCCCCACGTTGGAGCTGCCCGCAACTGAGGTGCAGCTGATGTAAAGAAACAGGCACTGGCACTATGTGTGCCCCAGGAGGCACTAAAAGAGGCTTACAACTCAGCCCCCCATTAACCGGGCTCCTCTTGGTGCGTCAACAATGCTCCTGGCACCGGGTACGATCGGGGTGAGCCCCATTCATCGGTCTCTCTGGTGGCACACTTGGCACTGTGAGGCTCCCAATGCGGCCCCCACTCACCATGCTCACTGGCAGGCTTGCGGCCTCACGGAGCGAAATCCCAGTTTCCTCTCCTAGGCACACGAGGTGCTCCCATCAGCACACGGGGCTACGCCTTCTACGGGTCATGCTACCTCGCCTTCCACCGTCAACTTCCACAAGCTGGCCCCACCCACATTCAGGCAGACTGCCTGACTTCGGGGTCACCATTCCGACGCGGCGGCTCCCTTCTCTCCGGCGACATTCAAGTGCGGGGTGGACTCACGCCTCACTGGCAAACGTTGGGTAGGTTCCCGCTTCTGCATGCACTCAAATGTGGGGTGGGCCCCCCTGGATAAGCACAGATGTGCGCTCTTCCCACAGCAGCATGGGGGAGTCCCCACACCGGGATTCCCCCTGCAATCATCGCAGCAGCACGTTGCACGACGCCAGCTCCTCGCTTCCTGGCAATAAGAAGGTAAAGTGCTCACAAGGAGCTCAAAGTCCTCAAAGTCCAAGGGGTACAGCTGCGCCCAGGCAGGCCAGCATACAGGGCCCTCCAGAAGGGAGTCCCTCTTGGCGGTTCCTCTTGGATCCCAGCAGCAGCAAGGCCCCCAGTAAGCACAGGAACAGCTCTCCATTATGGGGTCACAACCCCAGTACTTATAGTACCTTTTCCTTTGTTCTACCCTGGCACAGGGCTGAGGGAACCAGTCGCAGCTGGCTCTGGGGGTTTTGGAGCACTCTGTGTACAGGTCTCCTCTTCCCTATTGTCAGGGGGGGCTCGGTCATCAGACTACCACAGGAGGGTGGAGCCAGCATTCACTCAGGCAGGCACAACCTATTCAGGGTCAGGTGACTACTCCTCCCACTACTCCAAATGCAGATGTCCTATTCAGCCTAGCGCTGACTCACCCTGCCCCTACTTGAGCCACACACACCACACTAGCCCCTGTCTCTCCAAAGCCAGTCATGCAATCCACATCAGGCAGGCAGACACATAGCACACAGAAATGCCAAGTTCTAGAAGTGGCATTTCTAAAATAGTGATAATAAATCTGGACACACCATTGCGTAGCATTTATTATTACTATTCCAAACATACCGGACTTGACCACGATGCTCTTCTCATATCAGGAATTACCACTGAAACACTTATCAGGGAATCCCCTATGCATTCCAATGAAAGGGCAGCCTTACAGTAGTGAGAAACCAAAATGGCTGTTTGTCACTGCCAGGACATCTCACACACTTAAGGCACATGTCCTACCTTTTACCTACAATGCACCCTGCCCATAGGGCTAGCTAGGGCCTACCTAAGGGGTGACTGACATGCAGTAAAACGGGGGTCACAGACATGGCACACACTTTAGGTGCCACATCACCACGGCAGTAACATTACGCGCACAGACCGTTAAAATACAGCTCTTTTAAATGTACCTGGCAGCCAGGTCTGCGTGACCCATGTACACGCCTGCACTGGACCGTGGCCAGAGACTACTGAGGATGCTAACCACGGGTGGGGGGGAAGGGGTGACCAGCTATATATTTAAAAAAAAACAGAACATTTATTATGGATTCTTTTTATTTCTCTGTTTGGGTTGACTAATTATGGTACAGAAAGATGCTGTTTAGATATTTTATAGCATAGGTGGTGAGACACCTAAAGACCTTGCATCTCACTTTACCAGTCCTGTTGTCCTACCGTCAACCCCTTTGACCTCCCCTGGGTCTATCTCAAGGCCCCTTCCCTGACCTACAACTTCTAGATAGCCAAAGGGCTCCCCATGCTTTCAAGCCACCCATGATGACCTGTTCACAAGATGATAAGGCCACATCACCTTCCAATACATCCTCTCCCCAATTACTCCATCCTACAATTTTCAAACATCAACGCCCACCTCCTCCCCTTCCCTAACAAAAAGCTAGCTTCCAAAGCTGCTGAAACCTGGTTGACCAATCCACGGAGACAAACAAGTGATGTTATTGTAGCTAGAAAAATATATCTCAGTTAATCATATTTACTGGCATTTTTCAGTTTATACAGACAAAGGAAAAATATTTTTACGTCTGTATGTATTTGTAAAATCTGTTTAAACGGAAATGTGGGAGCCTTAGTTATGATGTGTGTGTACCTGCAGGACAGGAAAGTACAGCACATTGAAGACTGCAAGCGTCTAAATGCGTGTGAATGGGCACAATACACTGAAGCCACTGGGTTTCATTTTGGGAGACCAGGGACTTGCTGGAGGAGCAGGGAGAGGTGGAGGTTTCCTCCAGACAGATTTGCGGATTGCTGCTTTTCTGAGAAATGGGTGGGATACACATGAGAGGAAGAAAGAGCCAGGCACTCTTAAGTGCACTTTCAATAGGAGCCCTCTGAGTCTGAAAGAAGGTCGCTGGTCAATGGGGCCTGGGCATATCTGAGGAAAGAGATGGGGCTAATAAGAGAATCATAAAGTTTACACTTTGGTAACCTTTTGAAGCACATATCACTGAGGCTAACATCCATGAGTGAACGTCTAGACACTCCCTTGGCTATGTTTGGGGCTAACACAATTGGAGACGTCCTCCTGTTATAGACTACTCTCGGGAGGAAGAGCGCAATAAGGAAGTGGGCACTTCAAAGTGAGCAACCCTCAAAACAAGAACTTCAAATGCAGAGACAATAAAACACAAGTGTTTCTTTAAATGTGTCATAAAAAGGGGAGCTTGAGACTCCCAAATTGTCAAACTGAAGCTGTATATCAGGGTGTAGAAGCTCAGTACAAGTTTTTCCTGTTGTGACCAGGGCTGTTGACCAAAGATTTGACAGTCTCCCATGCTGGGTGAGGGGAAATTACCAAGGAAGATCAAGAACACTTGCCTGGAGCCCCTAGCACCAGCTTCTGCCCTACCAAAGACCAGTGGCCCCTCTGAGGTGAAGGAGATTGCTTAGAGGGAGTGAAGTCCAGCGGGGTTCTGGGGGTGTGTATCCCAGGAACCGAGGGTGAGATTCTGGTCTGTTGGGACCACTGCACTGCCGGGCTGCCAGCCTGTGTGCCGAAGTCAGTGACCCCTGTGCCAGGTGGGCCACAGTGAAGAATAAGGGTTACCACCCTCGGCACTGTGCTGTGAGAGACGGATGGCCATTTTGTGATACAGCACAGTGGCCTGAAGAGGGATGTCATCTTGTTCATGCTGCCCCTGACCGCATATCCCAGGTGGAGAGTGGGCAAAGAGAGAGGGTCATCACTTTGTATGTGCTGCTGTGGCCCTTCTTGCATGTCAAGAGTCCAGCACAATCAAGATTTTTAGATTCTGTTTATTTGCCAACACTGACGTCATATTATGATGGCACAACTTGTAGACAACAAAATACTTGGAGTAAAAAAATCGGAACTCCACTATTACTGGACTGAAATAAAAGGGTACTGGTGGGTTACCGCTAAGTAATAAAGTAGGAGTTGATGTAAATAAGGGGTTAGGCTAAAGGTTATGGAAAGGTCGAGCAAGAGAACTAAGATGAGGATACAATCTAGGGTACAATCTAGATTTATGGTGATATAGAGGTTTAGAGAAAGAAAGGTTAGCACTTGGGGTTAGGGTAACTGTTAAGTAAAAGTATAGGTTAAGTGTAATTAGTAATAAAAAAAGAGGGTCATTATAAGAGAAAGTGAAAGGCTTGAGAAAGGTTGATTGGCTTTGACTTAGAAGAGGGCATTTGAGTAGGCCATTGCCAACTTTATGTAAAGTGTAGTACTAAAATTTATCAGTCTCTATATGTGCCTGGCAAGGCCTGCAATGGGTCTATAACATGTTGCATTTAATGATCATTAATAATTTGCATTTTGAACAAGCAATTCAAAACAGAATTCTTCAATACTTTTTAAGCAACACCCAAGGTATAAATCAGGCCATAGTTAATGCCGGGGTTGGAGACAGACTGACCAGCTTGATGCAGTAGGTTCAGCAAAATTATGTGCCACTATGCGAGAATGGGTAAGATCAACCAATGGGCTTGGGCCTTAAGAAACTTGCTTTGATATAGGGCTTTAGTGTAGTCAAAATTTCAAAATGTGGCTGCCAAGCTGGTTTTTGGTTTTCCACGCCATGCTTCTGTATCACCAGCGCTGGACTCCTTACATAAACTACTAGTGGCTAAAAGGATTAGGATTAGTTTAAAATCATTGGGCCATGTTCACTGGGCATTCTATGACACATGCCCCATCTATATCAGAAAGAACTTTACCCATTATACCTTATCTATAATCTCAGAACCACAAATGCATCTTTATTGGTGGTCCCAAGGTTTAATCCGGTACGACTAGGCGAAGGTCTTGGTTAATGTGTTTAACTTTGTAGAGGAAGAATGCATTAAAAGACTAACTTTGCTCTGCTCATACCACCAGGTATGGTGAGGCAGAGGTGAGGCAGGACAGTTCAAAGACTGGTAAACATTATGAAACATTTAATTAGTCTGCTTAATAACCCTTTAAATTTGCTGCCCCATAGAAGTCATTTTTAGTATCAATAATCACCTTTTTGTAGGGAATCAAGGCTGGTTATGCTTAACAGACTCTGGCCATTTCTTCAAAACCTGTTTTAGTTTCTGGTACCCATACTTGAGACCAGTGAGGTAGCATTAAAACAGACAAACTTTACAGTGCTTGCCTTAGTTTCTACAAAGGTTCAATGTTTCAGATGTCTTGGATAACTTCTTCAAACTAACCCACTTTTTAACTTTTTTAAAACAGTATCTCTATATAGAGCTTCATCACTGACACTCCCAATCCCTCTTCACTCACCAACCCACTCTTTACAATTTAGAGTTTGCTGAAGACCCCCAGATCTCCTTCACAATCATCCCTAACAACCATAAACTGATCATCCTCAATGAATTCCACACTAGTTTGAGAAGACCGAGCAAAATGCAACTAAAAGCCATATAAAAGGCGCTATAAAAGGCGCCTGAGGCGAGGGGCTGGTAACTTCTGACATTACACGCACTCTCCCCCTCCTGAGGCGGAAGCCGGGAGGTCCTCCTTCTATCCCTTATTTTAATTGCTGCATTTTAATTGCACTGTACTTTGTTGGAACTTCGTTTGAGCGCCTGATTAAAAGGTGTGTTCAGACCCTCTGATATCCCCTGCGCTTAGTAGCGCTTTGGAATCACTCTTTTTCACCCCCTCCCTGCAGCTCCGGTCCTGCTCTCGGCTGAGTGTTGACGCCGAGGGCAGGGAGCCGGTTTTGGTGGCCATCTTGGGTCAGGTTGGGCTGGTGACGCGGCGGACAGCGCTATAAAAACAGTTAGTGATGGCTCCGCGCAGCGGACGCGATCAGCGGACGCGCCGGACCTGCGCCGGAGTCGTGCCAGAGTCCTGCCCGTCTGCGCCCGTCCGCGCACGACCGGGCTCAGGGCTTAGGGACTCTGGCACACACACCTGCTACACCTCAGCGGATCTCCTAGCACTGAAATCTGTCAAGTATACCCTATCTCCTATTATATGTGCCACTCTCAAGGAAAATCACATCTTGCACATTCCTAGCTGTAAGAACGTAAGCCGTCCAACCCCCTTAAAACTAGCTACCCTCAACACTAGGTCATTGCAGAAACACCACTTGGAAATCTTCACCCTTCTACAGGACGAGACTATCGATATCCTGACACTCACCGAAACTTGGCTGAGTGATGCCTCTTCCCCGGATATCATCGCCGCCCTTCCCAGTGGGTATGATATGATCTGGCATAATCGACCAGAGGGGGCCCGCGGTGGGGGTGTAGCAACGATCTTCAAAAGGCAATTTATGGTTACCAAAATCTTATCAGAGACCATAAATACCGTTGACTTACTGGGGATAGAAATTACCATGAACAACTCCTGTCTTGCTATCTTAACAGTATATTGCCCACCCCAAAGTACCCCCATGTTCAATGATCTCTTTTTTCCCATTATATCAGACCTATGCACACGTTACAAAAACATCCTGGTAACTGGTGACTTTAATGTCCACTGGGATAAAAGTGACCAAGATCTGTCAGTCCAGAAATTACAGACCACCATGACCGCTCTTGGATTGACACAACTTGTGGAAGCTCCAACCCACATAAAAGGCCATAACTTAGACCTTATTTGGTCCTCGACACCAAAAGCGGTCATCACAAGTATTTCACCCTGTATTTGGTCGGATCACCATCTTATCTCGTATGATTTACCGCAAAATATCTACCAGGCTAAACTACCGTTAAAAACGAAAAAAGTGCGCCAATGGAAAAAAGTGAATTCTGAGACCCTAGCCAAAGTCCTGCCCAAATACAAACAGAATTTTACAATCCCTTCTGATAGTATTGACCTAGACTCAAAGTATGATATGATAATAACCACCCTTAGGCAATCAATCGATGAGTTAGCCCCTGAAAAGACACAAAAAGTAAAAGGTGCGGAGAAAGGAGCCCCCTGGTTTACCGAAGGTCTACGTGAACAAAAAAGAAAGCTTCGCTACCTCGAAAGATGCTGGAGGAAATCCAAAAAGGATACCGACAGGGAATCATATAGAACATCGTTTCAATTATACAAAAAGCTTATTGTATCAGCCAAGAAGGATTATTACGAGACACGCATTAACAACGCTACTAACATTCAGAGAGAGACCTTCCAAATCCTGAAAGAGCTGAGTAAGAAGGAGGAAAAGGCAGACATCTTGATTGACTGCGATACCTTTCAAGGATATTTCCTTGAAAAAGTAGCAACCATCTTGTCTGATATCAAGAAGGATAACCCAGTCTCTTACATCGAACAACTGCCTCTTTCAAACTCCTCAATCCCTATCTTCACCAGCTTCCCCGAAATCGATTCCACCATTCTGAGACAACTTGTAGTATCCACCAAATCAGGTTCCCCCGCTGATCCCTGCCCGCCCGACATCCTTCGGCTAGCAATACCGATTCTAGAAGACCAGATTTTAGATCTTTTAAACACCTCACTAGCCACTGGATCATTACCATCTACCTTCAAAGAGGCACGCGTCAGACCCCTGATAAAAAAGCCTGGAGCTGATCCAACTAGCCTGAAGAACTACAGGCCAATCTCCCAGCTGCCATTTCTGTCAAAGTTACTAGAACAACACCTACTAAAATCCCTGTCATCCCTCCTGGAATCTCACCACCTTCTCCAGGAGCGGCAAGCTGGTTTTCGTGCCCACCATAGCACAGAACTAGTAATGCTGTCGGTACTGGATGAGCTAAGATGCACGGCTGACAGTAAAAAGCCAAGCGCCCTGATATTATTAGATCTTTCAGCGGCGTTTGATACTGTCAGCCATGCACTGCTCCTGGACACACTGGCTAGGTTTGGGATAGGAGAGCAAGCCCTCAAATGGTTAACAGCTTTCTTAACAGGAAGGACGCAGAAGATCCAGTTGGCAGACCAGGTCTCAGACGTGGGCATGTTAGCCTGTGGAGTCCCGCAGGGATCAGCGCTCTCTCCGCTCTTATTTAATCTTTACCTACAACCATTGATAGAGTCCCTGGCAAACATGAACTGTAAAGTTTTTAACTATGCCGACGATACTCAGCTGTTGCTGAGTATCGACAATACACCATCGGCTCAGTCCATGGCCCAAGACATACTACGATTCACAGTGAACTGGATGTCGTCCAATTTGCTGAAAATCAATCCAGATAAAACGGAAGTCCTCGTAGTCTCAACCTCTACTTCCCCCTGGAATGATTTGTTTTGGCCACAAGAACTAGGACCCACCCCAAAACCGTGTCCTAGTGTCAAGAGTCTTGGGATTAAAATCGACCAGGAACTCTCGATGGCCAACCAAGTATTTGCTGTAGTCGGTTCCTGCACCAACCTGATCAGGCAACTACGTAAACTCGCCCCCCTGCTCTCGAGGAATATGCTGCGAACCATTGTCTCAGCCACAATAGTGTCTAGAATAGACTATGGCAATGCGTTGTACCTCGGCCTTCCAAAAAACTCCATCAACCGTCTTCAGGTTATCCCGAATGACGCAGCACGTCTGATTTTTGGAATGCTGAGGAGGACTCATGCCTCCCCTCTGCTCTATAGGCTACATTGGCTGCCTATAGTGCAAAGAGTCGAATTTAAGAGTATGTGTATCTGCCACAAAGCAATTCACGGACAGGCGCCAGCCTACATAAAAGAAAGGCTCGAAATATACGAACCTAAGCGCGCCCTGCGATCGTCCGGATCTTTTCTGCTATCCTGTCCACGTTTCAAGCTAACAACAAAAGGAGGCAGATCTTTTTCAGTCCAGGCTCCTACCATCTGGAATAAGCTACCGGAGGCGCTTCGCAGAGAACCCAATCTTCTTCACTTTAGGAAGTCCTTGAAAACCTTACTCTTTAAAGACGCATTCCCATCTCAATAGTCGGTTACTAGATCAGACACCTCTATATCCTTATTTCATCTTTGTTGCTGTACTTGGTCAGTAGCGCTTTGAGACCTGTCGGTGAGTTGGCGCGATATAAAACCCAGTTACAAATTACAAATTACAAATATTTATTCCTCAAAGGCTCATGTCTTTCTTATCACACAGTTATAATTATCCACTCTGCTAGAAACAGCCTTGAGACTGCCATCAGCTCATGGAACCTAATGCACTAGAGTGGAGTGACTACCAGTTTAGTTGCTTCAGTAACCACAAACTGGCACTAAGTAGGCCTACCACGAAGGACTCCCTCAGCCTTTCATACAGGGAGGAATATACACATTGCAGTACTGGATTTATGTATTTTTTATTTCTGATATTTATATAGAGCAAACCTAACCACGGTGGCAGAAGAGCGCTTTTCATGGAACTTAACTCAGATACAATGGAATTTAAAAAAGGCAGAGCAATAGCAACTGTATACATTAAAAAGAGGGATTGGAGGAAGTTACAAGGAACAAAGTATGGTGATCTTGGTTAATTTGGTACAAATGATATTGAACCATTTTTCCTGAAGAAGATTAGATTTTAATTCAATCTGATTTTTTTAGGAATGTAGGGGCATATTATCAAGGGGGTTTATCTCCGCTTTTTTGGCTTTAAAAGCCAAGAAAGCGGAGATAAAATTATCTCCCTATTACCAAGCTGTCGCTAACACCAGTTAGTGACAGCTAATAGGAGATAGCGACCATCTTGGGCCCCGCTTTGCATGTCAGTGATATTTATCACTAATGACATGCAAAGTGGGCGTGCCAAGATGTTAGTGACTGGAAACAGTCCTTAACATCGCTATCTCCTATTACCAACTTTTGGAGATATTCGCGCTAAGCGCGAATATCTCCAAAAGCTAACACCTGCCCTGAGCAGTTCTTAGCCATGTTATCCAATGGGAGGTGGATAACATGGCTAAGAGCATTTGCTCGATAATGCATGAATATCGCTGACTTTTCAGCGATATTCATGCATTGCGGCCGTTTTTTATCGCATTTGCGATAAACCTTGCTAATAGCAAGGTTTATCTGCGATAAAAATCGCCGATTTGCGGCGATAAAGTTTGTCTCTAAACAAGTTAGAGACAAAAATTATCGCTAGTTGTTGGTAATATGCCCCGTAGTTCTGTACTCTGGAGTTGTGGAGAATACGCCTATTTGGTAGCGTAGCTCCTCTTTATTATTTCTGGAAACTCTATGGCAAGGCAGGTTTTATCAGTTGAATGTCTTTCCCTTCCAATGGTCTGTGGGTTGCTTTTAATTGCAGACCCTTGTAAGTTATACAGGCTATTGTGAAGTCGATATGTGCCACTAAGGTGCCTTTAAATGTAATTGAGTAGCCATTTAATAATCGGAATGCGTACGCTTGTATTCTTTGCATTGGAGACTAAACACACTGCTGCATGTCGACTGGCTTTCAATGGGGAGATCGAGGTTATGGGCAGTCCACCAAAATCACATTGTCTTTGTCAAGTAGGAAAGTACTGAAGCTTGGACTGCTGACCTGAAGACCCTAAGACCATTCACATACTGAAACGATGCTTTGGCTTTTGCAGTCATTTCCACCTTTAACTAAACCTATGAAAAAGTAGGCCACGCAGAAGAACTTTTTCACAACCTCGAATACCTGAAACTGTAAGTACTTCACTAACACACTCTCTATACTCAAATCCACAAATGGATCGCAAGAGCATAAAAAGAGGAGAAAACAACTGTGAGAAAGGGGATTATTGGTAGGTGGGGGTATTCACCTTCAACTAGTAATACTACCACAATCACTAATAGGTCCAGTCAAGTCTCAATAAATTAATCCTTGCTCAACAATTGATAGCTTGGCAAACAAGCAGGCAGGCTTAACTTAGGAGCCATGTATGCGTAACACAATTAATATCACCAAAGCAAGTCCAACATCAATTTATCAAAATAGAAAATATTTCTATCTTTAAAATGACACCAATATAACAAAAATCTTATTTAGGGAACCATAGAAATTAATTTTCGAAGATTAAATAAAAAATTGTGCATTCTGGCACCAAAAAGCTTAAAGCACCACTCACTGCTTTCTGGTTGCGCTTGACCGGGACAAAGTCAAAGTTTTAGGCTGACCACAAAGGAGTGTGGGTCATATAGGCTATTTGCTAGGTCCCAGTCAAAATTTACCTTTGGACTAAGTCTATCTTCTAGCTTTTCTCTTGCCAACGGGATCAATGGGTTGTCAGGCTTCTCGGATCCGAAGTTCGATTCAATGGTAGAGGCCTGCTGCAGCACAATGCCTCGGTGAGTCTCTGGAAGTATTTGTCCGCAGTGTTGATGGCATGAGCTTCTAAGCTTTCAGTGGGACAAATCAAAGTTGTCAGGCTGATTTGTGAGTCGACGACAATGACTTGACTCTCAAAATCGAACCAGACTCTTCCTGGAGCTTTTCTGTAAAATCTAGCAGAAAGTTTCCTAACTTTTGCATCTTTAAGTTTCTTGGTTCTTTTGGAGAAATTAGGTGGCCATTAGCTCAGTCCAAGGGTTTAAATACTCTGGATTGCCTCTTTGGTGCTATGACTTAATTTCCCACAATGCACCTGCACAGTGGAGGAAAACACCAGTTGCAACTGGCCAGCTGGGGTGATCCTCTCTTTGTGCTTGCAGGTGACTTCTTCTAGCTCTGTTGTGCCTGTTGCTGATCAGGGAGTACACTCCTTTTGCGTTGAGTCGCGCACAGTCCTTCCCCTGTAGAGCCTTGAGTGCAGCAGGTGCAGCCCTTTTGAGTGCAAGCCTTCTGTGGTGCAGTCCCAGGGTCCAGCAGGGCAGTCCTTCTTCTTCTTCTTTTGTTCCAGGCAGTGTTCTGAGGAGCTCTGGCAGCTCTCCCATATTTAGGCTCCATCTTGGGCTGGCAAGAGGGGGAGGAATCCCAACCAATAGGGGTGAAGTTACCCCTCCCCCCACTGCTATGATCACTTCCTGCAAAGTGTGGCATATGTTTGACCAAGATTGCACTGTTCTCATTGGTGTGCGTGTCTGTGTAACCCAACCAAAATATGTGGCTAACATTTCGCAACACTCCCCTTCCAGATTCTCTCCTATTCTAATAGGGGGATCAAGGAAGTGGGGGCTGGCATGGGTCCTATGACATTGGTTCTCTGTTTTTCAAGTCCAGCTTATCTAATCAGCCCCCTTCCTCTCCCTGGCTCCCCCAAGAAGCAGATCTTCTCCCACTAAATGGCTATATTGTTTCAGCCCCAGGCCTCTTCACACCTATTTAGTGGGCAGCTTAGCTCAGGGTAACAACAGCTGGCCAGAAGAGGCTGCTACAGGGCTGCTTTAGGAAACCTGAGGATAGTAAGTTCTCAAACTACTTTCCTGTAATAGTTGTAATACATCTGACTTTGACAAGTTGGGTATTTAATGTAACCACTATTTCGGTACTTTGAATGATATTCCTAGCTAGTTACAATCAAAGGTTGGACTTCCTTTATTTTAATTAAGCTTTCCGATGTTAGCCTATGTGGGAAAACAACTGTGGTCACTTTTCCTTACCATGGCAAATAAAGCATGTTTTATATTGTCCCCCCTCTTTATAACAATGCACCCTACCCTTGGGGCACCTAGGGCAGACATTAGGGTGACAGCCATGTAATAAAAAGGTGGTTTTAAACTTTGGAAGCACTTTAAATTTCAAAGTCACCGTTTCATTTTAAAATGGCTTCAAAATTACACCAGACACCAAAGCATTGCACACTTTGATACATTACATCCACTGGCGGCTCTAAACCCACATGCCCTACCATGTTCTAGGAACTTAAAGGCAGGTAGTCTTTGCAATTAGAGTTATACCAATTGCCATATACCTTTAGAGGGCAGTGCACTGGGCCTGGCCGGGTTAGCAGTGCCCAGTGCACTTTCAGTGGCAGTAACTACAAGCATCAGTAACACAAATGAGGGTGATTGGGGCAAAAAGGATGAATTTCCTGCAACTTCTAATAGATAAATTACAATAATTACAATACCAAAAGTTACTCAGAGCAACCATATTGAAAAAGGGCTAATTTCCCACCACCTGTACCCAGCTCTTTGGAGCTCGACAGAATGCTTCGAAATTATTGCAGATCTTTGAAATCTAAAAACATGTTCTGCAGCTCTTATATCAGCAATCTGGTGACTCCTTGCCTAACCACTCCAAATCTCCCACAATCAGAATTTCTAGTGTCATGCAAAACTGTCCACCTCAGGTGCAGCAAACTTTGCCCAGCCTCTTTCCTGTTATCACCCTTCATATTCCTCCAGGAGAGCCTTACTCCTGCTCTCTCAACCTGAATTCCATATTCCTATTGCCTCATGCTGAGGTTCTGATTCGCTTACTGACCGCTGCCTGCCTGTATTTTTTAGGAAAACTGGGAGCATCACCTCAGCTTCCACTTGACTAGAACGTTCTCAGCACTTCAGTTGAAGATGGAATCTCCTCCAATGCCTGCAAAATATCTGAAATCAAATTTGTGCCAACAAAACTTAGCATCTAAGGCCTACAGGCCAACTGCAAAGGGACAAGTTATAGGACTAAGCAGATTGAAAGAGTTGCATACATAGAGCTCAGAGAGATCATCAGGCCCAACAACCTTCTTGCAGAGTTCCAAGTTAATTAAATATACATACTCATGTTCTTACCAAATCATACAACATAGCCACCTGCAAACATTTCCAAATTGACCCTGATGGAAATGGTGCAGCCCACTT
Organism: Lissotriton vulgaris; assembly: GCF_964263255.1. NCBI lineage: Eukaryota > Metazoa > Chordata > Amphibia > Caudata > Salamandridae > Lissotriton > Lissotriton vulgaris. Next base: position 834,278,055 of record NC_141696.1, on the reverse strand, counting down.
CTCAAGAACCTGTCTGAAGCATTCAACATGATACATCACCCAACTCTCCTCCAATGATATTTGAAAAAGGTTTTCCAATACAGGGCCTTCAGGTCTGCGTTACTTTCCATGCATGTCAAAATCATCTTTCTTCCCCATTACTTTTCTTCCTATCATTTTCTTCTTACAGGTGTAACTTAGAGCTTCACCATTATATCACAACTTTTTAATCTCCATCACAATCCACTTCCTGATTTAGTATAAAAGCTGTATTTGTTACAACGACCTGGAAAACACCAAAGTGGTTTTCCATATTGATACCAACATTTAAATAATGGAACTCCTCAATGGTCTGCATCTGAAACATTCCTTCTGTCCATTCAAATGGCAACTGAAACTTGCCTGTTTCTGTAGACCTTTTCCCACCACCTCTCACAAGCCCCATACTTCCAGTATCAGCTATAATTCATTGGTTAAAAGCTCTTTATATTTCCTACGATATATGATGTTATGCTAGGCATATTTGTTATGTTAGGCATATTTTTATAGGGCATGACTCACCCGGGGGCATCTCAGCGCTTACATAGTGAAAGAGGCTGAAAAGGTGGGAACCAGAGTCAAATTGATGCATAGATTCAAAACAGAAAGGCTTTTAATTGATTCCTAAAAATGCTTTATGAGGGACATTCAAGCAGAGCAATAGGCAGTTGATTCCAGTACCGTGGAGCAAGGTATGAGAAAGCTTTGCCCCAGTGCGACTAAGACGTATTCGGGGGACCTTTAAGAGAGCTAGTGAGTTAGATCTGAGGTTACAACCAGTTACCTGTTTAGTGAATGTCTTTTGCAGATAGTAGGGGTCTTTGCCGTTTAAGACATTATAGGTGAGGCAACAGATCTTGAAGTTGGATCGCTTCCTCACAGGTAACCAGTGAAGCTCTCTCAGCAAGGGGCCTGAGGGGGAACCTGCCGGGCGATTCAAAATCATTATTGCGGCGGTGTTTTGAATGACTTGCAACTTAGCAAGCAACGTCTCGTCTACTTTAGCTAACAGTGTATTTCCATAGTCCAGGCGACTAATCACCATGGCCTGGACCAGGGTTCTACGATGTTTGGTGGGCAGATAAGGCAAAATCTTATGTAGGAGACATAGGCTATAATAACAGGAGCTAGTAATAGCCGCAATGTGATCTTTCATAGATAATGTCTGATCAAGTTTTAATCCAAGATTTTTCACACATTGTTTGGGGTGTGGGCAACTCCCAGCTGAGGCGGCCGCCAATCATCCGTCCAAATGGTTGATGCATTAGCATAACCTCGGTATTACTTGGATTAAACTGAAGGCAGTTCTCCGTCATCCAGTTTGAGATGGCGAGCATACCTGCCGAAAATCAGATTTTCTTAGCTTCTAAGTTGGGACTGATTGGAAACATAAGCTGGGTATCGTCAGCATATGAAATTATCTCGAACCCTAGTTGTTCTACAAGTTTCGCCAAAGGGGACAGGTAAACATTAAATAATGTTAGACTTAGGCAAGAGCCCTTGGGTACGCCCTTGTCTAAGCAAGTTTTTTCTGAGAGGTAAGGCCCTAGCATAATCGTTTGACGTCTATCCGACAAAAAATTCTGCAACCATTTTAGGGCTGAGCCTTGAATACCACAGGAGTATAGTCTCTCCACGAGCTTTGAGTGTGAAATGGTATCAAATGCCGCAGAGAGGGTTCAGGACTACTGATCCTCCAGCATCCATTACCTGCCCAAGGGAGTCAGTCACAGCCAGGATAGCGGTCTCTGTGCTAAAGCCTGGACAGAACCCTGATTGTGAGGGGTCCATAAATTTGTTAGACTCGAGATATGAGCTTAGCTGCCTATTTATTGAGGTTTGCCCAGCAGGGGTAACAAGGATATAGGCCGATTATTACTAAGTACCTGAGGGTCAGCGGTTGTTTTTTTAATATTGGACGTACATATGTAGCTGATGCAGTGATTCACTAAGGTGTTGTTAGACCTGTCCTCTTTAGGGCGGTCTGCCCCCAACTTTTTGACTGCTTACCCCCACTGTTTGCTGTATCTTTTTGTTGGTCTTAGGTCTTTTAGCATTTTGGAACTGCTGACCAGTGCTAAAGTGCATGTGCTACTCCCCTAAACATGGTGACATTTGTGTATACCTGAATGGAAAATGAAGTGTACCTATTAGTCAATTGTAAAGTGGAATACCATATACCCAGGGCCTGTTATCTAAATGATACTAGTGGGCCTGCAGCACTGATTTTACCACCCATACAAGTAGTTTTTCAAACCAGTCTCAGGCCTGCCATTGCATTGCCTGGTGTGTAGTTTTCACTACTGTGAGGCCTGATCCGCTCCTAGGCAAGCATTGGGAATTCCTTAAAACACTTAAAAATGTATTTCCTGATTAGAAAGGAGTAGCTGAATCTTGTTTCTTATCATAGGAATGGTAATGAGAAATCATCACTTTCTTTATTCCATCCATTTAAAACAGATTATAAAAGTATAAAAATACACATAAAAACAGATATAATAATAAATATGTAAACATGATAACGGAGAATTCATTGCTTCAGTGGTAAAGATGGATGTTACATCACTATTTTAGACCTACCACTTGTAGAAAGTGGACATTTTTGTGCTCCTAACTGTGCTGTGTGTCTGCAGTTTGTCTCTAATACACATCTGGGCTGGGTGACAGCTACACTTTGGGCATCCCTCTAGACAGCCACAAACACAGGGCATGTGGGTGTGACAAATGACTCATTATGCATTCTGCTAGCCTTCTTTGTGGCAGGAAGGTGGAGAGGGATCTCACACTTACATCTGAATAGGCTGTGTACTGTCCCAACACAAAGGACTGATTACCCCCCACAGACAGAACTGGGATGAAAGGCGACCTGTGCACTTCAAAGGCCTCATTTGAAGTCATTATTACAAACAGCTGGAGGAGTACCACCCGATGAGGGAAGAGAAGGCTCTTTTCCTGACAAGGAAACACTGTTCCTTTGTTAGTAAACCCCTCACTCACCACCTAGTGGTGACTTGCTTCATCATCGGGGCCCACCCAAGTGGCCTAGCGTCACTTGGGTGTGCTTCAACACCTGGGTTACAGTGGAGCAGGTAGTGAAGTGTGGGGTGCAAAAAAACAGTGTGAGTGTTAAAATTGTCCTGGTTAGCACTTCAATATTAGCTTTAATAAAAAGGTAACTGGACAAAATTTAAAACGTATGGTGAGATGCTGGCAGGGGAGTTACGGCCTGTGTATCTCTGCTATGTGTTGGTCGACATGTTTCTACCATAAGGGGTAATCCCCGGTATTCCTCAGGACCAAAAACAAGGAAGTGGGAGGTGTGGGTCCCCTAAAAGACGCACCCTGTCCTAATTCCTTGGTCTTCCAGAAGATAAAACTGTATCTCTGGGAATTCACTCCTAAGGTTTAGGAGATGAACAAAAAACCTAGGGAAGGAAAAGTAGTAAGGGAAGTAATTACTATCCTGTTACGAAGTGCAGTGTTTTTGGTGAAAAAACGTCGTGCAGTTTGTCCTTTCGATCCACGGTGGTGAATGGAAAAGGTGCCTTCTCAAGTAGAGGGCGTGTCTACTTATGGGGTGGGAGCGTGCTCATATTTTGTGAGAGTGTACGCTGCGGAATTTGTATACCTATGGACGAGTCTATAGTTGAGGCATAAGTATCCTTGGTGTGTGCCTGGATCAGCAAGCTTTAATAAGGAAAGAATATAGCGCGGTGCTTATATCTTTAACAGCGTGAATTGCACTACGCTTAAAACAATGCCATGCATTCGGTTAAGGGCTTGCTAAATTATCCAACTGAGGATTCGTGGTGTGTACAAAAGACATACAAGACTCTCACAAACATAAAACATACAGAGAGGCACGGAGCTGGACTCGACAGAGTCAGGGCTTACTTAAGTAATGCTCGTGATGGACTTCATCGAGCTCGGGGTAGGCGCTTCACGTCTGACAACATATTCTATATGGAGAAGTATGGATTGGATTAATCTCAACATAAGTAGATCTTGTGGGCGTGGGCTGGGGCGTTCAAGAAATAAGTTCAGCCCCAGGGGAGGGAAAATCTACTTACAGTTCGTCGTGAAGAGGAAAGGCAAATACCCTACATCTACCTTCCGCCGCTCGGTTAGAAATGAGTGAGCGAGCGCGGAGTAGATATCTCTGAGAAACCCGCTTCCGGGGTAGGTCACGTGACACTACGGAGGCCGGTAGGCGGGAGGTTGTCTGGGTGATCTAGGGACGCTGCGCATGCGTAATGGCTTAAGGTCTGCGCATGCGTCGGGTTGTGGTAAGGGAATGCGCTTTGGAACTAGAGGGGTTGTTTTACAAATGGCAAAGGATGTCAGCATTGGCATGGGGAGGGTAAGACCCAAACACCTAGGATGTAGGTGTGGGAAAAATAACGGGAGACTGGGGGGCCGCTACAAGTATGATAAAAGGCGGTCCCCGTGGTGGGGTGACTGTACCCACGAGCTGGTGTTGTTAACAATGCCCCAAAAACACAAAGGGCGTCACACTCGATGCAGTGGTTGTCAAAACAGTTTTATACTCCATAGGGGTAGATGAATCTTGACATATGTCAGACGGTGTGAGGCTATTATTTGATTACAGAATTCCACGGTATATTATCATTGAGGCCCCGTTTGTGGGTGGAAAGTCTATATATCCACCTTTGTTCTTTCTCGAATAAACGGGCTTGGATGTTAGGCCCAGGTGTCAACTGTTCTATTACCGTCCACCTCATATCGTTTGTGGTATGATGGGCAGTTAGAAAATGATCCGTTAGTCTAGTCATGTTCTTTTTACATCTGATTGTGCTTCTGTGTTCACAGATGCGTTGTTTAATTTTTCGTGTCGTCATGCCCACGTATGGTTTTCCGCAGGTGCAGGTGATAAGATAAATGACATTACTGCTGTTGCAGTTAGTTTGTGCCCTTTGCTCCCAAACCTTTCCTGGTTCCAAAACTATGGTCTTTGTGTTTTCTGTCAAGTGACAGACACTACAGTCTCCACATCGTGAATGACCAGTGACTGGTGGGAGACCCCATATCTGTGTCAAGGTTGGGTCACTGTTGTTTTTGTTTTGTCTGGGTCTTGTGTTAACCAGAGTGTTTTTCAGGCTCTGCGCTTTTTTATATGAGAAGAGAGGTTTCTCCCACTTGAAGGATCCAGAGTTGACTATTGACCAATGTTTCCTAATGCTTTTGCTGACCATGTTGGAGATCGCATTGTATGTGGTAACACATGTGAGAGGTGTGTTATCATTGTCTTTTGTGATTTCTTCCAACAGAGCTTGGCGAGGTTGATTTCTTGCTCGTTTTTGGCATTTCTTAGTGATCTTTGTTGGGTAGCCGCGTTGTGTGAGTTTGACCGTCAGGTCTTTAGCCTGTTCTTTGTAGTCATTGAGTTTGCTGCAGTTCCTGCGTAGTCTTAGATATTGACCATAAGGGAGGTTTTCCCTTAATGGACGGGGGTGAAAACTTTCAAATCTCAACAGGTTATTTTTTGCGGTAGGTTTGAAATGAGTTTTGGTAGACAGACCTTCTTGTTCTCTTTTGATCTCAATGTCAAGGAAAATCATTTCATTATTACTCACATTGTGGGTAAAGTGAAGGTGTTGGTCGCAAGTGTTGAGCCAAGTGATAAATTGTGTTAGAATTTCTTGTGGACCCTTCCAAATAGTAAGCACATCATCTATATATCTGCGCCAGAACTTGATGTTTTCCAGGTATGGGTTGGTGGGTGAGAGGATGTATTTTTGCTCGAAATCATATACATACAATCCCGCTATGCTGGGCGCAAAAACACTGCCCATAGACGTGCCGCCTATCTGCAGGTACAAGGACCCTTCGAACTCAAAGAAATTTCTTTTGCGTGCCAAGGTTGCACATTTGATTAGGAATTCCCTGGGTGTTCTGTGTTCCCAATTGGTTTGTTCTAAGGTTCCTTTGAGAACATTGATGGTGGCATCCTGGGGAATATTGGTATAGAGGCTTTCAATATCGAAGCTGACCAAGATCATATCCTCTTCCATTTTGATGGTTTCCAGGAGTGTTAGGAGACTCTTAGTGTCTTTTAGGTAAGTGCTGGTTCCTTGGACTATCGGTTTCAAAAAGTAGTCACGGAACCTGGAAAGTGGTTCTAGTAATGAGCCTATACCAGACACTATGGGTCTGCCAGGGGGTGGTGTTTTGTTCTTGTGCATCTTAGGGACCACATAGAAGTACGGTATTTTTTCCTCCGTCTTAGTGAGGTAATCTGCTTCTTGTTTAGAAATGTCTCCTAAGTGTTCAGCTTCTTCCACTAGTTCTACTATTTCTCTTCTCAAGTCGTCTGTAGGGTCGTCGGTTAGAGGCAGATAGTTATTACGGTCCTCTAGTAGTCGTTTGCATTCCTGTTGGTAATCTATCTGGTCCATGACTACTAGGCCACCACCCTTGTCCGCTGGTTTTATGATGATGGTCTCATCTCCCTTCAGATCTGATAGGGCCTTTCTCTCTGCCCTGCTGATGTTTTGGAATCGGGTAGGGGCAACAGTAGATTCTATGTCGTTAAATACTGCCTGTTCGAATGCATTTATTTCCACAGGGATGGTGTGGGGTGGAGGGACGAAGGTAGATTTTGTTCTTAATCCAGTTTCGTTGGGTACTTCCTCATTGTTATCCAAGTTGTTTCTTTCAAAAAAAGCTTTTAGTTTCAGTTTTCTGAAGAAGGCTGCTAGTTCGCAATGTAATTTGAACTTATCCAAATTGGCTGTAGGGACAAAACCGAGTCCTTTATTGAGGATTTTCTTTTCCATGTCTGTTAGGGCTCGTGACGAAAGGTTTGTCACTAGGTCCTCATGTTGCTGGGGCCTGCTTTGTTGGATGCAGTTTTGTTCCTGGTGTTGTTGCTCACCATTTCTTCCTCTTCCCAATGGACGGTGTTCCCCCGTTTGTTGCGGCCTCTCCCGCGCCTGCCTCTGTTCTGAAAAGGAGGACGGAATTGATTTTGTTGGAAGGGATACTGTTGGAATGGTGGTTGCCAACCATACATTGGAAATTGTTGGGGTTGTTGGTATGGATTATGGAAAGGGGGGTGGGGGTATTGTGGCCACTGGTAGTTCCCTTGATATCCCCCTCTCTTTTTCTGTCGTGGTGTGCTTGAGTTGGAACCTCCACTGCTATTCGAACTGTGGGAAGTGTTGCTTGAGACATCAGAGTCTTGTTCTTGTGCTGTTGTTGCTTTATAGTCTGGGTCTGAATATGGATTGGTCTTTACAAAGGAGAATTTTTTCAGATCTTTTTGGAACTTGGATACTTTTTGCTGTGTGAGATTCTCTCTATATTCATTAATCTCTTTATTTATTTCATCCAATCTTTTTTTGTATCCTGTGATCGTGGCTTTTATGTGGCCTTCCATGTTTTGAATTTCGATCTGAATTTTCTCAGATAGTCGTACGGCTGTCTTTAGGATAAGCATGATCCAGTCATGCGTGCAATGCCATGCTATTTGTGCCCAGTCTCTCCTGAACTCTTCATCTTCTAAGAAGATTCTTGGGGCATTCGTCACTAGTAATCCCTTGGGGGCCATGGCGTTGGTAACATATTCTTTTAATATGGTTCCATGTAGTATAGTTCTGATGCGGTTTCTTTTTAGTTCTGTGAGTTTGTCCCATTCCGATGTCTGTGAGATGGTATTGCTAATGCTGGGATCTGCAAAAGCATTGAGGTCACTCATGATGGAATCTATTTCCTCAGTTGAAAATGATAAGCCCTGGTTTTCTGCCATGTCTGCTCCGTGACAGGATCTCCGTGTCTATGTTGCGAGAGATGAGGTCTAATACTCTCACAGCTGTGCGCTGCTAATCTATCTATAACCAAAATAGAGAGTAAGGAATTTCGTCCAAACTATACTACATGGAACCATATTAAAAGAATATGTTACCAACGCCATGGCCCCCAAGGGATTACTAGTGACGAATGCCCCAAGAATCTTCTTAGAAGATGAAGAGTTCAGGAGAGACTGGGCACAAATAGCATGGCATTGCACGCATGACTGGATCATGCTTATCCTAAAGACAGCCGTACGACTATCTGAGAAAATTCAGATCGAAATTCAAAACATGGAAGGCCACATAAAAGCCACGATCACAGGATACAAAAAAAGATTGGATGAAATAAATAAAGAGATTAATGAATATAGAGAGAATCTCACACAGCAAAAAGTATCCAAGTTCCAAAAAGATCTGAAAAAATTCTCCTTTGTAAAGACCTATCCATATTCAGACCCAGACTATAAAGCAACAACAGCACAAGAACAAGACTCTGATGTCTCAAGCAACACTTCCCACAGTTCGAATAGCAGTGGAGGTTCCAACTCAAGCACACCACGACAGAAAAAGAGAGGGGGATATCAAGGGAACTACCAGTGGCCACAATACCCCCACCCCCCTTTCCATAATCCATACCAACAACCCCAACAATTTCCAATGTATGGTTGGCAACCACCATTCCAACAGTATCCCTTCCAACAAAATCAATTCCGTCCTCCTTTTCAGAACAGAGGCAGGCGCGGGAGAGGCCGCAACAAACGGGGGAACACCGTCCATTGGGAAGAGGAAGAAATGGTGAGCAACAACACCAGGAACAAAACTGCATCCAACAAAGCAGGCCCCAGCAACATGAGGACCTAGTGACAAACCTTTCGTCACGAGCCCTAACAGACATGGAAAAGAAAATCCTCAATAAAGGACTCGGTTTTGTCCCTACAGCCAATTTGGATAAGTTCAAATTACATTGCGAACTAGCAGCCTTCTTCAGAAAACTGAAACTAAAAGCTTTTTTTGAAAGAAACAACTTGGATAACAATGAGGAAGTACCCAACGAAACTGGATTAAGAACAAAATCTACCTTCGTCCCTCCACCCCACACCATCCCTGTGGAAATAAATGCATTCGAACAGGCAGTATTTAACGACATAGAATCTACTGTTGCCCCTACCCGATTCCAAAACATCAGCAGGGCAGAGAGAAAGGCCCTATTAGATCTGAAGGGAGATGAGACCATCATCATAAAACCAGCGGACAAGGGTGGTGGCCTAGTAGTCATGGACCAGATAGATTACCAACAGGAATGCAAACGACTACTAGAGGACCGTAATAACTATCTGCCTCTAACCGACGACCCTACAGACGACTTGAGAAGAGAAATAGTAGAACTAGTGGAAGAAGCTGAACACTTAGGAGACATTTCTAAACAAGAAGCAGATTACCTCACTAAGACGGAGGCAAAAATACAGTACTTCTATGTGGTCCCTAAGATGCACAAGAACAAAACACCACCCCCTGGCAGACCCATAGTGTCTGGTATAGGCTCATTACTAGAACCACTTTCCAGGTTCTGTGACTACTTTTTGAAACCGATAGTCCAAGGAACCAGCATTTACCTAAAAGACACTAAGAGTCTCCTAACACTCCTGGAAACCATCAAAATGGAAGAGGATATGATCTTGGTCAGCTTCGATATTGAAAGCCTCTATACCAATATTCCCCAGGATGCCACCATCAATGTTCTCAAAGGAACCTTAGAACAAACCAATTGGGAACACAGAACACCCAGGGAATTCCTAATCAAATGTGCAACCTTGGCACTCAAAAGAAATTTCTTTGAGTTCGAAGGGTCCTTGTACCTGCAGATAGGCGGCACGTCTATGGGCAGTGTTTTTGCGCCCAGCATAGCGGGATTGTATGTATATGATTTCGAGCAAAAATACATCCTCTCACCCACCAACCCATACCTGGAAAACATCAAGTTCTGGCGCAGATATATAGATGATGTGCTTACTATTTGGAAGGGTCCACAAGAAATTCTAACACAATTTATCACTTGGCTCAACACTTGCGACCAACACCTTCACTTTACCCACAATGTGAGTAATAATGAAATGATTTTCCTTGACATTGAGATCAAAAGAGAACAAGAAGGTCTGTCTACCAAAACTCATTTCAAACCTACCGCAAAAAATAACCTGTTGAGATTTGAAAGTTTTCACCCCCGTCCATTAAGGGAAAACCTCCCTTATGGTCAATATCTAAGACTACGCAGGAACTGCAGCAAACTCAATGACTACAAAGAACAGGCTAAAGACCTGACGGTCAAACTCACACAGCGCGGCTACCCAACAAAGATCACTAAGAAATGCCAGAAACGAGCAAGAAATCAACCTCGCCAAGCTCTGTTGGAAGAAATCACAAAAGACAATGATAACACACCTCTCACATGTGTTACCACATACAATGCGATCTCCAACATGGTCAGCAAAAGCATTAGGAAACATTGGTCAATAGTCAACTCTGGATCCTTCAAGTGGGAGAAACCTCTCTTCTCATATAAAAAAGCGCAGAGCCTGAAAAACACTCTGGTTAACACAAGACCCAGACAAAACAAAAACAACAGTGACCCAACCTTGACACAGATATGGGGTCTCCCACCAGTCACTGGTCATTCACGATGTGGAGACTGTAGTGTCTGTCACTTGACAGAAAACACAAAGACCATAGTTTTGGAACCAGAAAAGGTTTGGGAGCAAAGGGCACAAACTAACTGCAACAGCAGTAATGTCATTTATCTTATCACCTGCACCTGCGGAAAACCATACGTGGGCATGACGACACGAAAAATTAAACAACGCATCTGTGAACACAGAAGCACAATCAGATGTAAAAAGAACATGACTAGACTAACGGATCATTTTCTAACTGCCCATCATACCACAAACGATATGAGGTGGACGGTAATAGAACAGTGGACACCTGGGCCTAACATCCAAGCCCGTTTATTCGAGAAAGAACAAAGGTGGATATATAGACTTTCCACCCACAAACGGGGCCTCAATGATAATATACCGTGGAATTCTGTAATCAAATAATAGCCTCACACCGTCTGACATATGTCAAGATTCATCTACCCCTATGGAGTATAAAACTGTTTTGACAACCACTGCATCAAGTGTGATGCCCTTTGTGTTTTTGGGGCATTGTTAACAACACCAGCTCGTGGGTACAGTCACCCCACCACGGGGACCGCCTTTTATCATACTTGTAGCGGCCCCCCAGTCTCCCGTTATTTTTCCCACACCTACATCCCAGGTGTTTGGGTCTTACCCTCCCCATGCCAATGCTGACATCCTTTGCCATTTGTAAAACAACCCCTCTAGGTCCAAAGCGCATTCCCTTACCACAACCCCACGCATGCGCAGACCTTAAGCCATTACGCATGCGCAGCGTCCCTAGATCACCCAGACAACCTCCCGCCTACCGGCCTCCGTAGTGTCACGTGACCTACCCCGGAAGCGGGTTTCTCAGAGATATCTACTCCGCGCTCGCTCACTCATTTCTAACCGAGCGGCGGAAGGTAGATGTAGGCTATTTGCCTGTCCTCTTCACGACGAACTGTAAGTAGATTTTCCCTCCCCTGGGGCTGAACTTATTTCTTGAACGCCCCAGCCCACGCCCACAAGATCTACTTATGTTGAGATTAATCCAATCCATACTTCTCCATATAGAATATGTTGTCAGACGTGAAGCGCCTACCCCGAGCTCGATGAAGTCCATCACGATCATTACTTAAGTAAGCCCTGACTCTGTCGAGTCCAGCTCCGTGCCTCTCTGTATGTTTTATGTTTGTGAGAGTCTTGTATGTCTTTTGTACACACCACAAATCCTCAGTTGGATAATTTTGCAAGCCCTTAACCGAATGCATGGCATTGTTTTAAGCGTAGTGCAATTCACGCTGTTAAAGATATAAGCACCGCGCTATATTCTTTCCTTATTAAAGCTTGCTGATCCAGGCACACACCAAGGATACTTATGCCTCAACTATAGACTCGTCCATAGGTATACAAATTCCGCAGCGTACACTCTCACAAAATATGAGCACGCTCCCACCCCATAAGTAGACACGCCCTCTACTTGAGAAGGCACCTTTTCCATTCACCACCGTGGATCGAAAGGACAAACTGCACGACGTTTTTTCACCAAAAACACTGCACTTCGTAACAGGATAGTAATTACCTCCCTTACTTCTTTTCCTTCCCTAGGTTTTTTGTTCATCTCCTAAACCTTAGGAGTGAATTCCCAGAGATACAGTTTTATCTTCTGGAAGACCAAGGAATTAGGACAGGGTGCGTCTTTTAGGGGACCCACACCTCCCACTTCCTTGTTTTTGGTCCTGAGGAATACCGGGGATTACCCCTTATGGTAGAAACATGTCGACCAACACATAGCAGAGATACACAGGCCGTAACTCCCCTGCCAGTATCTCACCATACGTTTTAAATTTTGTCCAGTTACCTTTTCATTAAAGCTAATATTGAGGTGCTAACCAGGACAATTTTAACACTCACACTGTTTTTTTGCACCCCACACTTCACTACCTGCTCCACTGTAACCCAGGTGTTGAAGCACACCCAAGTGACGCTAGGCCACTTGGGTGGGCCCCGATGATGAAGCAAGTCACCACTAGGTGGTGAGTGAGGGGTTTACTAACAAAGGAACAGTGTTTCCTTGTCAGGAAAAGAGCCTTCTCTTCCCTCATCGGGTGGTACTCCTCCAGCTGTTTGTAATAATTCCTTGATCAGGGGATCAGGAGTATTCCCCGTCCAGCCCCTTTGGACGAAATTCCTTACTCTCTATTTTGGTTATAGACTCATTTGAAGTCACCCCTCACTTCAAAGGCACATTTGGGTATAACTACTGGGGCTCTAACCCTACCAAATCACTACACTACTGGACCTGTGAAGACTGCTGTGCCTCAAGGATTGCCACTTTGACTAGACTGACTTTTCTGAGGAACTGCTTCTCTGCTTTGCTGCACTGCCCTGCTGCCTGCTGATCTCTACCCTGCTGAGGACAAGGACTGTCCGATCTCACTTGAACACAGTGTGACTCCAAAGGTTTGCTGGCTTGCCTTCTGTTTTCTGAAGATTTAGGGACAGAAAAGACTTCTTACAATCCTTCTGGTGCAGCTGGACTCTGCTATGAATGAGTACTATGCTTGCCTGATGTGCCCTTTCTAGTTTTGGGCCTCAGAAGTGGGTTCTGCAGCTGTTTTGCTACAAAACTGATGCATTGTCACCACTGTGCGCATCAGAACTGATGCATTGCCGTTCGAAGCCAACGCAGAAGCTTGTTGATGACAGTGGGTCTACAGCATGCACAGCCCGATGTCAATGCTCTGTGCAGATTGACGATGATGCATTGCCTGCATTCCAATGGAACTCACAGACGATGCAGTGACCAGACTGGTTGGAAAAGATGACCCATCGTGCCCTCAGCGTCGATGCTTTGCTCCATCAAAGGTACTTTTTCAGGAGACCCTGTGTGAGTCCTGTAGCGGGCCTGCCCTCCATCGTGGCCAGCCTGAACTTTGGATTTACACGAGTCCCTGGCAGCCTCAAGCAACTTTTTAGTACTATTGACACTGTTTTTGCATATATTCTTTAAATGTTTTAACTTTTTTCTATTTATTGGATTTTTATGGTTTTGATCTTGGTTTACTCAGATACATATTCTCTATTTTTCAGCTTGGGTGGAGATTTTTTGTGGTGTTTTCATTGTTTTACTGTGTGTGTGTGTTGCACACATACATTACACATTGTCTCTGAACTTAAGACTGCCTGCTCTGTGCCAAACTACCAGAGTGTAAGCACAGGTTAATTTAAAGTGTGTATATAGCTTACCGTGACCAGGATTATGGTCCCTACTTAAACAGGGTGCAAACCTCTGCCAACTAGAGTCCCACATTCTTATAGGTGTGTGTCATTGTCTAAGCTCTTTAATTTGTCTTTGTGCCCCAGCCTGTCTCTAGTTTCGCTTTTGCTGCCATTTTGTTGTTGTTGTGCCTCGGAGCCCGTCCTCAACACCCCGCCCCGCCTCCCAGCTGATCCTCCCTCCCACTGACTGCATAGCCTTGCTCCCGCCCTCAGAAGCGCTGTGACCGTCCTGACGCTCTCAGTAGCGGTCGCTCCCCACGCTCCCAGCTCTCGTTTGGTATCGTTGGGCTGCGCTCTTTGCTCAGATCTGCTCTTTAAAAATCTGCTGGCTGCTGTCTGTCATAGCGCTGTAGTGCGATAAGCATTGTCGAGTATTAGAAATATTTATAGCGCTTTAGCTGATTTAAGCACTGTGTTTTCATTTGCGCTGTCCCAGTTGTAGCACTATCTGGGTTGCTTTGTCTGGATATTGCATTGCTTGTTTTGTGCATCGATAATTTTAGCGCTTTCATCACACATTGTCTAAGCTCTTTAATTTGTCTTTGTGCCCCAGCCTGTCTCTAGTTTCGCTTTTGCTGCCATTTTGTTGTTGTTGTGCTTCGGAGCCCGTCCTCTACACCCCACCCCCGCCTCCCAGCTGATCCTCCCTCCCACTGACTGCATAGCCTTGCTCCCGCCCTCGGAAGCGCTGTGACCGTCCTGACGCTCTCAGTAGCGGTCGCTCCCCAAGCTTCCAGCTCTCATTTGGTATCGTTGGGCTGAACTCTTTCCTCAGATCTGCTCTTTAAAAATCTGCTGGCTGCTGTCTATCATAGCGCTGTAGTGCGATAAGCATTGTCGAGTATTAGAAATATTTATAGCGCTTTAGCTGATTTAAGCACTGTGTTTTCATTTGCGCTGTCCCAATTGTAGCGCTATCTGTGTTGCTTTGTCTGGATATTGCATTGCTTGTTTTGTGCATCGATAATTGCAGCACTTTCATCACCCATTGTCTAAGCTCTTTAATTTGTCTGTGTGCCCCAGCCGGTCTCTAGTTTCGCATTTTGCTGCCATTTTGTTGTTGTTGTGCCTCGGAGCCCGTCCTCTACACCCCGCCCCCCCCTCCCAGCTGATCCTCCCTCCCACTGACTGCATAGCCTTGCTCCCGCCCTCGGAAGCGCTGTGACCGTCCTGACGCTCTCAGTAGTGGTCGCTCCCCACGCTCCCAGCTCTCATTTGGTATCGTTGGGCTGCGCTCTTTGCTCAGATCTGCTCTTTAAAAATCTGCTGGCTGCTGTCTGTCATAGCGCTGTAGTGCGATAAGCATTGTCGGGTATTAGAAATATTTATAGCGCTTTAGCTGATTTAAGCACTGTGTTTTCATTTGCACTGTCCCAGTTGTAGCGCTATCTGGGTTGCTTTGCCTGGATATTGCATTGCTTGTTTTGTGCATCGATAATTGTAGCGCTTTCATCACACATTGTCTAAGCTCTTTAATTTGTCTGTGTGCCCCAGCCTGTATCTAGTTTCGCATTTTGCTGCCATTTTGTTGTTGTTGTGCCTCGGAGCCCGTCCTCTACACCCCGCCCCCCCCTCCCAGCTGATCCTCCCTCCCACTGACTGCATACCCTTGCTCCCGCCCTCGGAAGCGCTGTGACCGTCCTGACGCTCTCAGTAGTGGTCGCTCCCCACGCTCCCAGCTCTCATTTGGTATCGTTGGAATGCGCTCTTTGCTCAGATCTGCTCTTTAAAAATCTGCTGGCTGCTGTCTGTCATAGCGCTGTAGTGCGATAAGCATTGTCGGGTATTAGAAATATTTATAGCGCTTTAGCTGATTTAAGCACTGTGTTTTCATTTGCGCTGTCCCAGTTGTAGCGCTATCTGGGTTGCTTTGTCTGGATATTGCATTGCTTGTTTTGTGCATCGATAATTGTAGCGCTTTCATCACACATTGTCTAAGCTCTTTAATTTGTCTTTGTGCCCCAGCCTGTCTCTAGTTTCGCTTTTGCTGCCATTTTGTTGGTGTTGTGCCTCGGAGCCCATCCTCTACACCCCGCCCCGCCTCCCAGCTGATCCTCCCTCGCCCCTTCCCCCTCCACTTCTCCACTTATGACTGTACCACAAAAAGCCACTGAAGAGGGAGTTGGCCCGAAACGCGTCTGGCAGGAAAGGGACTCTGTTCGCAGCTCGTGCCCTTGCGCTGGCATTAATTCCTACCTGTAAGTGCATTCCCACCTAGGTGGCAACCTTTTCTTCCATTTGTTAGCTGGCATTAATTCCTACCTGTAAGTGCATTCCCACCTAGGTGGCAACCTTTTCTTCCATTTGTTAGCGGCCGGCCACGGTCGCGGGTTTGCACATCCGCGGACAAACTGCGGGTCCACGGCTGCCTCATTTGTGCAGCTTTTTGTGGTACAGGAGGTGCCTTTACTTGCGGGGTGCTTGCGGGGACATTGGCAATCCCTTTAAAACTTTTTTTGCATGCGAATGGCGGCGGCGACCCACTTGGGTTTTATCGAACCACCAGTCCCAGAAAGCATTGCTTCAGGTTTCACACCTGTGCATAATCACTGAGGGTATTTACTGGTGCCTGCAGCTGCCGTCATGTCACATGTGCTGCCACTGAAGAGGGCGTTGGCCCGAAACGCGTCTGGCAGGAAAGGGACTCTGTTCGCAGCTCGCGCCCTTGCGCTGGCATTAATTCCTACCTGTAAGTGCATTCCCACCTAGGTGGCAACCTTTTCTTCCATTTGTTAGCGGCCGGCCACGGTCGCGGGTTTGCACATCCGCGGACAAACTGCGGGTCCACGGCTGCCTCATTTGGGCAGCTTTTTGTGGTACAGGAGGTGCCTTTACTTGCGGGGTGCTTGCGGGGACATTGGCAATCCCTTTAAAACTTTTTTTGCATGCGAATGGCGGCGGCGACCCACTTGGGTTTTATCGAACCACCAGTCCCAGAAAGCATTGCTTCAGGTTTCACACCTGTGCATAATCACTGAGGGTATTTACTGGTGCCTGCAGCTGCCGTCATGTCACATGTGCTGCCACTGAAGAGGGCGTTGGCCCGAAACGCGTCTGGCAGGAAAGGGACTCTGTTCGCAGCTCGCGCCCTTGCGCCGGCATTAATTTCTACCTGTAAGTGCATTCCCACCTAGGTGGCAACCTTTTCTTCTATATATATATATATATATATATATATATATATATATATATATATATATGTATTACCTACTGGCGGTCGCCAGTAGGTATATATAGTTAGGATTTTTTCTCTATGGAACCTTTGAAAATTCTATGTCTAATAACTTTGGCGTTTGTGGACAGAATCGGCTGAAATTTTCAGGAAAGTGGCACATTTAGTTCCTGATCAGCCCCTGAAAATTTGGGGGGATTTCGTCAAGGGGGGGGCCGAGAAAAAAGGGGGTCCCAAAACGCTTTTTTCCCATTCATTTTTCCATAGGGCCTTTGGCCTCACTTTTAGCTCGAACGGCTGAATGGATTTACACGAAACTTGGCAAAATTATAGGGACTGTTAGCCCGATGTGCCTTTGCTGGGTCTCAATATATGTGCTCCAGTGGATTTTGAGAAATTAACGTTTAAAAAAACAGATATATCTGTGACAGCGTCCTAGATAGCGCACCAGATCGCGTACTTTTCGCGTAACGGAGCTTTGCGTAGCGAAGCTGATTGGCTCTCAGGTGTCTGTCAACATTCTAAACAGTCCGTTGCGGCTGCCATCTTGTCTCTCGGTAGGATCGAGAGACAAGAGGAGGAAAAAAACGAAGGGGGAATTTAATGAAAGGGGGCAAGGTAGATCCTTCTTGACCCCCTAGGAATGATGTTGGGGTTATTAAAGGGTCCCGTGGGGCAAATAATAAAAATTTGATTTTTCGGGGTAGAAGCGCTTCTCGGTTCGCGAACCGGGTCGCAAACTGGTAGCGAAACGTGAATTCGCCATTTTGTGTTTCGATTTAATTAAATTACTAGGTATAAGGGGGTACGAGAGACGTATCCTGACCCCTTATGTTTTCTGAGGGTGGCTGAGGAGGCTCATATATGTTGATACATGTCTTCCAGCGGCTGTGCGTGAGCGTTTTTTTTTTTTGCCGCTTGACTTCTGTTAACGTTCGATTCGATGGAAATCAGGAGCTGTTGACCGCCATTTTGTCACGGCGAGTAAATATTTTGTTAAAAATAATTGTTATAAATTAATCCTTATTGATAAACATTGTCTGCGCCATCTTGCCTTTTTTGCAATGCCACACTTTTGTTGAGCACGGCAGCCATTTTAGATGCCTTGACCAGACCCACTCTCTGAACGCCGCCGATCCTTAGCATGGCTCCCCACCCTCGCAAGCATCTCTCCCACGCACTGGTCACCCCCGCTCTCTCTCTCATGCATGGGCCATAAACCTCCCCCCATTTGCGCTGCTCTTCCCTGAGAATCACACCCTGTGCCCGCCCGACACCTCCCTTTCACCCTATTCACTACCGCAACCTCTGACACTCCTCTTCCTCTGTGTCCGATTGTCCAGGCCGGTCCCAGGCTATCACCTAGCCCTGCAGATGTAGTTTATGGCCCCAGCTGTAGAGAATCACCCCTCTTCAAAGGAGTTACAGTAGATCAAGGCCCCCACCCGATGAGATCCGTCACACCACACGCGTTCCTACTATCTGATAACCATCCTGTATTGTGCTTGGGGAGGGGATTCTCACTGTGAGGGTGTGTGGGTCCGAACCTGAAGCGGAAGATTCCAGGGATGCCTTTTTGTACATCAAAGTCTTCACAATTATGTGTCACATTAAAAATATATAGCACTCCAACAAAGTTGTAGGATTATAACACTTTAATAACTTATAAATATATACAACGCTCCAACAAAGTAAACACGTTAAAAAAAACTTTTAAAACAACTATTTACATGACATTGCTTTAACCAGGATAGACAAAGAAATGGCACAGTGATGTAAAAGTTTCTGAAAGAAATGCCAAGAACGTCCCATGTGAAAGTGAATTTTATCTGGCAATTTTTTTCTTTTCCTTCTCATGAAAAGAAAGTTAATACCAGGTTCGTTACCTGCCTCATTTGCAAAAAAAAAACTCTCGAGAGGGACCGAAAAAAAATATAGCTATGGTAATCATACCATGCATCGGCACATGGAGAGGTGGCACTCTCTTAATTATTCTAAAGCACAACTTCGAGATTTGGTGGATAATCCCCGACCGGCAAAAACATCCACCAATGACTTAGCAATAAGTGAGTCAGAGGCAAGGGAAACGGTCCCAAATCTGTAAAAGAACTTTAGGCAGATGAGATTGACTTGTGTAGCATGTGGAAAATTAATTTCATGCAGAGAGATGAGTATTACTTTAATAAATAGATCATATGAAAATCATCAATGTCCAAAACGTTTCAGAAAGTAATTTTTGTCATTTTTGAGGAAGAGAGATAACCTACAGTGGTACGGGGTCGTTTTCGTTCGTACTAGGGGGGCCAGGTTACATTCGTTCGGGGTGGCTTAGGGGCATTTAAAACAACTTCCCTGATACAGGTAGCATATAAAGTAGAGACTAAATACCAGGATCTTTATCGATTGCTTTATGCTGTAGAAAAATGAAAAACACACAACAAACCTGGACCATTCATATTTTCAATGTTTCTGCGTACTATACTTTTTAACCCTTAACTAATTGAGCTGCTTCATTTCACCTGCTTTAAAAAAATAAAAAATAAAAATCGGAAACAGTGGCCATTTCTTCCAAACTTACCAATCTACGCGTTACAACTACGTTTGCTTTTTCAAAAACCTTTAATAAAAATGTTGGTGCCCAAATACGGGCTTACAACCCCGTGGGCCGGCCACGGAGCAGGCTGGAACTGAAAATGGGGAGGGGGGTATTTATTTGTGGAAAACATAACAGAGTAAGTGGTCGTTGATTTCATAGTAAAAAGTGCGACAAGTGCAACAAAATCATATCGATAATTCATTGTGAGCAAGTACCAAAAATGTCGACAATTCGAACCTTCAATAATAAATACAGTAATCAATGATGCATTAGAAGGTAATATCAATTCATTGTTCGAACGTGTAATCAGTACCCGTCCCATGTCAATTCATTGTTCGAACGTATAATCAATACCCATCCTGGATCAATTCATTGTCCGAACATATAATCAGTCTTATCCCATATCAATTCATGTGCTAAAAACTGCATACATATCTCATGATATCAAGGCTGAGCAATCGGGGCACAACAAGGAGTTGAGAGTTTCATTTGTACCGGCGCCATTTTGGGTGAGGTCAGGAAGGTCTAAGTATAGTCAAAATGTCTCCAGCAACTCGTGGTTGGACCGGGACCTCTTTCGGCAGTCCAAAAGTTTTCGTTGAAGGGTAGCAGAGGGGACTGGTGAAATGAACCATCAGTGAAAGTGGGGTGGGAGGAAACAATCTCTCCTACCGGGTCATACTGGTGTCCCACCGGAACTGATCAAGTTGGTAGTCTTGCAGGATTTTGGTGATTTCAAGACTGAGGCCGGCGCCGGCATGAGCGCGCCGAAGTTCCGCGGCTACGTCGTGGTCGTTCCGTGGGTGATCATGGCAGTCATTCCCCATCGGGGGTCGGGGGCCCCCGTGGCTCTTATAGAATCTTCAAAGTTGAGAACGTTTCTGGTCGCAGGAAACTAGAAGCGTCGTTGCACCGCAACAGTGGATGAGACCCCCTCTGGGTGAGCGGAGCATCATTGCCTCGCAATAGTGGACGAGACCTTTGGTCGGGTGAGTGCAGCGCCGCTGCATCGCAAGAGTGGAGGAACCTTTTTGTTGGGTGAGTGGAGCGTTGGGGGTGCAGCTCAGGGGCCCTTACCTGTGGGGGTGGGAGAGGTTTGTTCGCGCCGCCTCTCCCTCCCAGCGCACCCCACGCCGACACCTGGCGTTGATATCAGTGATGTCCGGACCAGGCGATAAGAGGGGGGGGGTCGGAGGCAGAGGCAAGACATCCCCCCCCGTGGCCTGCAGGGCGCCGCTTCAGGACCAAACGGGGAGCTCATATCAAGCCGGGGCCAGACCAGGAGATACGAGGGGAGGGGGAGGGGGGGGGGTTGGTGGCATGTGCAAGACATCCCCCCCCCCAGTGTGGTCCCAGTCATTATTGAAAAAAGAAGAAGATACCGTCGGCCTCGGCTCCTCTCCTGGTCCACCTTATGCGACGACCCTTTTGTTGGGTGAGTGGAGCGTTGGGGGTGCAGCTGAGGGGCCCCCACCTGGGGGGGTGGGAGAGGCTCGTTCGCGCCGCCTCTCCCTCCCAGCGCACCCCATGCCGACACCTGGCGTTGATATTCGTGATGTCCGGACCAGGCAATAAGAGGGGGGGGTCGGAGGCAGAGGCAAGACATCCCCCCCGTGGCCTGCAAGGCGGCAGAAGAAGGGAATCGGGAGACCAGTACATTTCGGGCCATCCACCCCACGGCTGCCCTGCACGTGTCGAGGCCTCATCTTCCGGATGGGCGTTACCGTGGCCCTGTTGCACTTTGGGAGATTCCGGAATGGGCGTAGGTATCTGCTGATTTGTATCTATTTCATGTTACCATTAATGGGCGTGGCGGGCGGTGGGGCAGACATGCTTGGAGCAGTGGGGGGGTGGCGGAGCCTAGCTACCTCGTGGCTGCCGTAACGTCAAGCTTGGCTTTTTTCACCACTTCCATGTTTCTTAAGGTATTGGTGATTTATACTTCTCCGGAAATTTAAAAGTCACAAATGTTTTATTTGTGTAATCGTTTCAGGTCAAACGGATTGTGGGACAATGTTCAGAATGGAAGAGTCACCAAAAGGTGAAATTGTTTTTGATGGTAAAATGATGTGACTCCTGCAATGTGTCCTTAGGGCATGTCTGTGTGCCACATTGCACACATGCCCGTTTTGGGGGTGCTAGATGGTGTCAAAGTGATACCCCCTGCACCCTTGACAAATTCGGTATTTACCGATTCGGTAAATACTGAATCGGTATTTGAATTGAATCCTATGGGCTTCAAGGCCATTAGGATTCAATAGCAAATACCGATTCGGTATTTACCGAATCGGTAAATACCGAATTTTTAAGGAATCAGTAATAAATCAGATGTTGGTACTTACATCCCATTTACCGATTTAGAAATACCGAATCAGTAAAATTCGGTAATATTCGGTATTTCAAAATCGGTAAATGTGATTTACCTACATCTGGCACTAGGTGTATTATTGTTTTACATAAAATGTTTTAAAACTTTGTTTGAAATCAAATGCACGCACACTTAGGGCCAGATGTAGGTGGTCGTTTCAGGCAATTTACCGACCGGTTACGGCCGTTTTCGGCCGTTTCCGATCGTTAAATGGCAAATCGGTATGTAGGGGCTTAAATCCAAGGCCACGTGTAGGTAAATCTACATTTATAGAATCAGAAAAATTATTTGTTCGGTAAAATACCGAATCTGTAATTTTACCGATTCTGTTAATTTGTTATGTAGGGGGGAGTCTTCTGAGTCCCAAAGACCTTAACGAATTGGTATTTTAGCATGAAATCAAACTTCATGGTAAAATACCGATTCCGGTGTGCATGCACATGTGTGCTCGCACACCTATGTCATGTGAAAGGCAGACCTGTGCCTGTTTTGAGGGTGTCAGAGGGTGTCAAAGTGATACCCCCTGCACCCTTGTGCATACTTTTTTTTTTATAGCATTGTCGAATCTAGTTCTTACTGTTATTGATTTACTGTTTGGTAATAGTGGTTAATAACATTTTTTATTATATTTCACTACAGATTCAACTGCAGATTATTTGGCAATTAGACAATGCCGTCTAAGGATAGAATTCGAAAGGCTACAAAACGTCAAAGACAGCATGACCCCGGGAGCCGGCCGCCTATGTCGGGTGCGATCTCAGGCTACACCAGGGCTATAAGACTTGGGGAGGGGGTCGGAGCCAAGCGTCTTCTCTGAGTCCGTGCCATGACACCGCCCCTCGGGGGCCTCCGTCAAGCGGTTTAGGGAGGTACCGTATCACATTGTTTTCAAATGCAGTCAGGTCCACAAACGGCCCCCACTTACTTTGAGAATAGTAAAGCTGCAGCAGGTGCAAATAAGGTTTAGACAGTGTTACAAGCGCTGCTCAGAACTCTGAAGTATGGCACCCAACATCCAGGACTTATGCCATTTGTGCAAGGCAGTGAAATCGAAGCAACTCAGGGACCAAAACCATGAACGAACACTCATGTATTAAAATTTTACTATTGATGCTTGACTGAGGCAAAGGAGATCAGAGTGCATGAGTCTCATGCTCGATCGATTGGGCTAGCCGGATCGGGCAACTAAAAGTATAAAATAGTTATGTAAATAGTTATTTAATAAAATGTTTTACCTTGTTACTTTGCTGGTGTGTTGTATATATTTATAATATTTGCATAGGGTTTGTCATTATTTTGGGTGGGGTGGGTGGCGGAGCCGAGCTGTCTTGCAGCCATCATCGTGTGGAGCTCAGTTCATCTCACTAGTTTCGTATTTCTCATGAGGGGTTGTTTTTAATGTTTCTATTGTAGCTAGGTCAAAAAGAGATCCCATTAGTGGCCTACTGATTTTGCTCGATTCCTTTTGTTTTTTAAAACGATTTTTCACTATCTGCAAAGACTAAACAGAGTATTGCGACTCTGTGCTTGTTTGTAAATAGAGAATGAACCAAAGAGAACCAATTCTAAAACAGTAAATGCTTGGATAACAATCAATCAAATGGAGAGAGAAGCAGACACGACGGATTAGAACGGGGGCAAAGGCCTGCGTTAACTACCCTTCACTATGTGCAAAGAGAGAGTACTGCTAAGAGAAAAGCGAGGGGGGGGGGGGCAGCGTTCAAAGTACATCAGCGTGCATAAATACGAAAATGTTTTTACCTATCACGTACTTCACATTTGACAGCTTTTGATATTTGCTATTAAAAAACCATTGAAATTAAACCCGGTGAGCTGTGAGGGCGTAGAGCGCATTATTGTGGGACTACAGTATTGCAGCAATGGCAGTGTTTTCCTATTCCCAAGCAACCCACAGGGTAAGAGACTTTGTAAATACGTCAGCACCAACTGTGGAATATAACGGGATTTCAAAGACCAAGAGGCAATGCGGCACACGCCCACTGAAGCAAGGCTTTGTGTAAACCTTTATTATGTGTTCCCCAAATGGCAGCCGTGACTTCATTTATGCCAGTGAACAAGGAAACAGTGCTTTCCGAAACACGCTTGACAATGTCATGCAATTGGGATATTGAGAGCTGATGTTGCTGCAGCCTACAAGGAAATGGAGTAAACCTCTCCTTGGTGTGGCGTTTTCTTCAGGGCATCCTGGTTGAGTGGATATATATATATATATATATATATATATATATATATATATATATATATATATATATATATATATATATATATATATATATATATATATATATTACCTACTGGCGGTCGCCAGTAGGTAGTTATAGTTAGGACCTAGTTTCCATAGGAAATCCTCAACATTCTATTTGGAATAACTTTGGCCCTGGTTGAAGAATCTTAGCGAATTTCTCAAAGAAGATGGCTCGGTCCGCTGCGCTCCTTCCCTAAAAGTTTGGGGGGGATTGGTCAAGTGGGGGCTGAGATAAAAGGGGGGTCCCAAAACGTGTTTTCTCCATGTTATTTTCCATAGGATCTTTAGACTCGGCTACAGGTCGAACGGGTGAATGGATTTATAAGAAATTTGGCAAAACTGTACAGTCCGGCTCGCAGATTACGCTTTTTTTGGAATGGTGTAAATCCGTTCAGTAGTTGCTGAGGAAATTAAAGTTAAAGTCAATTATATATCTATACGCGCGCACATGTGCGCGCACCCAAACGACTGCGCGCGCGAGCGGAATTTTGTTGCGTGACGTCTGTTAACGTTCGATTCGAAGGAAATCAGGAAGTGTTGACCGCCATTTTGTCATTGCGAGTAAATATATTGTTGATTTCAAAGCGTTGGAATATGGAAAGGGGAGAAGGTAGAGATTGTTTTGCTGCGTAGGTTTTCTCAGGGTGTGCAGTAAGGCCCTTAAAGGCGAAAATATATATATATATATTTTTTTTAAAGTTGCGTGGTGCGCGCACTCGGTCGCGCACACCTTTTTACAAGAGTGTGAAAATGGAGATAAATCAGAAGTTTGAGTGCTTAGATATAAGGTGGCTCTGAAAAGAGCCATTGTGTTAATTGAGTGTTTTCTGCATTTATAAGTAAGTACCGATGCAGAGCCTGATGTTGCAGAGGAAGATTCTGTTTCCCTCATTCGTGAAATGAACACCGTCTCTCCTATAGACGTCTTGCATGTGGTAACGCAAGTTGTTGTGGTAAATAGAACCCATGCTATAATCTCTGAGGAACGCAGAAACAGATTTATTTACATGTCTCCTTGCTTTCTCAAATTGTGCACAATGGTGATTGGACCAATTCCATTTCTGTCTTTGGCATATATTGGAATATACCAAGGCAGATCGAGGAAAAAGTGTCATCAATTGTCGAAAGGTGTCTTTTAGAAGCATTTCCAGACCTACCCCAGTGATTGTGCCTAGATCGTTCCCACCACAGTGCACAATTATAAGGTCTGGTTCTGGGAGATGCATAAAAGTTTTCACCAATGGAATTAATTGGTGACATTTCAATCCTCTTTTGGAAATCCATGTTATGTGTACATTTGGTAAGCTGAGGTTGCAAATTCGTCTGCTTACTGCATATTTTTCACTCCAGTGAATATAACTGTGTCCTATTAGCCAGACCTTCATTTTCAAGGGATTTGTAGTCGTCCTCCGATCGGTTCTGGAAGTGGAATGTTAGTTAGAAGTTGAAATTCTAAATAAAGAAAAAGGAAGAGGCTGGGTGTGGTTTAAAAAATAAAAATGATTGGTTGATTGTAAGAAGTGGAGATTGAACAGTACGTTGCATGTTAATGTTTATGTTAAACGAAAAGTACTATTGGGTGTGAAAAAAAAGACATGTAACAGAGCTGTGGATTGGCAGGTGTTTCTGGAGGGAAAACAGTGTTGTTACTTTGCTGTAGAACGTTGAGATATGAACTTTTGACCTGTGCCTTCAGCCAGGTGCAGAATGAGGTGTTACCATGGAAACAGCCAGAGATGGCAGTGGGTGATGGGTGACTTTTATGTGACATTGAAAATATTGTGAGGGAGAACCAACTGAAATGTAATTGCTTACGTTACGCGCTCCGCATTGCTTCCGGGAAGCTGCGCTTCGCGCCTCGCTCACCGGAGCACTTCCGGGTGCGCTAACGCGGCGCGTCATATGACGGATTACGCAAGAACGTGATACGTCGTTGGGGCTCCACCGGAACTGATCGAATTGGTAGTCTACAGTGTTTCTGGATGTTTCAGACTGAAGCTGGCGTCAGCATGAGAGCACCCAGTGGCTACGTCGTGGCCATTCCGCAAGCAATCATGGCAGTCGCTCCCCACCGGAAGTCTGCAGGAGTCGGGGGCCTCGGTGACTCTTGTAGAATCTTCAAGGCTGACGGGACGCTTTTGGGAATGGGGCTCATGCCCTAGCAGTCAAGCGTCCGAGTTCCAGGGTTGCCCAGAGCCATCCTTGCAGGCCAGGCCCAAGTCTGTGGAGCCGACCGCCATTTCCTGAGCTCCGTGGCAGCCGCCTGTCGCTGTATCGGAAGAGTGGGTGCAATTCAGCCGGATGGCGGGTGAGACGGTGTAAATGTGATGGTTGGACCATGGCACCGCAGGACGTGTCTTCAGGTCAAACGGATTGTGGGACAAGGTCCAGAATGGAAGAGGCATCAAAAGGCAAGAAGTTCCGCCTGACCCCGGGAGCCGGCCGCCTATGTCAGGGGCGATCTTAGGCCATACCAGGGGAACAAGACTTGGGGAGGGGGCAGGAGCCAAGCGCCCCCTCCGAGTCCGCGTTTCTTGGACCCTGAAGTATGGCACTCAACATTCAGAACTTATGACATTTGTGCAAGGCAGGGACATCGAAGCCTCTCAGGGACCAAGTATATCGAGAGTCCTTCCTACAGAAGGTGGTGGGGGTGGCGGCATTAGCAAGGCATCCCCCCACACAACTTGTCGGACCCTGAAGTATGGCTCTCAACATCCAGAACTTATGACATTTGTGCAAGGCAGGGACATCGAAGCCTCTCAGGGACCAAGGATATCCAGAGTCCTTCCTACAGAAGGTGGTGGGGGTGGCGGCATTAGCAAGGCATCCCCCCACACAACTTGTCGGACATGACCTCTGGATGTACTGGGTGTTCAATTTCAGAATTGAAACTACTAAGAAGCAATTAGAAGTGTTGTTTTCATGTTGCAGTAGGTTCCATGTAAATAGTTATTTAATAAAACGTTTTATCCTGTTACTTTGCTGGTGTGTTGTATATATTTATAATATTTGCATAGTGTTTGTCGTTATTTTGGGCGGGGTGGGTGGCGGAGCCGAGCTGTCTTGCAGCCATCATGGCGTCGAGCTCGGTTCCTCTCTCTAGTTTCATGTTTTTTCTAACGATTTATATGTTATAGTTTGCTAGCACGATACAGCGGATAGTCCGCATTTTATATATATGTCCTTTTTATTAGGGGGGTCCTCCGGTGGAGTCGGACGATCTACCTCTAATAAACGGTCCGGGTTGAACCAACTACCAACAAACGGGGCAGAGATAGGCATGACGGGTTACAAAGGGGACAAAAGTGTGCACTACCTATCCTTCACTATCTGCAAAAACTAGAGTATTGCGACTTTATGCTTATTTGTGAACAGAGAATGACCCAAAGAGAAGCAATTTCGAACAATCATAGGCTATTGGCAGTGGGCAGAGAGGCCATGACACAGAAAATGGCTGTTACTTACGTGCATGATGGGGCCTAAAAGGGACTAGATGGCGTGGCCACTGTTTCGCGACTTTCACTTTACTTATAACAATGGCTGTGGTGAACATAAATGAACGCCGCTTATGTATACCTAATTTTAGTCATTTTCCACAAAAAAGGTTTTGATATTTGCTATTAAAAAACCAAAGAAAATCACTGAAAAAACCATAGGTTATAGACCATATATAGTTAAATATCTGAAGTCCATCTCTGCACTCCATGGAGATACAGGTCGTCAATCAGAAGATGTGCTGGCCACCTCTAATGGTAATAGCGTGGCCAGGGCTCTTGTCGTTGCCTCTGCAAATTGCAGAGGGTGCACTTGTTTGACATGCCGCACCATGGTAGGTATGGAAAAGAAATATTTTTTTGCTGGATTTCTTCTTGAGAGAACCAAGTCACATATCGTGCAGGTTACTTTTGGTGCATTCAGTTTCGTTTGATCTTCAGGATAAGTGAAAAATTGCCAGAGGAAAGATTTATTTTTTCTTATTAAAGGTAGTCGTTCATTTTGGTCAGATTCGGAAGATGAATGAGATACGGTAGCCATTTCACCAAAGTCTTCCGAAAGATGTAGGACGTTGTTGTCTCTTGAGAGTAGAAAAGATAGTGAGGGAAGTGGGTGGAGTGCTGCGTGTAAATTCCAGAATTGAAACTATTAAGAACCAATTGAAAGTGTTGTTTTCATGTTGCAGTAGGCTGCCATGTAAATAGTTATTTAATAAAACGTTTTACCCTGTTACTTTGCTGGTGTGTTGTGTATCTTTATAATATTTGTCGTTATTTTGGGTGGGGTGGGCGGCGGAGCCGAGCTGTCTTGCAGCCATCATGGCGTCGAGCTCGGTTTCTCTCACTAGTTTCATATTTCTCATGAGGGGTTGTTCCTAATTTTTCTATTTTAGCGAGGTCAAAAAAAGATCTCATCAGTGGCCTACTGATTTTGCTCGATTCCTTTTGTTTTTTCTAACGATTTATATGTTATAGTTTGCTAGCACGATACAGCGGCTAGTCCGCATTTTATATATATGTCTTTTTTATTAGGAGTGTCTTCCGGTGGAGTCGGACGATCTACCTCTAATAAACGGTCCGGGTTGAACCAACTACCATCCTGATTTTGTATATCTTCTGAGCTGGATTTAAGCACACAATTGTTAAAGTATGAAACGTTTTATATTTCTAAAAAAAATACCAAGGTGTGTACATCCGGTAACGCACGAAAGTTTAAAAAGACATTTGGCTCCATTTACTGAAAAGTTTCATAAGAATAAAAAAGAAGTCTAGGTACAGTCTCTTTGACGTACTATAAGTTCTTTGAGGGGTGTATGAAGAAATTCAATAAGTTCAAATCGCAAGGTTTTCACGAAATATATAGGCCTGTGCGCGCACTCGGTCGCGCACGAAAGCCTGGAAATGCGATATCCATTTTATTGACAACTGTTGCCGAGAGTGCGCACACCGGGTCGCGCACGAAAGTTTAGTAAGGCTATTTTTATTTACAGACACATTTTAATGTGTTTAAAAAAAGGCAAGGTACAGACTTTCGAATTCTGTATTGCTTTACAAGGAGTCTCTATGCAACTTGAACAGTGAAGAAAACGGCTTGTTTTCGAAAAAAATATTGCCAGAACTTTATTGCCAAAAGTATAGGTTGCATACACGACATTTTTCTGAATTAGCATTTTAAAAACCAATGAAATTCACAGAAAAAACCATAGGTTTTACACACGTTATAGTTAGGAAGTAGCATTTAAAAAACCTATGAAATTCACTGAATTACTTGTTGTAACTGATATGGGTATCTGCATTTTTTTTTAAACTTCAGTTTCTATTTTTGAATATGTGTTTCAAGGGTTACATTACAGTGAAAGAAGGTCTGTCACTAGGTCACAAGGATGGTGTCATCAGTGATGTCACTGACCATGTCATGAGTGAGGTAATATGTGACGTCATCAGCAGTGCATTGCACGCGCAAGTTATAGTGAGTCCAACTAACTATAACGTGGAATTTCATTGGTTTTATGTCAGTAAAATTTCCAGCTAACTATAACATGTGTCAAACCTATGGTTTTTTCAGTGAATTTCATAGGTTTTTTAAATGCTACTTCCTAACTATAACGTGTGTAAAACCTATGGTTTTTTCTGTGAATATATATAAATATATAAATATACATATATATATATATATATATATATATATATATATATATATATATATATATATATTACCTACTGGCGGTCGCCAGTAGGTAGTTATAGTTAGGATTTTTTTCAATGTTAAATCTCAAAATTCTATTTGGAATAACTTTGGCGCCGGTTGACGAATCTGCCTCAAAATTTCCTCAAAATGGCCTCGCGGCGTTCCGGTCCTTCCCTGAAAGTTTGGGGGGGATTCGTCAAGCGGGGCCGAGATAAAAGGGGGGTCCCAAAACGCGTTTTCCCCATGTTAATTTCCATAGGGCGGTCGATTTGACTTTTAGCCTGAACGGCTGAATGGATTTCCACCAAACTTGGCAAAATTATAGGGACTGGTAGCCCGATGTGCCTTTGCTATGTCTCAAGATATGTGCTCCAGTGGATTTTGAGTAATTAAGGTTCAAAAAAATATATATATCTATAGCCGCGCTCCGGTACGTGCACCGGTGCGCGCAGAAAGCTGATTGGCTCTCGGGTGTCTGTAAACATTCGAAACAGTCCGGAGCGGCCGCCATCTTGTGTCTCAGTAGGATCGAGACACGAGAGGTGGCCAAAACAAAGAGGGAAATGACCATAAGGGGGCAGAGTAGACCCCCCTTGACCCCCTAGGTTTGATGTGGGGGCTATAAAAGGGCCCCCCGGGGCATTTAAAATATTTTTTTTTTTCGTTTTGCGCGGGGGAAGCGCCCGGTACGCGCACCGGGGAGCGGCCCGGGGAGCGTACTATGAGGAAAAAAGATGACAGTTTTTAAAAAATGAAGCCTTTATTTAGAAATTGGAGGTAGTTCTAAAAAGAACTTTTTTTTTTCTTCTTTTTGTTGTTTTATATATTTTTGTGTTTTTTGAACATTTTGTACTTTTTTTGGCTTTTCAAAACAGTTTTATATTTTTTTTGTATTTTTTTAGGGGGAGAAACAAAAAAAGGGAATTGAAACTGGCTCAACTGGAGCAAAAAAACAAAAAACCCAAATGAGCTTTACGCTTTTTTCACCATAGGCGATAAGCTTGCCACATGCAGAACAAGTGATTTTAAAATCAGCAAATCTTGGCTGAATACAAGGCATCATCTCTGATGTTTCTGGGCCCGATGAAGTGGGTTGGTTTCTTTGGGAGGTGGTCCTTGACGACTGGGGGAGGTTACTGGCCAGTTCCCTGAGCTCTGCAAGAGAAAAGTTGTTTGGGTGCTTTCGGGTCATATGACGAATCATGGTATAGTTACCAAATGAATATTTTTTGTTTGGGTTGCCCCGTGAGAGTTCTTCATTGCAGATTAGGCAAGTTACCTTGGCCGCATTCACTTTTTTCTTGCCCTCTGGGATTGAAAAAAACTCCCATACAATGTGTGGCTTGGGTTTGTGTGGGGTATTTTCTTCAGGCAGCCATCTTCTCCTCCCCTCCTCCTCTTCCTCTTCCTCCTCCTCCTCTTCTTGACCACCAATATAATCTGGAGCTGGTCCTGTTGGTGGTGGTGGTGGGGCAGATGCACCAGCTGCTGCTGAAGCCATTATTAAGATCAAAAAGGTACAGAGATGTACAAACAGGTCTTCCTCAGTCGAAGGACAAAGTCAGAATAAGGAAAAAAGGTGGGGTCTTTCGTCATTTGGAAAAAAAGCTGTCCTGAACCAATGAGAAGTGTTATTTTCAGGTCACAAGACCAGGGGATTCATCATTATGAAGCCAAAACTGTTATGAACCAATGAAAAGTGTTATTTTCAGGTCACATGACCCGACACGCTTACGCTACACGCCCCCGGGCGCGCCCGGGGGCGCGCTGCGGGTCGCGTAGCGTAAGCGCATCGGATGTTTACATTGCGCGATCGTATTCGCTCGAGTACTTGGTGCGCTTACGCCGTGCGTATCACGCGGACGCGGCTACGCGATACGTCACGATCATGTTTTCGTTCGCGATATTGGCGCTTACGGGACGCTCCCCGGAGCGCGCCCCGGGCGCTTTATAAAAGTACGCTTTTCGGGGGCGCTCCAAAGCAAAAAATAAAAAAAAAAATTGGGAAAAAATGTAGGGACTGGTAGCCCTATTCTTAAGTGGTTTTTACGAAAATTACCTTTGAAAAAATATATATTGTGCTACATTGGGCTATATATACGCCAAAATGTAGCCCAAATGTAGCCCAATGTAGCCCAAAGATGGCCACCAGAGACCAAAAAATCCAAATGTAGCCCAAATATCAGCGAGATGTAGCCCAACTGTAGCCCAATGACAGAATGTACCAGAGTGTTCTAAAGAACAACTAGAGTGCTAACAGTCTTATTTATAAAGTGAGACTTATAGTTAGGAATTAGAATTTAAAAAACGTTTGAAATTCACTGAAAAAAACATAGATTTCACACCAGTTATAGTTAGGAATTAGCATTTAAAAAACCAATGAAATTCACTGAAAAAACCATAGGTTTCACACCAGTTATAGTTAGGAATTAGCATTTAAAAAACCTATTAAATTCACTAAAAAAACCATAGGTTTCACATCAGTTATAGTTAGCTGGAAATTTTACTGACATAAAACCAATGAAATTCCACGTTATAGTTAGTTGGACTCACTATAACTTGCGCGCCTGCAATGCACTGCTGATGATGTCACATATTACATCACTCATGACATGGTCAGTGACATCACTCATGACATCACTGATGACACCATCCTTGTGACAGACTGATAGACCTCCTTTCAGTGTAATGTAACCATTGAAACACATATTCAAACAATAGAAACTAACATTTAAAAAAAAAATGGAGATACCCATACCAGTTACAATAACCAATTTAGTAATTCCACCATCTATATACACATCCACTCACACACCAACAGTTCTATATAGTCACTCATACATATTCTCACTCATCATATATAGTGATACACATATACATCCTGTTACACACCGACAGTCTTACAAAAGTTACTCACACACATACTCACACATGCAAATAAACTATTGAACATCCATTTATTTGCATATACAGCTATACATACATTAGCACATTACTTCTAAGGAAACTTACACATACTTACTCTCTTAAACAATCACTTATAGAAACACATACTTATTTAAACAGGAACTCTTTCAATCTCTCACTCTCACATATACTGACTTATATACATCAATGCTCATATATACAAGATTAAAACATATGTAGTTACTCATAAAGACACTAGTGAGACAGGCATTCACTCACTAACACACACATATACACACTCATCCACCCATACAGTCCTGCACATATGCTGTCTTCAAAACACGTGCAAACAGTGAGACAGTCACCAACCCATGCAGCCACTTATACACAAAGTGAAACACTGATACATATATTTAAATATTTAAAAATTACTCGTTAATATATGTATTCATTAAGATACACTTAATAAGGCAGTTAACCAATCAATTCTTTAAAAAAAAAAAACATCCATTTACACACTTATTTAACCATTTATATATATACACAAGATTAAAACATATGTAGTTACTCATAAAGACACTAGTGAGACAGGCATTCACTCACTAACACACACATATACACACTCATCCACCCATACAGTCCTGCACATATGCTGTCTTCAAAACACGTACAAACAGTGAGTCAGTCACCAACCCATGCAGCCACTTATACACAAAGTGAAACACTGATACATATATTTAAATATTTAAAAATTACTCGTTAATATATGTATTCATTAAGATACACTTAATAAGGCAGTTAACCAATCAATTCTTTTAAAAAAAAACATCCATTTACACACTTATTTAACCATTTATTATTCCATCGTCCTTTACAAATACAAATATAAAACATATTTATTTTTCATAAAGACACACATTCACTGGATGGTGTCATCAGTGATGTCATGAGTGATGTCACTGACCATGTCATGAGTGATGTAATATGTGATGTCATCAGCAGTGCATAGCAGGCGCGCAAGTTATAGTGAGTCCAACTAACTATAACGTGGAATTTCATTGGTTTTATGTCAGTAAAATTTCCAGCTAACTATAACTGATGTGAAACCTATGGTCTTTTTAGTGAATTTAATAGGTTTTTTAAATGGTAATTCCTAACTATAACTGGTGTGAAACCTATGGTAGGCATTCAAGAAAGATACCATAATGAGCTGTATAAATGGAGAGGAAAAGGCTTACTTAGCAAAAATGAATTTGAATTTCTAAAAACTGACTATCCTGTTACAGCGCAAATGTATCTAATCCCTAAGATACATAAAAATGATAAAGTGCCACCTGGAAGACCAATAATTTCGGCAATAGGGAGCCTATTCGAAAATACAAGTGTGTTCATTGATCACTTTCTCCAACCTGAAGTTAAAAAACTGCCAGCATATATAAAGGATACAGGAGACTTCCTGAAAAAGATCTATGATGTCAAGTGGAAAGAGAACTATGTATTCTTGACATTAGATGTCCAGGCTCTATATACCAGCATTAGGCACAAGGACGGTCGGAATGCCATAAAACATTTCTTGGGAAAAAGACCTATTAACCAGTATGAACACACCAAAATGCTACTGGAGATGACTGAGTGGTGCCTCACAAACAACACTTTTATGTTTGATAGACTGTTTTATAAACAAATCCAAGGTTCAGCGATGGGTACTTGCTTCTCCCCCAGCTATGCGAATCTGCATATGGGCTGGTGGGAGGAGCAGGTGCTTATGATACTATATGAGGAGACAATGAACGAAAATGTTGTTGTTTATAAACGTTTTATTGATGACATCTTTATTTTGTGGGACAGTAGTGTGGAGAGTGCAAGAAGCTTTACAGAACAGCTAAATGAAAATTCTTTGAATCTCAAGTTTACCTGCAATGCAAGCAGGGAGAGCATACAGTTTCTGGATGTAGAACTGTTTGTAGAGAATGATAAAATACAAACACGCACTTATCGCAAGCCCACTGCGGGCAATGCAATCCTCCACGCTAACAGCTTTCACCCGACACCACTCAAACAGTCCATCCCATACGCAGAATGTCTCAGGATGACACGCAACTGCAGCACCAGTGAAGGGTTATCAGAAGCGAAAACTAATCTCTTCACGAGATTAAAACAGAGGTGATACACTGACAAAACATGCAAGACTGCGGAATTAAAGTGCAGCACGAAAAACCGACATGACTTACTATTCCCAGAGGTGACAGAGTCTGGGGCCCAAGCACAAGAAAGACAACCACCCAGGTTAATCACAGGCTTTAATCGCCACCACGCCAACCTTCGAAAAATACTCAGAAGGCACTGGCCGTTGGTCCGAAATTATACAACCATAGGGAACTTAATGGGTGACAAACCTTTAGTGTCCTTCAGAAAAGCAAGATCCATGCGTCAGCAATTGGTTCGCAATGCCCCGGCTATACCAAAACAGAAAAACTGGCTTCAGTCACAAAAAGGTTTTAAAAAATGCACAAAATGTAAGGCCTGCAGTCATGGAAAAAATACAACAAGCATCACTGTTCCCTTCCGTAAGCAACCCTACTCCATCAGAGAACACTACACATGTAAAACGGAATATGCCGTATACGTGCTTACATGTGTTTGTGGTAAACAATATGTAGGGTCGACGATCCACCCAGTGCATGTTAGAATCTTGCAACATCTTAGGGCGATCACAAATAAGGACCCAGCCTACCCAGTAGCAAGGCATATCCACGAGATACATGGTGGAGATGCTAAAGGTCTGACTTACTTTGTCATAGACAGTATCCCAAGAAATGTAAGGGGCGGCAACCGCAAGCTTGCGCTACGCCGCCTAGAATCCAGATACATCATTTTACTGAATTCTAAGATCCCCTCAGGGCTTAATGCAGATGAAGCCCTAAATGTCCACATCTAGAGCAGCCTACCTCTACTTTCCCGAGTACCCAATAACAACTAACCAGATTGCGCCATCACTGTAAATAATTTGCACAACCTGTCACATGCAGTCAACTACACCCACAAAACACATCAACCACTACACCGGAATACTCGGTCCCCGTGTATTGTAAAAGGGTTTCCTTAAACATAAAAGAGAGAAATTGCGCACTAGCGCGGTATTTCCTCTCCACTTTTGTTTATAAACGGACGTTTGTTACAACATTAAAGGGAGGCTCACTTAGACAAACACAGTTTCAGCTTACCGGCTGCACGAGGAGGGACTGTTAACACAGCAACATGTTCTGACTCTGCCACTAGGCCAGCAAACCGATCACCGGTGAAACCGAGCCCCTTTGTACTAACCCGCTCCGCAAACCAATCACAGTCATGAGAATAACACACCTTTTCACAGACACGCCCGAACCTCAATGACGTAGGATTAATACGTAGGGTGTAATGCATGGCACTTTGACAAGTGGGAAATGTAATCTCTACAATACAGGGTTCAGCAATGTATATGATAAATAACCGAGTCTTCTGATGTATACAGTATTATGATGTATTATAAAACCCGAGTACTTCTAAAACATGATGGTAATGTTTAGATAACGTGTTAATGTACGTGACATTTGGCAATTAACTAACCCGCCAAAAGATGTAAAAGACACGAGAGTGGTCACGTAAACATGTGGGTGTAAACCAAGTCACCATGGTAACAAACCAATGCCAATTAGTGATGCTAATTATGACTCATGTGATTATGTAACATGTATATAAAGCGCAACATTCAATGGTCAGATGTTGGTGAGCAAGGCGGGAGTAGCCGCCGAAACGCGTCTGAGCAGAAGCTGATGTAAGAAATAAAAACCCTTGAACTGAGATACACGGAGTCAGCGCCTTCTTTGATGGTGAAGTTTGGTTTGGTGTCAATATATATGTATATATATACATACATACATACATACAAAACCGTTCTGTTCACTGTAAAGTTGCTGCATCACATTCACCATGACATGAGTGAAGAACATCTCTGTCACTCACTCACAATATCTATCTCTTACTATATGAGGCTAACTCCCACCATTGCCCTTCAACCCTCTCCCCCCGCAGCTTGTACAATGAGGGCACACTAGTGACAAGTGTGCACTTTACAAATGGCAGTGACAGCAACAAAGTTATAAAGAGCTCACGGATGAACACATTGGATACTGTAAAGGTGGACTTACTGAAGGGACGACAAAGATGGGTCTCTGCTGATTCCTGTTTCTGCCATCTCGATAGCTTGTTTTATTTCCAGCTTCTTATATAGAGAAACAATGCTTGATTTGGGCTGATTCTCCCGGATTAGAAGTTTTCGAATGTACTTATTATCAAACTTTTTAAACCTGTGGTGGATGGGAATAGAAAACAAGTAAGCCTGATGTGAATGATGACTTGATAGTTCAGATGTAAAATGAGTTTCAAGATTTTGTGTCATAACCGGTTGAAAAAGCCCCAAAAATATAAACTATAAACCATGTAGATAAATTAGCATAGCTTTATAGAATGTTGTTTTAGGAGTTGTGCTTGTGTGACGGGTGGCCAGCTAGGGTCATATATCCAAGCACCAAGATAATCAAAGTATCAGTACATCTCATGCAAACAACACAACTAATGTAATGTGAATGGATTCCACATGTAACCACAAAATAATCACAGTAAATCATGAAATGGAAAAAGCCAAAGTGATCTAAAAAGTCCCACAGGCTCAAAAGAATTGAAGACCCAGATTTAAACTTAAACCCTGAAGTAATAACGGGTCAGATGTATGAAAAACTGGTCACAACATATCT
Organism: Lissotriton vulgaris; assembly: GCF_964263255.1. NCBI lineage: Eukaryota > Metazoa > Chordata > Amphibia > Caudata > Salamandridae > Lissotriton > Lissotriton vulgaris. The sequence continues at coordinate 834,240,500 of NC_141696.1, read as the reverse complement.
GGATTCAGTTTTCCTTTGTAACCAGTAAAAACTTTATGAATCAACTAGTATACTAATAGGTCAGTTCACAAAATTCTTAGTCGCAGTGGGTCACGATATGACCTTCCTCATGCATATGAATGAGGTAGGTTTCAAAACATGACTATGAAAACACTTTTTTTAATGCAACTTGTCCTTACCACCTCCTTTCATGTCTCAGGAGCTTTTTTCGTTTTGTTTTTAAATGCTTTTATTTGGTTTTGTCAGTCATGACATAAGGCGCACAAACAAGTGCCCAATACAAATAAATAAAACACGTCTAGAGAACGTTTGCAATGTTTCAACTTCAGTTGTTACAATTGATATGTAACATATCGATTTGTACTTTGTAGTATTGCCTACAACTGGCCCCTTCTAGACACCGAATCAGTATCCATTTCTAATCCTATTTCAGGAGTCCGGAAACACTTTCTGAATCCTAAAGTTGGATCAATACAGCTGAAAAATAATTTTTTCCATCATACATGCTCAAATCAGAGCCTTTGCAACTGGAAACATTGGATAGTACATCTGGCCCTAAGTTACAATCCTCTGAGTAAACATGACGTACATGCCTGACTTGCTGTCTTGGCTACTGTGGTGGCTGTTGCTGAACTCCTGCTGGTAGATGTCTGAGTATGTTTAAGTCCATATGAGATTGAATGTTAAGCCTTGGAGCGGAAAAAAGATGCCCTCGTGGGCCCAAGTGGGACCAACCATTCTCAAAGTAATCCCACCAAACACAAACCCCACGCACCCTATAGGGTAATCACATTTTCAAAATCAAAATAGGACAGGCAATATAATTATAAGTAGGACTACACTTTGGCATTGACTGAGGACAAAGAAAAAGGCATGCAGTGGCATCACCTTTAACACAGAAGGACAACAGTCAATGTTCTATCCTACAGACGTTAAAGGATATATGAAAGACAAGCATATCTATTGTTGCAGTGTTTGGGGTATTTTGCTCTATTTCAGCAAGCTTTAGATTTTTTTGCGTTGTCTACTATTGTGCAAATATTTTCAGTACTGCCCTTGTTTATGAAACGTACAGGACGCAAAGAAAAAAATCACATGTCACCTGGAACATCCTGAAAGCTTTGCATTTTTTACTTTGCATTCTTAATCTTGTAATAAAGGATTTATTGTGGGATAAGTAACACTACAAGTACTAGCATACAAAGGATCAACCTTGAGGGCACTCGTTTTGAATATGCCTGCCAATTGATAAATTAAACTCCAAGAAATCTTAATTATGTGACAGGATAATGGCGGTGGTCACACTTCAGTACTCTGCTGTTAGAATAATCTGGCACTGCCTTGAACTTTCCTGGCTGCCTCAGTGATTTTGTTTACTTTAAATGATTTATTGAGAGTGAAAATGCCAATCTAGCCACAAAACAGAGGCGTTTAGTTTGGGTGAGGCAGAAGACTGCGTTTTAATAAATAAGTGAAAAGCAGACCGATATTTGTTTCTTCGAGGAGCAACAGAAATGGTAGGCATTCGTATTTTAATTTGTAATTGTTGAAAAACGAGGTAGGATCTGTGAGGCCTGCACAAATATCATGACTACATTTGTCCTTCACTAGGAACCAAACACCCAATTGTAGCGCCTGACTCTCCGAGGGTAGCGTTGTAGAGCAGTCTTAGGCTTACTCAAGGGAGGTGGTGTGGGCTAGTAATCACCATTTGCAGGTGCGCCGAAATAACACTCAATAATTGTCCAGTCTGTACTTTGCTTTATGAAAATAAGAGTACATGTATTAAACACACATACTACTCAATACTACGCACCAATTTACAAATATACATAAGTTGTTGGAATTATTTTGTGACATTGCATAACATCTCCACCCCTCCCAAAGGGGGGTGGGGGTCTAGTGATGGAGCATATGGGCTAACCTAACCAGTTTACCATACTCACCTGGGCCCATAAACTTATTTAACACTTATTTTGAACAGGTTAACCCATCACGCACTCTACCAAGTTGTGTTTACCTTCAAGGTCCTAAACCATTGACTTACCAATCCTTGTCACTGGTACCTAGAGACTTATTGGATCAAGGGAGTTCGCAAGAAAATAGGTAGCAAAATAACATTTCATGTATAAAATGACCAAAGACTCGGGAAAAAAGTTTTAAACTCTTTATCTATTGAAAAATCACAAATGTCATAATTCAAGCTTTAGCAATGAAAATTCTTTCAATCAGCAAGATAATGATTAGAAATAAACGTATGCAGTATTTCATAAGGCTGATTAAGCATTAAAATGGTAGGGAAGGTAAATAGAAGGAAACATACAATGAAAAACCCACAATCAATATTTACCTAGAGGAGTGTGAAGACCAACCCTGGCCAAGGGCTGGGATGAAGGACAGAAACCCCGAAAATGCAGACGCCAGCAAGGCAAGCAGGTGCAGATCAGAATTAGGACAGGTAGAGCCAAATTGGATCAGGACAGGACCACCAAGGACTAAGACCAGCACCTGCAGTTAAAGTTGCAATGCCTGTGTTACTCCCTCTCTTCAGCTAACAGCCAGAACCCTGGAAGAGTTATCGATTTCTCCGACAAAGTGCTCCGCCAGCACTTCAGCTTTCAAACCCTGATCTGGGTTAAGCATGGGCGGAAAATCCGTTACGCTCGCGGATTTTCGGTAAATTTGCAATCCGCGAATGCTCGCGAATTTACCGAAAATCCGCAAATTCGCACGCAGCGGATTTTTTTTTCTTGGTGATACAATTTTGCGGCGTGCGGTGTAAGTTCGCAATTGCGAACATGTAGGTGCGGCGGGCAGCAACAATCTCGCACTCGCGAAATTACAAAAATTGCAATTCTGCACAAGAAATCTACTAGCAAGCAGCATAGACCTTCTGAAAATGATGATTTTTATCAGAATAACTCCTCAGGCTGACATTTGCCTGCACTTTTTTGGATTTGAGGCCTTTTGATTTTCTTTGGATAACTTTTGGATTAGAAATCAACTTTCTCATAAAAGCTTGGTGGGGCATTACAGTTGCTGTAATGCTGTTCTGCAGAAAAACGAGTTTTGCAAAAGTGAAAGCAGGTTCAAAAGTTCAAACTCATCATTAGCAACCGTTCCCTGTAGTGCTTCCTGACAAGGGCGCCTCCAGAGTTCAGTTGCTAGTTGCAACAATTGTATGACCCTGCTCTGACCCTCACAGCAGGCTCATAGAATAGCTACAAGTAGGCCACAAAGGTCCTGGAAAAAAAATTGCACTGCAACAGAAAGCAAATTACAGATAAGGAAGCAGGTGCCAGACTGGAATTTTAAAACAGTGACACATTAATAAATCAACCCCAAATTAATTCATGTCAGTTGAAGCAGGCAGGTGTGCTTGCTTTCCCCCCCATAATCTACAGTGATGATGAACCAGAGGGTGGCATTGATGTACCAGAGGGTGGCAGGGGTGAAACAGAGGGTGCTGGGAACCTGTGATGATGAACCAGACGTAGAAACAACATAATCGTGACTGTTGCGAGCCGACATGTAAGTTCGCAATTGCGAACTGGTACAAAACCCTCGCGAACTGTCAGAAATCCTTGCGAACTGGCAGAAATCCTTGCGAACACAAAAAAAATCCGCAAATTCGCGCGAATTTTGTAGATTGCGCGACGCAAATTCGCGAACGCCAGATTCGCAAAATTCGCCCATGCTTAATCTGGGTCTCGAACCTTCTGACAGAGGGCTCCGCCAGCACCTCTGCTCTCAATCGCCTATTGAGTGCGTTGGGTCAGTGACAGGTCAGCAATTCGGACAAGTCGGACAAATTTACTAACTAAGCCTACTCTAGTTATACTATTTTTCAGGGCAGTGTACCACCCCCAATGTTGCAAATGTAAGGATTCCCAATTTCGATTGGACAAAAGGACGTGGAGAGGTCATCACACCATATCAAATTGAAACTTTTCCCTAAAATATGGAAATAACGTTCCCGCCCATCAATTTAATTTCTCATGCACTTTTATTCCACCTAGTATCAAATGTTGCAAATTTGTCATTTTATTAGTTCAGTCCAGTTTCCTCTTGCAGAGGTGAAGGGTCATTTTCCCATGATTTTCACAGTCAAGTCCGATGTTGGCACTGTTTCAATGACATAGCTTGTAGACTCAGGTGGATGACAATGCATGCGTGGTGTGGGTTTTCAAAATGGAGTTTCAGCACAACCAAGGCCCAAATGTAACATGTAAGAATAAGAAAAGAAACACATTTTAGAACAGATGAATAAATGAATGCACTGTATACTGCTTATTTCTACTCTATTTCAATTAACCCATTTTAACTATTGCATTAGAGGTTAAGCAGAACGAACAGCTGGGCAAAAGCAGCAATGCAAGCTTCTTGTATGTTAGGACACATAGCAGCCATCTTAGTTTTAATGCGAAGAAGCAAAAGTTTCCCCTCTAAAGCAGAAAGTATGTCATGTCACTTGAGTATGACAGACGCATGCGCAGTAAGAAACCCCGCGTAGCAGCAGCCATTTTAGTGCAAGCGGATTATCGTTAGTAAAAGCACCTAGACAAGCTTAACTTAGATACCTAATATGTCGTGTGGTGTAATTATTAGTACACAAAACATGTTGATTAACAAATTACTAGTTAGGCAGAGACGATTGAATCCAAGCAAGTCGCTTTACGTGCGTAACCTTGCTTCATCAATCCCCTCTTTGATGATATTTTATATCATCACCAATTATTGAAACAGATGCCAACTTTCATATTTCACCCAATTCAATTTCTTCAAACTTTCTGTTTGGTTTCTTTTCATTATTCACGTGAAAGTTTTTCACTTTCTTTATAAACTCCCATTCAGCTCTTCTAATTCAATTTCATCAATATTTCTCTTACTCCCTTTCTTATAACTGTATATGTCTTTTTGTGCTTAGGACATTTGCAACAAATTATTACTCCTCAAATCAGTAGGGCTATTCCCGCCATTGGCATCAGCATTTTACCTACAAAAGGTTTTCCTACATTAGAAAACCAAATACCCATAGAGGAGAGACCATCTATTAGTCTCTTTCATGCACTATCAACTTCCAGTGGTTTAAGTTCTTTTTCCAAATGAGTAATATTCCTTACATACTTTTTGATTTCCACACTTTTGTCAGGTATGTAAGTGCAACAATGTTGTGCTTTCAACATTCTAAAGACTGCGCCCTCTTTTGCTAATAATGTATCAAGAGCAAGTCAATTTTGTGAAACTATTGATCTGATCACAACCAATTCAGTATTGATCATCAAGAATCCTCCAGCAGTGTCAGTCGATAAGCGATCCACCATTGTCGATAATTTGCATATTCTGTGTGTGTTCAGAACCACTCCCACTGAAGGTATCAATTCACTAAATGTATCACCTACAACTTCAGCAACACTTTCTCTTTTTTATCTTGTTAGTCCATTAGTTTCTTCATTGCTTCCAGTGACTTTATTTACATGATAAACTTTTGGGAATACTATTCCGAAATAGCAACTCCCATACCAGTGATCAGGTAGTTTATAATATGCTTTGTTTCCGCATATGTAATATATGCCAGGAAATACAGGTTCGGTTCCATCTTTGAAACCCCAACCCCCAATTACCTTATAATTGTGTTCACATTCACTGGAACCAATTAATATATTGTTATAGTAACTCGTTCTCTCTCTATGGAGACAGAGTTTCCCTTTCGTTTTAAAATCCAGTAACATTGCAGCATGAGTCTTGCCATTTGGGGTAAACCCTATACTTTCGGCCCATTTAGTAACCTTGTTTTTATGTTCTTTTGCTTTTCTCTGGAAATCCTGTCTCCTTTTCTCAACTAAATTCAAAAATATTTTCTCCTGTTCATGTAAAGTGCATGTTAAATTATTCTTGTGTGCTTCAGCTATATCTATAGTACCCATTGTTAGAAAATATTCACCCATATAACGTGTTACATCACTTTTAGTATGTACAGGATTTAGGTTACCACTTGTTGGAAGTTTAGAAAATATCACATCTGAGTTAGAATAATAATACTGTAAAGGTCCTTTCTTATAAAATAAACTAGCTAAAACCCTACATGACATACCATATGTCAGGGGCAAATGATAGTAAGTAACAACCTCGTCTACAGAAGTTGTTAATTTCATACAAACATAACAATCACTTATCTCCATAGCTTCTACGTAATGTACTAAAAGGTTAGCAAATACATTTAAATGGGTTCTATTCTTAACTTTACTATAATGTAATTCTTCCTCATCTGATGCTTCTAAGTCTACCTTTTACTGTTTAATGCTAAGTGCTTTTTCGTGTGTGTCTAACTCTTCATGTGTATCTACCTTCTCATTTATATTAGTGTCATTCTGCATGTGTCTACTCATTAGATAAGGAATAGCTACTGTCAATCCTAACCATACTATGAGTATTATCACTACACTACATATGCATATTCTACAGCATGTCTTTATGCAATTTCTTTTCGATCTTTGAGTAACGCTGAAATCAGCCATTTTTGACTAAGGAGACTTAACCCCTCTTTGTAACTTTTACACAGTCTTTTGCCCTGTGTATTTTCTTTTCAGTTTGGTCTCACTTCTTCATCAGTCTGATCAGCAATTAATTTGTCATCACTTTCGTCACTTATTTCTAGGTTTTCGAAATCTTCAAGGATGATGTAGGTCCATTCAGGGCCTCTGAATTTGTTATTCAGTCTTTTTAAACGTTGACTTCTCCTTCTTGGTTGCTCTGTGGATGGTCCAGCTTGACTTGATATTTCATTTACTTGTTCTGGTTCTTCATTTATTGTTTTAAGGCAAAATTTCAGTCTTTTAACAAATCTAGGCCACTTTTCTCCTTTTCTGAGCCTTTTAGCTGGCACTGTGCTCTTACCTTCTTCAAGTGCTCTTTTATTTTCATTCAGTTGTGGCACATATATGTTGATGTTGTCTTCTGTATCCCTCTCTATCTGTCTAGGTCTAGGTCTTATTTCTGTTTCTTCTGTCTGGTTATGAATCTGGCCTTGTTCAGGTATTTACTGAATTTGATTTTGACATTGACTTGTTTCGCCGTCTTCCTGAACACTTTTTTTTTACACCTATCTAGTCCTGCTCAGGCGCTTCGTTCTCTTGATATTCTTCTGCCTGAGTCCTCGCCCTAGTACCTTTCTGTCCCTCCTCAGACTGGAGTTCTGACAGGTGTGGAAGATGTCTGAGTACATTGATCTTTCCTTATCTGGTCCTCCTCAGAATTACTATTGGCTTAGATCTCTGTAATCTGAGTACATTCTTCTAGACCTATCTCATCCTCACTCTCACTCTGTCTATATAAATAAGTTTGACTTCTTGTTCTTATGATTTCTTCAGGTATTTCGATTACTGGAATCCAATCATCCTGGCTGGTGCTCAGTTGCTCTTCATCAACTACTTCGGGATCAACTTTTTGAGACCCCTCACCCGCACAATCTTCAGCGCCTGTTTCATCAGGTTCAGTCACTCATTTAGTGTGACTGGCATGGATCCAGTGTGGAACTCCTGCGCACTATACAGCTGTGGTAGTAACCAAGATCACTTGACATGCTTTTCCCCACCTTGGTGCTAGGCAAGATTTTCGGGTAGGTTTCTTTAGCACTACCCAGTCACCTGGATTCAAGTCATGTGCTGGAGTTGATTGTCTGGTGACAGCGTCTTCCCCATCCTGGTGAGAGATAGAACACACTTGGTCAACCAGTTCTTTGCAGTACTCCACTACTAAGTCATCAGATATACTTATCAGCTTGTGTCCTGGTACCCATGACTGCCTCATTGCTCTTCCCATCAGGATTTCGTGTGGACTCAAGCCTGTGTTTCTGTCTGGAATACTTCTGAGTCCCATCAGATCAAGAGGTAAAGCAACAGGCCACTCTAATCGAGTAGATTCATACATCTTTCCCAATCTTGACTTGATTGTGCCATTCAGTTGTTCTACCACTCCAGAAGCCTCTGGTCGGTATGCACAGTGCAGTTTTTGCTCAAATTTGAATGCTTCACAGATCAGACTAAATATTTCCTCATTAAAATGTTTTCCTCGGTCTGATTCAATCGTTACTGGAAAACCGAAATGAGGAATGAGTTCCCTAAGTAGAAGTTTAGCTACTGTGATGCTATCATTTCAGCGTGTGGGTAAACTTCCACCCATTTTGAAAACAGGTAGACAATGACAAGAACATATTTCAGTCCTCTGCAAGGGGATAACTTAATAACATCAATCTGCAATCTTATGAAGGGACCTTCTGCCTTCCCAATCGTTCCAGGGCAAACTAAAGTTTTCTTTCCAGGATACATCTGGTGGCAAATTAAGCACCTACGGCAAAGCGCTTCTGCTATGTTCCTGAATTTTGCATTGAACCAAGTCTGTCTAAACAATCTTATCATCGCATCTCGCCCCAAATGTGCATCTCCGTGGTACATCCTAACCATAGGAGAAAGCATACAGTCTGGTAACACAGGCCTACCAACGAGATAAACAATGACTCCATCTTCAGCCCTTCTTTGACAGCCTATCTCTACTCACTCTTCCCTTTCCTTCTGTTCTGCTTCATTCTGTAATTCTCTCACTTCCTCCCACATACTCACACCTTCAAGCACCATAATTTGGCAGCTGTTTCCACATGCATCAACTTTCTTGTTTATTACCATTTTGAATTTCGCACAATGTTGAGCTAATTGGTCAGCATATCTGTTACCAGCTGTCACTTTGTCATTTCCAGATTGGTGAGCAGCACACTTGACCACAGCCACTTCTGTTGGTAATTGAATTGCTTCTAGCAACTCTTTTACATAATGACCATTTTTAATGGAAGTACCTGAAGAAGTCAGAAACTCCCTTTGCATCCAAAGTTGGCCAAAGTCGTGCACAACCCCGCAACCATACTGGCTATCAGCGTAAATGGTTACTTTCCAATTTTTCCCAAATTTGCAAGCTTTTGTCAATGCAACCAATTCAGCGACTTGTGCACGCTTGACTCCAGGTAAATAGGATGCTTCAACTGGACCTCCCAAGGTGCACACTGCATAGGCAGCACTCAACCTTCCTTCCTCATGTCTCATGCATGAGCCATCTACAAATAGCTCATATTCTGAATGTATTAATGGTTCTTCTCTTATGTCTGGTCGATGTTTAGTACTGTATTCAGTCAAGTTGATACAATCATGTTCAACTTCTTCCTTCACTTCTGCAAAATGTAAATACGGTAACAATGTTGCTGGGTTCAAAATATTATACCTCGCTATGGTTACATTTCCTGCTCCTACTAGAATCCGCTCATATTTTGTCAACCGACTAGGAGTTAAGTACTGAGTTTTGGTTTGTGTTAATAAAATCACAACTGCATGTGGGACGTACACAGTCACTTGATGTCCCATAATAATGGACTCACTTTGCTCAAGGCTCATGCAAGCTGCAGTTACTGCTTTCAGACATCCGCGCAACGCTGATGCCACTGGATCCAGCATGGAAGAAAAATATGCCACAGGAAGTCTCATCAGACCCTGTGTTTGAGTCAGGACTGAAAGTGCACAATAATCCCATGTATCACAGAACAGTGCAAAGTCTTTTGAATAATCAGGCATTCCTAATACTGGTGCTGTGCATAAACATTCTCATAATTTCAGAAATGCAGTCATGCTTTCGTCATCCCATTCTACTGGGTCCTTTGCTCTTTTCTCATCTGTATCAATGGTTTTGCTAGGACTGCACATCCCACAATCCACTGCCACTGCCTGCAATAACCTACACCTCCAACAAACATCCTGATCTCTTTTTGAGTTTGAGGTAGATTCATGTTTTTGATTATTCTGATTCTTTCTGAGGTAACCCTGCTGGGTTTGGCACGGCAATCTTATTAATTTTGCGGAGGTCCTGTACGACCCTGTACTTTTTGCTTGGTTTCTTTATCCCAATTATCGGTGAATTGCATGGACTGCTCATTATTTCTTGCAAAATTCCTGTTTCAACCAAACATTTATTTAGTCTGCAACTCCTGCTTTTACTTCTGGGCTCATTTTGTACTGTCGAATGTTTGGGTAAATTGCACCTTCTTTTACTGTTACTTTTATTGGATCAACATTTGCCACTAATCCTACATCTTTTTCTGTAAAATCCCACACAACAGGATTTACTGTATGTTGTAACTCATTTGGTATGTCTTCTATAGTCAGCCTTTTATTTTCAGTTTCTGGTTTTGCTAATATCAGTTTCTAAATTCCATCTTCATCTGGGGTTTGAATTTCAACACCACTTGGGGTACAAAAGATAATGCAATTCATCTTGCACAGTAAGTCTCTACCCAGCAGATTCACTGGGCTAGAATCACACACGACAAACGTATGTATTTCTTTAAAGTTGCCTAATCTGACTTCCCATGGCTCTGTAACTGGGGTACTAATTTGTTTATTAGAAACGCCCACTACTTGGATCACTTCTCCCGAGAGAGGTAGGTTTGGAACGTCTGCTGTTCTCACAGTAGAACGGGTAGCACCAGTGTCCAATAAAAAGGTAACATCATTTCCCTCAACTTTTCCCTCAATATATGGACCAGACTGATCTACCGGCAAGGATGCGCCAAGTACGCATTCCTTGTCCTCCTCTCTCAGGCACCGTCAATCAGTATCTTCGTCAAAGAATGTGTCCTCAAAAGAAATTGTGGTGTCACTGTATCCCTCCTACCACTTCCCTCCCAATCTGTGGTTTCCACACAGTGGTTTGCTCTGCTCCCTGAATTTGGCATAGGTGCAAATGGGCAACTGGTTTTGTATGACCTTCCACTGTTGTTTCTTTGACACCTCATTCTGCATCTGTGGATTCAAATGATTATTTTGCAGAGTGTCATTATTCAATACAGCTTTACACTCGTTCTTACAATGCCCCAATTTTCCGCACCCGTGACATGGAAATTTCTTTTTGGCTTCCTCTCTGTTGAATTTTGCTCTCGGTTTGCCCCCATTACTATCTCCTTGAACCTGATAATGTTTAATTTGACTTAACTGGAGTTCCTGTTGCTCTGCCAATTTTACCTGTGCCCACATTACCTTTTCCTCCAAATTCTTTCTCTTATTTCCCAGTTCATCTTCACAATATTTTGCGTATTTTAAGATTTCATCGATAGGTTTGGCTTGCCAACAAATTTTATGATCTTTTATCCATTGTTAAAATTCTAGTTTTAAGCCTAGCACAAACCGATAGATGAAATGTGTCATGTCCTTTATGTCAATGTTTTGTAATCCACTATACTGTTTAAAGATCTGTAAAAGACGTTCATATTATGCATGCACAGATCCGGCCTCACTCTGAGAATTTCTGTCTATTTTAGTCCAATCAGTTTCTTTCAGGGGTACTTTCCCTTTTAGGTACAATATTACTAGATTGTACTTCTTCATTACGTCTTCTAATGGGGCTACCGTCTTTGGGTCTCTAGGGTACTCATCATTGGGCCAATCAACAGCTATTTTACATTCTGTCCATAAATCTACAGGAACAACAATATCAAATAACCCATCGAGATCTTTTAACAAAACCTTTGAGACCTTTACAAATCTTTCAACTTGTCTGTAACATTCTACAGGTTTTCCTCGTAATTTTGGAAGGTCATTTGTAAATGACAAAATATCCTGTCGGAACCATGGAACATGTACATAACCTCCACCTGGCACTTCTCTCAATGGATATAGTTTTTCTACATTTTCTGGTTCTTTTAGCAAATATTGAGATGCATTCTGTTTTGCTTGAGCTTCTTCCTTCTTCTTTGCCCACCTAGTTTTCCATCTATCTATGTCACCCCATTTCTGCAATAACAACATAAGCTCCTTAATTTGTACTTTTCTACCTGACACATTCATATTTTCCAAATCGTTGGCAGTAAATTCAACTCTGTAAGGTTTTTGTAATACTTTTGACTTGCCAATGTCAATTTCCATGACCAGGGCAGTGTTCATTAATTTCTCATGAAACACTCTTGTATTTCTAGTAATGCTTTTACATATAAATAACAACGCATCTTCACCGAATGTATTTAACCTGTCCAATCCCACATTTCCAGCAATCATTTCTTCCAATTCGACTCTCAATTTGAATATAGCCAATATTTTTGACGGTGTTGCTTTTGGCTTTTCTATTTCTCGGGACCATCTCTCTATTTCTTCTGGGGTAACTATGGTGGCATTTATAGTACCTGTGGGTTATTCCATCCGTACTTCTCTAGAACTTCCAGGAGTACTCTTTCTATTTGAACTTCTCTCAGGCTCTCTTATAGGTAAATCCATAAGGAAAATTACTGACTCACATTCACTTGCTTGATCATCCACTTTTAATGTCGCTTTTCTTGGCTGTACTACAGGTGTAGCTATAACAGGAGTTTTAAGACTGGACTGTTTATCTCCATATAGGGGAACAACTGGCCCAATAGTTACTGGAATTGTCAAGGCTTCAGAACTCGTGTTTAATTGGGAAATCTCCTTAAATAACTCAGTTCTTTGTTTTTCTAATACTTCTTTTTCTTTCTCTTGTGACACTTTTTCTAACGATTTCCCATGTAATATTTGTGGGACTAAAGGTGGATTAAAAAATGGAGCTCTCGGATTAACTGTGCTAGATTCTTCACGGTTAGGTGGTGGATTCTTCATTAACAAATCCTCCAAATAATCATCATCTGAATCACCACTAGTCATCAAATGTCTTGTTTTCTCTGTACATTTATTTCCTGATATGTCTTTTAATTCCCGCACAGGGTATAACCCTTCCACTAGCATTGATTGTCTCCACTGTTTTATTTGCTTATCTCTTGTCTCTTTTGGAAAACGGGAATATAACTTACTCCAATTTTTGTTACTTCTGGGTCTATCTCGCTCAAAAGCCTCAGTTTCCCATTCCTCTAATGCCTTACATTGCGTTAATCTTGGTCTGGGATCTAATTCATTTATGCGGGTTCTTAGATTGTACAAAATTCTACCATTGAAGCTACCATTTTCAGGGAAAGCTAAAACACCATCATCTTTAGTATATTCAATCCAATTTTCTAGCCACACACACGTGTGGTAGCCCCTTTCAACCATCATATATGATGCGGGCGTATTTGGTGGTGGAATAATAATCCCTTCTCTAGTTTTAATCACTTTATCTTTCTTGAAGAAATGTTAAACATTCTTTAGAAATGACATTTTTCTCTTTTCTCTGTACATGATATAAGGTCTTCCTCTAATGTACTGTTCCTGCGCAAACCCTAAATATTTACTATCAGGTCTGTTTCCTTCAATTAGACCTATATGCCACATATATTTCGAGTCAAAACCTTTGCGACAACACTCACTTTGTTTACAAATTGCTTCCAATACCAGCGTGTTTCTTAATTTTCAATGACCAATCAAAATATCGAGTTCAAATAGTTTCAACCAATGATTGCGCAGCTTTTCCCATGAGACGAGTTCTCACGCTCCTGTACTCACCCCTCCTTTACAAATACTACCTTTGCTACACACCCGCTGTCTCAACCAATACCAGCGCGGCTCTCAGTAACGTCAGCGCAGCACCACGACTGACTCCCTCCTTTGCAAGGTAATATGAAAACTTAATTTCTTTTCACTTTTAAATGCGATTTTTTTCATTAATCAACTACGTAAAAACATTTGCCACTGTACCTGAGTGACTAATTCAAATGAAAGATCATTTTCACTCACTGCGAGTAAATCCCTTCCGCTTACTCTTCATACACTACGAGTAGATCCCTTCCGCCTACCCTTCACACAAGCATTAGAGAACCTGCTACATCCCTGTACTTACCTTTCCTGGGTTATTTATAAGACCAAAGTTTCACCATTGAACTCCTTTGCTGTCAATCAAGCTGAGAAGAACCTGCTACTCCTTCCGTGTGACCCTTTCTAGGGGATATCACACTAAATGTTTTGCCAGCGAACTCTTTGCTATCAATTATTCACACATTTATACAGAAAATCCTAAACAGTGTTTCCGGTTTAACTAAACATGCACTTAATTCCTACAGGTAAGTGACCTCACTACAGCGTGGCTTCCATTTACCACCTGCTTCTCTGCCCCCGGGGATTCCAAACAAAACAAAAAACAGGTACGAACAATTTTGGTTAATACATAAAATACAATTTCAATATACAAAACAATTTATCAATCAATAATCAATGCATAACTAACTAACTACCTATCTTAACTAAACCCTAACCGACTTGCTGCTACCAAATAAACTGATGGAGCACGTGGGTTAACCTAACCAGTTTACCATACTCACCTGGGCCCATACACTTATTTAACACTTTTTTTGAACAGGTTAACCCTCAACCAAGTCGTGTTTACCTTCAAGGTCCTATACCATTGAATTACCAAACCTTGGCACTGGTACCTAGAGACCTATTGGATCAAGGGAGTTAGCAAGAAAATAGGTAGCAAAATATTATTTCATGTATAAATTGACCACAGACTCGGGGAAAAAAGTTTTAAACTCTTTATCTGTTGAAAATTCATAAATGTCATAATCCAAGCTTTAGTGTTGAAAATTCTTTCAATTAGCAAGATAATGATTAGAAATAAACGTATGCAGTATTTCATAAGGCTGATTAAGCATTAAAACGGAAGGGAAGGTAAAGAGAAGGAAACAATACAATGACAAACCCACAATCAATATTTACCTAGAGGAGTGTGAAGACCAACCCTGGCCACAGGCTGGGATAAAGGACAGAAACCCCGTAAAGGCAGACGCCAGCAGGGCAAGCAGGTGCAGATCAGAATCAGGACAGGTACAGCCAAATTGGATCAGGACAGGACCACCAAGGGCTAAGACCAGCACCCGCAGTTAAAGTTGCAACGCATGCATTACTCCCTCTCTGCAGCTAACAGCCAGAACCCTGGAAGAGTTATCGATTTCTCCGACAAAGTGCTCCGCCAGCACTTCATCTTTCAAACCCTGATCTGGGTCTCAAACCTTCTGACAGAGGGCTCCGCCAGCACCTCTGCTCTCGATCGCCTATTGAGTGCGTTGGGTCAGTAACAGGCCAGCTATTCGGACAAGTCGGACAATTTTACTAACTAAGCCTACTCTAATTATACTATTTTTCAGGGCAGTGTACCACC
Source organism: Lissotriton vulgaris (assembly GCF_964263255.1). Classification (NCBI taxonomy): domain Eukaryota; kingdom Metazoa; phylum Chordata; class Amphibia; order Caudata; family Salamandridae; genus Lissotriton; species Lissotriton vulgaris. The sequence continues at coordinate 834,225,368 of NC_141696.1, read as the reverse complement.
CCCAATGTTGAAAATGTAAGGATTCCCAATTTCAATTGGAGAAAAGGACATGGAGAGGTCATCACACCATATCAAATTGAAACATTTCCCAAAATATGGAAATTAACGTTCCTGCCTATTAATTTTATTTCTCATGTAATTTTATTCCAAACAGTCAAGTCCGATGTTGGCACTGTTTGAATGCCATAGCTAATAGACTCGGGTGGAAGACAACGCATGCGTGGTGTGGGTTTTCAAAATGGAGTTTCAGCACATCCCAGGCCCAAATGTAACATGTAAGAATAAGAAAAGAAACACATTTTAGAACAGATGAATAAATGAATGCACTGTATACCGCTTATTTCTACTCTATTTCCATTAACCCATTTTAACTAATTCATTAGAGTTTAGGTAGAACGAACAGCTGGGCAAAAGCAGCAATGCAAGCTTCTTGCATGTTAGGACACATAGTAGCCATCTTAGTTTTAATGCGCAGAAGCAAAACTTTTCCCTCCAAAGCAGAAAGTACGTCATGTCATGTGAGTATGACAGACGCAAGCGCAGTAAGAAACTCTGCGCAGGAGCAGCCATTTTAGTGCAAGCGGATTATCGTTAGTAAAAGCACATAGACAAGCTTCACTTAGATACCTATTATATTGTGTGGTGTAATTATTAGTACACAAAACATGTTGATTAACAAATTACTAGCTAGGCAGAGATGATTGAATCCAAGCAAGTCGCTTTACGTGCGTAACCTTGTTTCATCACTAGTACCACCACTCTCATGTATGCACATCATCTTGACCCCTAATGCAGTTAGTTGAACATATCCAGAAGCGAGGGCCCTGCGCCCTGGCACCATCCCAGTGGCGACCCACTCCATTACCTCAACGCGCATAAAAAATGGGTACACCTGCCTTGGTTTTTTGAAAAAACATTTTACAACATTTTATAGGCACTAATCACAATGTTTCACTTGTATTTAACCTGTACCTCATCATATCCACAACAGGACAACCTTGTATCACAAAATATATTTTTTCTTTTACTTTTTCTTTTAAACGATTGGAATCCGATACTCTTATTTTCTTATATACATATTGTGTATCTCAATTCTTTTATAAAAAACAGTAAATGCACATTTTTTTCCAGACAGATATCTGTTCAGTTCATTGACATTTTCTTTTTTGAGTGCTTGACCTTGATTGATTATGGTTGAATGCAGATTATAGGATACATAGGTTACTTAAAACTTTTGCATCTATAAAATTTCTTTTGTTCAGATATATGTACATTTTGTTTCCTCCAAAAATGGCATAATTTAACACTTTATATTGGCGGATTGCGTTACACGCGTTTCGGCTTGCGCCTGCCTCAGGACTCCGTCATGTGAATCTTTGGTCTTATGTCTTTAATCTATCTTGTTCTTTGTTGCTGTACCATGTTCTCTTGACTTTCTTGGTATGTAAGCTGTTATAAGACTTTCAATTCTTAGTCCTTTTTCTGATTGTATGCGAGGTTTTTCTTAACTTGGAAAATCACTTCTTCCATTAAATATTGTATCTGTACGATTATTACACTCTTTAGTTTTTTGCCGATTTTTATATTGTTTCTTTCACACTCAGATGTGTGATGATGCCTTACTCTTATTTTTCTTATTCTTCTTAGTCTGGATCTATTTATTTATAGAGTTGGCATGACAAACTCTGTTTCATCTCTCAGGGTAATCAATTCCAATATTGATAATTTCTTAACCTCAGCTTTTTCTTTCAGCCGTTTGGGTGCCCTTTACGTATCTTGTAAAAATCCAGGCAGCCCATAGTGTCAGAACCACCTTCTAACACAGTAATACACATTGTTTGCAATCTTTTACAAAAAAGAAAGCAATCACGATCTATATGTCAACTAAAAATAGCTGAATTGATTGTTCAAACCTTTGTTACTAATTGTTTGGCAATATACCCTACAGAAATGAAGAGATTGTAGACCATTATGCAACCTAATTCTACAGCTCTTCAGTAAAGTGTTTATGAATATAGACGGCTGACCAACAAATTCCTTCTCCCTGAAATCCCACTGTACCTCTTAAATGAGGGTGATCCAACGCATCAGTTGTGACATAGTGAGGGTTCAATGAGACCATATATAGGCAAGGAACATGGGACCTGTGGTATTCTCCTCTCGTGCGCAGCTCGTAATGTGACATTTTGTGTGTGGTGAAAAGGAGAATTTCACTGTTGGAATGTTGAGGTGGAACGTGAAAGATCGCTGTGAAGGTTAGAGGAATGGAGTAGGCGAGTTAGAGCAGGCTGAGTGTTAATTAAATATACTCTCCTCTTATAACTTAACTTGTGTGTTGAGAGCGTAATTATTAGATCTTCACAGGCCCATCTTCTCAAACTTGGTAGTAAAATAGTATACAAATACAGCTGTAATTGGAGCCAAGAGGATCACTAACACCTCATGGCCTGCTACACTTTCGGTAAAAATGCTCCAGTTGTTCATGCCTATGCTCTTCAGGGCCGGACTGGCCATAGCAGGCACTGGGCGTTTTCCCGGTAGACTGGAAGGGTGGGGCTGGATTTGTGACTTGTGTTTTGCCGCTGTGTTGCAATATCGGCTCCCTGTAACAAAAGCAGTAGCAGGGGTGCTAAAGCGGTGCTGAGGCCGCAGCCCTGCTTCTAACTAACACCCCCTGCACCCATAACCCGTTCCGCACCCTCCACCTTCCCCTGGCCGGTCCATGTGAATTGCCAGGGCTGGTTTGTGTTCCGAGTCCGACCCTTATTCTCTTCCATTCGTCGTCATACACTGAAAGAGAGAGGAGTGAAGAGAGAGCAAGCAAGACATTCAGACATTTTACTGTAAGTAACGCGCATGCTCACCCGAGACTCCCTCTAAAAGCGGAACAGGTATTTTTGAGAAGCATAGATAAGAAGGTTCACCCATCCACTGAAGTAAGCTGTTGGAGGGTTTGGATGTGAACTTGAAATTATATTAAAACAACCTCCCATTAGCATGGCAACCTAATACCACTGCTTGGAAATAACTGCAGCTACCTGCACATTGCCTTTATCTTTATTTAAACTTTTATGTGCCTTGGTTGCTCATTTTATGTTGCACTCTTCTTCGGTATTAACACTCACAGCACAAAAACTTTCTGGCAGATATATATTGTCAAAATGCTACTGGAGATGAACAATAAAGAGGCATTCTCACTTGGCAGCAGAGCACCAGTGCTCTCCAGAGCCTTGGAAGTGGCATAACAAAGGCCCCCGCAGAATAGTGGTGGGGGCGATCTCCAGGGCCCCACCTCAGAATAGTATCCTGGCCCGAGAGTGCTTGAGTAAGTCCGAAGGTGTAAATGTATGTATGTAAATGTATTGGCATTTATATAGCGCACTACTTACCCGTAGGGTCCCAAGGCGCTTCGACCGCTGCGAAACCCTTCCTGGCTTCCCTGAGAGATGGTCCCTTAATGGGTATCTCCAGGGTGAGACCAGGCATCCCCGGCTGTCTGGTGGGGCCGTTAGTGAAGATGAGGCAAGCTAATGCCCAGAGTTGCCGAGTGTGATCGCTGATCAGAGTGCGCACCGAGGCGAGAGAATTATCGAGTCCGCTGACCCTGGTCCAGAAACCTGCCGCGCCGGGAATCGAACCCTGGTCCCGGGCCGTCCTCTGCCCTCGGGTCTGCCGCCTCTAACCAGTGAGCCACACTACTTCACTGGTGGGTCCTCTATGTGCTTTGCAGGGGAGCCCCCTCAGGTTTTGTTACGCCACTGAGCCTTGGCATCCTTCTCAGTGGTGCATTCCTTCAGCGGAGTGGACTGGTGTAGGGGAAAACTAGAATAGGACTACGGGACCATCATCGGACAATGCTAGGCACAAAAAGGATTGAACCAGGAAGGATTGATGGACAGAATCCTTAAAGCAGAGCAAGGCTGAAAAGTGTAAACATCCCCAAAATACCATTAACCGGGATAGACTTTAAAGGATGTTTCCAACAAACCAATTGCTGAAGGGAATTCCGTCACCAAGCCAATAGGTAGAGTTCTGACCCAAAGCCCCTTTCTTATATTGTTTTATGTTATTTTTTTATGGTGACACGAGGTCTGCAACAGCTAAAGCTATCTTGCCAAACCTAAAAATGTGCGTGCTCAATGCCACTGCCATGTGTTGGTGCTGTTTAACTCTATAAATAGTCACATTCAATGGAAAAGTACAGATAACCCTGAAAAAATGTAGATGTGCCAATCTTACATATGTGTTCAGGTTACTCTGCAGTCCCATACCCAATGTTTGAAAATATTGAAAGGCCAATAATTGAAAAGGAACCAGCACAGTGCAGCCAATGCTACATAATGTATAAGTGGGCAGGCCTTGGGCTCACTCACATATTGGAAACTCAGTGGTGTCTGTCATACAAGCTAGGAAGAGAACACCAAAAAAGGAATTCAGTCCCCACAACCACTTGCCTGTCGAGGACTGGCTTGTTGGGAGTTACCACCATATCTTTTACCCTTCACCGGCCAGGTGTAAAAAAAATCGTTCCCAAGGGGCTATAAAGAATATGTGCCCCCTTTCAAAGCACTGATTAGCCTTTCCACCAGGCCCTTGGAATAAAAAAGTCTTTCAAAATGTCATATATAAACACGATGGGGTTTTAGGTCAGCACTGTTTATTCCATGATCTAAGTGTCATTCATATTGTGCTTCCACCCACAAACATATGTAGCATGAGGCAATGGGTCAGCACTTCATCCGTTAGCTCTATCGCATTACGAGTCGTAAATTTGCTTGATCCCATATGCACATTTGCCATTGAGTGGCAGGGTTTTGTTTTTCAATTGCTTCCTTTTAGTTCTTGAATTTTTCAAATATTGTTATCTTTCCTAATGTTTCAAAGTTATACATTCTATGACATACATTGGCACAAAATAAATGCATTAAAAAACAAATGCAGAGCCATACTTTTTTGTTTTTAGGTCTCGGATCTAGACGGTGTGCACTCGCTGTCTCGAACCAAGACATGCTGTAGCTACATTGTGGGATAACAGCCCGCCCAAAGGCTTCCCATTTGCTGGCCCCATCTTTGCTGCATTTTTTTGTACTCCCCATTTGTCAAGGGAATGCATACGTAACGCCTTTTCAAGTGTTTAGCCCTCCCTGTGCGCACCGCCAAACTACATTTAAAGTAGGGCATTGTTTTGGGACTACTTTTTTATTTTTCGGGACAGTGTTGTCACTTCCTACCACACCCTAAAGTGGCACAATGTAGGCTTTTGATAAAGAAAAGTGGTCTTTATCTCAAACAATCACAGAAACTGGCTTTGGTAATTTGATGTACAATATGAGTCGAGAATAAGATTATGTCTATTCTATGACTTTTCCCGAAGTCAAAGTTTCCTGAAAGGTATGCCAGAACATATACGCCACATTTGATAATGTTGACGTCTCACTGGAAGCGTCATGCAAAATCTCTTTGCCGTTTAAGAATTCTTAGTTGCTCCTACTGTCAAATGGTATACAACGCATTTTAAGAGGGAGTCTTCTTAGGATGCATATACCTAGAAGTTAGGAAGGCTTTTGCTTTCATGCAGGCTTAGTTACATGAATTGCATCCAAATATCCTTAGTTTTGATCAGTACAGAGATACCACATATGAGAGTTTGGGGGGGGGGGGGGGGGGGGGGGGAGGCCGGGCGGCGACGAGTCCATCGAAAGGCACAATAACAGAGCAGACTTGTAATGGATAGCTGCCTTCCATATATTTGCCATCCTTTAAAATAAAGCTGATGAGATTCTTAGGGTGCACATACCTAGTAGGGTCATTTAGGCTTTTGCTTTCATGCAAGTTTAGTTGCACGCATTACATACAAATATCCCTTGTTTTGATCAGTTTGGCGATGCCACGTATGAGAGTTTGGGAGTGGTGAGGACACTGGGGCAGCGACGAGTCCGTCGAAAGGCACAATAACATAGAAGGCATGTAATGGATAGCTGCCTCCTGTACATTTGCCATCCCTTTAAAACAAAACTGACGAGATTAATTTGCATACATTAAGGTTTCAGTATAAAACTAGCCTCAACATTTCCAAACAGAGGAAAGAGGCCAGCCTTTTTAAAGAGGCCAGCCTCTTTAAAAAGCCACTAGGTTTGGAAGAGAGTAAGCCACATGAGCAGAGTTTTGTTTCCATCATCAGTCTTAACCAAGAGAAAAAAATTACGAGGGGCAGAAAAGGGTGACATGGGGAGAAAAAGACAGGAAACAGTGGCAACCTGCAGAGTAAGACAGACAAGAACTGTAGGGTCACATTCAGGGATGGATTTACCATGTTTGCATAAATGCCCCTGGTTGCCTTACTAGGCTCCTGGCTGTGCGCATTTCTTCTTTTGTTTACCCACTTCACACTCATCAATGCTAGCTCGTAGCATAGCAGGAAAGGGAGACTTGGTGTCTGGAAAAAATTCTAGTACAATTTTACCAAGCAATCCATTCTCTTGGGGGAGAGGAGGTGGCATAACATTCTGACCAGCTGTCTTTAGAGAATGGAGAACCAGGTTCGAGTCATGGTATCAGCTAAACATGCTGTGATTCTGGGGAAATCATATAATGTTCCGGTGGCTGCCAAAAATTCATGTGTCTTTGTGTAATGTAACTGCATTTAAACATATGCAGCAGGCATGGTAGGGCATTGTTTTGGGACTACTTTTTATTTTTTGAGACTGTGTTCTCACTTCCAATCTTACTCTATACAATGTAACATGCTACCTAGGTACACAGGCTCTTCAGTGACACACACATGGGCAGTAAACGCTATATAAATGTTGCTATACAATAGACAACCCGGTCTTTAGGTTGGAGCTCTCTGGGTGGTTTGTTGATGCACAACTGCATATTTGTGCTCCATTCTGCAATGTGGGGATGCACAGAGGTTTTGGAGCAGAATGACACTGCAGCATTATGCTGTGCACCTCTTTTAACTAGCAGTTTTTGTCATATTTTTGGTCTAGAAAAGAGCTACCCCACTTATTATGTAAGTGCAACAACCCACTTCACCACTTCCCCTTTGGGGAAGAGGCAGATCCTCCTCCTCTGGTGATGACAAACTCCACCTCCCCTACTGTCGCGCACAAGCATCTCTTCCACGTATGTTCCACACCAGGCGTCCTCATTACAACCGGACAGGCTCCAGCAGCCCCTCTTCAAAGTCCTCCTCAACCATTACTCCTGCAGCACACCTGTCCATCGACACAGAAGTAGGACTACAGGGCTGAACATCCCGAAGGCCTTTCAGCATGTACTACACAAGCTGCTCCAGCTTTGATAACTGCTGAAACACATACTAATACCGCACCCATCTTGGAGACCACATTCAAGAACACAATACCAAAGGGGATGATTGACAGAGCGTTTGAGAAAATCAAACACCCCCAGTCACCTGATCTGGGTTCAATCCATCATCATTTTTTAGCCCACTCCACTACCCCAGTTCAGACATGGCCATATGCAAATCAGTCTGACCCCGTGCCTCATGGGAACAGTCCAGACCAACCTGCCAAGCCATGTCTTCTCAGGATCGGAAACAAGCATCCTGGGACCGGTTTCTGGCTATTCAGCCATCATCAGCCAGGCTAGCTTGAATCCAGTGGCAAAGTGAGCAAGGGACCCACGTCTGGGCATACCCTGCCAACTTAGGGCGAACAAAGCGATACCAAAGGGGATGATGGATGGAGCGTTTGAGCAAATCAAACACTCACCCCCTGTCAACTGATCTCGGTTTAATCCATCATCATTCTTTAGCCCACTCCATATCCCCTACTGTCGCGCACAAGTATCCCTTCCATGTATGTTCCACACCAGGCATCCTCATTACAACCGGACAGGTTCCTGCAGCCACTCTTCAAAGTCCTCATCAACTATTACTCCTGTAGAAAACCTGTGCATAGACACAGAAGTAGGACGACAGGGCTGAACAGCCTGAAGGCCTTTCAGCATGTACTACACAAGCTGCTCCAGCTTTGATAAGTGCTGAAACACATACTAATACCGCACCCATCTTGGAGACCACATTAAAGAACGCAGCAGATAACAATACACTATGGCTGTCAAGCAATGCCTAATGCTGGCTAAAATCTTCAACAATTAACATATTACTTTTCTCTTACTACATATTTAATTGATAATAGAAACCATTTTGAGGAAATGCAGTATGACAGAAGTCTGAAACTGCATAATGCATGAAAAAGTACATCATTCATAGACTGGATTTCTGTGTGGTCTTCCATAGAAAATGTGTTGGTATTTAATCCTATGCGACCTTAACCATTGACAACGCCAATAGCTCAGAGCTCCGCCATTGCCAAGATCTATTGACTTTGCCAATGCTTGTTAGGTTCATGTTTCATAGTGAAAAAAAATTCTTTCATTTCAGTAAGGCACACTGAAACAGGGCGACATGGCTGGTTCATCACATGTAGGTGTAGTGCATGTTTCAATCACAAATACTGAAATCAGCACAGGCAGCAGTGTAAGCGTGTTCACCTATACACAGAATAGGTCACATTCACCAGCAAAGGAGGCTTCCCTCACAATGTGCTGGTAAAACAGATCACAGAAGTGCATGCTTCTCCCACAGAGTGCGAAGCACAGATAGAAACAGCTCATGCTTCCCTCACACAGTGCATGTATAAAGCTATCTGTAAATGGCCAAGCTTCTCTCACGCACAGTGCACAAGCACAGTTAGCAGCATTCCAACTTTTCCTCACAAACACATGCAGCACTGGCAAGTACAGTTCATGCTATACCCAGCAGTCAAGAGGAACATATTCCACAAAGCACCAAAGTGATGCTGGTCGGAACCCTACTTAGTTTACTCCTTCAGGGGAGGAAGTAAATAGATTAGAAAACAGAGGGCAGATTTACTACTTCTGGCGCATCTCTGCTAATCAGCAGGGATGCGCCAGAAGAGTTGCGATGCATCTGCCCACCCGTGTGCCTCCACTGATGTGCCGCATTTAGAATGCGGTGCATCGTGGCGCATCCCCCGTCGGAAAGGCGGCGCATTGCTGGAGTTGTGTGGCAAGCGCGACGCAGCTCCAGCAAGGCTCAGGGGTGCCCTATCCCAAACATGCTGCGTCAATCCTTATGCCTGCTTCAAGCAGGCGCAGGGTTTTGACGCAGCATGGCCTTAAAAGTGACTGAGTGAAATCCTGGGATATATGACGTTACCACGCGTACTTTTAGCACGCATACCATTACCACGGATTTTTTACAACGCAGGTCATGTTACAACGGATACCCTTACATCGCAATACACTACAATGCACATACTATTACAACGCATACCATTACAACGTAAGTATAGGTAAGTATATATATTTTTTAAAAAAATATGTTGGTAATATTTAATTTAATTATTCATTATTATATTTTAAATAATTATTTTTTTAATATTTAATTTAATTATTCATTATTATTTCATCAATAAATAATTATATTAATGAAAGTATTTTTAATTGTAATTTTTTTAAATATATATTAAAAATACCCCTGTACCCCAAAACCCATACCCAACCCTAAAACCTAAAAATACCCCTGTACCCCAAAACCCATACCCAACCCTAAAACCTAAAAATACCCCTGTACCCCAAAACCTAAACCCAGCCCTAAAACTTAAAAATACCCCTGTACCCCAAAACCCAAACCCAACCCTAAAAATACCCCTGTACCCCAAAACCCAAACCCAACCCTAAAACCTAAAAATACCCCTGTACCCCAAAACCCAAACCCAGCCCTAAAACCTAAAAATACCCCTGTACCCCAAAACCTATACCCAACCCTAAAACCTAAAAATGCCCCTGTACCCCAAAACCCAAACCCAGCCCTAAAACCTAAAAATACCCCTGTACCCCAAAACCCAAACCCAGCCCTAAAACCTAAAAATACCCCTGTACCCCAAAACCCAAACCCAGCCCTAAAACCTAAAAATACCCCTGTACCCCAAAACCCAAACCCAACCCTAAAACCTAAAAATACCCCTGTACCCCAAAACCCAAACCCAACCCTAAAACCTAAAAATACCCCTGTACCCCAAAACCCAAACCCAGCCCTAAAACCTAAAAATTCCCCTTTACCCCAAAACCCAAACCCAGCCCTAAAACCTAAAAATACCCCTGTACCCCAAAAACCAAACCCAAACCCTAAAACCTAAAAATACCCCTGTACCCCAAAACCCAAACCCAATACCCCAATACTTACCTTTAAACTTACCTAAACTTACGATGTAATGGTATGTGTTGTAATAGTACCTGCGTTGTAAAAAAATGCGTGGTAAAGGTATCCGTGGTAATGGATCCTGCGTGGTAATGGATCTGTGGTAACGGTACTGCGTGCTAAAAAATCTGTGGTAACAGTTACATACCGAAATCTTGTAGATTTCACTCAGCCACTTTTAGGGGGCATTCCTGCACCGGAACGCCCCCCCGTGCCGGAACGCCCACATGTGGCACAGGGCTTTACAATGTGACGCATCTCCCAGATGCGTCAGGTTGTAAATATCCCGCAGCATGGTGCTGGCTTTGCGCCGCCGCTGCGTCACAAAAGTGATGCAACGGCGGCGTAAAAGAGGTGCAAGGGGCTTGTAAATCTGCCCCCAGGTTTCTAGGACATATGTGGGACTTCAAATTCTACCACAAAAAGAAGGCCTAACCTGTCACACACTGTATTGCTGGTCAGCTCCGAGGCCCCTGCTGGGATGAATGCTCAGGTGATGTGCTATGGCTCAGTACTGTGGTCTCTGCAATTGGGGCAATGGTTCCAGGTCCAATGAATGCCCACCTATAGTCACACTTTATTAGGGCCTTCATGTTAATAACTTGTTTTTCATACAGTACTCTATACTGCACTTAAATAACATGTTTCACTACTCACTGTTACCACAGTCTATTTATTAACCAAGAAAGGTTGAGCTTTACAGGATTCGAGCCCATGACCACCAGATGACCACAGAGGTCATCAATAAGTATTGATCTCACTGAGTCGACTTGGCAGCATAATGTGTCTTTGCTACTGTGTCAGGGCCTATGCAGAGATTTATAGGCCCTATCACATAAAGTGCTCTGCAGGCACAATGAGCAGGTGTACCTGTTTCCTGTGCGAGTAGGGCACTTTTGCATTCCAGAAGGGAATGCAGATGCTTACGCAGTCTTTTTGCATTACAGTAGGGACTGCAGATGCTTACACTGTCTCTGTGGCCGTACGGGCTAAAGCGGTAGATCTCAGATCTGGGAAACCAGGTTCGAGTCTCGGCAATGGCGCTCAACATCCTGTGATTCTGGGCAAATCACTTAATCTCCCCATGCCTAACAAAATTGAACGGGTCCTTGTGCGATGTAACTGGTGCTCATGTAAAGCGCTCTGATACCCGATACCTTTGGGTCAAGTTCGCGCTATATAAAACTCTGAAAAAAACATCTATAATACAAATTGCACCAAAGCACACAATGCCTTGCTGATAGGGCATTTCATGGGACTGAGGGAAACACTGTGCTTCTGTGCTTGAGCTTTATTATGGACTTGGATACAAAGGCACAGATGCCATCTGGAGGCGAATTTAGTTGTGCATAGTCAGTATGACATGCCCCTTCCCCAAGGGCACCAACTAAAAGAAGGGAAAGATGGTCACATGAAAGCCCCATACATCCTCTTGCAGGAGGGTACAGTGGCTCACTCACCTGTCTGGAAAGTAGGCTGGTTGCCCTGAGCACCTTGAGAGTCAGCTGCTTCAAACAGTCGTCCACCTTTCGTCAATGCACTGCCCATAATGCAGGTGCAAATTAGCAGCCAACCTGGAAGCCATCTATTGTAGGGCGCACTGTCCCTGTTTGTGCCTTACGTCCCTAGTTAAAGGGGCGCCCTGGTGTAAACAAGAGCAGTATTCCCTACGTATAATAAAGCTCAACATGCCCTGGCCTCTCTGGGCATGTGCCTCAAAGAGACAATGCACAGATGGAAGCCTTTCTTTGTTCAGCATCTGCCATCTTATTTCTGAAGAAGTGAGTGCATGACGTGCTGTTTCGACTGCCTCACCAACTGACAACCCCACGAACAGCGGCAGCTCCTCCACTAAGGTAGTGTAGTGGCACCCCACTGTTCTATAGAAAAACTAAATTGACAATAACACAACATTATTATTATTTCATTTTTCCTACTGCAGTGGCTCAGTTTTTATGTGGGGTGGAGCTGACTAGAGCAGGGGGGAAGAGTGGTGGCACTCTCTAAGTGTGCATGACGGTTTGGCTGGTGTAATGCATAGCCTGGTAGGGAATATGCACAGGCTTCCAGTACCCATCTGAGCTCCGAACCATAGTGCTCAGACCAATCATCACGCTGCTATCATGGTAACAGCAGCGTCGGTTTTGGCTTAGCGGAGCCCGGGTACTTCCTGCTGCCGGAACTTGGGACACAATGAAGATGAAGAGGATGGAGGAGAGGTGGCGGCCAGCTGTAGCCAGGTAAGGGCTTTTTTGGGGGGTTTCATCCATCCACCCTCCCCACCCAACCACCAGCTGCTATTGTCCACTATAGCTCATCACATAGAAAAAGGACAAAATGGGAGAACTGTTTCAGCTCTGTTTGGTCCTCCTTGCTTGGAACAAGTATGTCCTGTTGCAATTGGCAGACACAAGGAGATGATAGATGGAGTGCTGAAACTTTTCAAACACTCACCCCCAGTCACAGATCTAGGTTGAATCCATCATTGTTCTTTAGCTCACTTAGCCACCCCAGTTCAGACACAGCTATATGCAAACCAGTCTTGACCCTGTGCCTCATGGGAACACTCCAGCCCAAACTGCCAAGCCATGTCTTCCCTGGACCGGAAACAAGCTTCCTGGGACTGGTTTCGGGGTAACACCCCTCATCAGCCAGGCTAGCTAGAATCCAGTGGCAAAGTGAGCAAGGTCCCAGGATGCTTGTGTCTGGTACAGGAAAGACCTGGCTTGGCAGTTCAGTCTGGACTGTTCCCATGAGGTATGATGATGGATTCAACCCAGATCTGTGACTGTGGTGAGTCTGAAAAGTTTCGGCGCTCCGTCCATCATCTCCTTGTGTTTGTTCTATTGCAACGTGGCAGCGCATCTATTTTCACAAGTAGTGAAAGCATTCTTTGTCAGAGCATCTTTCTGTAACTTTCTGACTGTGGCTCATGTTAAAACTAGTGCAATTGTTTTCCTCTGGAAGAGAAAAACTGCTCCGAAGCTAAAACGTTAAATTATATAACAAAAAATAAAAATTGACCAGCCAAGCTAATAGCAACAATATCGAAATTTAAAGCGACATTACTTGGTCCTAAATTCGCCTCACTTACTCCCTGTTCAAGCATGAATCACCTTCATACTGCCTGTTATCACGCATATCACTGTGAAAGGAGATGACCCACAAACACAGAATAAAACTTTGAGCTAAAAAAAATATCTTACTGTTCCCTAACACTCACAGCTCTCTACATACTCCTCTATATTATCCACCACAAGACAATCATTCAAGGCCCTTTGGAATAGATTATCCAAAGAGTTGTGCATGCAAGCCTTGCTGCAGTCTAAAGAAAAGCTTCAAAGCTCATAAATTCCCTGACACTCCAACATCTAAAGACACTCAGGTAGCCCCAAATGTGGCACAAAGCATTTCACTGCCCTTGAACATTTTTAATGCAATATTAAAGCCTACATAATAACAGTGCCTTGTGGCTAAAATAATCTGTGGTGTTGTGACTGATCTAATTTACAGCACACAAGCACCTTTCAGTCCAGAAGTCATATGGCCACGACCACGACTTGATGTTTTCAAAGTAATTATTCAGGTCTGTAGCCTATATCATAGGCTCCTCACTATAACCAATGCTGGCCTATTGTATTGAACATAAGCATTGTCATAGACAACCACCTTGCATACATGATGCATAAAAACTATAAGGATGTACACAATTAATGTTAGCAAAATATTATACAATCCCTCCCAAGTGGGCCTAGCAAGGATGCTCACTGTGCAACTTTCTGACTTGAGGGTGGATCAACGTGCAGTTTTACCACAGTATATACTCCCTAAAAGGCCTACATTTGTTTTTCACAGTAAATAAGTCAGGACAGGTCTTTTTTGTAACTCTTCAAAATGAGCAGATCAGGACTATGGCATCTGACAAAACTTTCTAAGTGAACCAATCAGGTCTATTTACTTTATCTTTGACTTGCCGCCATAACCAACTGAAGCTTACTGTATTGGGCCTAAACTTTCCTACCATATATACAATATATAAAGAAATCACATGTGGAAAAATATATACACCTCCTCCTAGAAGGAGTCATCAAGGAATATCACAGTGCACCTCTTCCACTCCCAGGATTCATCAGATAGGGTAACTAAAAGCAAAACTCTTGCCTACTATGGTATTGTGTGTCATTCATTCAAAATTAGCTTTATTCGGTTAAAATTTAAAACCATCAAAGCACACGGAAATATTTCACAATATAAACAATCCCATTACAAGACAGAATATTATGTTTCCAACATATTAAAAGTTATACAACACTTGGCAAAGAAATATACAATTTAAAAAGTTTGTCGCCTTTCGAGGGCTCATTTTAAAATCCAGTAGATCATCATATAAGTCGTCACACCACAAAATCCTCTCAAAATCACAAACGATAAAAGGGACGGGGATGGTTACAATTATGACTGTAATTTGGTTCTTCGCCTAATGGCCCCGGTGATGTAGCTACCCCAAAGCAGACCACTGATGATCCAAGCATTTGCAAGTAGGCCAACACTGGTCTAACTTGCTCAAAGTTACAACCCCTTAACAAGGGCAAAATAAATTTCTTGCGCATGGTAACATAAAAATCGCAGAAAAAAAATATGTGTAGCTTATTCTGCTCAGAAAAGTTATCACAGGGGCAAGGCCCCAAAGCCCCTTCTTTAGAAAAACCTTTCGGGAATGATAATATTATACTTGAACCTCAATAAAACAAACAGATGGTATGGCTTGTTTATATAGGTCAGGTATGGCTGGATTCCTATGCTCAACATTACAAAACTCCTAACTGAGGGTTTTACCAATTCCGCTTCCTCCCTTTTTAGGTCTCGTAGAGAGACCTATTGCAGTCAAACCGGACAGCTGAGGATTTGTATAAGTGCACGTGCTCGTGAACGAGCTTCTATCCCCCTGCCTTGCTCTTCAAAGGCTCCCCTTACCATTTGCTCCTGCTTCCCCGCCCACTTCTTCACACTTCATGGCCGCCAGGCCGTGACTCACATTTTTTTTCTCTGTGCCCTCACCTCTCCGGTCCGTCCCTGCTCGCCGTGCTCCTTGCTTCCAGCCCAGGCCAAACTCATGCCTTCAAAACGTGACAGCATTGTACAGCCCGGCCTCCTTTTGGTCTCCATCAGTGTGTTTAAGTGCATGTTCCCGTGCACGAGCTTGCCATTTGCTCAGGCATTTCTCCTCCCCCTAATTAGTCACCCCTGCTGTTGCTGCCCATGGCTGGCCGTACTTTGTCTCGCATTTCTCCTCCCCCCCCTCCCCACAGAAATGCCAAGAGCTTGTTAACGATGCTTTCTCTGCTGTAGCTGTATACCAAGTGAGAAGTGGGCTGTTTCAGAATGTAGACACTTCAGTGGCTGGTTCTTGAAGATCCTTTCTCTCCTGTAATCCTCGCTTGCAAAGAGTGATTGGGCAATTTAACTTTTCATCAGAATAGGTTGTGACCGATCTTTTAAGCAGTCTGATCCGCACACCATGCTGTGCGAATGCCCTGCAGCAACACTGTCGGAGTATAGCTTCATCTTGTTAAGCATTATATCAGTATTTCTCATATATACCCACTTAACAAGTGCTGGAGTTGATCTGAAGCTGGAGTATATCCCCTGCGTGCTTTTACCGACCATTGAAAAGGCTGATTGGTGTTGAACTGGTGGTTGTCTTTTGGCCATTACCACATTTTTAATCCAAGTTTGTGCCGAGATATACCGTTGTTTGTCTTAAGTACTTCGGAACCAAGCTTTCCAGGAGTTGTTTGTTGACAACTTTTGCAAGCAAGCTGCTCGACACTCTCTCTTTCTTACACACACCCTCTGAGGCGCTCATTCACACACGTGCACATACTTTCACGCACACTCCCGCTCAGACAATCATGAAGACACTCTAACACGCACTTTTTCTTTGTTTCATCCTGTCTCTTTGTTTCACCCTCTCTCTCACTATTTCCCATGGTAATCCTTTCTTTGTTCCTCTTTCTCGATATGTCACATCATTGCTTATTTCTCTCTTTCACACAAACATACACACACACTCGTTCACACCTGCACTCTCGCACTCTTCCCCTTGCTCTGCCTTCCACTTTCTCTCTCGCGATTTCTTTCCTCTAGACTCTTTCTGCCTTTCTCGTAGTCTCTATCTACACTGTTCTGTTCACACTATTCGCCTCTGACTCTGCGATTTGCTGGCTCGCGGTGTGAAATGTGCTCGCCTGCCCAGCCCTGTTTCTCCAGCACATGCCAAGGAGAGTTTGGCAGTATGCAGATGACATTTGTTATTGTTATTTTTGATTTGTAGCGCGCTCAATCACCTACAGGCCTCTAAGCGCTCGGGAATCGATGGTAAACAACAACTTTGACAGTACAGAGGGCATCCACTAGCCTACGTGGCTCACAGGGCTCTCCTGAACAACAGCAATTTCAGCCCCTTTCTGAAACGTAGGAGGTTTCCTTCCTTTCGTAGTGGCTCAGGTAGTGTGTTCCATAAATGCGGAACCAGCACCGAAAAGGCTCTACCGCCCTTGGTGGCAAGTTTGTACCGAGGGCAGACTAATAGCTGAGAGTCTGAGGACCTAAGAGCTCTCTTTGGGCTATACATTGCCAGGCGATCTTTGATGTAAGCAGGTGCCATGCCATAGATGGCTTTATGGGCGATGCAGATTTTTAAATTCCACTCGCTCCTTAATAGGGAGCCAGTGGAGGCTTTGTAGCAGGGGGGATGCTTTAGTGTGTCTTGGCTGTCTGAAGATAAGACGAGCGGCATCATTCATCACCACCTGTAGCCTATTTATCAAGGTTTTTGGTAGGCCAAGGTAGAGGGCATTTCCATAATCTATGCGTGAAATCACAGTAGCTGCGACGATGGAACGTAGCATAGATTGGGAAAGGATAGGCACTAATTTCCGTAGCTGTCGGATGATATTAGTACAGCTGCCCACCACTGAAGGGATTTGGCTGACCATAGAGAGGTCACAATCCAGTTTGATCCCCAGGCTCTTCACGTTCAAACTGGGTTTTGGGGCTGGACCTAACTCTGCGGGCCAGTAGAGGTCACACCATGGTGAGGTGGTAGATGAAATAACCAAGACCTCAGTCTTGTCTGGATTGATTTTTAGGAGGTTTCCTGTCATCCACTGGGCCGTGTGTCTCAAGATATTCTGAGTGTGGAGTTGGGCGGTGTTTGTATTGTCAACACTCAGCAGCAGCTGCGTGTCGTCTGCGTAGTTATATACTGTGCAGCCCATACTCGCCAGGGAGGCAATCAGAGGCTGCAGATATAGGTTAAACAGCAGTGGGGATAGGGCCGAGCCCTGAGGTACCCCACATTCTATTTCTCCCACTGCGGAGATTTCTTCTCCGAGTTGTATTCTTTGTGTCCTTCCTGACAGAAAGGACTGCAACCACTCGAAAGCCCGGCCTTTGATGCCAAAGTCACTCAGCCTTTCCAGTAGCAGCGCATGACTGACGGTATCGAACGCCGCTGAAAGGTCTAATAAAATCAGGGCGCTCGGTTTTTTACCGTCAGCCAAGCCTCTCAATTCATCCAGCACCGAGAGCATCACCAACTCGGTGCAGTGGTGTGCTCGGAACCCTGCTTGTCGTTCGTGAAGCAGGGAGTGGGACTCCAAGTACATGGACAAAGATTTTAATACATGTTGCTCCAGTACTTTAGAGAGGAATGGTAGCTGAGAGATCGGCCTATAGTTTTTTAGTATTGCGGGGTCTGCGCCAGGTTTTTTCAACAGCGGTCTTACCCGCGCTTCCTTAAGTGCTGCTGGTAGTTGTCCTAATTCCAGGGATCTATTTAGGAGATGGATGACTTGCTCCTCCAATAGTGGACGGGCTGCCTGAAAAACTTTAGGTGGACAAGGGTCCGCTGGAGATCCAGATTTGATTCTGGCCATCAACTGCTGCAGGCTCAAGATGTCAATCTCTGGAAACAGTGTGATAGCACAGTCAGTTTGATTTTGGGGGATTATAGGTGTAGCCATTCCATTAAGCGGCCCATTTTTTATGTCCTGGATGATGGTTCTTACTTTCTCCAAGAAATAATCCTGAAAGCAATTGCAGTTTATGGGAGACTGAACGCTGTCTGGTTTTTTGGTCAACTCCGACAGGATCTTAAAAGTCTCTTTCTGCACGTTGACTGCCTTACTTAGATGGGCTTCGTAGTACTCGGCTTTGGCAAGGATGATGTGTTTTTTGTATGCGTTCAAGGAGGCACGGTAGAGGTTCCTGGCTGAGTCCAGTTTAGTTTTCCTCCAGCTTCTTTCTAGGGCTCTAAGTTTCTTTTTATGGTCCCTCAGTGCTGGCGTGAACCAAGGGGCATCCTTACCCGGGCCTTTTAGCGCCTTCATTTTTATTGGCGCTATCTGATCAATAGCTAGTGTCAGGGAACGCGTTAAATCTGCGTATTGCTGATCTAGACTATGATCTAAGTTCGGGGGGCAATCTCTGGGCAGGAATACCTCGGTCAGGGTCCTCAAATCGACCTCTGCCCATTTGCGGGTTTTCCTAGCCTCCAATGTTGGTTTGATTATTTGGCCCTTAATACGTATCTCACAGGAAATTAGGTAGTGATCAGACCAGATACATGGGGCAACTTCTTTCAGCGTTAGTGAGGGGTCTGTAGTCCATACCAGGTCAAGGGTATGACCTTTGGTGTGCGTGGGGACATTCACGATCTGTTTAAAGTTTAGCGCTGACATCAAAGTGTCCAAATGGCGCATAGGAGCGTCCCAGTGAGGTTTATCCCAGTGCAAGTTGAAGTCTCCTGTGACTAAGATTTTCGAGTAGCGAGTACAAAGGTCAGATATGATGGGGGCGAATAAGTCCTGGAAGTTTGGGGTTGCGTTGGGAGGGCGATAGACCGCTAACACCACCCAGCATGAGCTGTTTACTGTGACTTTCACCCCAAGCAGATCAGCCAGGTCGACTGTCTCTGATAGTAGGATTTCTACTGACAGCATCTTTTTGAAAATCACAGCTACCCCTCCTCCCCGTGTGTTTCCTGGGCGGTTTTGCCATAAAGCATCATAGCCGCTGGGGAGGGCGGCCAGGATGTCTGGCATTGAGCTCTCACTCATCCAGGTCTCTGTTAAGGTCAGTATATCAGTGTCATTGTTTTGCAACAGGTTATAGACCTCGACGTGGTGGCAGTGGAGTGATCTGGTATTTAGACATGCTATTTTCAGGGAGGAGAATGCATCTTGATGTATAATGTTCAATGGTTTGTAGATAGCATGTGTTCTTAGTATCTTCAGGGTGTTGTTATCAAGGCAAGCCTCACCCTTATCCAGATTACGTAGGTCTTCCGAGGTGTAGGAGCGCATTAGTCCAGAGGTCCCTGCCCCCGAGCCCGTCCGTGCGCGGACGGGCGCAGACGGGCTGGACTCTGACGCGACTCCGGCGACGCTCCGGCGAGCCCGCCGCGCGTGCCCGCTGCGCGTCAGCATGGCTGTCTTAAATACTGTTCTAGCGTCCTTCTGACGACTAGAGCAGCCAATCCTTGCTTTGGATCCTTGCCCTCACCAAAGATGTCTGCCGTTCAGGCAGTGTGGTGCCCTTCCCTGATAGAAAAGCTCAGCTCTAAACACAGTAATGTGGCGAAAAACGGGTGCAGGTATTTCATCTCCGAATCCCTGTTGCACCCATCTTGCACTTTCAGATACTCGGTAATCATTGCAAATGAGAAGCTCGGCTCCTCTTTCCCTCTTCAGTACAGATGCTCCCCGCAGCCCTACCAACCCAACTCTGTTTGGATTCCAGTGTCACTTATATCTAAGGATGGGTGAATTTTGCGAATTCGCGATCCGCGAGTTTGCGGATTTGCGAATTCGCGATCCGCAAAATTCGCGAATTTGTGCGAATTTGCGGATTTTTGTTTTTTTGCGTGTTCGCAGGGTTTTTTGCGTGTTCGCGGGGCTTTTTGCGTCTTCGCGAGACGCTTGCATAGCGAAGTTACCCATGTAGTTGTTTATGGGAGAGGGAGAGATAGATAGATAGATAGAGAGAGAGAAAGAGAGGGAAAGAGAGAGGGAGAGAGAGAACGAGAGAAAGAAAGAGAGGCCGGATCTCTGAAGGGCCAGATTCCTGAGTTGCCCCTACACAACATACAGCTTTTTATTTTTAGCAAAATGCATATGAAAATTGTGCTGTAAAGGTCTCTTTTAGTTTAACCCCTCCTGACAACTCAAAATGGGTGTATTTGCCATCCTCTCCCTTCTTCCTGTTTTTTATATCTGTAAGTGCTTCCTGATGAGGTTTAATTCCTTGGACAGGTGCCTCGTTGCCTACTTGTAATTATTCTCTGACCCTGCTTCAAGGGTCAGAGCAGGGTCAGAGAATAGTTGCAAGTAGGCAACGAGGTGCCAGGAAGCAATTAGCAGCAGGTGTCCAAGTTGAAGTTAATTTGTTTGTAACCCTTTTGTAAAAGGTTACAAAGAAATTAGGTTCAACTTTTGCACCTGCTGCTGTAACCCTTGCTTGGCTGAAAATTCGTCCCCGCTGATTCGCGGATTTTACCGCGATTTCGCGAGATTCGCGGATCGTGAAATCGCGAAAAATCCACAAATTCGCCCGCGAAACGGATTTTACGCCCACCCTTACTTATATCATTAACACGCAACTCGGGCACCAACTTAGACACAAGCTCTTCCCTATGCAATTCATTAATTCTTTTTGTTTTCACCACGATAATGGAAAGGGGCGACCACTCGGTCCCCCCGAACGTATGGTGGAGTGCCTCGATCCCCCCGGGAAGCCATTTTTGGGCGGGAGGCGTGTCTCGGCTGGTATGCCCGAAGCGGCGTAGCCGGGGCGCGCTTTTTCCCGCCCTAGAGTGGGCTGGCCTAGACACCGACGTAGCCAGCCTCGCCCTAGGGGCGGGCAGGGGCGGGTTCTCGCCCGCCCTGAAGACGGATAAAAAGAGACGCAAGACCAGAAGACGTCCTCTTGTTCTTGTGCTCCGAAGCTGCACCTCCTCGCTACACGTGAGCTCGGGACAGAACGAAGAGCCAATTTTGAGCGTTTTGATCCTTTTTCTTGTCTTCTAGATACTTCCTCGGGGAGATGCCCAAGAAAGGCGCGAAGAGAATGACGACCGACCAGATGGTGCGGGCCCTTTGCAAAGAAGTGTCCGACATAAAGAAACGGTTGGCAGAACGGGACGGGGAGGAGGGTACGGGCCCTGCGCCGGCTGGAGGGAGACCTAAGAGGCCGAGAAGGGTTCCAGCCGGTGGAGACGTCCCGGTTCCCTCTGCCCCGCTCGAGGCGCCGACCCCAGTACCGATCGAGGGGAATCCAATCCCTGTTGTCGTCACCCCGACACCCAAGGGAGACATGCCCCCCGAGCTGGCAGCACAGCTAGCAGCATGGTTGGGGGATAGTAGTGATGGCGCCGCGGCTGCCGAGGCACAGGCGCTGATAAAAGGACTTCGTGAGAAAAGGGAGGCGGCTAAAGACAAGCCGCAAGCGGCAGAAGTCGCGTCCGGTTCAGGTAAGCGGCCATTGCCGATTGCAAGGGACGAGTCAGCACCCTCTCGTAGAGAGAGACTGGGACAACATGTGCCTTTGGCTATAAAGGAAAAGATCTGGTCTGGGGAGTATGTGAATATTTTCTCCTTGCTTGTTGACCATTATGATATGGAGCATGTTAAAAGTCAGAAGGACTTAATGCATCCGAGTGTTTGGCGCGCAAAAATGGCCGCCTTTAAGGTGAATGAGAATATTGGCAACTGGGGCAATGCGTGGGGTATTTTCACATCGATTTTGGGGGGTCGTAGGCCCGAGTTGCTTCCTGAGTTTCCCGTTTATCAATCACGAATTATGGGGTACTCGACATCGTATCAAGGTAACCATTGGTTTTGTTATGACAACCTGTTCAGGAAAGAGAAGGAACATAACAAGAGTTTGACTTGGGATTGTTACGATTCTATAACATGGGATAAAATGAAAGAATCGGGAATGTTAAGAATGCCATTGGTTGGGAGCAATGTTATTGATTACTCCCGCCAAAATGTGGGGACGCCCTTTCGTCCAAGTACGAGCACCGACGACCAGTCAAGGCCCGCAGGCAATACAGGGAGAAAGGGTTTCTGTTTTAATTTTAACAAAGGGAAATGTACCAGGCCTCCGGGATTGTGTAAATTCAAACACGAATGTAGTACGTGTGGGTCGTCCCATCCTGAGTCATCGTGCAGAGCCAGAACGGGTGAGAATGGGGGTAAGGGGGGCGCCAAACAGGTCTAAGCTTGGCCGAGGGGCGCCGTTACCAACCCCGATTGATACCTTGGCAATGATTCCCTGGCTCAGCGAATACCCGGATCGTACTTCTGCCGGGGTGCTGCGGAACGGTTTTTCACATGGTTTCCGCATCCCGGTGGGGGACTTTCAGGGGGTAGGGATGTGCAAAAATCAACTTTCCGTGTTGCAACATACATCTGTAGTGCATGAGAAAATTCAGAAAGAGGTTAGCCGGGGACGGGTTGCCGGCCCGTTTAGTGTACCCCCGGTACCGAATTTTGTTTGTTCTCCGTTAGGGGTGGTCCCCAAGAGGGACCCAGGTGAGTTCCGTTTGATCCATAATCTGTCTGCTCCACATGGTCTTTCGGTGAACAACGCAATTGATCCGGAAGTTTGTTCGGTGCGATACGCATCGTTTGATGAGGCAGTAGCCATCTTGAATCGCCTGGGGCCCGGGACGTTGATGGCGAAATCTGATATCGAGTCAGCGTTCCGGTTGCTCCCGGTACACCCAGACGATCAGCGTCTTTTGGGATTCGGGTTCCAGGGGTCATTTTACATGGATAGGTGTATGCCAATGGGTTGCTCTATATCATGTGCTTATTTTGAGCAATTCAGTACTTTCCTGCAATGGGTGTTTACTAAGAAAACGGGTTTTCGAAATGTAATGCACTACCTTGACGACTTTTTGTTCCTGGGCTCCGCCGGAAGTCCCGAATGTGCCCAGGCCTTAGATGAATTCTGTGTGTTGATGGGTCATTTTGGTGTGCCATTGGCAACGGGTAAGACTATGGGTCCCACGACTTGCCTCGAGTTTTTGGGGATCGAGTTGGACTCAAGGGAGGGGTGTTTCCGTTTACCAGCTAGCAAAGTGTTGAAATTCAGGACAGCCCTCCAAGTATGTTTAAATGCACCTAAGGTTACACTGCACCAGTTGCAACAATTAGTGGGAAAGTTGAACTTTGCCTTGAGGGTGATCCCAATGGCTCGCCCGTTTTCCCGCTCGATTGCCCAATCAATGGTTGGCTTAGGAGAAGGGCATCATCGCACGAGATTATCGGCCGAAGTCCGCCAGGACATGCGGATTTGGTTAGCATTTTTGGCGGACTTCAATGGCCGAGTCGTCTGGAACAAGCCAGCCGTGTCCTCCGAAGAGCTTGGGCTATGGACAGATTCAGCAGGAAGTATAGGTTTTGGCGCCATCTTCGGCACAAAATGGTCTGCACAAAAGTGGCCCCTATGGTGGCACGAGAAGGGGCTGACGGGTAATATAGCTTTCCTTGAACTATTTCCCATTCTGGTGGCCCTGAGTACATGGCCAGACGGGTTCAGAGATCATTCTGTCGTGTTCTGGTCCGACAATATGACCGTGGTAGAATGCATCAATAGTCAGGCAGCCCGTTGTAAATTGATTTTGAGGCTGCTCAAAGAAATTGTCTTACTGTGTATGCAACTGAACGTGATATTCAGAGCAAAACATGTCCCAGGGGTGATGAATCAGGCTGCTGATGCACTGTCTCGTTTTCACATGCAGGCTTTCTCGGGTTTCCTTCCTTCAGCGGACCCAGAGCCGGCACCCTTCCCCGAAGCTCTCTGGTCTCTCGGTGCCCCGAACTTCGTCACCTCGTGGGAGAGAGTCTAGCACCCAGGACAAGGAAGGCATATGAAGGGGCGTTTCAGGCCTATTTAGCCTTTTTGGGGGAAGAGAGAGGGGGACTGTGGGGGCAGGAAGAGTGCGTAGTACTTTTTCTGATGTCTTTACGTAGGGCTGGGAAATCGGTGGCTACGGCCCAAAGGCATCGTGCCGCCATTTCCTTTGTTGCCAAGGCCCATGGCATCCAGGACCCGACAGCGTCTTTTACGGTACAAAAAGCGCTGCGTGGGTGGCAACGCCTAGAGGGTCGCAGAGTAGACGTGAGACGACCGATAGGTCTGGATAGGTTGGCCCAGTTACTGGCCTCACTCCCTAACACGTGCTCGTCCCCTTTCGAGACCTGTTTGTTCCGGACTGCATTTACGCTGGCATTTCACGGGGCTATGAGAGTTAGTGAGCTGGTTGCAAGGAACAAACAGGATGTGTCGGGGGGCTTGTGCAGGGAACATGTCCGGATCAGGGGCGATGCGATGATTGTCTCCTTTCTCAGGTCCAAGTCCGACCAAGACGGGAGGGGGGACTGCACGATCATTCGCCGGACCCCCGGATCCTCCATGTGTCCGGTACAGTGCTTAGAAGACTACCTAGCACGAAGGGTGGCATCATGGGGGGGGACATTGTTGAGGCATGCAGACGCCACCCCACTGACGAGGTTTCAGTTTCAGCGGGTGCTTGCAATGGCCATTGCCGCAACGGGCTTGGACCCGGGCGAATTTGGGACCCATTCCTTTCGGATAGGGGCTGCCACTGAAGCTACAGCCAGGGGTCTTAATGTAGAACAAGTAAAACGTGTGGGGCGTTGGTCCTCCAATTGTTATAAGAGGTACGTGCGATTGCACATGTTGTGAAGCTGTAATCATGTACTCACGCCTCTTGTCTTTGTTTGTTTTCAGTTGCGCAAGCCTACGAGGCAGGGCGGACTGTGCAGTCGACCCAACACCAGGCCAGCGGTTGCACATCACCGGCTGTAAGGAAGGAGGTGTGGGTCGTGGGCCACTCATACGTGAGACGGGCCGCGGACGTATTCAAAGCAGGTGACATGGTTCACGTACCTGGGGAATACGGGTACAGAGTGTCCTTCTACGGAAGGGGCGGTCTCTGTATTGACCAGTTTCAGGCATTTTTTGAGGGTTTGTTAGAGCGGATGAGGTCACCGCCGTCCATAGTCATAGTGCATTTAGGGGGTAATGATTTGGTCACTACCGGTAGACGACTTCTCCTGGAGACTATGCTTTCCACGGTAAGTTGGTTAGCAAGGAGAGTTCCGGGGTGCATAATTGCGTGGTCTCATATGATCCCACGAAAAGTATGGCGGGGGGCTATCTCGATCCCTGCTTTAAATCATTCTGTTAGAAAACTGAATAACAAAGTGAGTAGGTTGTTCCGTTCCAAGACATTGCATTCGATCTCGCATAGTTGTATTAATGATGACAGTATGTATCGGGGGGATGGTGTGCATTTGTCGAGGGTGGGGAATGAGTTACTCATAGGAGACTTCTTAGCCTGGTTAAAATCATTAAAACATGACCTTTAGGTAGGAGTTTTGTGGGGGGTCCGGATAGCCGGTCAACTATCCGGACCTGTGGCGGTAAGGTCATGATCGGTGAGCACTAATTGGTAGATCCCTATGAGTGGGCGTCACCCAACACGGATGGGAGCGCTCGGGAGAGGTGGCCATTGGCCCCTCAGTGGGGAGGCGGTCCCGTCTAAGGGCGGGTCGCCGGAAGTAAAGGAAAGGCGGTCAAGGCCCCTTCCTTTGTAGGAGGGGTTACAGCCCCCTCCTGGGGAATTTCCCGGGGCCAGGGTCATCTGCGACGGCAGATGCGGTAAGTTGTGTGGGATGGGGGGAGGTCCACGATACCTTCTAGATACCACACACAAGTCTTCGAACGACCTTTAAATGGCGTCGAGCCTTAAGTGCCCCCGTCAAGTCAAGGGAAATTGTTAGTAGTTGCACTTGAGGTAAGCCTCTGTGCTGTCGCCCCTCACAAGTGGGAGGGGTAAGTCTGGTTAGGGATCTTGACACCGGTTATGACCTTGCCGTTGGCCCTTAAACGTTAGGATGTACAATTTCAGTGTTTCTAGAGAATGTTTTTGTTGGATGCTAGTTCGGCTAGGAGAAACTCTGTATTAGAGAATATGTTAAGGTGAGCCAAACATCGCAATGTGATAATGAAATTGTACATAAAATGAAACGTTTAATGTTTTAATTTTTTGTTTTAATAAATACGGCCGGGGGAGGGTCACTCCCTCCCCACATCCAAAAACTTCAAGAACTGTTTCCGGTTTCCCTCCTTTTGGGGATTGTGTTGAGAGGGGGTGGCGGGTATCTCAGCCATATGGAAAGGGGCGACCACTCGGTCCCCCCGAACGTATGGTGGAGTGCCTCGATCCCCCCGGGAAGCCATTTTTGGGCGGGAGGCGTGTCTCGGCTGGTATGCCCGAAGCGGCGTAGCCGGGGCGCGCTTTTTCCCGCCCTAGAGTGGGCTGGCCTAGACACCGACGTAGCCAGCCTCGCCCTAGGGGCGGGCAGGGGCGGGTTCTCGCCCGCCCTGAAGACGGATAAAAAGAGACGCAAGACCAGAAGACGTCCTCTTGTTCTTGTGCTCCGAAGCTGCACCTCCTCGCTACACGTGAGCTCGGGACAGAACGAAGAGCCAATTTTGACCCACCCACCAGCCCCTGAGGACAGCAAGTTGTTGTGCAATAAAGTGAATTTATAAGTTTGTTTTTCCATTCCGTTTACAGGCTGTGAAAGTATCAGTTTGTTGTTGATCATAATAAAGTATGGTGAATATTGTGTAGGTTGTTTCGATTAAAATGATTTGATATAGTATTTTTAGCATGTTCCTTCGGTCGTAGCGACCAATGTTTTTTGTAGGTTTGAATAAAAATTGTCGTATTTATTTTTTGGTAGGCGGTAAGGTCATGATCGGTGAGCACTAATTGGTAGATCCCTATGAGTGGGCGTCACCCAACACGGATGGGAGCGCTCGGGAGAGGTGGCCATTGGCCCCTCAGTGGGGAGGCGGTCCCGTCTAAGGGCGGGTCGCCGGAAGTAAAGGAAAGGCGGTCAAGGCCCCTTCCTTTGTAGGAGGGGTTACAGCCCCCTCCTGGGGAATTTCCCGGGGCCAGGGTCATCTGCGACGGCAGATGCGGTAAGTTGTGTGGGATGGGGGGAGGTCCACGATACCTTCTAGATACCACACACAAGTCTTCGAACGACCTTTAAATGGCGTCGAGCCTTAAGTGCCCCCGTCAAGTCAAGGGAAATTGTTAGTAGTTGCACTTGAGGTAAGCCTCTGTGCTGTCGCCCCTCACAAGTGGGAGGGGTAAGTCTGGTTAGGGATCTTGACACCGGTTATGACCTTGCCGTTGGCCCTTAAACGTTAGGATGTACAATTTCAGTGTTTCTAGAGAATGTTTTTGTTGGATGCTAGTTCGGCTAGGAGAAACTCTGTATTAGAGAATATGTTAAGGTGAGCCAAACATCGCAATGTGATAATGAAATTGTACATAAAATGAAACGTTTAATGTTTTAATTTTTTGTTTTAATAAATACGGCCGGGGGAGGGTCACTCCCTCCCCACATCCAAAACTTCAAGAACTGTTTCCGGTTTCCCTCCTTTTGGGGATTGTGTTGAGAGGGGGTGGCGGGTATCTCAGCCATATGATAAATACACAATGTTGGTCATGCTAAAAAAAAATTCAGCTAACTACTGTTTAAAGCAGACCGCATAAATAGTGCTGTCCGTGGAAAGGGAGGGCAGCTGAGACTGGGTGCTGCAAAAGATGCCCTGCGTTAGCGAAGAAGATGCTCCCAGCCACTTCAAGAGGGGCGAGGATGGGAGAGAGGATGTCTCAGCTGCATTCACGCTGATAACAGTGCATCTAACTTTAGAGAGGCCAGGGTAATGACCCCCACACCCCTCCCCCGACTGTACTTTTCTGGCATCAGAATTCTGTGTTGGCTTCTTTCTAGCTCTGTCTCCCGTTTGGCACTGTACAAAATGTTTTCATAAAATATTGATGGTTTGAACAGTATTTTTTAATTTCCAAAACGATTCTAGTCTTGTTGATGCAAGAAAGAAATGTGTTTTGTAGTTTGTGATAACTGGTATTAGAAAAGAAGGTTTTCAGATCACTTTGTCCCTATTATGTCTTTTTGTGAGGCCGTTTTACGTGTAAAAAACACAAAGTTCAAGTTTTATATATGGTGGTGGAAATAATTTGTTCATATTGGAATTTCTTATTTCGACGGGGGGGGGGGTTGGCTTTCTAAAAGTACCATTATCACAGTTTTTTAGACCTGAAAAAGTATGTGATAGAAAGAGATTTAATTTATTTGCAAATTGTTTGGAATACCTAGAAATGCCCCGTAGATACATGGCATCAGACATCCACAAGCGTCAAACATCCACAAGCATCAAACATCCACCAGCATTAGACAGCCACAAGCATCAGACATCCATAAGCATCAGACATCCACAAGCGTCAGGCACCCACAAGCATCAGGCATCCACAAGCGTCAGGCATCCACAAGCGTCAGGCATCCACAATTGTCAGGCATCCACAAGCGTCAGGTATGCACAAGCGTAAGGCATGCACCAGCGTCCGGCATGCACAAGCTTCAAGCATTCACAAACATCAGACATCCACAAGCGTCAGACATCCACAAGCGTCAGACATCCACAAGCATCAGGCATCAACAAGCATCAGACATCCACAAGCATCCACAAGCATCAGGAATCAACAAGCATCCACAAGCAACAGACATCCACAAGCAACAGACATCCACAAGCAACAGACATCCACAAGCGTCAGACATCCACAAGCGTCAGACATCCACAAGCATCAGGCTTCAACAAGCAACAGACATCCACAATCAACAGACATCCATAAGCAACAGACATCCACAAGCATCAGACATCCACAAGACATCCACAAGCATCAGACATCCACAAGCATCAGACATCCACAAGCATCAGACATCCACAAACCTCAGACATCCACAAGCATCAGACATCCACAAGCATCAGACATCCACAAACATCAGGCATCCACAAACATCAGGCATCCACAAGCATCAGACATCCACAAACGTCAGGCCTCCACAAGCGTCAGGCATCCGCAAGCGTCAGGCATCCACAAGCGTCAGGCATGCACAAGCGTCAGGCATGCACAAGCGTCAGGCATGCACAAGCGTCAGGCATCCACAAGCGACAGACTTCCACAAGCGTCAGACTTCCACAAGCATCAGACATCCACAAGCAACGGACATCCACAAGCATCAGACATCCACAAGCATCAGACATCCACAAGCATCAGACATCCACAAGCATCAGACATCCACAAGCATCAGGCATCAGACATCCACAAGCATCAGACATCCACAAGCATCAGACATCCACAAACATCAGACATCCACAAGCATCAGACATCCACAAGCATCAGACATCCACAAGCATCCGACATCCACAAGCATCAGACATCCACAAGCATCAGACATCCACAAGCATCAGACATCCACAAGCATCAGGCATCAGACATCCACAAGCATCAGACATCCACAAGCATCAGACATCCACAAACATCAGACATCCACAAGCATCAGACATACACAAGCATCAGGCACCCACAAGCATCAGGCATCAGACATCCACAAGCATCAGACATCCACAAGCATCAGACATCCACAAGCATCAGACATACACAAGCATCAGGCACCCACAAGCGTCAGGCATCCACAAGCGTCAGGCATCCACAAGCGTCAGGTATGCACAAGCGTAAGGCATGCACAAGCATCAGGCATGCACAAGCAACAGACATCCACAAGCGTCAGGCATCCACAAGCATCAGGTATGCACTAGTGTAAGGCATGCACAAGCGTCAGGCATCCACAAGCAACAGACATCCTCAAGCATCAGACATCCACAAGTATCAGACATCTACAAGCATCAGACATCCACAAGCATCAAACATCCACAAGCATCAGACATCCATAAGCATCAGACATCCACAAGCGTCAGGCATCCACAAGCGTCAGGCATCCACAAGCGTCAGGCATCCACAACCGTCAGGCATCCACAACCGTCAGGCATCCACAACCGTCAGGTATGCACAAGCGTAAGGCATGCACCAGCGTCCGGCATGCACAAGCTTCAAGCATTCAAAAACATCAGACATCCACAAGCGTCAGACATCCACAAGCGTCAGACATCCACAAGCGTCCACAAGCATCAGGCATCAGGCATCAACAAGCATCCACAAGCATCAGACATCCACAAGCATCAGGCATCAACAAGCATCCACAAGCATCAGGCATCAACAAGCAACAGACATCCACAAGCAACAGACATCCACAAGCAACAGACATCCACAAGCATCAGGCTTCAACAAGCAACAGACATCCACAAGCATCAGACATCCACAAGCATCAGACATCCACAAGCATCAGACATCCACAAGCATCAGACATCCACAAGCATCAGACATCCACAAGCATCAGACATCCACAAACATCAGACATCCACAAACATCAGACATCCACAAGCATCAGACATCCACAAGCATCAGACATCCACAAGCATCAGACATCCACAAACATCAGACATCCACAAGCATCAGAAATCCACAAACATCAGGCATCCACAAACATCAGGCATCCACAAACATCAGGCATCCACAAACATCAGGCATCCACAAACATCAGGCATCCACAAACATCAGGCATCCACAAACATCAGGCATCCACAAGCATCAGGCATCCACAAGCGTCAGGCATCCGCAAGCGTCAGGCATCCGCAAGCGACAGGCATGCACAAGCGTCAGACATCCACAAGCGTCAGACATCCACAAGCGTCAGACATCCACAAGCGTCAGACATCCACAAGCGTCAGACATCTACAAGCAACGGACATCCACAAGCAACGGACATCCACAAGCAACAGACATCCACAAGCATCAGACATCCACAGGCATCAGACATCCAGAAGCATCAGACATCCACAAGCATCAGACATCCACAAACATCAGACGTCCACAAGCATCAGACATACACAAGCATCAGACAGCCACAAGCATCAGACATCAGACAACCAGGAGCATCAGACAACCACAAGCATCAGGCGTCCACAAGCATCAGGAGTCCACAAGCATCAGGCATCCACAAGCATCAGACATCCACAAGCATCAGACATCCACAAGCATCAGACATCCACAAGCATCAGACATCCACAAGCATCAGACATTCACAAGCATCAGACATTCACAAGCATCAGACATTCACAAGCATCAGGCATCCACAAGCGTCAGGCATCCACAAGCGTCAAGCATCCACAAGCATCAAACATCCACACTCAACAGACATCCTCAAGCATCAGACATCCACAAGCATCAGACATCTACAAGCATCAGACATCAGACATCCACAAGCATCAGACATCTACAAGCGTCAGACATCCACAAGCAACAGACACCACAAGCATCAGACATCCACAAGCATCAGACATCCACAAGCATCAGGCATCCACAAGCGTCAGGCATCCACAAGCGTCAGGCATCCACAAGCGTCAGGCATCCACAAGCGTCAGGCATCCACAAGCGTCAGGTATGCACAAGCGTAAGGCATGCACAAGCATCAGGCATGCACAAGCAACAGACATCCACAAGCATCAGGCATCCACAAGCCTCAGGTATCCACAAGCATAAGGCATGCACAAGCGTCAGGCATGCACAATCTTCAAGCATTCGCAAGCATCAGACCTCCACAAGCGTCAGACATCCACAAGCATCCACAAGCATCAGGCATCCACAAGCGTCAGACATCCACAAGCGTCAGACATCCACAAAAACCAGGCATCAGACATCCACAAACGTCAGCCATCCACAAGCATCAGGCATAACAGCTCTTCTGCAGGGCCTTCCTTCCCTGTCCTTTCTCGTCTCTGAGCCCACAGCAGAAGGCGTGCAGTGTGTTTTATTTATTTTACTGTCCATTTCAAACTGACTTTGTTGGTCAAAAAAGGATAAACGTCTAACTCGCCCCGACTGGAATCAGACCCCAGATACTTCTTGTTGCACGCAGAAATATGTGGTGTAGTTAACTTGCTGAGGTGCCTTCACTTCATGGCTGAGTAGAAAAAAAACTGTAAGGAGGCAGTCAAAACAAGGAGCACACTGGTAGTCCGGCTTCTCAGCACTCACTGTGCTCGCCCGCCCGCTCAGAAAGTACAAAACTGTCAGATAAGACGCTTTGCCTATGTGCAGGAACTAAAATCTGAACTCAGGTTTTGTGCCTTTGAAGCCAGAGGCCACATGTCCGCCTCCTTTTGTTTGGTTACAGTGATTAACATCTGCAAATTCATTTATATTAGTAGCATAACACAGGCGCTCGAGGGGACGCATTGAAAAGTTGAATCAAAATTAAAATTGCACACAGTAAATTCCTCGAATACGGGATGTTTACTGTCGCTATCTATCTATCTATCTATCTATCTATCTATCTATCTATCTATCTATCTATCTATCTATCTATCTATCTATCTATCTATCTATCTATCTATCTATCTATCTATCTATCTATCTATCTATCTATCCATCTATCTATCCATCTATCCATCTATCTATCCATCTATCTATCTATCGCCCTCACTCTATCTTCCTATCTATCACCCTCACTCTATCTATCTTTCGCCCTCACTCTATCGCCCTCACTCTATCTATCGCCCTCACTCTATCTATCGCCCTTACTCTATCTATCGCCCTCACTCTATCTATCGCCCTCACTCTATCAACTATCTATCTATGTATCAATCTATCTATCTATCTATCTATCTATCTATCTATCTATCTATCTATCTATCTATCTATCTATCTCCCTCACTCTCTCTTACTATCTATATATTGCCCATACTCAATCTATCTATTGCCCTCTATCTATCGCCCTCACTCTATCTATCTGTCTATCTATCACCCTCACTCTATCTCTCTATCGCACTCACTCTAGCTATCTATCTATCTATCGCCCTCACTCTATCTATCTGTCTATCTATCGATCGCCCTCACCTTATCTATTGCCCTCACTCTATCGTCCTCACTCTATCTAGCTATTGCACTCATTCTATCTATCTATCAGCCTCACTCTATCTGTCTATCGCACTCACTCTAGCTATCTATCTATCGATTGCCCTTACTCTATCTATCTGTCTATCTATCTATCGCCCTCACCTTATCTATCGCACTCACTCAAACCGATCACCATACCGTTGAGTTGATCAACAGTATACATGCATTAGATCTGAAAATACTAGAGACAGGCCCGACACACATTGCGGGACACTGCCTCGACATCATCTGCTCCAATTCGCAACAATTATCCATTAATGACCTTACCCCTGTACTATGGACCGATCACTCACTCATAAACTTTTCTATCAAACTAAACTCACAGCACCCCAAACCCCCCAAACAATTGAATTTAACCAGATCATGGGCAAAAATACAGATAGACACATTTCAGAGGCATTTCATTCCTCCCCCTGCCACCCAATCGGCGAATCAGATGGCTGTGGGCCTAGACAAAGCCATCGTAAAGGCCCTTGACATAATAGCCCCCAAGCGCCCAACTAAATGCCCTACAAAAAGCAGTCCCTGGTTTACCCCGGACCTTAAGAGATTAAAAGTAGCCACTAGGGCTCTAGAAAGGCGTTGGAGAAAAACCAAAAACTTAGACGACAAAGTCAAATACAAAACCTCACACCACGAATATATGGCGAATATAGCAACAGCAAAAAAAACCTATCTTGCTGATAAAATAAATCAAGCAGGGAGCTGCCAAAAAACACTATACAAAATAGTGAAAGACTTCACGAATCCCCTACCTTGCCAAGCTACCGCACCTGAATCCCAGAAATGGGCAAACCAGCTATCCGTATATTTTAAGGACAAAATAAATAATATATATATGACCTTCCCTAATTCGACCCCCAATACAGATGCTCCACACCCCCTGTCCCCTTCACATATGAAGAACCTGACACCTACCATGCAGCTACTAGAATTCAATCCCTTCACTATAGGCATGGTAATAAGTAATCTAGGAAAAATTAAATCAGGATCCCCAAATGACTCAGCATCATCACAAATTTTAGCCAAAATTGGACCAGCCATAGCGACTGAACTCACCACAATTTTTAACACTTCCCTTGCACAAAGTACATTCCCAAGCAGCTGGAAGGAAGCAACAATTAGGCCCATTCTCAAAAAAATCAATGCTGACCACACAGCTCCTTCAAACTATCGCCCAATAGCCCTCCTACCCCTGTTTGGTAAAATGATGGAGGCAACTATTAACTCCCAACTAATGAAACATCTAGAAGACAATAAGATACTGGACACCACCCAATCAGGCTTTAGAGCCCACCATAGCACTGAAACAGCTCTACTCGAAATAGTAGATAATATTCGCCTTGCCATTGATTCGAAGAAATCAGCAATCCTGATTCTGTTGGATCTCTCTGCAGCTTTCAACACCATCTCCCACACAGTACTAAAAGAGCGGCTGGTGGGGGTTGGTGTCGGGGGCAAGGCGCTGGGCTGGCTACAAAGCTACCTGGCAGACAGGAAATCCAGAGTAAAAATGGGTCCTTTCCTGTCCGGTACTACAGATAACAACATCGGCGTCCCCCAGGGCTCAATCTTGAGCCCAACGTTATTCAACGTTTATATGTCCCCCCTAGCCAAGATAATCAGGGATCATGGCTTCCAAACTGTCTCATACGCTGACGATACACAGATCCTGGTCACCATGGGCCCCGACCCAGGCGACACCAAAATCAGATTTCGGTCCTGCATGGTGGCCATCAAAAAATGGATGACTGAGAACTTTCTAATGCTTAATGCAGAAAAGTCCGAAATAATGCTGTTCGGAAAGGCACACCAATTATGGGAACAGGACTGGTGGCCCATTGAACTTGGTCAATGTCCCCCCCCTAAAGGCACAGTCCGAAACCTAGGAATCACAATGGATGACCAACTCACAATGCAACCACACATTAATAAAGTGGTACACACCTGTATAGGCCTAATGAGAAGCCTCAGAAAAATATTCAAATGGCTTCCTTTAACTAGCAGAAGACCACTAATCCAAGGCTTAATAACTAGCCGTCTGGATTACGGCAATGCATTGTTTGCTGATATAAATGCCTCTAACATAGCCAAACTACAGACCATTCAGAACAGCGCGTCTAGGCTCGCACTGGACCTTCCACCAAGAACCCCGTCTGCCCCCTGTTTGAATCAACTACACTGGTTACCAGTTAACAGACGTATAAAGTTCAAGGTCTGCTGCCTAGTCCACAAATCTTTAAACGGACAAGGGCCAGCATATATCAGAGATAAACTGCACCGATACAGCCCAACGAGAAATCTTCGCTCCTCCAACCAGCTACTGTTAAAGACGCCTAGAGTCCGCACAGTGAGGAACGGTGATAGATGCTTTTCAAAAATTGGTCCTTCCATCTGGAATTCACTTCCCCTAGATCTGAGAGCAGAACCCAATTTGACTATCTTCCGTAAGAACTTAAAAACTCTGCTCTTCAAACCTTAGTCAACCACCTTCCATACCTATTGGTTCTGTTTTATCCATCTGTCAGCGCTATGAGACCTAACGGGTGAGCTATGCGCGATACAAAAACAAATACAAATACAAAAAACAAATACAAAATACTCTATCGTCCTCACTCTATCTAGCTATCGCACTCATTCTATCTATCGCCCTCCCTCTATCTATCTAGAAGCACTCACTCTGTCAATCTATCGCATCACCACAGCATCACTCAGCCCCACCACAGCATCACCACTCAGGGGCACCACAACATCACTATGCGCTACCACAGCATCACTGAATGCCACAGCATCACTCATCGCCACCACAACATCACTCAGCGCCACCACAGCATCAATCTGTGCAACCATTCAACAACTGGTTCAAATATGTCCTCTCAAAGTTTCAAGCTTTATTACAAATGTCACAAAAAGATGTTAATATTTCACTTCTATTCTTGGATTTTTGTCACAATAAAATACACTGAACATTATCTTTACAAAAGTTATTTACAAAAGTTTAAGCTATTGCCATTATAAATTACAATAACTTTTAGGTATTAATTATTTTAGAAAAATTAAAAGCCATTGTTATTTGTAATATCAATACATCTAAGTCACGTAAATACAACACATATTGCATTACAAATGCTACAGGTGTCACATTTGCAAAAGTTAAAACTATTGGCATTGTAAATGACAAAGCTATTAATTTCGCTATTTTCAAAACCAACACATAAATAAAAAATGTATCATTTACAAGACCAATAGCTCAAACTTTCCTAATGCGAGACCTTTAGCATTGCAAATGCTTGTTAACATTTCCATGTTCAGGAACTGGGACTTTATGGCCTTGATAGCCGTCTTACCTAGAGCACTAGGATTTGTAAACAAATCAGGGTTGCCAAGTGAATCCATTTGGTTCTTAACATAACGGATCCATGGGATAGCAAGGGCCCTATCTAAAGACATACTGTCTTGAATAATTAATTGGTTTAAATTTAGAGGCTCTCGTGCCCAAATTCTCAACCAACCCAATAAAGGGGCAACAGCAATCTGGTCTGAAATATAGCCCGCTCCCAGGTCCTCATATATATTAAAAGTAGCAGCAGAACGGGGAAGCGACAAAACTTTTCTTAGGAAAACATTTTCTGCTATTTGGATTTCGCTCACGTCTGCATAGCCCCAAACCTCACTCCCATATAGTACCATTGGAACACATTTTGCATTATAGATTTTTATGAGGGCCGGGAGTGGTTTGCAGCCTAGTCGCTTTGCGAACCCTAACAAAGCCCCTGTTGCCCTAGCAAGGGTATTTTTTTTATGGGCGCGCTGCATGACCGATGACCTTCTGTCATCAAAAAGAATCCCTAAATAAGGGAAGGCTGGGACTTTAATAAGATCCTGTCCTTTGCAGAAAAATGTTGCCTTTTTTGCCCGTCTTCCACCTAATGACATTGAGTGTGACTTTTTAAAATTAGTGGCCAAGTCTAGAGAGTCCATAAAATTAATAAAACAATCTAAAAGCAATTGTAACCCTCTTGCAGTTCTAGCCACTAAGACCGCATCGTCTGCGTATAACAAAGCGGGGATCATTTTTGAGCCAGCTCTTGGGATGTCTGTACAAGATGCAATTAATTGATCTCCCAAGTTGTTAATATTAAGGGTAAACAGCAAGGGTGCAAGAATACATCCTTGCCTTACCCCTCGCTTAACTGGCCAAGCATCTGTCAAGCTCCCGTTCTCATTATATCGGACCACTGCCATGGAATTTTCATGGATATGAGCCAGGAAATATATCGATATAGGGTCCAATCCTAGGCCATATAGGGAAACCCAGAGCTTATCCCTATTCAAAAGGTCGAAAGCAGTGGACAAATCCATAAAAGCTAGATGGATATCCCCCTGCTTTGCGACCGTGTATCCCTATCACCAGGTGTAAATTAAGGCATTGGCCCGTTGTACCCCTTCCCTGTCTGAACCCATACTGTTGGTCCGAAACAACAGAGTTTTTATCCAGCCAATCTGTCAAGCGGGCCAGTACAGCTTTTCCCATAATTTTTGCAGCTGAATCCAAGAGCGAGATAGGCCTATAACAGGCCGGATCTTGTCTTGAGCCCTTTTTAAATATTGGGACTATGACTGCTTTACCCCAAGACGTAGGCAGTCCAGCTTTAGAAGCTGCATTAAAAACAGAAGTTTAAATCTTCGCCCAAAGACTAGGGTTAGCCCTGTATAAACCTGCCGGGACCCCATCTGGTCCTGGCGCCTTTCCCTTAGACGTGCCCATAATTGCCTCCAATACTTCTTCCTCTGTAAATACAATTTTTGGGACCGGTTCGCATTCCCCAACAGAACCGGGCAGTGTCTGACTAAACTCAGAATACAGGCCGCTGAAGTGTTCCACCCACCTTTCCGGGGAGATGAGGCAATCTTTAGTTGTATTATCTGCCTCATCGAATAGTGGACTATTAATCACCTTCCAGAAGTGGGAACTATTAGTCAGGACACTTGCTTGGTTCAGTTCGTCCTAGGCCATTTCCTTTAGCTGAGTTTTTCTTACTTTTATTGCTTTTTTGTAGTCCCTTCTTGCCTCTACCATCTTACTTGTTGCCCTGCCAGGCCCCTTCAGCCCCTCCAAAAGTGCCTTGTGTGCAGTGATACAAGCTTGGTCAAACCAATTTTTATTTTTTTTGGGCCTTGGGTTACCTTGCCGGGTCAAGTTTGTCGCAACCTGTTTTGTAATGCGGTCAAAGGCACCAAGTATTACATTTGGGTCAGACTCCACATTTAAACATAAACTAAAGTCCTCAAAACTACTTTATACAGTCTATCTAGGAAGTCGACTGGAGTAATTGCCTCCCATTTCAGCCTAAGCCCCTGACATATGGTGGATATATTTGAATTTGTGATAAGCGCCGAAGGCCTCTCACTTTTGAGGGCCTTAATTTTAAAATCCATCATGAGGGGGTTGGGGTCACTCAGACCATTCTCTATGACACGAAATGAACTTATTAAATCCATCAAAGGGCATGATACTAAAATGTAATCAATAATACTTTGATTAACATGGCCTCTATAAGTTGGGACAGGGCACAGAGTTTCTGCTTGTGACGGGCAAAACAAATAATAAACAGATAAAAGACTCCCTAGACACGCCCCGCTCTTCGTATGCTCAAAATGGGTAACCCCCTGCGGGCCGTATTCGCTCTCAATACTTTGAAAACAATTTAGTTGACAAACATGGGTATTAAAATTGCAAAGAATTAAAAGTTGGTAAGACATATCATTATTTTCATCATATTCATCCAAGAAAACAGTTAGTGCTTTTAGGTGGTCCAATTCATCTCGCCTGGTAAAGGAATTGTAAAAATGTACCACCAGCATTGTAGGTAAACTCTCACCAACAAGTTTAACAGCTAAAATATTTGGGGAGCTGGTAGCTATCAATTCTGGTCTGTACAATAGTTTAAGACTAATTAGCAACAAGAGATCCCCCTCGATCTCCCCATTACAGATAATTCTGCGTTTTTACAGAAAGAGAGATAATCATCCAGATGGTAGGGATCTCTGGCCTCCCAAGTTTCCTGTAAAGCAATTATGTGGTGCCTGGACTTAAAGGCCTCCCAGTTAATGTCCCCTCTTTTCGCTCTCAACCCAGCAATATTCAATGATAGAATCTCTATTTTATTCTCATATACAAAATGCCCTGTAAGCTCTATATCCATGGCTACTGTATTCTCTGGGTTTGGTGGACCCAACCGGGTTAGGACCACTACTTCAGTTTCAGGTACCTTATCCAGGGACTTCCCCTCTGCCCACTGCCCCGCTACTGACTGCCGAACCTCAGTAAAGACCCTATTCTGCAGTCAACCCTGTTCATCCAGGTTAGACAGAGCTTCGAAACTGTTAAGTAATGGAATAGGAGGGGAAATCTCCCCTAGCAGTCTCGCAGT
This sequence comes from Lissotriton vulgaris, assembly GCF_964263255.1. NCBI lineage: Eukaryota > Metazoa > Chordata > Amphibia > Caudata > Salamandridae > Lissotriton > Lissotriton vulgaris. Next base: position 834,185,620 of record NC_141696.1, on the reverse strand, counting down.
GGGCCTATAAAAGTAGCCCAATGGTACTTGAAGAATGGTCTCTTGCTTCTAGGGTTTGTTGGGCAAAATCTGGTATTCTATAATTAACAATGACACAATCGCCCCTTATTGTTTTCTGTGAGTTGCCAAGCCAAGCTACTCTGCGCACCATAAGAATGTTATTTTATAAAAATGGGCTAAAGCCTTTATGTTTAGTGAGCCAATCCACAGTCTTGTCTTTTAACTGAGACCACGTTTCAACTTGGTCTGATCTTAATGGAGGAACACCTACTAAAACTACAACCAGGGGGCCTGCAGCTGGTGGCAGGTTAATAATATCTTGGGCTGGCTTCAAACTACTCTTGTGGTCTTGTCTGTCCTGCCTAGTACCATGTCCTAGTAAGGACATGGTACTAGGCAGGCTACTTGGGTTTGCAAAGGTTGTACATCCGGGGGATGTTGAAATATTTGCTGTCTTAACTCTTGCTGTGAGTTACCGGGTAACGGTGTCTGGCTGCCAGGTTGTAAGCTCCCATCCCTCTCTTGATGATTGGGTGCTGATTTTCTTACATTCGGGCAATTAATAGCTATGTCAGGTTTATTAGTTATTTGCTTGTCTCAAATCGCACTTGTCGCTATACTCCCTGGCTGGGTAGTGGATACATTATCTCCCCCTCTGACAACAACTTGTTGGTCAGTACAATTTCTTACTTTAATTTCCCTTGTCAAACTCGTGATTTTATCCTCAATGGTCTCCAGCTTAACTCAAAAAGGGGCGATAATAGATGATATCAATGACTCCATGAGCTCCCAGTAGGCCTGATTGCCCCCTGGGTCACATGAGTCATTAGCATTTAGCTTTACAAGCTGGTCCTGACCCAGGACCTCCCCCACATCAGGAGTGCCCAATGTTTTCACCTTCTGGGTTTTACTTTTCCCTTTGGTTTTATCCTGAGAACGAGTTGCTAGGCCACCCCTTATTCGCTTTGCTAAAGGTTCACTCAACCCTCTACTTGCACCTTTACATTCCCAGGCCTGACTTTTCGGTCTAGTTGACCTCGTATTGCATGATTCCCCTTTATCCACGAGCGTAGGTATTTTATCCGTAACTACGCTTGTGGATTGGGTCGGGGGGTTGACTGAGTTTTGTAAAGTAGAGGGAACTGAAATCCTATCCTCTCTTATATTGGTTTTGGGACCTTCCTGGGAAGTAGGTGACTCCCATGGCCAAGGGTGATGCCTTAGTTCTGAGTCCGTAATTGGATTTTGCAATGCTTCCCCCATATCCCCCTGTACCCTATCAGTAGAACCGGTACTTAAGAGGCTTATGGGTTGTGCCATTATCACTGGAGATCTGGCTGTTTGGATGCTACCCATTGAAGATCTTTTCTTTGCTGTGCAGAGACCTAGTGACAGCCTTTTTTCTGTTAACATTATTTCATGATTAAGCACAGAGCCAGCTCTTACTAAAAAAGTGTCCAAGGTACCTACCCCACTGCCTCCCGTACTTGGCTTCTGCCCTACTCTGCTCAAGTTGGACGTCATAGCCTTAACAGAGGAAATTAAATATTGCAATCTTCCAAAAACTTTCTTAGTACACTAATCACTGCGGGGCATTAATTGTGCAATTGTCAAGGCTATTGCTAGTACCCACACTCCCGTCTAAAGTGCAATTTTCACTATCTCCTCTAGGCACTTACGATTTACATATACCATAGCCAACATGGTCTATATGTCTCAAAGTCAAAGTCAATGTATTTTGTAGAGCTTACTTTATATCCAGGTATATGCGTTAGGGGGTGGCCAAGCCCAGCCTCGGCCAGCCCCGGACGGCCACAGACGGCCCGCCCTTTGCCCGGGCTTCTCCCAGGACGCTCCAGCGCAGCGGATGAGCCAGTTGGTTTAAAGGCGGAGCAAGTTGTGGGTGGAGTTCAGAAGGGGAGCCAGGTGTGTGGGCAGCCAGCGGACTTCTGGGACTTCGAGTCCCTCTGATGATCAGGCCCTTTCAGCTCCTCTCCCTGCTTTTCAGCGCTCTCCTCACTCCGCGCTACAGACAGGAACACCTCACAGCCCAGCAGCATCCAGGTAGGAAAAAAAGAGTTTGCAACAGTTTACAAGCCTCAAGCAACAATGTGGCACCCGCTAAGCGGGTGCGGCGAGGCGTTAAGAGGCAGCGGCAAGTGGTGGGTGGAGTTCAGAAGGGGAGCCAGGTGTGTGGGCAGCGAGCGGACTCCTGGGACTTCGAGTCCCTCTGATGATCAGGCCCTTTGAGCCCCTTTCCCTGCTTTTCAGTGCTCTCCTCGCTCCGCGCTACAGACAGGAACACCTCACAGCCCAGCAGCATCCAGGTAGGGAAAAAAGAGTTTGCAACAGTTTACAAGCCTCAAGCAACAATGTGGCACCCGCTAAGCGGGTGCGGCGAGGCGTTAAGAGGCAGCGGCAAGTTGTGGGTGGAGTTCAGAAGGGGAGCCAGGTGTGTGGGCAGCGAGCGGACTCCTGGGACTTCGAGTCCCTCTGATGATCAGGCCCTTTGAGCCCCTTTCCCTGCTTTTCAGTGCTCTCCTCGCTCCACTCTACAGACAGGAACACCTCGCAGCCCAGCAGCGTCCAGGTAGAGAAAAAAAAGTTTGCAACAGTTTACAAGCCTCAAACAACGATGCACCACCCACATTACAACATAATTGTGTACAGGCGTTACCACTGATTAATACCAATCCACTAATACAGGACTATAGACCTTAACAAATGATTTTCACATAAATGATAATGGCCTACTGCCTGTTTAGTAAATTTTCATATTAACAGATCAGAACTATGACATCTGACCAATTGCATCACTGGGTTGTCACCATACCCAATTCAGGATTACTGTATTGAGCATAAGCTTTCCAACAAGGCATAAAGAGTAAAACAAGCACTCTTTTATTTCAGCAGAGGCACAACTTCTGCCCAATCAAATGCTATAGTCAAGAGTGTTAACTTGTAGGTGGGGCCAAAGCCCTTCCCCAGCAGTGCTTCTTAAACCTCTTTTTCCATTAATCACATAAGGTCTATAAAAGCTATGCTGTCAAGCCAGACTTAAAAATCTTCCATCCACCTTCACAAAAAGCACACAGTTTGTCTTTAAAACATCCCTTGCCTTGCCTAAAGGACTAGGGATGCCTCACAGTTCCCCTGCATTTCCCAAGGGAAGGGAAGGAAATCATAATTTAACATTAAAGCAAATAATGGCTGGCCCTGTGAAATCTGAAACTCCTTGCCTTGCTTAAAGACTGGAAGGGCGAGGATGGACAACACCCATCTTGTACTGCTAACATGTGGGTGTGATTTTGTACTACCCCCTTGCGTAAAAGGCAGGGGGTGCTTCTTAACCTTTTCCTACCTACTCATGTTGCCCAAGTAAGGAGGTATTTCTTTCCTTAAGGAAGCTTGGGTGTTCTTAGCCCTCTAATCACCTCACCGTGCCCAAATGCAAGGGGGATTCCAAAAACCCCTAGAAAAGTCTTGGGCAGGCAAAAACTGCCCCATTGCCACACTGACCATGCCTAACTGTGAGCGTAGAGCGTTGCACTTGCCCTTCTGCAAGACAGCAGGGAGGCCACAGGATTAGAACACCACCCACCTTTCAGCAAAGCAGAGGTGGCAAATATAGCCCCTGCCTTTGGGCAAGGTGGAGGACTTACACCAACTACCCTTAACCCTTGGGCAAGGTGAGCGATGGATAACTTATTCCTCTTGCTGTAGGCCAACATATGGGGCTTGATCACTCCATTTACCCAAACATCATATATCTAGTCACATACTATTCCTTTACAAAACATATTTAACAAATGCATTGGTTATTCAAAGCTCACAACTCTAAGACTATATATTTGTTTTAAACAGCAATGCAATTGACAAGTATTCCTAAAGGAGACAGGGAAGCACGTGATTTGTAGCTATTTTCTAGCCTACTGCAATGTAATTTCACCGCTGCAGGTTTGCGCTATGATCTCAGATAGCATATCCTATGAAATTTAAGGTTGTAAATGCATCCTGAGGTGGCTAGGACCACTAGTTTGCCAGAGACCCAACTTATTGATTGCTAAACCAAGGGCCCATATGTGCTAAAACATTTTACCACGGAATGGGAAAACCTCTTTCATACATCAATCCCCAAATCCCTTGCAAAAGATCATTTACCGCTATGCTATTACAGGTGACATCCCTTGGCACATGAAGACACTGAATAGCTGAGTGTAGAAACATCTTCTTGAAATTTCCTAGGAAGGCCCACCAACTCTCCAGGCTAAGCAAGCCAATGTGTATGTATGATGAGATTCTCTCTACAGTCTAACTATTAAATTAGAGTTTTCTCAATAAAGTGAAGTCAGCAAATCAGTCATAACTTTTCACTGGATTTAGAAGTAGTTTTGAGTCCAATTCCACAAGCTTTACAATCATACCTCAGTGGCTGCTACTAGGCCTACAAAATGAATTTAAGATGAAAATACATTTTAGGTGAGCGTAAGCTAGAGGAACTCTACATATGGCTCCAAATTCAACTCAGGAAAAACACCCCGGTGCTAAGGTACGAACTAGTGGTTTACTTATGATACAACAATGGACCTAAAATCCTAGGTAAGATGTGCATGAGAAACAGTCCATAACCATTGCTTAATTGCAGCAGTGGCTTCCCGTGCTTGGCACATATATTTTATAGTGATAATTCTTATTAAAAAGGTGATTGTTATATATTGACTGTGGTACGGCATGAGGTAGATATCACATTATGTTACATGGTCTAGTAAATCTATAGTAGAAACGTATATGTTTATGTAGGCAACTGTCTTCTCCTTCAACATCTGCTTCTGCTGTGAAATTAAATGGTGGGATGGGAATACAGACGAAGCCAGCCATGTTGATGGTAGCTTTGTCACTCTGCTACAGTTATTCTGGTTCATCCTACCACCTGAAGGCCCTGCGAGGTGGGTGGAGGTGGCAGAGGAGTAGTCATAAACTCAACTTGTCGCCTCCCACAGCAGAACTAGTAACTCTTGTAGCCCCATGGCTGCAACACTTCACAACTTCAAAATAATGTCTGCAAATATCTTTGAAAATCTCACAGACGTGAATGACTGAAAGGTCTCAGAACTACCAAAGCACAAATTCTAGCAACAGCTGTGGGTCACCTGGCAGTGCAAATGAACCTGCCTACTGGACCCTTCTTTAAATGAGACTGGAGCACACTTCCTAATTTGTTGGCCATGAGGAGGTGCAGAAATCTGGGCATCTTTATGATGGTGGATGGTCAGACGGCTGCCCGACACCACAGCAGTCTGGGCACTGTCTGGCAGGCAGGCGGCAGTCCGACTGCCCAATTACAATGTGCCCACCGGGCTGGCTGGCAGAAAAGTGCTCTGCAACACTGTAGCCCTGGAAAAGGGCTGCGGCACAAGCCGCCGAGTTATAGAGCACTTGGTGCACATTAATGCCCCATGTGCCAGGTACCACGGTGCATGAATGTGCTTGGGGGCACAACTTGTGTCCCCAGGGCCACTGAAGAGTGGCCGTCAAAAACACACGAGGGTCCCTGAAAATGAATGCTAGGCAGAGGAGGCAGGGAAAACACTGTAATTAACAACAAGAGAACCTCTCCTAGAACTAAGTATATAAAAAGGTAAACACTCTAATCTTTGGTTCAAACATTATCATTGTCCCACACAGAGAATATTTATTTGAAAAACATATATCTATTTATTATTATTTCTTTCATTTTCCAAAGTATTCATTCATGGATCAAACAAAAATTAAAGACATCGGTATAAATTCTATTTACATTTCAAAACATAATCGAAGAACGCCCTCTCATAACTTCAATACAAACACCAATCACACCCATCCAAACCATCATCAATCGTACCACTCAACAATATATGCAAAAAACACAGAATAATTACAAAACATTAACATTCATATATATACAAAAAGATCAAACACATAAGAAAAAGGCAAAAAGGAAACAGGAAAAAAACGCTGACGCGCGTTTCGGAACAGGACCGATATTCACCAATCCTTCATCAGGGCGCACATAGATACATGCAGCTTCTTCAGTGTCTTCTCAGAATATCAGAAGTATATCAAAGAGTTCAATTTCAAAGACTTAATTTAAATGAATTAGGATTGCGTGGTGAAATGAATTCAGGGCAGCAAGTTCACATCCTAGTACAGGGTCTTTAGAAAATATCCCTATCTTAAGACAGGGAAATAATTGGCGGTACACGTAATAAGAAATGTACTTCACTGGAGGGCTGAATCGGACTCGTAATAGGATAGGTTTTCATTCACAGCAATGGTTCAATCTACGATGTTTGTGTCCACACTCTAAAATGTGTCTTCAGATTTGAACATCCTCCGAATCGAGGAAAAATGAGTATCCAAAGGAAAATAGTACTAACAGCCCGGAAGTCGATAATCCAGTCCTCGATAGTGGACAGTGGGGCCAGAGTCATATGAAGTCCCCCGACAATAGGTTTCTCGTAGCGCCTAGGGATAGCTCGTCTCCTTTCGAATACGTCGCGGCATGGATCCAACGATGGAGCAGGAGCGGTGAAGAGTGGCCTACAGGGGATTGGGCCCCTGCTTGGGGCCCCCAAAGTCCATTTCTGTCTACCTTTTCATGGTGGTGGGACAACCACCCTAAGCCCTACAGCACTGCCTGCGCACATATCGCCTCCACTTTAGGGTTAGGATTCCGACTGCTGCCCTGACGGCCTTTGGTGGAGGCCCACCCAACATCATAAAAAGGGCTCTGAGGGGATCTTCAAGCTAAAGTCAAAATAACTAGTTCAGACATCTATTTCTTGCCTTCAGCTATAAACATCATGACTCTGTTGTGCACCTCCAACTAGAACATCACCAATAGTGTGTCAGCAAGCAAAAATAGTCTTGTCTAATGTGAGTACTAGTGTACGTGACAAATACAGTAAGAACAAAGTCTATGATCTTTGCAAGACTTATAAGTGAATGGAACATTATGACATTCTTACTTATCTCTCCAGTAGTTGTGACCCCAGTGTCCACAAACATCTTCAATCCCAGCCTTCAGGTGGTCCAAAAACTGTGAAGAGATATGTAAGTTAGTTAATAGGTCATCTATATTTTTACCCTCAACATCACACTACAGACCCATCCTAAACTTGCTGTCTAGTACCAAAGGGTCATGGCCAAATGTAATGTCCAGCAGAATCTGAAGGGAGGGCCAGTGGGCTATAGTAACAATTTGCACTTGGGGCCCAGCGAGCATTGCTAAAAGCCATGCCCAGTTGACTCTGGCTGCAGGGGAAATGGGTACATCGCAAGTAGGAGTGGATGAAATCGTATATATGTTTTTCTAATATTGCGCACATTGTGCGTGGGTGATTTGTTGCTTGAAATTCTAACCTGAGTTTTGCCCTTCTATACACAAAAGTCACATAAAATACCTATTCGTTCCATCAGCCAGTCATATACTTGAAAGGTGTGCTTAAAGGCACGCCCTTAGTTTCTGAAATCTTGAAATGCACTGGTCAAACTATTAGGCAATTGTTCAACGAGTCTGCCGAATGGAGAAAGAATATGCAAAATAAACAAAATCTAATAATCAGGATAAAAGCGTGATTACTTTTCCATAAAAATGTAGCCTGGGTCTAATTACGTCAGTAGCCCTGGTCATTGCCTTATAGAAATATGGGGCAGACAGAGGGTGCGCACAAAGGGTAGAGTGACAGGTTTATTTTGCCCTGTTATTTCCAGACAGTGCTAAGGGCCTTTTAAGGCAGCATAGATAGGTGTAGATGTTGTTCATTACATAAAGCAAATAATGTTTACTGAATCTCCCTTTTTAAAGTGGTGATATGGCAGCCTATGAATATTTATTTTATTCATGCAAAAAAACTTAAGGAGTCACTGAAAACAACAGTTCTTTGAAGAAACATTATGGTTAAAATTAAAAAACTGCAAAACACCTTAATTACCCAGTTGGAAATAAATTTATAAACATAACATTCACCAATAGCGAGCTCGAGGAATGGCCTTTCATGATCAATTCACATCTGCGTGGTGATCTAGCACTGGTCGGTGGCCACCGCAGCTTGCTTGCCTCACAAACTTGCCGACAACTAGTAACCAACGTGGGTACTATGGCGGTGCTTTTCAATGTAAAACAATTTCTGGGGCATCTACATTTTGTTCTGGAAGCAAGTTACGAGGGTGGGGCAAATGTACATTATAAAAAAGAAAAATTTCACTTGGAATATTTTGTTAAAGGGAAGTCGCCGTTCTTTCTCTGATGGCAAAATTTAGGGGCATATGTATAAAAAAAAATGTTTTGCGAGTCCTTAATAGCAAGTTTTAGCAAATCGCTATTAAGGCCTGTATTCCTTAATTGCGAATCACAAGTTGCGATTCGCAATTAGGGAATACCTTCACATTCATTCCCATGGGCCTAGAGGCCCATAGGAATGAATAGGAAGACATTCGCAATTTGCGAGTACCCATTAGGTACTCGTAAATTGCAAATGCAATTTCATGGGTGCAAGGGGGTCAAAAGGACACCCTGTTGCACCCCTGAAATATGCATGCATCAATCAATCAATCAATCAGTGACATTTCTAAAGCGCGCTACTCACCCGTGAGGGTCTCAAGGCGCTGAGGGGGGGGGGGGTGCTGCTACTACTCGAATACCCAGGTCTTGAGGTGTTTTCTGAAGGTGAAATGGTCCTGGGTCAGTTGTAGGTGTGCAGAGAGGAAGTTCCATGTCTTGGCTGCCAGGTAGGAGAACGATTTTCCTCCGGTGGTGGTTCTGCGAATCCGTGGGACGGTGGCGAGGGCGAGGCTGGTGGAGCAGAGCTGGCGGGTGGGGGTGTAGAACGAGAAGCAGTGGTTGAGGTATTCGGGGCCCATGTTGTGGAGCGCTTTGTGTGTGTGGGTGAGCAGCCTGAACGTGATCCTCTTGTTGATGGGGAGCCAGTGCAGGTTTCTCAGGTGGGCGGATATGTGGCTGTGACGAGGGATGTCGAGGATGAGTCGTGCGGAGGCGTTCTGTATGCGTTGAAGACGTTTCTGAAGTTTGGCTGTGGTTCCTGCATATAGGGTGGTCAAGTAGTAGACCAGTCGGCTGGTGACGAGGGCCTGAGTGACCATCTTTCTGGTTTCGGTGGGGATCCACCGGAAGACCTTTTGAAGCATGCGCAGGGCGTTGAAGCATAAAGACGAGACTGCGTTGACTTGCTTGGTCATCGTGAGGGAGGAGTCCAGGATGAATCCCAGGTTGCGTGCATGGTCCGTGGGTTTCGGTGCGGTGCCCAGCGCCGTGGGCCACCAGGAGTCGCCCCAGGTGGATGGGGATTGTCCGAGGATGAGGACCTCCGTCTTGTCCGAGTTGAGCTTCAGACGGCTGTGCTTCATCCATTCTGCGAAATCTTTCATTCCGTCCTGGAGGTTGGTTTTGGCGGTGGATGGGTCTTTGGTGAGGGAGAGTATCAGTTGGGTGTCGTCGGTGTAGGAGATGATGTTGAACTTGTGTTTGCGTGCAATGGTGGCGAGGAGGCTCATGTAGATATTGAAGAGGGTTGGGCTGAGTGAGGAGCCTTGGGGTACGTCGCAGATGATCTTGGTGGCCGCGGAGCGGAAGGGAGGGAAGCAGACTCTCTGGGCTCTGTTGTAGAGGAACAATGTGATCCAGTTCAGGGCCTTTCCTTGGATCCCAGAGTTGGAGAGGTGGGTTATTAGGGTGCGGTGGCCAATGTTATCAAAGGCTGCTGAGAGGTCCAGGAGGATGAGAGCGGCTGTCTCTCCATTGTCCATCAGGGTCCTGATGTCATCGGTGGCTGCGATGAGGGCGGTCTCGGTGCTCTGGTTGGCTCGAAATCCGGACTGGGATGGGTCGAGCGAGTTGTTTGCTTCGAGGAATGCAGTCAGCTGTTTATTGGCAGTCTTCTCGATGACTGTAGCCGGGAAGGGGAGAAGAGAGATGGGGCGGAAGTTCTTGAGGTCTTTGGGGTCCGCTGTGGGTTTCTTCAGAAGGGGGTTGATTTCTGCGTGTTTCCAGCTTTCAGGGAAGGTGGCTGATGTGAAGGAGCTGTTTATGACGTTCCGGAGGTGGGGTGCGATGATGGTGTCGGCTTTGTTGAAGATATGATGAGGGCATGGGTCGGAGGGGGAGCCAGAGTGGATGGTGTTCATGACGTGGGTGGTGTCTTCAGTGCTGATGGGGGTCCATGCGCTTAGGGTGGTGGTGAGGGTCGTTGGTTTGGTGGCTGGAGGCGGAGTCGGAGCCTGGGGGCATGCTCATGTGCCATGTATGTGCACCACATGGCACTTTGAAAAATGCAAAAAAGTGAATTTTTCTAGGAAATCGCTAATTACCACCAACTTGAAGTTGGTGGTAATTTGAGATTTCTTGAGGCAAATTCGCACAACTTGGGTGCTTCCAGAATGCAATTCCTTAAATGCATTCGCAAAATAGGGAATCACACATTTTGCGATTCCCTATTTTGCGATGGCCTTTTGGGATGATACATCCCAAAAGGCTTTTTCCCATTCGCAAATGGTTCGATTCTGAGAATCGACCCGTTTGCGAACAGGAAAAAGGTTTGATACATGTGCCCCATTGTTCGTTATTATAAAACAGAGAAATTCCACCAAAGAAAACTTCAGTTCAAGGGACGTCTTCAAAACATACAAACCTGCTCAGCAGTTATTATAGGCAACACTACCAGAACTCCCTCACTGTACGGTTCATTCTCTCATCATACATTATTTCACAGATGCGATCAGTGATGAAATTACTGAAGCTGCTATGGTGATGTGAACTCAGCTCGTGGTCATACTGAAAACTAGGTAGTGCACCAGGAACAAACCTAATAGCAACAGGAAGTACGGTAAGCACTGGCCAGTCATGCACAGTGGGCTCTCGGCCCAGGGCATGGACCTTGTAGATGCCCCACATGATGCCAAAATTAGCTGCGCTTGTCTGACCCTGGGTGCAGATAATGACTTTTGACAATGCATTGGCTGGGCTAGTATACTGGCCATACCTCCAGCACATGACCATCGTCCATGCACATCAGCCTACGAATGAATGGCTTTTCTTCTAACCAGAGTCCAGTACTTGTGGCCCGCGGGCCAATAATACCTACCTACTGGATACAGGGCATTGACTTTACCCAGACCTATAACCTCAATGTGGCAACAACAGCCACTGTGCATGGCCATATGGCAGATTATGTTTTGTTTTTCTGTACGCTAGGTTCATATAACAATAGGGACAGATTCAATTCAGATGTTAAGGTTTTGCTGAAATTTCATGGAGAGAATTCTGACTAATAAAGGGCAATGGTAAAGTTTAGCAGAAGACTCTTATCATTAACATGAGTGAATATGCTTATCAACTAATTATCTGAAGGAAAGTAATTTAGATTGAGAATAAGGCTCCCATTAAATGAAATCAATGTGCTACAGGAGCCATGTCGTATCTGCAAAATTCTTTAATTCCAATGAAATATTAGTTTTGAAACCCTTGCTTTATATTCACTGAAATCGGCAGTACACGAACATTTGAAGCACAGTGCATTAAGCGTAGTTTCACGGTGTCCGGTTTGTAGCAGATCCGCTGGGGGTGCGGGTGTAGGGCAGTGGGGGTGGGGAAGTTGGAGGGCGAGAGCAGCGACGTTTTGGAAACTGACATTTCTTTTAAAAAACCCTCTTCATCTTTGCTGTCAGCCAGGTCCTGCACCCAGGATGTTTTTTTATGGGTCTGGCTTAAGTTAGGCATGAGGCACAGCTTAAAGAAACCACAAAGTAATAGGTGTAATGCTTCCACTAGTATAAAGCACTAGTAATAATTTTGGAAAGTATTCCAGGCCATTATATTTATATCTACTAGGCCACTCTAGACAGAGTTCAGCCATATGCAAAGCATACTTGGTCCTGCGTCATATTAAGATTGCATGTGAAGAAGTGGTGAATATGTAGTCCAGACCGATGAGAAACACCGTCCTGAACTTTATGAGAAAAATATTTATGCAATGCATTTTTAGTTAAATTAACTCTTTTACTTTTCTCTATACTTTTCCATTGATAGACTCCACAGTCGGGGTTGAGATACCCCTATAGTGATGTATAAGGCCAAATATTTTTTATTGTATTTTATTATAAACTGGTAAAAATATATTTATGTTGAATATTATTGTAAATTAATTTTGTATGTTTATTTTAAATGCAGAACAAATAGAAGTTCTATCACACGATTAATATATTTTTTAATTAAATGTAATTTAAGTATATTCGTTCAAATTAGAATTACTATTCTGATGATTAAATTGAAAAATAAATTCTCACATGAAGTAAAATAAATATTATACATTAAAAATGATTAAAAGTGGTGCACATTAATAATTAAAAGTAGTTTAATTATATTATATGTTGATCAAACTTAATGTTACATTAATTCAAAAATCCCAAGAATGCCAAATATTTTATAACCTAATAATAAATATGTTTTATTTTTATTTTTTAACACTGCATTATAATAATTTATATTTTACACACATAATTTAATTTAATATACCAGTTCCTATTGTTTTTTGTTTTTAAGTCCCTGTCTCTATTATTTTCAATGAGAAGGCGTGATGGGATAAATAGTTGGCCATGTGTGGTACAGGACGTACTACTGTTTCTTTTTTGGCAGTAGTAACTTGCATGCATACATTTGACTTCATCCTCTTTTTTAGTGGGTGGAGACGTGTAAGTCCACACTTTTGAGTGAATGTGCACTCGGATTTTGGGAATAGCCAACAATAGTAAAGTTAATCAAAAGTGTAAAAGTAAATTACATGTGTAAATTACATACAGGTGTCAGTTACCTTTGTGAACAGCCGAGCATGTACTCTGTCACAAGGGAAGCACAAAAGCAACAAGCACGACACAGTTCCTAAAAATTCTTATGTGTAGTGCTATAATAGGGTAGGCCATCATTGGTACATAAGGGGTTGATCCAAGCCAGGTTTTCAGGAGACCCACATGTGACAACATTCATGTAAAAGGGAATCATTTACATGGCAAGTGTAGGCATTTGCTCGTCTTGGGCCAGCATTGGATACTCCTGGTCGTGCAGTTTGTAGATCTCTTTAATATACACCTTGCTCTTTACTACTTATGGAGCCCAGTGCTGCACCAAGGAACGTGTTCTGTTACACATGTACCCAATAATTTCCATGGTCAATTAGTTCAACTTGAGAGAACATTTTATTTATTTATTTAATTAAAAGGTTTTATATAGCACTGGCTGGACCCAAGGGTATCAAAGCGCTTTACAAGGTTTGGTAATGGAAAATTGCAATATAACATTTGTACAATGAGGTAATAAACAAGACAGTTAGAAAATGTTAAACAGTATCATTACTAAATGAGGTAAATTAACTAGGAAAACATTAGACAACAACAGGTCATAGATAGCAAGACTAGGATAGCTGGTTAGTGATGAAGAGGGTGGAGGGAGTGAGAGTGGAGGGCGAATGTGGAAAGTGAAGGGTAAGGGGAAAGCAGGTGGGAATAGATGGGAACTACCAGAAATATTAAAGGGGGAAAGGTAGTGGTAAATGAAAGATTGAAAGGAGGAGGGGGAAAGACCGAAAGAGGAGCCAAGGACGAAGTAAGAAACCTACTGAGACCCTCAGGTTACCATCAACGGCCTCCCACCCCCGCCTCCCCAGCACCCACCATCCTGCACCAGTACCACCTGTACCACCAGGGTGCCAGGCAAGGGGAGGGGGCGCGCCAAGGAGCCGCAGGGGGCACAGCAACCAGAGCCAAGAGAAGCCCCCCCGGAACCATCAGCAGCCATGAGCGAGGTGGGAGAGAAGAGCCCGCCCCCCCCAGTAGCAGCAGCAGCACCAGCAGCAGCCCCACAGGACACACGACCCCCAGCCCTACCACGACCACTGAGCCAGCCACCACCGCCCGGACAAGAAAGTGCTGGCAACCAAAGTCCTGGGCACTGTCAAATGGTTTAACGTGAGAAACGGCTACGGCTTTATCAACCGAAATGACACCAAGGAAGAAGTCTTTGTACACCAGACCGCAATTAAGAAGAACAATCCCTGGAAGTACCTTCGCAGCGTAGGAGATGGCGAGACCGTGGAGTTAGATGTTGTCGCCGGAGAGAAGGGAGCCGAGGCCGCCAATGTCACCGGCCCAGAGGGCGTCCCTGTCCAGGGCAGCCGCTACGCTGCCGATCGACGCCGCTACCGCCGAGGCTACTACAACAACCGCTGCCGCGGACCCCCGCGAAACGGGGAGGAGGAGGTAGACGAGGAGGAGGAAGAGGAGGAGGGCGGTGGCGGCGGCCCCCCCACCGCACCATCTGGCGACGGAGAGAACCCCCGGGGACAGGGGCAGCAGCGGCCCCCGCAGTTCAGGCAGCGGCGCTTTCCGCCCTATTGGGTCCAGCGCGGCTTCAACCGCCGCCCGCAGGGCCCCGGCCAGCACTCCGACGCACAGGGCGGAGAAGGGGAGATGAAGGAAGGCAGTGGCGAAGTAGGGCCAAACCAGAACCCGCAGCCAGGACGCCAGCCCAACTACAGGCCACGGTACCGCAGAGGACCCCCGCGGCCAAGACCACCGCCTGTGGCAGGGGACGGAGACAACAAGGAGAACCAGGGTGAGAACATTGCAGTCTGTGACCAGCAGCACCAGCCCCAAACCCGACGTGGGTACAACAGGCGCCCCTACAACTACCGGCGCCACGCCAACCCGCAGAACACCCAACCCCAAGATGGCAAAGAGGGCAAGGTGGCCAAATCCACACCAGCGGAGAGCCCTGCTGCTGCAGTGGTGGCCAGCGGGGAGAGCAAGACTGAGTGAGGTCCGGCTCCCCAGGACACCTCCACCATCCATCCAGGTGTCGTAAATTCAACCGGAATTAAAGGGAAATTAAACAGAGGAATGAAACATCCAGCAAATTAGAAAGGAAAAATAAAATCATGATGGCACCAGGAAATGAACCACCAAAGATTTGAAATGCAAAGCTAACATCCGAACCGAAATAAATAAACCTATTCTGTTCAGCATCATGTCCACTCTCCTGTCCCCACAGAGTTCTTATCTATATGTACTTTAGCGCCAGGATGCCCGTAGGGTTACAGAGCGCTCTACAAATGCTATAAATAAATAAATAAAGGGGTTGACACAATAAGTAGGAGGAACCTGTACAGTCAGGAATGGGGTAAGAATTAGTGTCCAGTGACAAGGAATTAGGGACCCCAGTATTTGTTGAGAAGGTGCAGCTTGAGGTTTTTTAGAAGCTGAGATAGGAGGGGTTGCAAAGTAGAACTATGGGGAGGGCATTCCAGATGGTAGGTGCATTTCCAGAGAAAGAGCGTGATTGTGCAGATTTCTTGTTTAACAAGTGAGGGACTAGGACGAGAGCATTAGTGCTCCTCATTGTTCTAATACAGGCCGCTTTGTGGAGTTTATCAGAGAAGTACGATGGGGATGTTTTGATGAAGGGCTTTGTGCGTGATGCAAGCAGTCTTGTAGGTGGATATGAATTCAATAGGAAGCCATTTAGGGTATTTGAGGACGGGGAGATGTGATCGAACCACTTACAATCAGTAATAAGCCTGGCAGCGAGGTTAGGAACAGATTTGATTGGGGCTAGGTGGACTTTCAAAGTTCCAGAGAGAATGGCATTACCATTCTAGACAGGACCAGTGATTGCACCACTAATTTAAAGTCATCAGCAGGAATGAAGGGTTTAATTTTCTTGAGATGAAGGAGTGTGAAAAGAGCACCTTTAGCCACATTTTTTTATGTGGGGAGTAAGACTGAGGCTCTGGTCAATGCTGATACAGAGGTATTTAACTGAGTTAGAAATGGAAAGAGAACAGTTGAGAGCTTTGAGGTCAGAGATCCAGTGTTGAATGGGGAGCAAGTTCTTTTTAGGAGAGAATAGAATGATTTCCGTTTTTTTAGGGTTGAGTTTGAGGTGGTTGTGATGGAACCAGTATTGAAGCTTAGTCAATGCATCATTGAGGCGTAGAACATCAGCATGGGATTTAATCTTACTATAAAGTTGAGTGTCATCGGCATAGAGGTGGTAACTGATTCTCGTGTGCTTAAGAATGAGGGTGAAGGGGTTCCATGAAGAGGTTGAATAAAGTGGGAGAGAGAATAGAACCCTGGGAGACACCCAAGGAGACCGGCAAAGGTTCAGAATGGCAATCGCTGACATTAATTTGTTGGGTTCTGTGTTGGAAAAAGGAGGTGAACCATTTGAGGACAGCACCATTGAATCCTAAACGATCTTTGAGAGGATTGATTAAGGCAGAGTGGTTAATAGTATCAAAAGCAGCAGAGAGGTCAAGGAGAATGAGAAGGGAGGACTCCCGCCTGTCTAGGGAGTGGTGGATGTCATCAATAATGTTGAGCATGGCAGTTTCAGAGCTGCAACCCTTTTAAAAGCCTGACGGTAATGCGTCCAAGAGGTTGAATGAGTCAATGTGTTTGTCCGACTGGAGCAGGGTGCATTTTTCAAGGGCCTTAGATAGGAAAGGAAGGTTAAAAATAGGGAGCAGATTATTTAAGTCATCAGGGTAGGCTGTAGCGTTTTTGATGGTGAAGGTGATTTGCCCTAGTTGGAGGGAGGCAGGGACACAACCGGTGGCGAGGGAGGAGTTTATGATAGTGGTCCAATATGGGGCAATAATGTGTTTTAGGTCTTGTACAAGGTAAGCAGGGAGAGAATCTCTGGTGTGAGAGGATGGTTTAAGCTTGGTGATGATGTTGAGGACTTCACGTTCGGAAACTGGGAAAAAGTTGTTCCAGGATGCATTGTTTTTTAGCTGGGGGCTGGTGGAGTAGGGTTCTGAAGGGGCGACAACGGGGGGAGTTGGGAAGAGTCCGGAGGAGGGGTAGGTGTGGATGGAGACTTGGGGCCAATTTCAAGGAGGGGTGGTAGGCTATACGGGATGGGAGTTAAGATGAAGGATTGATCAATCTTAGCGATTTTTTGCCAAAAAGAAGCTAGCAGTTTCTTCACATCTCTCGATTGTAGCCATTAATTTGGGGGGGTGGGGCAGAAGCAGTTTGCTTTTTGACAATGCTAAATGATTCCCTGGGTCGGTTTTTAGCTTTGTGATGATAATGTCAAGAGTAGCACCTTTGGAATGCATGGGAGAAAAGCAGAGTTGTTTCAAGTCATTAATATTGAGTAGGTCATTGTGGAGACTAACCGGGGATATTCCTTTTTGTTCCACTGGAGGTTAAAGTCTCAGAGGAAGAGGTTTTTAGAATTGGAAATCGAGCATTGGGTAAGAAGATCGGACAATTCCTTCACAAAGGAAAGAGGGTCACTAGGCGGATGGTAGATGTTATGTAGAAGAATAGGGAGGGGGGGGACCCTGCACTCTACGTTCAGCACCAAGGTATTCAAAAGTAGTATGGTCGGAGTACTGAACAGATGAAAGTTGAAGTTCTTCTTTATAGATTATGGCAAGACCCCCTCCAATTTTGTCATGTCCATCGTTTCTAAGGATGGAGTAACCAGGGGAAGAGAGCAGGTCAAGGATAGATGACGTAAGAAAGGCAATGTCAATGGCTTCACTAAGGATAGTTTCAGTGATTTCTATTGCATGACAGGCGGCTGGTCTGCAGTTGACCAGCATGCAGTTGAGGGGTTTAGGGTAGCTTTTTGTGGAGGAACAAGATTGGATAATGGTGAGTTGCTGTGAGAGTCTGGGCGAGACTGGGGAGGAAGGGATCCTGCTTGTCCCCAGGATCACAGGGATAGATGAGTGAGGTGAAACCGGGTTCGTAGTTGTGGCGATAGAGGGATGGTATGTATTGAGGTCAAGGAGGTCAGGGGAGGGGAGATGGCTAGGGGAGTGGGGTGGCCTGAGTAAACAATTACTGCAAGGCGGTCTAGGTGAAGAATTGCTGCAAGGGGAAGTATTCCCTTGGTGAGGGGGTGTAGTGTTACTTTGTACAGAACCCATGGGATAGGTGTGCTTGGAGGGATTCATTGAGGAGAGGGAGTTGAATTCATTTGCGAGAGAAGGAAGTTCTAACATGAGGGTTGAGAGGTGGAGTTCTATATTGAAAAGTGACTGGGTAAGCAGTGAGCTAAGGAAGGGGGCTAGAAGGTCGGGAGCAGAGGAGTATGTTCCATGTTGGTCGGGTACAGTGGTCTAGGTTGTGGACAGGGTGGGAAACCATGTGGGGGGAAGTGAGGGGTGTTTAGGATGCAAGATAGAGGTGGAATTGAAGGGTGTGAGAGAGCATTCACAGGGGTCGACTGGGTGCCATGAGAAGAAAAGGGGGCTTGGTGGGGTTGAGAGGGCTGTCAATTTGGTTATGGGGGGAAGGTCACTAGGAGATAAAGAGATTGGAGTTATTAGCAGAGCCATTGGGGGATCAGGGTGAGGGCGTACAAGAGGAGGAGAGAGGGATTTGGTGGCTGAGAGAGTTGTAGGAATGCCAGGAGTAGGAGGAGATGCTAATGAAGTAGGGGGAAAATATGTCTGGGATTGGGGGATTTCATTGATGATTGCCAAGTCAGGGAGAGGATGGAAAGGGGTCGAGGACGGAGAGGACGAAAGGGCTTCCTGTGATTGGGAGGCTGAAGGGTTAGAGGTAGGTGTAGTAAGTAGTGGGATAAGGTGCTGAAGTGGTGCTGAAAGATGATGAGGGGGTTTTCGGAGGCTTGTATGAAGATATTTCCTGTTCTGAAAATAGATATGTTGATTTCGCCAAGAAAAGTGGGGGAAGGGGTGGTGTATAGTTTCAAACCATATGGGATTTTGCAGGATTTCGTGATAGGAAGGTGGTGGTGGAAGATACTTTTTCATTTAACATTTAAAGGGGCGTGTGGAGTAGAAGATGTAGTTAGTTTTTATAATGGAGGTTAGGCTAAGGTAGTTATCAACAAATAAGGTTTCTTGGTGATGTATTAGTAGTTTCTGTTTAAAGTTATTCTTGCCATTTTTGGAAAGGTTGGAAGGTTAAAGGATGGACCAAGAGTTAGGGCCATGCCTATTGATGGGTGAGTCCAGTATAGCGAGAGTAAAATTGAGGGGATTCAACTGAAGTGGTGAAAGGGAGAGTGAAAGATGTGAGGGAGGGAGATTGGAGTGGGGCACAGAGGGGAGGGGGAATGAAAGGGTGAGGCGGGGGATAGTCAGTGAATGGTAATATCCCCAAACCAGGGCAGTGTAATTCAAACGAAATTTGTATAGAAAAAATAAATACAAATGTTCATATTACTCTGTTAGTATGTTGTCCCTTTTATTGATTGCATCAATGTATGTTTGTGCTTCATTGTTCACATCAGAGCAAAAACTAAAACAACCATGAAGTCAAACTGGAATGACAGCAGATACTGAAAAAAAACCTACCCGGTTGTGAATTTCCTCACAGACAGCAGGCTGGTTCTGGTTTGACCTTTTTACGTCGAGAAACTCCACCAGTGGGCGAATTGTTATTCCCTGTAAAAAACAAAGTTTCAACTTAACATACCGCAGATCATTATCAGCCTGTTGGGTTCACATATTTTTCTCTGTTTCTAGTTCGTGTAGATGGGTTTCATTTTCGTTGTTCTAAATAGTCTTTATAAAATGTTACCAAAGCATACACATCACGTTTAGCACATTCTTCTTGCCTTAAACTTTCAATCTTTTCTTTTTTAGGTCGCGCCTAGCGTTGCAGCGCATGTGCTGCTCGCTTTGTGAGGCATGCTGTATTAGGGTATTTTTTTAGAAGTGGTGTGGAAGCCCCGCCCATATTTTTCATTGGCTGGCCTCATCGTTCATGGTACATTTTGGCTTCCGATTGATAATGAGGCATCTTACTCCCTCCTTGTTACTGCCCTGTCTCCTTTTGGGACCGCTCATCAGGAATGGACCTTTTACTTCGCTCCTATCAGGGCACTATTTTCTTTAGTAAATAATGCGGGACACTGGCAGAGCTTGAATTTGCAGCGCGCCCACACAGCACTCCCTGGAAAATTGCAGGCACTACTTGTATATGGAATTCGCAATGCACTTTCATTTTTAAAATGGCTGACGCCCCACACACTTGCGTGGTGCCAGCTTTGTCATTGGAGGAGCAGCACCCTCCATGTTGCTGCTCGGGGATGCTTGTTTTACTTTTATAGTGAGCACGAGGCCCGTTTCAGGGACACCACGCTCCGGTTGTCATTTTTTTTAATGACTTTAAAACTGAGCACGGCGCCGCTACAAGAACACCGCACCTTTCAATTTTTTTACTTTAACACTGAGCGCGGCACCTGCTTCAAGGACACGGCGCGCAGTGTTAAATAAGAAGAAAAAAAAGAACTCGGTGTCCTTGAAGCAGCGCCGCGCTATGTTTTAAATTTAAGCAAGCATTTGCGATGCAATATGTCTTGCATTTATGCAAGTGTAAGCTATTGGCATTGTCTTTTAGAATGCCAATAGCTTAAACTTGTGTAAATGCAAGACCTATTGCATTACAAATAATTGTGTTAATGATTATCATCTTGCACAGCGAATGGCGGTTTCCAATATTACCTGCAGTCAGTGGACACCTTGGTGTACAACAAAGTGGGTAGCAGGTCAGTTTTCTTTGTGTGACGTTGGTGTAGAGTGTCGATTCAGGGTGGCTTACCCTCCCTGCATGGTGTGCCTGTGATACAGCGAGGGGGCAGTGCAAAGATCCAGAGTTTTGCACTTGAATGGTGTGTTTTTTTTTTATCCAGATAGTATTGAGGACACGCTGTCCCTGCTGAGGAGTGTGAGGCTCGTTGGGGGTCGCACCTACCTGGATGCGCACTGCTGCTTTTGTCACTAGGGGCCGATATTGCAGCACTGCTGCAAAACTGGACCCCAGTAACAAAACCAGTCCTCAAAGCTGAATAAATGACCCCCCCCCCCATTCCAGTCTCCTGGGGAAATGCCCGATGCCTGCTACGACCAGTCCGGCCCTGATAATAAGCACTCCACCACCCTTAGGAGATGTAAAAATATCTCTCAATCGCTGTGGTACAAGAACAACAAGCTCAATATGTCACAACATATCACATGCACTTCTCTCTCATCCTGACCTCTCTAGATGGTCGATATAGCTGGGTTTAGTTCCTCAAATTCCCATTTCTAAGAATGCTAAAGTCGACATAAAAAAATTAATGTGAAGGATGGGAGGAGGGAATGGTGACGTAATTTCCATATTTTTTTAATTTCACAAGTAGTGGGGCAATTTACATATTTTTTTTGCAAAATCAGCATTTGTATCAGTGAGCTATGAAAACCAACATTTTGAAAGTTTAAAAGCTGGGCCAGCACCACCAGGATGTATGGAGGCTAGTCCCAGCACAGTTTACACATAGCTGCCCTATACGTTTCATCACTGTCCATTCTCTGCATTAATTACATGTTCCTTTAGCATTTTAAGCTGCATGAGGAGCTGACACAGTGGTCTTGTGCTTTCTTAGTAAAAATATGGAGGCAGGCAGGTTTTAAGAAAGTACATTCCCAAAGAAACAAGGAGATGTTGTCAACCTCTGAAACTGATGGCACTACAGAGGTAGTACTACAAAAAGGTATTCACAAACCTACATGCAGAAACCTCTACCTCTGCAGTCCTTTCCATGGGGATAAATCTGGCATCTTGGTGGAAATCACCACACTCATAAGCCTACGATTTATGTGTAAATGTAAGAAGGACACGGGAGAGTGGCCATAAAATAGGGACTACTTAATTAATTGGAAGAGTTTAGGGAAAAGTAAGAAGAGGTTTAGGGAGGGACACAAAAGAGTAAGCTCATTACTATTCACTAGCTGCACTTCTGCAACACACTCCCACTGAAAATAATGGAAGAAGGGAATTAAAATTACACAATAACTTCCCATTAATACATTTGTGTGGGAATGTCTTTTGAATAAATATATTTTACTTAATTAGTAATGTAATGGATATTTCATTTAAAGAGTTAATATGCGGTAACATTTTATTTTATTAGTTCTTCATCATAATAAATATTTAGAAATACACATTTTAAATTAATTAGCAATTATATTTTGCATTAAAACATTTGTAAAATTGTTTTAAAGGATTACAAACTTTAATGTTGTCCCTGTACTTTCCCAATGGGGGATCTCTGCTATGGTAGCTCAGAACTCCACCTACATGTAAAAACTACTTGTAGTAACTTTACACTAGTAAATTTAGTCTTAGAAGTCTCCACCCGGGAAATGAAGGAGTGGAGACCTGTAAGTCTACACTTATGTGCAGATCTATACCTGGAGATAGGAAAAACTGTCGACCTACAACCAGGTGTAGTAGTAAATATATATGTGAGTACACCTACTCGTGTATATTTAGCTTCATGAATAAGGCCCAAAGCCTCTGTTTTAACCACAGATTAATGAGGTTTAAATTGCCAGCTGATTATAACAGATTTGCAACATATTTCACAGGTTGGGAGCAAATCTCTGTTGTGTTTATAGATTTTGGAGTCTTCATATAGGTACATATAAACTACTGAAATGTTTTCTGTGATAGATTGTAGAGCTAATAATAAAGCACCCAACATAAATTCCAAACAGAAGACAACAGTTGTTTCTTTTCCATACTCCCAGAAAGAGGGGAACTACTTAAGATCCATACAGTTGCGTGTAAATGAGGCTTATTGTTGAGCACAATTTCAAGGTGCTTCATGTCAGAATGTGGGTTCTGATCATACCACTGTTTCTTCCACTCATCTTTCACAAGACTCAAAGGGCAATATACAGTGAGCCTGTAGGAAGCTGGATCTTTATATGATATATCAAAATGAGGTATATATTGCAAAGAGTCCAGGGGTTGCCCTATAAGTGGAAAGGAACTTCCTCTAGTAATCCCAATGTGCTCTTCTAGGGGGTAGGCTAGTCGAGCAACCTGCGGCTTATCAGATATGAGTGTTAAACACCTGCAAATAGGCACAATAGACAATAAATTAAGCAAATGACTCATTAAGGATGTCCACACCAATTTATAAAAATATCTTTACATATGTTTAGGCACCAGAATCAATACAATCAGGTAGGTATTTTTTGCAAGAGAAATACTTTACGTTTTAAAAAGTCGACAGTTCGTGCATTGTTTAGATGCTGCAACATTATCCAATGGGAGGAAAAACAATTACTGCATTCAGGTACAGTACAGTGGCCAATACAGTTCAGTATGAGACCAATCCCTGAGACTTAAGGTGAGTATTGGGAATGGTCCAAGGCAGCACCAGTAGGTCCCATTCAGTGGCACTTGGGCGGCTGGGTGCAGCGGTGCAATACAGCGTTGGGTGTGCAATGTTAGTCTACGATGATCGGTCTTTGAGGAAAGAAGCTGCAGGTTTAAAATGGGATGCCAGTAGGGTTGAACGAAGAAAAAGGTTCAAGTCTTGTGATACTAGGGGATGTGGGGTCACCAATGGTCCTCTTTTCCTCAGGTTGGGGCAGACGGGTGCAGAGGTGTCAGGTTTCTTTGTCTAGTAGCACTTGCGGTTGAGGGGGGCCTGCAAACGGACCCTGCAAGTGACATCGGAGAGTTTACGAGGGATAACCCAAGGTAGATTCCTGTCACTCAAGGGCTGGGGGACAACGCTTACACTGTTGGCCGACTTCGACTCAAGCCGGGGGCTCGGGTTCAGTAGTGCTTGGTGGTGTCGGGTTTTGGTGGTTCCAGAGGCCTCGCAGATCTTCTTAGGGTGCCTGCAGGATGCAGGGGAGTAGTTCTGCTGCTCCACGGAAGTTCTTGATTCTTTTTTGAAGGCATGTCATCCTCCCAGGCTTGGTGTCCTGACAGTTGCAGGCTGAGATGTCTTTGGCACAGATTCAACAGTGGCTGGTGCCAAATCAGTTGCTTTTCTTTAGTCTTCTGCTTTCGCAGCTCTTCAGTGTCCTTCTTCTTCATTAGTCATCAGAATCAGATTTTTGGTTGCCAGGTTCTTTATGGATGTTAGGGGAGTGTAGGGCAGATGCCAATAGACTACCTACCCTCTGGGGTCACTACACCCCCTATATGACAACTTTATGTGGGAAGTGGGAATAACCATGTCCCAGCGGTCCTAAGTTTGCCGTTACCCTAATGGCTCACTCTGAAAAGTAGCCTCCACTTCAGATAGCCCACTTTAGAGCTGGTGCAGTCCTGAGGGTGGACACTCCTATCTGACTACCTAATTTTCATGAATGTCTAGGTGCCAAAGGGCTCTGGACAAAGGGGATCGGCTTCTTCTCCTTTGAAAGAAGCCACATTTGCATACCCAAGGCCTTGGGCTCTTTGAATCTCCCCTGCCTTGCAATGCTAATCTGAAGGTTCTTTTGTGGGAGGGGGTGTTAGCACCCTTGGTCTGAGCAGGCTTGGTTCCTGGCCTTCTGAGAGCAAAGGCCCTCGCCCTTGTGGGTCTAAATCTTGTCTCTGGTGGCAGGCTAGCGAAAACCAGTCCGTCAGCACACCCGGAGCTGGTAGGTTTTCAGCGGCACCTCTTAGATGCACTCTGTGTGCATGTATTAATAAATCCAGCCACAGCATCAATGTGGGTTTATTAAAACTCTATTTTCCGTGTAGCCATAATGTATCTTGGATTTTTTTTTCATCAGTGTCCAGCACACTTACTTAAAATGACTCCCATGTTCACTTATACACTTATATAGTGAAGTAGTGTGGCTCACTGGTTAGAGGCGGCAGACCCGAGAGCAGAGGACGGCCCTGGACCAGGGTTCGATTCCCGGCGTGGCAGGTTTCTGGACCAGGGTCAGCGGACTCGATAATTCTCTCGCCTCGGTGCCCACCCTGATCAGCGATCACACTCGGCAACTCTGGGCATTAGCTTGCCTCATCTTCACTAACGGCCCCACCAGACCGCCGGAGATGCCTGGTCTCACCCTGGAGATACCCATTAAGGGGCCATCTCTCAGAGAAGCCAGGAAGGGTTTCGCAGCGGTCGAAGCGCCTTGGGACCCTCCGGGTAAGTAGTGCGCTATATAAATGCCTATACATATATACATACATACATACATACACAGCAATAGAGCTGAACAGCACAGGGTTATATCTGCTCATGCAGATATGTCCTCACAGATTCTATACCTCACCCTGCCTTATGGGTGTAAGGCTTGCAGTAGGGGTGATTTAGCTATACTGCAAGCAGTGTCTGTGGGCATGGCACACAGGGATGTGTGCCATGGTGAGTTTTCACTTTTGTCTGCACCAAAACACAAGGCCTGCAGTAGCAGTCAGTATGCGTTTGTTGAGGGGTCCTTTAGGGTGGCACAATCTGTGCTGCAGCCCTCAAGGTCCCTCTTTAGCCTCCTTGCCCTAGGTACCATGGGTACCAATTATTATCGACATACATGGAAGGCCAAAGGTATTGCCAATTTCAATTGGACAGTTTTTAGGAATGTGATATGGCACTGGGGATCTGTTTAGCAGGAACCCAGTACACTTCCAGTCGAAATCACATCAAATGCTAGGCAAAGAGTGGGGGTGACCATGTCAAAAAGGGCACTTTCCTACAGAGCCCATTCAAAAGTGTAAAGGAAATAAAACCCACTTCATTCTGTAGTACCTCCTTGTAGACAAACAGCAGGTATGGAAAATGGATGTTCCACTTATGCCACTGGACCCGTCTTGCCCCATGATCAAGCCATCAGTGTCTTGTTGAATCTTTCAACAAACCCAGTAGTCTGGGGGGTGTAGACTGGGAGAAACTTATAAGTATCTCCACACTTATCCATTTGCTTCATGTATGCCAACATGAGTTTGTCCCCCTGTCAGATACAACCTCTTTGGGTAATCCCACTCTCTTAAAGATACTCAGTGGGGCCACAGCCTCCATAGGTGAAGTTTCCTTTGTTAGAGTTATAGATAGCCTCAGGATACCTGGTGACCTGGTCCAACACAACTGTTGGAACCTCTTTCCTGAAGCTGAACTCCATCAACGAATCGTCATACTAGCTTAGTTCAGTCTTCCACAGACAGGGAAGTACTAGTAAAACAATGTAACACTTAAGGAAATAACCTTCCACCTGCTACTGATTCAGCTCGTACAAACACAAATCAACAAACGATGTGAAGGAAAAATATGAAAACCCTATTCCAACCCCACTATAAATCATGGGGTAGAAATGACATTTAAAACAGATCTAACATTTTGAAACTACTAGCAGCACAGTAAGATCTAAAACACCTACCAACCAACATGTATAGAGGCAATAGAGTTTAAGAGAGAAAATCCGTAAGAGGCCATATTGGTAACTTTGTCATCTCCCAAAATCGTAGACCTGAGTATATCTAATCATTGTGTTTTCCTTGATTGGGGAATTAAGATAGCAGAGATAACAGAGAAAAAATGCCCGCCAGTTCTCCTATCTACTGATCAAGCAAATTTATCAGACAAATGTAAGACTCAAACCGAGACAGTGAAAACCGTGACAATTTCTTTTTGAAGAATGCGAAAGGTGCAGGTAATGCTGTCCCTAGGCCTAAAATGGAGACATTAACAATATCTCTGAATAGATCGCAAGAGTGTATCTGTCGAATTTCCAACGTAGATCATAACGACGTATTGGACTGGAATTGGCTTGCCACTACGCTTACCCTAAATAGAAGAGATTTACATGATTTAAATGCCGATACTCTCAACAGAAAAAACAAACCTCAAATTCAATCAAATTTACGTGAAAAAAATCAAGTTAACACTAAAGTTTTCAAAGTAAAGTTGCTAAATTTCTAAAGTCCATTACCATAGTCTCATGGAACATTGCAGTCACAAACAAATTGTACACAGATGCTGAACTTGAAAAATACTTAAAATGTTTCGACATTATATGCCTGCAAGAGACATGGAATATGGGAGAACAGCCTTTAGGAGGATATGCAAAAATATGTACTGCTGCTCAAAAACCAAAGAAAAACGACCACCCAGAAGGAGTATTATCAATCTACGTTTCGTTAGATAAAATCTTCTCCTTCACTAGCTTGACAACTAATGCAACTTCCATACAAGGAATAATAATAAATAACTAAAATTACGGAAGTATCACAGGCCCAATTATTATCTTAAATATATTCATCCCAACTCAACACAAAAACAACGAAATACAAGGGGGCGTGGCTTGAGCGCCGCACAAGATGGCGGCTTGACTCCGGAGCTCCGCTGTACGAGCGCCGATTCCAGCAAATTCCTCAACATTTCCCGGAATATCGCGGATGCCACGAGCATTTTTGGACATCGGAGCATGAGGTGAGCAGAATGATATCAGCTGCGTCCCTCTACTCCGTTCTAATGCGCACTTCTCATTAGTGACGCGGCTCGCTATTCGGCGGCCGCCATTTCCTCGCCTTTTTGCCGCGAATCTTCCACAGTCGGCAAATGTTGCTTTTTACGCCACGGCGCTTCCTCTCAGCACCCAAAAGTTCTAAGCCTCACTAATATGCGCATTTACTTCATAATTCCTCACCAGGAACCTTTCTTCATCGTTTCTTCGACCTCAAGCGCATTTTTCCTTCACGCTGCTTAGCGTTCTATGCTGCAATATCCTAAAGGGCACCGCTTTTCACAACAGTTTCACTCACAGGTTGCTAAAGTGCCTGCAACAATGTTTCCTCATAAAAGTGATAACTGCAGTTCTCCTCCTCGTCACCAGTGACTTTTCTGTTCAACACATCGTCTAAATCCCCTATTCATTCTCCTCACTGCTGTTTCGGTCCTTGTGCTTGGACTTTCAGTTTCATGTGGTGACATTTTGTGGCACATTTCAATATTTTTCTATCTTGTGGAGGATTTCCTGTATAAGGACTGTGTGTGATACTAATAACATTTTTTCTTAAGAATCTGGGGTAGCATTGCTATTTTTCTCCCTTGCCATATATGGGGAAGCTGCGCAACCTCAAGCTTACTACTTCTAAGACCAAACCGCGTCATTCCTCAGATTCTGATTCCACGACGCAGACCATGGATGACCTTGTTTCTCATAAACCGGATGTTACCCATGGGGCAATTCCTAAAACTAATACCTCCAGTAAGCTTTTACAACCTGGCTCTACGAAACGACTGAAAAAAGATCCTCCCTCTCCAGGTTCCTCGTCGAACTCAGCATCTATGGATCTTATCCTTGAAGAACTTTGCGCGCTTAAACCCTTCATGGCCGAAACTACTAAAACTCTGCAATTTCTTCACGACAAATGGTCTACACTTGAATTGCGGGTTCTTCTGGTGGAACAATCCACGGAGTCTCTTCAAACTTCCTGTTCTAAGATTTCGTTGTTGGAGAAGGATGTCTCTCTCTTAAGACGGCAGACTGAGGAGTTGGAAAATAGAAACCGCAGAAATAACCTACGCCTTTATACCCTTCCGGAACTTACAGAAGGGTCCAATCCAACTGCCTTCTTTCAAACCTTCTTACCAAAAATTTTGGATCTTCCTCCTTCTTCTTCACTCAACATCCAACGTGCACATTGACTTCGTCCAAAAGTCTCCACCAAACCCCGTGGAGTCATCATGCTGTTCTTACAATATACTGACTTACTTCAAGTACTTTCAGCAGCAAAAGCCAAGAAACAAGTTATGTGGGAAGGGCACCGTTTATATCTTTCTCAAGATGTAGCTAAAGTAACAGCTGACCGTCGGAAACAGTTCCTCGATTTAAGACCACGACTGCGAGATCTTGGTGCCAGATTTGGTCTCCTTCATCCTTGCCTCTTCAAGGTCACTTACAAAGATAAAACAACAACTTTCGAAGATCCGCAAGTTCTTGAAGAATTTCTCCGTCACCACGAAACCGTCAACATGGACACTGCAAGATCCGTTTAATTGTTCATGTTTTCTCCTGTTTGACTAAAATGTTCATCTTTTTGTTTCCCTAATATACCCAGTTTCTGTTTCCTCCATCCTATTGTATACACCTAGTCCTAGTATTTTTTGTCCTATTACTGCGCAGTTTATATATTTGGTTTTTCCTTATATCTCCCTAACATACTATTTTCCATTTTTGTCTTCTTACAGATCCTCTCCTCATGTTCTCCACCCAGATGTATTTTTGCTCCCTTCAATTCAACATATGCTGGTCTCTAAGGTGTTCGATGGCGTGAGTCTCTGTTGTCGATGTCGTCCTCTTCTGGCGTCGTCACCCCTCAGTTTTCTTCTGTATTTGTTGGTATGTTTCTACATCTCTCTACTTTTCTTCTATTTTCTCTACTGTTCTTTTTTTCTATTCTCTTTCTTTACTCTTTTCTCTACCTTTCACTTACCTTATTCTCGATCTCTTCTCTTGATCTATTTCTCTCACTGACTCTTTCTCGCATTCTTAGTACTTTTCTCCTTTCCTCTCGACTCATTTTCTCCTCATACTTTATCATTTCTTTTATATCATTCTCTTGATAATTTCTATTCCGAGTAGTTACCTGGAATGTTAAGGGGTTAAATAACCCCATTAAACGTCAAAGAGTTTTAACACATTTGACTAGGCTTAAAGCCGATGTAGCCCTTCTTCAAGAATCCCACCTCACAGAAACGGAGGCTACCAAACTTAAACGCTGTTGGGTGGGTCATGTTTTTCACTCTCCCGCTTTAGGTAAGAAAAATGGTACAATTATATTATGTCATAAAAAGTTAACTGTTTCAGTTGTATCTCAAGAATGCGATGTTAATGGTCGTTGGGTTCTCGTTAATCTTCTTATTGATAAAATTCCTTTAGTTATTTTCAATGTTTATGCTCCTACAGGTGTTGATAAATTGTTTTGGCCTGCTATTTCTGATAAGCTTGTAACTCTCAATGAACAATATGTTATTTTTGGTGGTGATTGCAATCAAGTTCTAGATCCCTTTTTAGATAGAAATTCAAAAGTTAAATTTGTCCCCTCCAAAATGCATTCCCAATTTGTCACATCTATACAGAACAATGCTTTAGTTGACATTTGGAGGCTATGTAACCGGGATCTTAGAGAGTACACTTTCTATTCCCCTACTCATCACTCCCAATCCCGTATTGATTACCTCTTCCTCAGCAAACCCCTAGCACAACTTGCTATTCATTCAGATATAGGCTCCATTTTAATTTCGGACCATGCTCCCGTTTTTGTGGATATTGATCTTATCCCTTTCTCCCCTCACTCAGGGCGCTGGAGATTTAATAACTCCTTACTCCTTGATTCCAACTTTTGTACCCGTTTTAATTCCTTTATCACCAAATTTTTTACACTTAATCATCTCCCAGAATCCTCCTTTACCATGGTATGGGATTCATTTAAAGCAGCTGCAAGGGGATTTATCATTAATTTTGTCTCTCAAAAGAAAAAACAATCTGTCTCTAAATCAACTCAACTTTTAGATAAAATTAAGAAGCTAGAATATGCCTATTATAACTTTAACTCGGATTCTTCTCTTCGTGAACTTATATCCGCCAAATTTGACTTTAATAAATATACCACCAATGCGGCCTCAAATTCTCTTCTTAAATGCAACTACTGTTATTACGGTGGGCAGAACAAGATGGGCAAACTTCTTGCCAATTATCTCAAGGTACGAAAAGAGAGAACTAAAATTGAATCTTTACTTGGCCCAGCTGGTGTTTCTTTATTTAAAGACAAGGACATATTAGCTCAATTTGTTTCGTTCTACCAAACCCTATACACTCCCGAATCTATTCCTGACCCTATTGATCTTCTTACATATTTTCAAGATATTCCATCTCCAGATTCTTCTCATATTGACTTCCAATCCTTAGATTTGGATATTACCCTTCCTGAAATCACACATGCAGTCTCTATTCTTCGTCGCGGTAAAGCATCGGGGCCCGATGGTTTTACCATTGAATTCTATAATCACTTTTCTTCCCTTCTCCTTCCTAAAGTGCTTTTGTTATTCCAATCCTTTACAACTTCCGGATCTTCTCAGGGAACTTTCCAAGAAGCTTTAATATGTTTAATACCTAAACCAGATAAAGATCATACCCTCTGTAAAAATTATCGTCCTATCTCCCTAGTAAATACTGATTATAAAATTTTCGCCAAAATTATTGCTCTTAGATTAGATCCCCTGCTACCGGAACTTATTGGCCCTGAACAGTCTGGATTCGTTAAAGGTCGTTTATCATCGGACAATTCTCGTGTTTTCTTCAACATTTTGAGTAAAGCTGCCTCCCTTTCTATCCCTCTTGCTGCCATCTCCTTGGACGCCGAAAAGGCATTTGATAGAATAGGTTGGGATTTTATGTTTCAGGCACTTCGTTGGTTTGGTTTCCCTCCTAAATTCATTTTTCTTATTTCTTTACTTTACTCTAGCCCCCATGCTTCAATCTTTGTTAATGGTATGACTTCCGATTACTTTCCCCTTCAGAGGGGGTGCGTCAAGGTTGCCCTCTATCCCCTCTTTTGTTTATTCTAGGTTTAGAACCATTTTTGACTAAAATTCGACTTGATGATAATATCACTGGTTTTCATTATGATTCTCAAAAACAAGCTAAATTATCGGTATATGCAGATGATATTTTATTTTACTGCTCAAACCCCCAAACAACTCTTCCCTCCTTCCTTAATCAAGTTTCCTCTTTCTCTACTGTTTCAGGTTATCGTCTTAATACTGACAAATGCGAAATTTTACCCTTAAATCCTTTATGTCACAAACATCTCTTTGACTCCTCTGGCTTTTCCTGGCAGCCTTCTAAGATTAAGTATCTGGGTGTTTGGTTCGCTCCTCGTCTTCCTGACACACTTAAATTTAATTTCGAGTCTCTCTCTAATAAAATTACTACATCAATCAATCGTTGGAATCCGCTCTTCCTTTCTTGGTGGGGTCGTTTAGACTCTATCAAAATGATGCTAGCACCTTTAGTTCTCTATACAATTTCCATGATTCCCATTCGTATTCCGGATCATTATTTCAAGTCGATTGACTCTCTTCTAGTCAAATTTTTGTGGAAGGGTAAAAAATCTCGAATTGCACTCTCCTCTTTGAAAAAAGATAAATCCCTCGGCGGGGTCAAAGTCCCTAACTTTAAATCATATCACAATGCTTTTTCCTTAAAACAAGCCATGCGTTGGCTTTCTTCTGATCTTCCTCACATTCCTCCTTTATGGCTCACGATAGAATCTTCTTTTCTTCATCCTTATGAATTCACAGAAGTTCTCTCTTTTTCCTCTAATGTATCATCTCTACGTTCCCCCATCATTTCTCACTCCTGTTCTCTTCTTCGTCCCTATTTATTGTCCACATACCCTTCTGCTTCCTCTACCCACACCCAACCTATTTGGCATAATAAACTCCTCAAAATCCGTAACCGCTCATTATATTGGAAAACCTGGCATTCTCTTGGTTTAAAATGGATCTCTCAACTTCTTACAAATACTCAACCTCTTCCTTTTCCAGATCTTCAAACACAATTTTCACTACCTTCTTCTTCTCATAAGCAATACTTATCCCTGATTCCATCCCTTACCCAATACCTTACTTCGCTCCCGATTACCAATTCTATCCCTATCACACACCTTTCGATTTCTAATGCTCTCGATCAATCCCTTTCTGCTTCATTTATCTATAAATCTTTGCAGTCTTCTACAGATTGTACTAAATCTAAGGTTGAGTTGGCTTGGGAAAAAGATTTATCTCAAATTTGGCCCTTCACTTTATGGGATAAAATCTGGTCCAAGGTTCACAGTACATCCAGAGCTGCTAACACTACACAAACTTTATTCTTTATTTACAACCGTACTCTTTTCACTCCATCAATTTTGTCATCATTCTCCCCAGACACTCCCTCCACCTGTTGGTCCTGTCCATGCCCTTTAGCTGATTTGAAACACATGCTATTTGAATGTCCTCATATTTTACGTTTTTGGCACTTGGTTTGGTCCCATTTGCAAAAGATTTTCAACTTTACTTTTTCTTTTTCCGTCATTCACATTTTCCTAGACTCTCATTCTCCTGCTTTCACCGGATCACACCACAAACATAAATTACTTGACCTCTTAATAGCCATTGCTTTTCACCATATTACATCACATTGGAAGCAGGCTAAAGATGTTTCCTTTACTGCTTGGTGGAACGCAGTTTGTTTTAACCACCGTCTAGACACTAATTTTGTTACCCCCATTTCCTTAGCAATCAAACGTGACCTTTTATGGCTCCCCCTCACCGAATATTTATCCAAGATTGCCAGACCTTCTCCCACCTCTCCATTACGTGATGTTGAAGTTCATAAACCACCATGATTGCACTTTCTTGTTTGACTATATTGTTTCTCCGTTACATCTACTGTTTTATTAGATTATTTATATGCTTTCTTATTCAAGATGTTCCCTCATTCTTTTGAGTTCCTGACATTTATTGCTTATCCAAGTTTATGTATGAAATAGCTTTAATAAGTTTCATCATTTTGTAAGAGAGATTTTTTGTTTTTCATATCCTTTGACTGTTTCTTCATTTTCTGCCTTTGTCTGTTCTTATTTCAATAAACTTCAAACTTAAAAAAAAAACAACGAAATACAAAAGTAATCAAAGATTTTCCTATGGAACTGGAAACCTCACACTGTGATATTCCACGTATAGTCACTGGTGACTATAATGTAAATCTGGCTAACCATTTGGGGAGAAGTGGTTATCAAAAAAGAACAGACAAGAACTGCAGTATTCCAATTCAAATTTCCAAACTTTGTACAGTAAACAAACTAGATCATGCATTACTGTAAACATTAGAGACACTCGGACTCTGGGCATTGATTGGTCGTACCCAAGGTGATATCCTGATGACCGCAACAAGAAAATCTAACAAAACAGACTCAGTATTAGACTACACTTTTGTATCTCTAAAAGTATTCCATAAGATTTTGTCCTACAAAATAATCGCAAGGTGTGAAAGTGATCACTCTGTGCAGGTCATTAATGTAGTAAATTATAATGCAAAGAATCAGACCCATAAACCAATTGGTTCGCAGGACACAGGTACCAACTGGAAAAAAAATGATGGGACAAATTGTCAATAACCAGATACGAGACTTGGAAAAGGAGTGTTTCAACAACCAATTGGAATTCAAAAGATCCAATCTTGGCCTGGGTATGATGCAAAAACAACCTAAAGCTACTCTAACAACAACAACAAACAAAGAATGGACATTATTGCAATGTTCAAAGGTTCAAATCTGGTATTCAAATATTCTTAGACACAAACAAAGGGCCTTAGACAAGGAAATTAAATCTATTAGTCCCCAATCAGGCATCCAGGCACAAGAAAAAATCTGAAATCTGTGCAAAGCTTACAAAAAAGCAATTTGGGAAGCAAAAAGGGCCAAAACCAACCGAGATTGGATTGACATAGTACAAGCTTTTAAAAACAACACATAATGTCTATGGACATTAATAAATCGATTAGATAGAAATCACACGAGGCAGTCAGTAACAATGTAACATCATGGAAGACTCACATAAGCACCTTATATGACGGACAAGAGGTGCATACACCTAAGGCTTCAAGAGTGTTACATGAAACACCTATCTCCTTCACCCAAAATTAAATTACCAAAAGGACTGGGAAACGGAGAGAGAATGGTGCGTCTGGCCTACATGGCCTCCCTGGGGCCATATATAAAATAGACCAAGATTTTTGGAGTTGCCACTTTTATTCCTTATTTAACTTCTACCTAGCGACAGAGTGTAATTCCTGAAACACAGAGTGGCTCCATTTTTCTGCCAAAATATAAGAAAGGTCCTTATTCTTCCACAGATAGCTACTGCATGATTGCCCTCATGGATACAGGTCCCAAAATATTTGCCGGCCTAATATTGTCAGATCTGGAAAGATGGGCGGAAAGCAAAAATGTTATACCATTTAACCGGGAAGGTTTTAGATCAAAATCCGGCACAATAGATAACTTGGTAGCATTCACAATGATCATGGATAAATGTGTATCAAAAACCAACTTTTGTACACGTGCTTTGTGGATTTTTCTAAAGCCTTTGATTATGCCAACCAAAATCTGTTATGGAAGAAGCTGATTAATTGGGACATCCCTACAAAGTTATTGTGGGTCACTCTCAGCGCGTATTTATCATTTAAATGACAGGTGGGAGCTGTTGTATCTTCTAGCTTTTTCCAACTTAGAAAAAGTAGGAAAATAGCACACCTACTGACCCACTCAGCACTCGTACAAGTAGTTATAGCCCTTGTACTCTCCCGTTTGGACTTTTCGAACGGTCTTTATCTGGGCCTTCCAGTAGGACTGCTAAAACGTCTCCAGATGGTCCAGAAGCAAGCAGCCAGACTTATCTGGAAACAACCCAAATGGCAATCAGTTAGATCTGGTCTGGAAAAACACCACTGGTTACCAGTGGCCCAAAGGATTGCCTTTAAAATGGGATGCACTACTTTTAAAGCATTACACAGCTATGGCCACTAATTTATCAGAAACCTGATCACCAACTACAAACCACAGTGCAAGCTACGCTCTGCTCACCTCGGCCTAGTAACCATTCCCTCATTCAAAAAGAAAAGACAAGGAGGAAGCTGTTTCTACTATCTGGCGGCCACTTTTTGGAACTCCCTTCCTCCACCACTCAGGCACTGCGATAACCCCCTGGCATTTAGGAAGTCCCTGAAAACGTGGTTATTCAAGCAGTCCTACGCTTAGGGTTTGTACTTCATTCCCCTCACAAATAGAGCCATGAAACCCACAGGTGTACGAGCGCCCTATAAATAGTTATTAACATAACATAACATTGCTTGCAATACAGCTCTTACACACCAATAACTGTGCCCAGGTCAACTTGGGCAAAATAAAGGGCTGACAGATAAAATTTCAATACAAAGAGGCCTGAAGCAAGGCTGCGTTCTGGCGTCAATTCTTTAAAATTTATTTCTAGCGGATCTAAGCACTATTTTGGAGTCAGCCAACTCAAATGCTCCAACTCTGGCAAGTACAAAAGTGACCGCATTACAATATGCAGATGATTTAGTTTGCTGAACCTAACTTGGATTGTATGAAACCATCTAGACCTTTATTGCATCAAAAACAAAATGACTATCAACTTCATGAAAACACAAGTTGTGATTTTTAGCTCGCAGTTCAATAAGAAGGAGAGCTGGTCATTAGGCGGGAAGACACTTCTCCGAGGCTCATCAAATAAATATCTCGACGTTTGGTTACAAGATCGGTTAATGCATCAATTCCATCAGAATACTTTGAAACCAAAAATTGCCTCCTTAGTTTCAGCTTTCCACAATTATACCGGAAATTACAAAGTCCATTTTTCCAGCTGCTACAAGCAGCAATAAAGGGCAAATGTATTCCAACGCTTTGCTATGGTACAGTTGTTTTCCCTGCAAAGTTTTGTTACCCTCTTTAAATCTGCACCAAGTAAGATTTTTCGACTCTTGTTTCACCTCCCCCAGAGTGTGCCATCCGCACAGATTCAATTAGAATTTAGACTGACCAACCAAAAAATGGTTCAAACAGGCTGCATGCATCATTAAATACATGTCTTTACTAAGGGCTTCTGATGTAACCACTCTCCGCGCCCTGCTGTGGGAAGAAATCCAAAATAACTCCTTTAAGAAAGCCATTAATAAACAAAAAAGGAGGTTGTCATGGAATAAAGATAAAGACGAATTTAGTGAGAGAAGACAAACCTGGACAACTATTGACTCTTACAAACAGCCTCGCCCACAGATGTGTTTAATAACAGTATTAAAACCATTTTATAAAATCTAGTTACTTCACCTACGATTTGCTGTATGTCAAACACTGGTATATATCCCCAAATGGCAACTGAAACCACAGGATACCAAGTGCAGACTATGTCAAAGATATAAGGAAAGCCTAACCCATAATATATCAATCTGTCCTTTATTTCTACCTGAACGTCAGATTTTATTGAAAATACTTTTTAATTTACATGACATAAGAACTTGTCGTCATGCCTTGCTTTTTTGCATGAAAGGAGAGGCTCCGTAAATAATAACTGCTTTTATGAAACATTTCTTAAAGCTGATCTTTTATTGACAGCAAGGGGATTGGTGAAGACGATGTGATTTATAAATATTTAAATGAGATGAAACAGGAAAATGATTGTGTATTATATAAAGTGACAAAGTTCTTACCTTGGAGCGGAATGTAATGAATATTCTAATATGCAAGTACACAATTTTTATATTTTTAGTAATGGTATTTTAACAGAAAATTTTCGAAACTCAATTCAAGGCCAAAAAGAAGCTACATACACTTAATGAATTTAAAACTTTTAATGTATCGAGCTGTGCAAATATTATGGTTTTAATTAACTGAAATAAATTATTTTGACTTTAAAGCTGCTGGGAGCCCAGGTCCCAACAGTCTCCAACCTTACACTCTCAGAAGGCATCCCCAACACTGGCAGTAGGAGCATGGAAGCCTTACTCTGTCCTCCTGACGTATCACTGGACAGGACAGTCAAGCAGGAGTGATGACACTCCTTTACTTTAACGTCCATCTGGCTCCAGTACAAGTGTGCGGCCAACCTCTCTACGGTTTGGGTCTATGTTGGATGTCCAACCAAGGACAAGTCATGAGACAGACCGTAATAGGAAGGCTCTGTAGCAATGGAGCACTGTCATCCTCCTAGGTTTAAGGTCCCTAGCTCTCAATACAAGGCATCTGCCTTCCAGTAGATCTTGTGTGGCCCACTGGTGTCTCCAGTGGCATGTTGCTGAAGATCTTCATGAGTAGGTAACTGCAGAATTCTGCCTTAGAGAATCTTCACGCAGCAGGAAACTCAACTAACTCTGGCAGGTCTCCAAGGGCAGTAATAACCGTGATCACAGGCTTTGTTTCCTTCCCCACAAGGCTAGACTCCTCCTGGGATGTGGGAATTTCTGATCCCAAGTCCCTACACCATTAGCCCGTACACTTTTAATGAGGGAACCTGGTGCATATTTGCAGAAAACAGATCCCCTGCACTTACCTGATGGGCTGCTCTTGCCCTTGAGGTCAGAAGCACCCACTGAGGCAGTTCCACCAGCATGGGCCTTGAGCTCTACTGGCTTCAAGGGAGAGTGTCTAAAGTTTTTGACCAGCAGGCAGTCAACAGAAATAGCACCGTTCATGGGTCAATGCCTTCATCTCACTCCAGGGACCACAGGCTCTCAGACATGACTGTTAGTATTCACTGCACATTGGCACACATTTGGAATGTGTAGTTGGACGTCTGTATATTAAACTGTATAGGAAACCAACAGAGAGAAATACCTTGCTTCAGTACCAGAGCTACCACCCCATGTACCTGTGAATTGGACTTACTTTCAGGCAATTTATTGTGACTGCACAGAATATGCCCATTTTTTATTACTACCTTAGTTAGGCACGGTTTCTAACGCAAAGTAGTACATGTTGCTATGAAAAGAGTCTGGTTTTCTCCTAGAAGCATCTACTAACCCCATAACAGAAATACAGATACCAATAAGATTGTTGTGTTACAACATTTTGTGC
The DNA here is from genome assembly GCF_964263255.1 of Lissotriton vulgaris. Taxonomy (NCBI): domain Eukaryota; kingdom Metazoa; phylum Chordata; class Amphibia; order Caudata; family Salamandridae; genus Lissotriton; species Lissotriton vulgaris. The sequence continues at coordinate 834,147,163 of NC_141696.1, read as the reverse complement.
ACGCACAAATGAGCTAGTGAAAAACATGAAAATCTAGAATGTTCTAGCACCTGGCAACTTAAGACTAGAGACTGCATTGGTTGCTCATAAAAGAGACTTTAATATCAATGACTAGATAATGCATTCTGAAGATGGAATCTTCCTAGAAAAGACAACCTGTAGTGAGCTGTTGGAATTACCACATGTGGTTGGATATTATAAATGTAGTGTAAGAAAATGAGGTATTAGTTGACAGGGGTAGAAGCCCCACTCAAACAATAAGTACAATCCTTGTCAGGGTGCACCACAAAGAAGTTTTAAACTAACCTATGGTAGCTTGGCAAAAAAAGCGTCCAGCCTTAACTTAGAGGCAACGTGTAAAGTATTTATGCCGCACCTAAATGATAATAAAGTGAAAATTCACTACAAGAAATGTCTCAAACCAATTTAGAAAACTAAAGTAGAATTTAATAAATAAGATGACACCACAATGACCATAATCCAGGTAGTAGAAGAGAAAAGATGAGTTTTCAATGTTTTAGGTAAAATACCGCCAAAAAGCACAAAGTGCCACTCATGAATATGTGCCGGATATATGTCACTTTGCAAGTTTGCAAGAACTGGTGGCGAGGTCGTGAGGAAGTTGGCGAGGTCTAAAAGTGGACTATGTTGATTTCCCCCCGCTCTATATTGTTTTCTTTTTAAAAGCCTCAAGGCTTTCTTTTCCAAGGGACAGATTTTATCAGTTTTCAGCAGCCAGTGATCGGAAGCAGCTAGTGATGGGTTACTGATAGGAAGGTGTTTTCATTGTGATTGGAGAGTGATCAATGTGTCATTCTGGCCAGAGCTGCCTGCAACAGTTAAGGGGGAGTATCTATCACTGCTCTACAAAGAGCAGCCCCACCCACGGCAGCACGGGACACACTAAAAGGAAAGGGGGACTTGCTGCCCACTGCTTTTCGCTTTTTCTGCACAAACACACTGGCGGGAGTATAAGCCCAGGGCCACGAACAACTGCCGGATAAAAACACACCCCACAGCAGCCTTTGGGGATACCATCCACCCTGGTTGGACCACATGTTCCAGGGTGCAACAGGAGCTAACATCATCTCCGCCCCTATTGCTACAGCTGCAACAAGTGAGGGGGAGGAGCTATCACTTCTCTACAAAGAGCAGCCTCACCCACCGCGGCACAGGACGCGCGCAGGACGCGCCCGGGGAAGCTTGGGCCAAGGGCATGCCCGTCCTTGCCCGTCATTGCCAGGCAGATGCAGGGCAGGGGCATCCCCTTTGGCATTTAAAATCCAGCTGACTACACCTGGTAAGACTCTCTACACAGACCCTCAGACTCTGTTGATGACTGATTTCATTCGTTTGAATTGCAGTTTGGTCGTGACCATTTGATTCTTATTTGTGTGCAGCAATTCGTGGCATCATTTTAACCATAGCAGGAGGATCTTTTGCCACTTTCCTACCGAAACATTTCTATGCTATGTTTTGTATGGGGTATTAGTGGAGCTGTTCCTTTTTCTTTCTTGGGTGATTACTGTTTTATTGACTCTCACCTGAAAACTCCATGGCATGGCGTTGGAACACGTTTTAGCTACTCTTTCTGCACCCTCCACCTGTTTTTATCCTTTTATCAAGTTTTGTTTAGAGGGGGAGCAACCACTCTAGTCTCCAGTGATTTGACCATGGGAAAATGTGCTTGTGTTCCTAAGAAACATGCTAAAGTCCCCATCCCCCCACCTTTACCCCAAACCTCAATAGATAGGATGATCCAGAGGGCTATAGGTGTGGTAACGACTGAAATTGACTTTACGGAGCATCGCCTATCCTTAACGCCGGATATTTCTTGTGCTGTGCCTGAGTCACCTCCCCCCCAAGCTATAATATCTGGATCTGCACCTAGCCTAATGGAAACTATAATAGGACCAATAGAGTCCTTTCCACTCTCACCTCAAGCACCCCCATTGAACTTAGCATCTGGTGATGGTGGAAACTCTAACAGGTCATCCAGAAATAGAGGTGGTAAAGCAGGTGATGGGGTGGGAAAGGCAACAAATGCTGGAAAAGACAAGGGCGGTACAACACCCAGAGTACCTAAAAATGGGGGGGTGCAAAACATGTTTAATGGCAGCTGCAAAGAGAAAGAAGGGTACCAAAGGGGATGATGGACCGGATTCAAGCTAGCCTTGCTGAAGATTGCTGAATAGCCAGAAACCGGTCCCAAGCAGCTTGTTTCCGGTCAAGGGAAGACATGGCTTGGCAGTTCGGGCTGGACTGTTCCCATGAGGTACAGAGTCAGACTGATTTGCATAGGGCCATTTCTGAACTGGGGTGGTGGAGTGAGCTAAAGAATGATGATGGATTAAACCCAGATCAGTTGACTGGGGGTGAGTGTTTGATTTGCTCAAGTGCTCCGTCCATCATCCCCTTTGGTATAGCTTTGTTCGCCCTAAGTTGGCAGGGTATGTCCAGACGTGGGTCCCTTGCTCACTTTGCCACTGGATTCGAGCTAGCCTGGCTGATGATGGCTGAATAGCCAGAAACCGGTCCCAGGATGCTTGTTTCCGGTCCAGGGAAGACATGGCTTAGCAGTTCGGGCTGGACTGTTCCCATGAGGCACAGGGTCAGACCGATTTGCATATGGCCATGTTTGAACTGGGGTGGTGGAGTGAGCTAAAGAATGATGATGGATTAAACCCAGATCAGTTGACTGGGGGTGAGTGTTTGATTTGCTCAAGCGCTTTGTCCCTCATCCCCTTTGGTATAGCTTTGTTCCCCCTAAGTTGGCAGGGTATGCCCAGACGTGGGTCCCTTGCTCACTTTGCCACTGGATTCAAGCTAGCCTGGCTGATGACGGCTGAATAGCCATAAACCGGTCCTAGGATGCTTGTTTCTGGTCCAGGGAAGACATGGCTTGGCAGTTCGGGCTGGACTGTTCCCATGAGGCACAGGGTCAGGCTGATTTGCATATGGCCATGTCTGAAATGGGGTGGTGGAGTGAGCTAAAGTATGATGATGGATTAAACCCAGATCAGTTGACTGGGAGTGAGGGTTTGATTTGCTCAAGCGCTCGATCCATCATCCCCTTTGGTATCACTTTGTTCGCCCTAAGTTGGCTGGGTATTCCCAGACGTGGGTCCCTTGCTCACTTTGCCACTGGATTCAAGCTAGCCTGGCTGATGACGGCTGAATAGCCAGAAACCGGTCCCAGGATGTTTGTTTCCAGTCCAGGGAAGACATGGCTTGGCAGTTCGGGTTGGACTGTTCCCATGAGGCACAGGGTCAGACTGATTTGCACATGGTTAAGTCTTCACTGGGGTGGTGGAGTGAGCTAACGAATGATGATTGATTATACCCAGATCAGTTGACTGGGGGTGAGTGTTTGATTTGGCCAAGTGCTCCGTCCATCATTCCCTTTGGTATCGCAAAGAGAAAGAGAACATCTGAGTTTACTCCTAGCAGAGAGGAATCTCCTGTCTCTAGTAGAACAATTGAAAATCCCATCAATCACGAAACGGCCATAGATTGTCCTATCTGAGTAAGGAAGATGATAGTGTTCCTAGAAACAAAATTGAGAGTAATTGTCAAGTAAGAGCTGGACGACCTATTAAACCTTCTGGACACTGGCCAATTGAGCGCCCCCACTAGCCAGGCAACATATATTGCTAGTACCGCCTTTGTTATAGGGACAAGGATTGATTGTAGTTCCAAGGCGGACAAGACAAGACACCCATCTCCGGGTAATTTAGGTCCTTTAGAGGCGCCACACACTAAAAAGGCTAAGGGTTGTTGGCGGAGCTGCTAGTGGGATGGGGGTACTCCAACCCAGACCCAGTTGAGTCCCCAATAGGGCACCCAGAAGATCTAGGTATCCCATTGGCCCATGTGAGCAGGGCTGAAATTGGACCAGAGCGCTCCTCTAACCCAAATGAGTCTCTTAATCTTGTTTTGAACAAGGAGACTCTAACTAGAAGCAGACTAAAGTGTGGGGCGGGATGGGATAGGTGGATTCCGTTGAGGTAGAAGGCAGTGGACAGGGATCACCAATACAACCAACCATAAATTTGCCCCCTGCCTCACTTCCTTATGTTGTCATACTGACTGGTGTACCCGAGCTAGAAAAAGGACAGAAGGAAACCCAGTTTGATCTTAGGAACAAATGTCTCTTTTGGTTGGTTAGGCACAAGCAGTATTATTACAACAGGGCAGGAGACATAACAATGTTCCGTAGAGTAAAGTGGGTGGGCAAGAACCCTAAATCAATGTAAGGGGACTGTATAGTCATTAACTTTAACAACATTCTGACTGTACATACCTTAGTAGCCAGTGGGCTGGTCCTTTTGCCTTAAATACCGGAATTAAAGCCCTTTCTTTGGACTCTTTTTACTCCCACTGCCAATCTCGGACCCTAAACACAGGACCCCAGTAAACTGGCCCCAAGTGCATCAAATTGTACACCCTGCCTCTAGACCTCTCTTATATAACATCCCAGTTGGTAACACATTTGGGGTACTAGAGGAGGTTGATTGACTTGAGTTGATTTTTCCCTACATTCTTGGTCCCAGGTGTATTGGTGGGGAACATGGGGGCTGTTCTAGTGTGCTGAAGAACTAGACTTACAATGGTGGAAGTGGGGAGGAGAAAGAGGTCTCCCAATTAGAAATTCAGCAGGGAGATATAGTCCATTTTGGGAACTGTGGGTTGGCACTGAACCCACTCGCCCCTTATCCTTCTGACTCTTCAACTTTCATTCCTGGCAGGTTCGAAGCCCCAGGGTGTAAATCTGGAACGGGTTTCTTGGCCCTCTCGGCACCAGCAAAGCATAATCTTAATAATAGTAATCCTAAGCGCAACAACCAAAATTCTATCTAAAGGTTGAAGGTCCTAACCTGGAACATTTCTGGAATTCTTGGGTGAATTTGAGGTGTGTATGTTCCAGGAAACCTGGGCAAGGGAAGATGTCGTGAAGATGAGTTTTGCAACTTATAATGTGATGGCCTCCTCAGGGGGAAGAGGTAGGCCTTCTGGGGGATTGTCTACCTGGATTGCTACCCATTTGAAATGCACTATTGAACAGCTGGACACTTTGTCCGATGATATTCAGTGCACGGTACTAACTTTTTCCCCGAATAATGGAGGTGCGTTTATCTACATTTACTCTCGCCCGGTAAGCATCACCCAGGGATCCCCCACTATAGACTCATTAAACTCATTTATAGATGTAGCCCCCCAGAATTTAAAATTGGTTATAGGGGGAGATTTTAACTGCCAATGTGAGCCTCTTGCTGCTTCCACTGATATTTCTTTTAGTGATGAGGATAGCTTGTGGTTAATTTCTGACCCCCAGATCTCTCCTGTTAAGGCTTGGACTCTGCTGGTACTCCAGAACAATGTGGTTCTCCTTGCACACTCTTTGAGAGCATACAATGGTCATACCAAGTCGGACCAGCCAGGGAGGCTAACTTTTAATAGAACAGGACAAACCTCTCTCTTGGATTATATTCTTGTGGAGACAAGGCTATAGCAGTGGGTTGTTGACTTTGCTGTCATACCAAGACATGATAGTGACCATCATGCCTTGATGTTGGAGTTGGAGCTCCCAGGCCTTTATAACCCTGTGGCCTCCTTCTCTTCTCTAACTAATAACCTAAAACTCACTAATAATAGAAGGAGAATTAGATGGGGCACAATCTCCGGGCAAGGTAGCAGCATTTTATTTGTCAATTATTTCACCACTTTCCGCTCTGGAGGGCCCTGTCAGAGCTCCAGTCTCTCCTGAATCCACTGGTAGAATTGAGGCATTGCATGCTGAGCTTACCAATAGCCTGACTAATACCTTTAACCCTCTGTTCCATTACAAATCGAATAAGGGGGCCAAACTAACTTGGCTTGATGATGCCTGTCATAAGGCAAAGGGAGGTCTTATAAAAGCCATCAAAAATCAGGACTGACCCTTAATTAAACAACTGAGGGCCCACTACTGAGCTAGTGTCAAGACAGCAAAAAAGAGCTGGGAACAGGATAGATGGGTCTCCATTAAGGCAGCATTATCCAATAGCGACATGGAGTTATTCTGGTCCTTAGTGAGCACAAGTAGCTGCGAGGGAAAGGCAGGTTGTTTGGAAATCTCATTTCCTGGGCTTATACTCTATTGGGGCATCCCTTGAGTTGAATATTGAGCCATCAGATGCAGCTATAGGGAAATGTTATGAAGTGGGCTGTGAGATCAAACTACAAGAAGTGTTAAATGCAATTGGGAAGCTTCCCCTTGGGAAAGCTTAAGGATTAGATAAGATTCCTGGGGACTTTTTTCGGGACATTTGAAGACTTTATTTGTCTGTAATTTTTAATGACATTCTGAGGAGTATGAAGGTGCCGGATTCTTGGCTTGGGGCTGAAATTTTCCCTGTCTACAAGAAGGGTTCTCCCCTCTTGCCGATTAACTATAGACCAATCAGCCTGATAGACGTTACCCAGAAACTAATTGCCAGAATACTCCTCGAATGCCTCCATGTTTGGATGGGGGATGGTGGAATACTGTTTACGTATCAGGCTGGTTTTCGGAAAAATAGGTTGACCATTGATCAAATCCTTAGACTTCAGCTGTTATATTGGAAGACGGAGTCAGTGGAGGGAGGCAGTCTCTACCTGATATTCATTGACCTGAAATCGGCTTTTGATCTGGTCCCCGTGCCAAACTTTGGGAAGTCCTTGAACAACTAGAAATCCCCCTTACCTATTGTCTTATTCACCTCCACAGAGGTAACTTTGCCCAAGTTAGACATGGGAAGCATGGGGAATTGACCCCTCGTTTCCCAGTTGATGAGGTGTAAGACAGGGGTGCGTGTTGGCTCCAACCCTGTTTTGCCTCTTTGTTAATGCACTGGTGGCCCAACTTATTGAGGTGCCGGATAACGATGCCCCTAAGTTGGTGCATGGTAAGGTCCCAGCAATGATGTTTGCTGATGACACTTCACTGTTAGCGAAGTCCCCTATGGGCATTCAGCGGATATTAGTCAGTTTTGCATTATTTTGCAAAAATAGGGGGCTGGAGATCAACACAGCTAAAACCAAATTCATGGTATTTAATCCAGCAAAAACACTGCGCCCAAACCCCTCTTTAAACAGCACTATATTAGAGAGGGTGTCAGTTTTTGATTATCTTGGCGTTACGCTGTCTGAATCATTTGAATGGGGACTGCAAATAGCCAAGGCAGGTCTTAGGCTTGCCCAGACGTTGGGGGGACTTATAACAACCTACAAGAACTCCTTTCATGTACCGCCTAGTCCTGTGGTTGAGATCTACCAGGTACAAGCTAGGAACTTTGGGGTCATCGTCCCACTGCTGGTTTGTCAAGGATCGAGAACAAATTCATGAGACAGTTGTTGGACCTACCGTTGAGCACACCCCTTAAACCACTACATTTAGATTTGGCCATTAGACCTATTGTAGATGAGGTCGGTTTGAGGCCACTAACTTTTTGGCGTAGACTGTAGGTGACCCCGGAGCTAGCAGATTATCAGTTAGAGCTAAAGGGGATAATGGATCTTCTGGGGGTAGCTAACCTGCCATGTTTTTTCTACATACAAAACGCATCACTTAGGATTGGCATCCCCGATTTGTGGAGGAATTCCGAGGTGGCATGTCTGACAATCTTGGATGTCCCGCTTGTACCTGTCTAGATGAGACGGCTATCCATGTTTTCCTTTTTTGCCCAGGCTATACCAAGGTTAGACAGCATTGGCTTGTACCACTTTGCAGAAATCTAGGGTGTAATCAATGTTTAGAGGCATTCAGAATTTTACAAACTGACACACACCCACCCATTTTTTTTGCAGTGCCTCGTTCTTTTATTTCAAAGTGGCAGAGCCGAAAGGGTTTTTTAAGTTCACCATTGAAGGCAGAAATCTCCTCCTCTGAGCATTGATTTTTATTTTACCATCATCTTAAAAAAAGAAAGTTCTTCTTAATGTTCTTAGCTGTTCTTATTGTTTTAAATCAATAACAATGTATTAGTTTAGTACTCCTTTTCCATTGGTGGTATAGACAGTTAGTTGATATAATTTTAAAAAAATGTTTTAAAATTGTCTTTTTCATTACTTGTATTGCTTACTTTTTATGGTCGGTAATGACCGAAATAAAGTCTTTGGAATTGGAATGAATATCTGGAAGTGCTGCACTGGGGGAAAATAACAAGTTCAGGCCGACCACGATGGTGAATGGATTTTGATAAAGGAACCAGGTTTGTCCTGCTGAAGAGTTACCCCTCTCAATTCCATGCAAAGAGTTCTGTTCTTTTTGTTTGAATGTTTTTATTAAAACAACGAAATCGTGTGCATTAGTGAGACAGTACATTATGACACTACACATGTGTCACGAGCCAGATAATCAGCAAACAGACTTACACATTATAGACATTCTACACTTTCTGCACGGTTATGCAGTGCCAATTCCACCATTGGGGACACCACAATATCTCCTCGATTTTGATTCCAGTTTGACCACTTACGGTCCCATTTCTTGGGACACCCCCTTGCCACAAATACTTCATTTTCCCCCAGCATGCACCTATCAAGCTCTTCCGCCCACACGTGTACGCTTAGTGCGATGGTACTTCCCCACCCTCTCGCTATTTCCTGTTTAACCAGTGTATAACCTAGCGTCGTAAACTGTTTTTCCACTTCTGTCAGGTTGGTTGCCTCCCAGATATTTAACAAACCCAATCGTGGCGTTAGGACAATTTCCTTATGTAAGACCCTATGCATGTGCTCTGAGGCCCCCTCCCACAGGACTCTCAGCCTTGGCAGCTCCATAGAATGTGGTAAAACGTGGCCTGATGGCCACATCCCCTCAAACAGGGATCGTCAGCTCTAGAACCTGTTCTCATCAGAGTTTGCCCTGTCATATATGAGCAATGTAGTATCCTGAGATGGATTAACCTAATTTTCAATGTGATGGCTGCCTCCCGAGGGGACATCAGGGCCTCCTGCCATTCCTCATCACTAAACATTCGCAAATCGTCTTGCCACTTCTCCCTGTGTCTTGGAAAATCATCCGGGAGATTATTTCATCATTTATTGTAAGTAAGAGAAATAGCCTTCAAATTCAAAGGCCCGCCCAACAATCTCTCCTCAAGCGGTGACGAGTCTGGTATGTCCGCAAAAGACAGGAAGACCGCCTGAAGGGCATGGCGAATTTGTAGATATCTATACGTCTCTCCCCGGGCCATGTGATATTGTGTCTGTAGTTCCTCATATGTGTGGATTTCCCCCTTCTTAACCAAATCTTTTACCGCCGAGATACCTATAAGGTCCCACTTATCAAACCCAGGCTGGTAGCATAACATACCCAATTTCTGCTTATACCAGAGTGGAGCAACCTTTGTAAGGATACCAGTCCAACCCAAGCGAGCATTCACTCTCTGCCAGACCTCCAACGTGTGTAGGGTGGGCCCAAAGAACCACCCTTGTTTTTCCTGTCATTGACATATAAAGCCCCCAAATAGCCTGACCGGTCTGTTTGGTATCGGTCAAGCGCGTACGCGGGGTCCTCCGGAGGATGGTATATCCATCGATTAACGGTCACCAACTGTGCTGCCCAATAGTAAAGCTGCAGGTCAGGGAGCGCAATGCCTCCATCATACCAACTCTTCGTCAGCTTCTTCAATGCCACCCTTGGGGCCTTCCCATCCCACAAGAACGTGCGCACCTCCCCCTCTACCGTTTTAAAATATGAATCAGGCACCCTATATGGGCAGTTTTGAAGGATATAAAGGAAGCGAGGAAGGGCCAACATCTTAAAGAGAGCAGCCCGGCCAATCAGCGAGAGCGGGAGGGACCGCCAGTGTTTCACGTCCGTTCACAACCTTGCCAACGGGGCCAAGTTGGTGTTGTAAAACAAATTGGGATCCGACGTGACATAAACCCCCAAATACACTATGGAGCAGCCTGTCGGAAGCCTGGGAACCTGTCCCTTCAACATAAACAGTACGGACTTTTGCCAGTTTATTGCATACTCGGCATATTTGCCAAAATTTGTAAAGATGTCAAGCACCACCGATATGGACTTGTAAGGTGAAGTCAGGCACAACAAGATATCATCCACATAAAGAGATATGCAGTCTTCTATTTTGTCCGCCCATCTCATTCCACGTACCATAACATCTCACCGTACCCATGCCGCAAGGGGTTCCAATAAAAGAGCAAATATCAATGGGGACAACGGGCAGCCCTGTCTGGTGCCCTGTCGCAATCCAAATGTCCTAGATGTGTAACCATTGACCCGCACCTGACCCAAAACATCCGTGTACAACAACAGAACCCATGCTATAAACTTGGGACCTAGACCCACCCTTTCCAATACTTCAAACATGTATGTCCATTCTATGGAGTCAAAGGCCATAGAGGCATCAAGAGACAACAACGCAGCATCCTCCTCAATGAACCGTCAATAGGCCATCACATTATGTAGGCGCCTTAGATTGAGGGCTGTATTTCTTCCAGGCATAAACCCAGACTGGTCTGGGTGGACTAATGACGTGATAACTTCCCCAACCTGTTAGCGAGGACTTTCGCTAAAACTTTCGCCTCAACTTTAATAAGCGAAATTGGCCTGTAGGAGCCACTGAGGTCCGCCAGTTTGCCTGGTTTGTGAATCACCACTATTGCAGCCAACCTCTGATCTACCGGTATCCGTCCCACCTCCAAGCTCTCCTCATACATGGACTTCAGATGTGGTATTGTTTGAGAGGCAGTAGCTTTCAGGAATTCAACCAGGACGCAATTGGGTCCCATCGCCTTCCCTGATTTGATCTGCCCTATAGCTTTACCGATTTCTTAAGCTGAGAGATCCCCCTCTAGGGCCTCCCTATCTTCCTCCGAGCGGGTCGGAAACGTCACTATCTCGGAGGAGCTGGTGTGAGTCCTCAGCCATGTACAGCGTAGAGGGGGAATATACTCGTACTAGGTGGGCAGCGAATTCCTCCGCTATTTCCCGCGGATGTGTCACGGAGCCCCCTCCCGACATTGTCAATGCCTGTACTCATCGTGATCCCTGTTCTCGCCGCTCTAACCAAGCCAGTGTCTTGCCCGCCCTATCCCCCATCTCATGTATTCTGTGCAGAGTGTGTCAGTACTTAGCTAACATAAGTCGATATTCATCCTGTTTCAACTGAAGCCTATGGGCAATATCCAGCGAGGGATTCCGGGCATGTTCCTGCTCTAGGTCAAGCAGGTCCGCCTCCGCCCGCACCAGGAGCTCACGTTTCTTAGCGATGTCTCCCATCTTCAAAGATAGAGCCTGCCCTTTCAGGACTACCTTGTATGCCTCCCAGATTGTCTGAGTGGACCGAACCAAACTCACATTTTTAGCAAAGTAATTCTCTGTTTGTGCACAAAGTTCCTCTCTAATGTCCGTTACGTGCAAGAGCCATGGGTTAAGAATAATGGTGGTGCGTGCCCGTCTCTCCCAGTGTGTGTGCTACACCCAGACCAGGAAGTGGTCCGATATGCTCCTTGGTAGAACCTTGTAATTGATGAGATTCCCTACCCCTAACAGGTGCGTGAGGAAGTCGTCAATACGTGACAAGCTTTTGCGCATGTTAGAAAAAAAGGTGAAGAGCCTATCTGCAGACTGGAGTGCCCGATCCACACCCACCAAACCCAACGCCTCCGTAATGTCGGCCATCAGAAGATTAGCTTTCGCCTTTGACTTCAGTGGGTGACGGTTAACGGTGTCATCTAACATCATATGATAATCACCCCCAATTATCAATGTGCCTTCCTGTAGTCCCGTCAGTGTTCCATCCAGTTCCTCCAAAGCTAATTTACCCAGAGCAGGCGGCAGATAGATTGAAATTATATTGAGGTCCCATTGGACCTCCACTCCTGCGAGCCTCCCTGCCACATCCACCCATACCCCGTGTACAATGAGGGGCATGGACCTCTTTACCAAAATTGCTTTCCCCCTTGACCCAGAAGTGTAATCAGCATGGACCAAGAGTTTATACCCCCATCTCGTGAGGGCCTTTGTCTTCTGCCCCACCAGATGTGTCTCCTGTAGCAATATCACATCAGGAGAGGGCCTCTTCAAACACTGTTGCACAATCCCTCTCTTAATCCTATACCCCATTCCATTGACATTCCACATCATTACAGAAAGTGTCCTATCTCTATCCCCCCATCCCAGGTCACAAAAGGAGCATCAATGAAACAGATCTGTGAGGCCAGCAAAAGAAATGTAAACATCCTAGCTAGCATTGTTCGTTTCAGCTGCACACTTAAACAGTGAACCTTCAACCATCCTCCCTCCCCCCAAACCCGACCCTCCCCCCTCCCTGCCCCCCTGATCGTGGATTTAAAACTACCCACTCCCAAACATGGCAGAATGCCTCGCTCCCCCCTGAAATGCCGAAAATGCACGGAATGGTCTAGCCCCCCTCCCCGCTTGTACAAATCACAATTGACTCATAGTTTAGCCATCCACTAAGAAATATGGTACCACTCCCATTCAGATCACAGCTTAAAAAAACCATTAGTCTACTGTATTGCAAAGTGTCCCCTTCTCAAGAAGTCTCGTCACAATGACTAGTTTCACCCCTCCCCTAAACCCCCTACTTGCGCTTCTAGTCGGGCATGAGTCCTCCCTTTGAAGCAGCTCCAGCCGGTCAGTCCTTTTCCTGTAGCCCTCTTTTTCTACCAAAGAGTTCTGTTCTTGATGGTGGTAGCCACGAGAAGGTTGTTGTCAGTGCAAGGAACAGGATGGGCATCATGGATGGTCACTGCTGTAGCGAGAGAGCTACATGTGGGGCTTCACTCTTGTGGTTGTTGCAGGCGGTCGATTCTTGGAGCGAAGTCACTTCGCAGTTGCAAGGAGACCATAACTCCTGAATCTTCAACATTTCTGCAGGAGAAGTATACTCTAATAATGTCAACCAAGGGCTTCGGACCTTGGGGAGGGCCCTCTTGGAGATCAGGACTCACTCCAGCAGAGGCTAGCAGCAGAGCACAGGCAGGTCCAAGCAGGTCCAGATGTGCTGGTCAGTTGCAGGGAGGCCTCTGGAAGCTTGCAGTGCTTCTGTAGCACAAACAAGAGGTCAGCCAATTTACTGTTGGAGTCACTTCTGGGGAGCCTTGGTTCAAGGCAAGCAGGTTCCATTTTCCCTCTGCAGACAGCGGGGCAGTCCTCCTTCCGGCTCTACCACAGTTCCAAGTATGTTCTTATGATAGGTTCTGAAGGAGCCATTATTATCCTCCGTACCACCCAGTGGGTGAATCTTCCTCCTTTCCTGGGTTTGGCTCCAGACTTTCTAAGGTAACAAAGGGTAGGGAGATCTAGGTGAGAGCTGCATTTGTCAGTGGAAAGGCAGCCCTTAGAATTCAGGAAGGAGGTTAGCAAGCCTTAAGGCTTTGAAGTCTAGGAAGGCTGAGTACAACTCACAAGAAGTCCTACTCAGGAGAGCAATACCACACTCCAAACCCAAAGCCCCTTTTGTCTCTGTCTGAGAAGAATACCCAAAACACCACATGAGAGTCAGTCATGAGACCCTGGACATGTGCAGAAAGGCACATTGGATGAGGCAGAAATGTGCTAACTTTCTAAAAGTGGCATTTTCAGAACAGTAACTTAAAATCCAACTTTACCATTGGGGAGTTTTTTAAATTACATCTCATTTGAGTGTATACAGAATTTCTCTATCTCGTCTCATACTGACGTTAGCACTTACTAAGCATAATAAGGTAACACAATGTTAATCTATGAGAGAGATAGCCTTACAGCAATGAACAATGACCTTAGGAGTTTTTCACTGCTAGGACATGTACAATTTAACACCTTGGCTGCTAGGTGTTTTCCCCTCCTATGCTGACTTTTCGTCATTCCTACTATTCATGACGAGCTCAGCTCGTCATCAGCACAGCTCAACCGTGCATCATGACGAGCTGAGCTTGTCATGAGCATGGAAAGGGTTAAACCCATATGGCCTACATTTTGAATTCCATGAGCCTTTAGAGCCCACGTTAGGGATTAATTGCGATTCTCCTATTAACATGACTAGAGAATCTGGATTTCATTAAAGACACGGAGGCTAACATTATGCATATAACTTTTAATGCAACTCCAAACAGCCGCATATGTCACAAAGCAATAGTTCCAAAACATTCTTAACAAAACAATTCTAGTAAGCCCTAGGCAATCAGCCTCTTTTAAATGCGGATCCAAGCAGATAAGTCATGTTTTTCTTATCCTCCTTGATTTGACATGATTACTGTTCTTCTTTGATAATTTGCTAATTATTAACCTTGTTTATTATTATTAGCCCATGTACCTATGGCCTATGTTTTTATCTTTGATTTATATATCGAGATATAGAATAACGTGTCTTTTAAACTGATTCTTTGCCTCAATCCTCTATTGGAAGGTTTTTGTTCCCTTCCCCTTGTTTGTTTCGAGTGTCCGACCTCTAATTTATGGAGGTCGGATCCCTCTTAATGCCTGTGTCTGCCCGTTTTTTCTTCCGTGTAAATCTCGCATTTCCCCTCGCGCCGAGCATTTCTTTCGCTTACCTTATCCGGATTTATTTGTTGTTTTAAGGCCCTGCCGCTTCGTTACGGCCTTACATGTCCTGTATTTTGGGTTTCTCCCCTCTCTACCGTTTGCGTCTCGGGACCTGCCCTGAATCGAAGACAGATTCGAGGAAAGGCCCTTAGCAACACACTAATAGCGTGTTATTGTTGCCTGCTTACTTTCCTCAGCCTGCACGCTCACAATGAGCGTCTCTCGGCAACCGGCTGATCGCGATCGGGGAAACTGTCAGTTTTCCGACGCAATCATCTGATTTACATGGAGGACCTTGCTTTCTTCGCATTTAAGCACAATTTAACCTAATTTAACCTTAAATTACCCTAAAACTAGCTGATTTACACGCAGCATCGTTACTGCTTTGGTTTTTTCGCATTTAAACCCAAATTAACCTGTTACAAGCTAAAAACAAGCTGCAATCTTACCCTTCTACCCTTAAAAAAAAAAAGAAAGGGAATCTTATTTCAATTGATTTGTATTTATATTTAAAAAAAGGGGGAGAACAAGAGAAATAATTATGTATTTATTATTATACCTTTCTTTTCCCATTTTATCATGTCTGACTCAGATTCAGACCAAGATAATCTTTCTCTCCCAATATTGACAATGAGGCATTTAAATCTCTAATACATAAAGAAATGAGGTCTTGTATGTTTTCTACACTTTCTAAAGTCATGGCATCTAAGAGATCCTTTTCTCCTGAAGAGGAGGATGAATTTTAACATGAATTTGATAACGATAATGATAATGACCTCACTAAAATAGGGGTAAAAAGACTAAAAAAACAAAAAATATTGACAACCTTCGTCCTGTGCCTGGCCTGCACTCCATAGTGATCAGCTGAACTTGTGACTTTGTCCTAGTCCTGCACAAAAAATTCACACTGTTGGTGCTTTGTGCTTTTTGATACTACTTTTATATATATCTTTTAAAATTATATCTCCAGTTCTACTCATTGCAATCTTTACATTTTGTTCTCAAATTATTTATTGAATCATAATCTATTTTTCCAAACTGGGATGGGATTTTTATTTTGTTGTATCTTCACTTTCTTACTGTTTGTGTGCTGCATAAATAATTCACACATTGTCTCTTAGTTAAGCATGATTGCTTTTGTGCCATGCTACCAGAGTGTTAAGCACAGGTTAATTTAGTGACTGTTGTGGTTCACCTGACAAGGATTGTGGTTGTTCCTTGAGAAGGGTTTTACACCCCTCAACCAACAACCCAATTTCTCACACAAATCAAATCAAGCTTTATTCGGTAAATACATAATGTCCATAAAAGCATACTATGATAAAATAATTCATTTATATATATAAATAATCATTATCTTTGTAATTAAAAAAGAACATAGTCCTTATCCAATTATACATTACATGAGGGAACTTCTATCAAATTCAATCTAATTTGTTTCATAATTCAATTTTTCCAGGTAAACAAGTTCATTCCTTTGTTTAGTCGCCGATATGATGTAACAAGCGACTGCATTGCAAATTAACACATTCTCCAAATTTCGAATATAATTAAAGCTTTAAAGGAATACAGGCAATTTTCTCTAAAAATAGGATGGAAAAAGGTTTGATTAATTTCCTTATAAAAATTACAAAAAAGTAAAAAATGAAGAGTACTCTGAGTAGACCTACCATCACACGGGCCTTATGGAAGATTGGCGTATTCATCCGTAATCTAGTTAGGTAGAATCTATACTGAACATTAGTTATGAAAATAAGATATGGCTGTATACCCATAGCAATAGGCCCTTCAAGATAAAATAATACAGTTCTCTTAGTACCCGAGACCACATCTCTCAACAGAGCCCAAACGTTGAGGAGGATCTTTTTTAGTTCCAACTTACTAAAATGTTGTATGTCTTCGGGTTGCTTCCAGTTAAGGGCCAGGTTGCATTCTTTTAAAAGACCACTTAGCCATGGTATTTTCTTATAGTGTTCTTGGGACACGCAGTCTCAAATTATATACCTCGTAAAGTGTGTTTCTTCCCTAGTCCAGATGCGGTACCACAGGTTTAAAGTAGCCATACTAATCAAATCATGTATAAATGGTGTTCCAGTTTCCCTATGTAAAATGATGGAAGACGTGGAGGCTGGTACGGCTAACAATCTTCTTAGAAAGTTATTTTCCAGGGTTTGTAACAGTGATATATCTGCCAAGCCCCAAAGGGCTCCCCGTAACAGCTCCCGGTAATACACTTTGCCTCATATAACTTTAGAATCTCCTGTACGGTTTTCTTTAACAATTTTTGGGGAGAATCTGAAGATGGCGTCCACTGATTTCACAAATTTCAATTTACATAGATTTATGTGTGTGTTTCACGTGCCCTTACTGTTAAAAAGAATCCCCAGATATGAAAAAGAGAATGTTCTCTCTTTTAGTATGGAGCAACAACACAGGGTCCTGACTCTTTCCCAGCAAGGCTGAGTCAATTCAATATAAACAACAAAACAAGTGCCAATACTGGACTACAATCACTGCTTTTTTCATCAAGTAATGGTACAAATTAAGCATACCACACTGCTAATTACTTACGTCAGTAGTTTATTTTAGTCAATTTGAGTCTCTAATTGAATTATTTTCATTCTATTTGATAAGACAATTTTCTTGTGCGTATATACATTATATACAGAAAATGCAAAACCACGATATTTATACAATTACAAAAATTTTTTATGAATTTACAATATAACAACACATATACATATCACTTTCACTCTTTAAACATACATCTTTCAAGCCCAAACAAGCTATTCTTAGTCTTTTGGAATAAAGCCCTTTGTCACTGTCTTGTTGAATCGTATACAGTCATGAATGATATTTGTCTAGTCTTTTTAAATTAGACATTTGTGTAAACTAAATCAGTCAAGGTTTGAATCCTATCTTATCTAGACAACTTTTTTTGAAAAACCATAATCAGTGACAGAGAGACTGAAGTGGTTGACGCGTTTCGAATCCTTTATTATGGGATTCTCCTCAGGGCAAAAAGATTCTTGTAAATCCTGCTATGTTAGAGTCTCAAACATGAAGCTGTGGACACAGTCTGGGCGTCATGTTATTCGTGATGAAGGAGTCATTAAAAACGGCATCTCGGCTCATTCTTCTCCGTGTAGATACACGGAGAAGAATGAGCCGAGATGCCGTTTTTAATGACTCTTTGAGAATCCATTAGTCAATCCCTCCGTGGCTATCAGCAACGCGGCCCGCATTGACCCCCAGCCAGGGGTGAACACTTCCTTAACCGGATCCTTTCATCACGAATAACATGACGCCCAGACTGTGTCCACATCTTCATGTTTGAGACTCTAACATAGCAGGATTTACAAGAATCTTTTGGTCCTGAGAAGAATCCCATAATAAAGGATTCGAAACGCGTCGACCACTTCAGTCTCTCTGTCACTGATTATGGTTTTTAAAAAAAAAGTTGTCTAGATAAGATAGGATTCAAACCTTGACTGATTTAGTTTACACAAATGTCTAATTTAAAAAAACTAGACAAATTTCATTCATGACTGTATACGATTCAACAAGACAGTGACAAAGGGCTTTATTCCAAAAGACTAAAAATATCTTGTTTGGGTTTGAAAGATGTATGTTTGAAGAGTGAAAGTGATATGTATATGTGTTGTTATATTGTACATTTGTAAAAATTTTATGTAATTGTATAAATATCGTGGTTTTGCATTTTCTGCATATAATGTATATACACACAAAAAAATTGTCTTATCAAATAGAATGAAAATAATTCAATTAGAGATTCGAATTGACTAAAATAAACTACTGACGTAAGTAATTAGCCGTGTGGTATGCTTAATTTGTACCATTACTTGATGAAAAAAGCAGTGATTGTAGTCCAGTATTGACACTTGTTCTCTTTTAGTATGCCATTAATATAATGTGATTTGGTCTTGATGTTCTTTTTCCCTCATGACATAACTAAAGGTTTACTCAAATTAATTTTTAATCGTTTTTCCGTCATAAAATTAGTAAAATTATCCATTAGTGTTTGTAGGCTGTTTGCTGTCCTTGAGATTAGGACAGCGTCATCAGCATACAATAATAATGGTGTGACCCGCTTACCGACCTTAGGAGCCTTAGGTTCTGTAGTAATGAGTCAACACCATTTATATTAAGTGAGAATAAAAGAGGCGCAAGGGTGCAGCCCTGACTTATCCCACGTGTGATTCTAAAGTGCTTTGTGCATTCCCCATTTTTCCCATAGCGTATCTTCGCAGTCAAACTTGCGTAGATTTGCGATACAAAACTAATAATATCCTGTGGGGCACCTATCCCTTCCAGCGTCTGCCATAACTTTGAATGATTTACCAAGTCAAAAGCACTTGACTAATCTACAAAGCAAAGGCGAAGGGAGCCTTCCCTTGCAAGAGTATATTTTCCTATTATTAGTTCAAGGTTCAGGCACTATTCAGTTGTTCCAATGCCCCATCTAAAACCATACTGGGCTACAGGAATGTGATAACCTCATGTCTTGAAGCATAAAAATTGATCACTATAATATCCTGTATTCCCTTGACTGAAAAAAGTAAAAAGGGGAAATGCGGAACTTTAATATATGATTTTTTTTAATATCACCCTAGAGGATAATGATATAAGTGTTGCCAGACCTCCGCTAGCCCTACCTGCCATTGAAGGAATCGTATTTGTTGAGATTGTCTTGAACCCATTGATAAAAAAGTTATCAATAAGCCATGTTTCTTGAATTAAAACCACGTCACACTGTTGTATATGTTTAAGCCAAGTAGTGTCACGCAGTTTGCTTCTTACCCCTGCTACATTCCATGTCATAATAGATAAAAGTTCCTGCTGTGGATGGCTGGAAAGTTTTAAATCAGCCTTCATGGTGGGTGGAGTTATTATGTGTCTAGGGCTTTGTGTCTCCAATTCTAGAGAGATTTAATTTTCACTGATATTATTGATGATGTTAACATTGCCTTTATGGGCTTGGGCCTGGTCTGTACAGACTATTTCTTTCAGTGGAGCTACTTTAGTTCTTACAACACATTCGTCCTCCACCAAAAATTTTTGACATGCAATGTTTGAACTCAGTCAAACCACCTCACTACTCCTCCTAAGTGGTTCAAACCTATTTGGCATGATTGGTATCTTAAAATATGATTGACTAGTGGGCCTGACTTGGACATGACCAGAAGAAAAGTCCATGCTAGGTCTGTAGAAATGTCCCAGTGGTAGAGCAACAATGTGTTCTGTGTTATAAACAAATTGCCGAGCCGGGTTGGCTGTAATTTCCTCTAACAGAAAACCTATCACTCGGGGACGGCGAAAATTTATGATTACACAATCCCCATCACACGTTTTTGCAGATTTACCCACCCAGCTAACTTGTCTGACCATAATGATATCATGCGATAGGCACCCAGTACTACAGGAGGTATTCCCTGTGAACCAGTGAATCACCCTATTTTTTAATGAATCCCAAGTTTCAATAGTATTACCAGATAATTTGGGTACATTTTTCAAAAAATCACATATGGGGTAGCTTGTGGGGTAAATTTAGAAACGCATCCTGTTGCGGTCCCAATTGAGCTTGGTCATTAATCTTCCTATTACCATTTTCTCTAGTTCCCCCCGATTTTAATGCGTGCAAAGCCTGTGCTTCCTTTCCACATGAAACAATGTGTAGCAGGGGACTAACCCTTTCATGGTTATCCATACTAACCGTGTTTTTAGGCACAACTTGTGTATCGCATTTATTGTGTTCATTTACATGCAATGGCATATTTGATGCAGTTGACAATTGAAGGGCGTTTACCAATTCCAATAGCTTTGCAATGTCCTTATGCACAGTTTTTATTTCTGACAGGACCCGCCTCTAAATACAGTCGATCTTCCCATGCATTTTTTAAATAGGGTGTCGATGGTCTGTTTATTGTTCAATGAGTCCACATGCTTTGTTCCTAAAGCGATCCCCGCAGGTTTACTAGGCTTTCCTTTTTTTTTTTACTGTTTTTAATGGACTGGGTCTCCTTAATGCTTGACTTCGTTAGCTTTTTTTTGCTCGGGGTGAGTCTGATTCTGGTATATCAGAGACAGCAGTTATTTCAAGGGAAGTAGTTGACACGCAAGGCCCTTGTTCAGGCAGTTAATCAGTTTTAGCTGATTTGAAGGTGAAATCAATAGTACTGCTATTAGCTTGTGCTTGGGGGATGATACTGGGACTAAGAGAATTACTTTGCCCGTGAACTTCCACAACAGTCTTAGCCTCCTTATGAACTGCATCTAGAGCAGATTTGGCAGCAGCCAGCTGCTCTTCTACTTGGACAACCTCGTTATTTATAATACCCATTGCACTTTTCAAATAGGTTGTGATGGGTGCGGTGTTCTCCACAGTCGTATTTTTGCATGTCACTAATATTCTCTTCCCTATAATTGATTACATTTTCTAACACAAGGGCAAAAAAAGAAAAGAAAAAAAATGTGGAAATGGATTATAGAGTACTTGGCGTTGTTCTGCTTACCCTATTACCGTAGGTATGCTCTCTCCACAACAAAAAAGATAAAGGGGTGGCCCAGCCCGGCCTCTATCGGTCTTGAACGGGCTCAGACGGGCCCGTCCCTGGCCCGGGCTTCACCCGGCGCACGCCCACGTGTGTCCCGCAAAGCGGGTGCCGTGAGCAGCGAAGTAGGCTCCAACAGGCTCTCACAGGTGCGGGCAATCGGTGGCAGAGCTTCCTGGGACTTGCAGTCCCGCGCAGAGTCAGGTCGTCCTCCTCTCAACCAGCGAAGCAGTGGCATAGTGCACAGAATCCTCTGTACAGCAAAACCCAATGGGAAAAAAGAGGTAACTATGGCTGAAAAGGTTTCCTTTCTTACACTCCTATTTTTGGAGAAAGTGAGAGTGAGGTACAAGAAGAGATATTTTTACAATATTTTGCAACTTCCCCAAACTAGAAAAGCCAGATTAGGCCCCAGGTCTCTTGGGTGACGCCTGGATTAAGCTGCATGTTAAAATGGGATATCATTGCTAGAACAATGATCTCAGTTGGAATGACCCACTGGTGATCTCACAAATCAAATTAATGTCCAACTGAAGGTAGACACTGCTTAGTCACAGATTTAGGGTCCCACTACTGCCCCGTTTCAGTTATTATTGTTGTGTCTAGGCTCTTTTTAGTTTATGGAGTAGTGGCTCATACCAATTGAGCTATTTCTCACACTGTGAGTGATAGCACAGTGCCTAATCACAAGTGCATATCTGACTAAAAAGAAGTGTAGTTCCTGTGCCCAGATTGGTGGTCCCCAAATTTAGGTCAATGTTTTGTTCATGCTAGATCATTTCTTAAACGTTTTTAGACATCCATGTGTGTAAAACTATATCTCCATACTGCAGCAATTCATTCAAATCCAATTGAGCCTATTATTTTGTGCCAATAAGAATAATACCTTCCAGTGATCGGTATTACATCTTAAAAGGGGTTGTGCACCTACCGCTCAGGAATCATCTGTAGTATTCTATTACAATTTTGTGCAATGTTTAATTTATTTTTCAATGTCATTTTTTTATTGCACGCCAACAACTGTAACCTTTTTGTGAATGCATGTTTCTTATTATTTATTATTTATTTTGTGGCATATCTTTGCAATAAAAAAAAGAAAATTTAACAATTGCACTAGTGCACAGCTATAACTCTTTTCTTTGACAATGCTTATTTAACAATAGAGCTCCTAATGAGTATTCCATTTTTCACTGTGGCTTAAAAACCTGGCTAGTCACAGAGGGCTACAAGTGTGAACCTATATTGCGTTTGCAAACAGGCTAATTAGCAGAATTAGCCCGTTTGCAAACACAAAGAAGGTTTTTCCTATGTATCAAACTCTATTTTGCGATTCAGTAACCTATTTCCGAATCGCAAAATGGGTTTGCAATTCGGTATTTGGAAGAAGCGTGTTTAGGGCGTCCCTTCCAAATACCGAAGCACAGCAGTATGTATGAATGTTTTGTGACCGTCATGTGATTGCAAAACATTCGTATTTTACCACCAACAGCGAGTTGGTGGTAAGCCATTCGCAAATGGGAAGGGGTCCTCAAGGGACCCCTTCCCTTTTTGGCATTGGTAGCAAAAACGTTTGCAAATGAGCAGGCAGAGGTCCAAGGGACCACTGCCTGCTCTTAAAAAAATTTAAGGAAAACGATTCATTTTTAGGTCTCGCACTTGGCGACGCATGTCTCCAGCGAGATCTATTGTGGACGTTTTGCCTGCCAAGTGGTACAGACCGTCTGTGGACGCGCTTCTAAAGAGACGTGCTTGCGCAGACGCACTTCCATATACGCACACAGCCCCTGCTTTCGCCTGTGTAGCATGCACTAAAGGCGCGCGCGCACACACACACAGAGCCAGCACCCCCTGAACACACACACAGACACGCACATGCACATACACACAGATACACACACACACACGGGCACCCCCCTACAACTAAACTCCACTCACCGGATCAAAGGCCTCAGTCGCCCCTCCTGACTTCTGCAGCCACCGCGCAACAGCTGTGACGCTCCCGAACATCCGGTTTCGGGACGTGCACGCTCACGGCTTGTTTATTTCTTCTCTTCGTTCCACGCTGCTATAATGGAGTAGTCCGTCGTTTGTCTCTACTGGTGTTAGTGTCTCTCGCACTGATGGCTGATGTTGCAGAAAATGCGACTGGCGGTGGGTGACTTGTTTCTTTTAACACCCCTCCTCCTTCCCTCACAGCGGTAATTTACTGGAAGATTGGAAGTCTGTGCACGGAAGGGTAACTGAGAAGCCACCTTAATACTACAGGGAGGGGCTAACTTCAGCACAGCTTGCAGCTTCTACTTTTCTGGTAAGTTCATCTCAATAAGTCAGACCAACTACGGAAGCACTCTTTCAAAATATTAATCTTTATTTTTAATTCCTGTCCTCACTCAATGTATTTTAATTTTTAAAGCGCTTAGAAACGGAAGGACTGCACAAAGCGCTATTAGTAGTTCCACCATGAAGTTCCCTTGCACGGACTTTGACAGTGCTCTGCGTGAACATCCAGCATACGTACCTAAACGTGAAAACGCATCCTGTACTGAATACAACAAATGTTGGTGCAAGCAGCGTGCACAACTGCCCTTGCAATGCCAGTCTGTGAGGCATGTACCATGCTGTCCCCTTCACAAGAGTATGCATTTTCATAACATGAAACACACGTCTATAGCTTGGACCTGACGAAGGTCAGTATATTGTGAGCGCTCGTGCCTTTAACCTCGACCAAGGGGCAGTTTTTACTGCATTTGTACCCTGTGGGTGTGCGTGAAACAGACTTAAGTTGTACTTCACAGCTCTTCACACTATCACACACTGTATCAGGCATATAACAGAGGGTTGTGCGGAGGAGGTCACAGGGGCAGCTGTCAGCACGGCTTGCACTAGTGTGTGTTAACCTCTGAACCTGTCCGGTGCGCCCTGAAGCAATTGCGTTCCAGGGTTCGTTCAGTTCATCTTTTCAGATTCAAAAAGTGCTTTCAGTTCTTTATATCGAAGCCCCACATGTCGTGGGGATAATTAAGGAATCGTGGCCTCCTTCTTCGCATTGATTCGGTCTCCTGCGCAGCTCGCTGTCCATTCATCCATACATGTATCCATTCACCCATTGACTCGTCCTGTGCTGTCTAGTTGTTTATTCTTGTGCCCCAGATGCAAGCATTCAGGACAGAGAGGCTTGAGGCTAAGTGCAGCGCCGAGAGAATGAAGCCTTGGCAGTCAGTGCGCTTTACACCGTGCCTTGCATGCGCTGCACTCTCTCTGCTCTCCCAGGGGCCCTGTCCGCCTCCTGCGTATACGGTGCCTGGCACTGCTGCCGGGCTCTCCAGTTACAGGGAGCTCTGCCCCAATCAGTGCCTAGGGGAGTCCCAGGTGGCCCCCACTGAGGTGAGGGCGGTCTGAAGCGGCCAAGAGATGTAATGGCCCCCAGGGGGCGCAGGTACCAGGTCAGCAAATTCACCTGCCATGTCCCCCTACTGCCCCTTTCTAGCAGCACCAAGCCCCCGTTCTGCCGTGGCTGTCCCTCACCTTCCATGGGGTGCAGCTCCCGTCTGTCCACCCTTAGCTGTATTCGCCCCTATGTTCTCGCAGCCCCCCTCCTGCCCTCGGTCACTAGCCTGTTCACAGCCCCTCCTCCACTATCACCTTTCCTCGAACTCTCCCCCCTCTGCTGACCTTCACATCCACTGATGCGCCCTCTCCTACGTGCAGCACTCCGGCTGCCTCCTCAAGCCTAGGTGTCCCTTCCCCGCCTCCACGCCTCCCCCTCTCTTCAGAGGAGGTGCTGCACACCCCGGATCCACGTTCAACAAACTTATTTTTACCATCGCCCATATTCCAGTTACTCCTTATTCACCGCCTTCCCACCCCTTATCCACTCACCCGCCATTCACCCCTTTCCTGCCCATTCACCACCATCCTGCCCATTCACCGCCGTCCTGCCAAGTCACCCCTCTCCCCCATTCACCCCTCTCATCCCCATTCACCCCTCTCATCCCAATTCACCCCTCTCCTGCCCATTTCAGTGCTCCTGTCCATTCTCTGCTCTCTTGCCCATTCACCACTCTCCTGCCCATTCACCGGTCTCCTGCCCATTCACCACACCCCTACCCAACACCGCTCTCCTGCCCATCCACGCCTCTCAAACCAGTAAATCCTCTCCTGCTCATTCACCACCCCCCGCCCTATTCACCGCTCTCCAGCTCATTCATCCCTCTCCTGCCCATTCACCCCTCTCCCACCAGTAAACCCTATCCTGCCCATTCACCGCTCTCCTGCCCATCACCGCTCTCCTGCCCAGTCACCCCCCCGATATTCACCCCCTCCCGCCCCCCTCCTGCCCATTCACCCCCTCCTGCCCATTCACCGCTCTCCTGCCAATTCACCGCTCTTCTGCCCATTCACCACTCTCCTGCCCATTCACCGCTCTCCTGCCCATTCAACCCTCACTCATCAGTAAACCCTCTCCTGCCCATTCACAAACTCTCCTGCCCATTCGCCCCTCTCCTGCCCATTCACTGCTCTCCTGCCCATTCACTGCTCTTCTGCCCATTCACAGCTCTCCTGCCCATTCAGAGCTCTCCTGCCCATTCACAGCTCTCCTGTTCATTCACCCATTTCCTTCCCATTCACTGCTCTCCAGCCCAGTCACCCCTCTCCTGCTCATTCACTGCTCTCCTGTCATGTCACCCCTCTCCTGCCCACCCACCTCTCTCCTGCCTATTCACTGCTCGCCTGCCCATTCACTGCTCTCCTGCCCATTCACATCCCCTGTCCATTCACCCCTCTCCCGCCATTCATAGCATTGATATAAATTTCACAAGAGTGCTATAGTGATAGCAGTCTTTGGCTCCCCTATTGTTCAGGTTACCACAAACAACACACAGTGTTGCAATCGTAATACCACGCCCTATAAATACTGATGCTGCAGGGTGCAGTAGGTGCTGCATGGAGTATCACCACATTACTTACAGCTCCGCATCTTAAAAGAAAAGATAACAATATAGTGGTTTTCCATGTGCAAATTCAGCCAAGACTCTACCCAGTTCCACCTGGTGAAAAACATGTGTGCAAACCCCCACTGATCTTGGAATCCTCAAGCGGGCACAAACCATCTACAGCTCACTTGGGATTCTGCAGCTCCTTGAAGGAGGGACAATGTTTTTAATATGAGGTGAGGTTACTTGGGTTCAGGCTACAACAGTTACAAAAAGACACCCTAACAGTCTTGCACTCCAGATGTTGAGGTACAACGCGACAATGCTGTGCGAAAACTTGTTTATATATTTTCTTTGCAAAATTAAAACCCACACACACTCTGCACCCTCACACACACACTGCACCCTCACACCCACTGCACCCTCACACACACTGCTCCCTCACACACTGCGCCCTCACACACTGCACCCACGCACACCGCACCCACACACACCGCACCCACACACACCGCACCCTCACACACTCTGCACCCTCACACACTCTGCACCCTCACACACTCTGCACCCTCACACACTCTGCACCCTCACACAATCTACACCCTCACACTCTGCACCCTCACACTCTGCACCCTCACACTCTGCACCCTCACACACTCTACAATGGAACATACACTCCAAATACCACTCAGTGCCACAAAAGTACACTCCACATAATTACACTGCACTCAATGCAACATACACTGCAAATACCACTCAATGCCACATAATTACACAGCACTCAATGCAACAAACACTCACTCAGTGCCACATAATTACACGCCACATAATTGCACTGCACTCAATGCCATATACACTCCAAATACCACACAGTGCCACATAATTACACGCCACATAATTAAACTACACTCAATGCAACATACATTCCAAATACCACTCAGTGCCACATAATTACACGCCACATAATTACACTGCACTCAATGCATCATACACTCCAAATACCACTCAGTGCCACATAATTACATTCCATATAATTACACAGGATTCAATGCAACATACACTGCAAAGACCACTCAGTGCCACATAATTACACACCACATAATTACACTGCACTCAATGCCACATACACTCCAAATACATTTCAGTGCCACATAATTGCACTCAACATAATTACACTGCTCTCAATGCAACATACATTCCAAATACCAATTGGTGCCACATAATTACACTCCACATAATTACACTGTACTCAATGCAACATACACTCCAAATACCACTCAGTGCCACATAATTACATGCCACATAATTACCCTGCACTCAATGCAACATACACTCCAAATCCCACTCAATGCCACATAATTACACAGCACTCAATGCAACAAACACTCCAAATACCACTCAGTGCCACATAATTACACGCCAGATAATTAAACTGCACTCAATGCAACATACATTCCAAATACCACTCAGTGCCACATAATTACACGCCACATAATTACACTGCACTCAATGCAACATACACTTTGAATACCACTCAGTGCCACATAATTACACGCCACATAATTACACAGCACTGAATGCAACATACACTCCAAAGACCACTCAGTGCCACATAATTGCACACTACATAATTATACTGCACTCAATGCCACATACACTCCAAATACCACTCAGTGCCACATATTTGCACTCAACATAATTACACTGCACTCAATGCAACATACATTCCAAATACCACTTAGTGCCACATAATTACACACCACATAATTACACTACACTCAGTGCAACATACACTCCAAATATCATTCAGTGCTACATAATTACACTGCACTCAATTCAACATACGCTCCAAATCCCACTCAGTGCCACATAAGTACACGCCACATAATTACACAGCACTCAATGCAACATACACTCCAAATATCACTCAGTGACACATAATTACACACCACATAATTACACTCTACTGATTGCAACACACACTCCGCACAATACCACAGTGCCACATAATTACACGCAACATAATTACACTGCACTCAATGCAACATACACTCGAAATAATACCACTCAGTGCCACATAATTACACGCCACACAATTACACTCTACTGAATACAACATAACCTCCCCATAATACCACTCAGTGCCACATAATTATATGCAACATAATTACACTGCACTCCATGCAACATACACTTTAAATACCACTCAGTGCCAGATAATTACACACCACATAATTACACTCTACTGAATGCAACACACACTCCACGCAATACCACTCAGTGCCACATAATTATATGCTACATAATTACACTGCACTCAATGTAACATACACTCCAAACAATCCCACTCAGTGCCATATAATTATATGCTACATAATTACACTGCACTCAATACAACATACACTCCAGATACCACTCAGTGCCACATAATTACACGCCACAAAATTACACTCTACTGAATACAACATACACTCCCCATATTACCACTCAGTGCTACATAATTACATGCCACATATTTACACTCTACTCAATGCAACATAAAGAGACTTTATCTGTCTATCTATCTATCGCCCTCACTCTATCTGTCTATCTATCGCACTCACTCTATCGCCATCACTCTATCTATCGATCCCCCTCACTCTGTCTATCTATCTATCGCACTCACTTTATCTATCTATCATCTATCTATCTATCTATCTATCTATCTATCTATCTATCTATCTATCTATCTATCTATCTATCTATCTATCTCCCTCCCTCTATCTATGTATCTATCTCCCTCCCTCTATCTATGTATCACACTCACTCTATCTATCTATTGCACTCAATCTATCTATCTATCGCACTCACTCTATCTATCTATCGCACTCACTCTCTCTATCTATTGCATCACCACAGCATCACTCAGCCCCACCACACCATCACTCAGGGGCACCACAACATTACTATGCGCTACCACTGCCTCACTGAACGCCACAGCATTACTCGTAGCCACCACATCACTCAGCGCCACCACAGCATCAATCTGTGCAACCATTCACCAACAACTGGTTCAAATATGTTCTCTCAATGTTTCAAGCTTTATTACAAATGTCACAAAAAGATGTTAATATTTCACTTCTGTTCCTTGATTTTCGTCACAATAAAATACAATGAACATAATCTTCACAAAAGTTATTTACAAAAGCTATTGCCATTATAAATTGTAATAACTTTTATTTAAGTATTAATGATTAAAAAAATTAAAAGCCATTGTTATTTGTAATATCAATACATCTAAGTCACGTAAATACAACACATATTGCATTACAAATGCTATAAGTGTCACATTTGCGTAAGTTAAAACTATTGGCATTGTAAATGACAGAGCTATTAATTTAGCTATTTTCAAAACCAACACATAAATAAATAAATACATTGTCATTTACATTACCAATAGCTCAAACTTTCCTAATGCGAGTGCATCATAATGTAAAACCGGAAGAAATAAAAGAATGATATATCTATGCTGGTGGATGGTATTGGTAGGAGGCTTTAAATATTCTAAACAAATGAGTGTGACGTCACTCACTTTCTAACGGTACTCGAATGATTACCTTTCAAAGAGAAAATGTAATATTATTTAAACCTTTATCCATCTCTTTGTGCCAGAACCACTTTCTGGCCTGTCATTGTATTGTTCTTTGTGCTTTTCACTTTCCCCAGACTTCCAATATTATCAAGTCGAAATTCCATTCGAATAAAAATCATACAGGTTGTTTGTCTTGAATTTTGCCATGATACTGAAATAGTACTCTCGATTCCCACTCTGGCGATTATCTATGAAAACTGAGCCTCAGTTTTAGCGGAATCATACACCTTGGAGAAATGTGTTTATCAAACCACTTTTGCACTCAAGAGTTTAAAAAAGAACCACAGGAATTTTGAGTACTGCTTATCAGTCAGAAAATCCATATCTAATTGTTTACCCTCTCTAATGTTCTGTCTGAAACACATTTTGAGGACTCTACTTTATGTTGTACATCAGGAAAATTAAGTTATGAAGAATCCTGTAACCTTGTCATAAAAGCTTTTGTGAAATGTGACTGGCCACAACCATAGCACTTAGCTCGTAAGAAAAATAAACAAAGGCATAAGGACTACAACGCCTCCTCATTTGATGGTTTTAGTGGCGTGAAGCTGATTTCACTTATTTTTTGAATCCACTACATTTGGCCACTAGAATGACTGCTGTATCATTTCCAATATTTCAAACACGGCTGATGTGTATTCCTCACACATACCAGCTAGTAATAAATAATGAAAATCTCTGAAAATGTACCTCAGCCACTGTAAGTTTTTCATACGTTAGAATTATCAGGGTTACTATGCCAAATTCACGAAATTGTGGACATTGCAAGGGACATTTCCCTCCTGGCATGTGCATGACTGACGTTTCAAAAGCAGCAGGCTCCTATTCACGGGCAGGGCCGGACTGGGAATGCAGAGCAGCCCTGGCAATTTTTCCAGACTACCCCCTACTGCCACCGCCACTGCCCGGAGGGCCGGATTTGCCATAGTAAGCACCAGGCATTTTCTAGGTAGGGGCGCTTTTGGAGCCGTGGAGGGAGGGCGGCTTTGCATATCGGCCCCCTGTAACAAAAGCAGAAGCGGTCCTTCTCACTAGCAATCCCCCTCCCTCCACGGGATGGTCACGCAGATTGCCAGTGCTGGTTGCTGGTCCCAGTCCGGTCGTGCCCCCCACCCCGAACCTGGGATTGAGAAGTTTGGTAGGACAAGTGTGAAGCATTGCTGCTTTTGTTACTGGGGGCCGATATTGCAGCGCTGCTGCAAAACTAGCCCCCCACTACCAAAAGCAGCCCCCACAAGTGCAAAATCACCCCAGCCTTACAGCCACCCAGGAAAACGCCTGATGCCCGCTATGGCCAGTCCAGCCCTGTTGATGAGGGAAATCCGCAGGCAAGAGGACAAGACAGAAAGGATAGATGCTGCTGCACCTGCAGCTTTTGTCTGCCCGTCCTTGTATAGGAAACAGTGGGATCTAAGCCAGTGCCATTGGCTCCCATGGTCCAGGAGGCAGGGTCCTCTGATGGCCAAAAAGATCATCTGTTTATGAAGCACTGCAACTAGAGATTTTTCTGTAGAAGGGTGTTTCCCCCCTCAACCCTTGACATATGGATTTCTTACATTGGTGGAGGACAGTGGCATTGGATTTTTGAGGATGAACAATTTTTAATTTCTAATCAGCCTTAGCATTAAATATCGTTACTAGCAAGGATTAGTACCACGAGATTGGAACCTATAGGAAATTGAGATGATTAGACCTCTTTAGCTGGACAAAAGGACTCAACACTTACAAAAGACTTGCAAGGAAAGAAAGGTCTCAAACATGACTTGACATCAAGAGGCCAAAATCACAGAAGAGATGCAGACGCTGTACAAGGGGGTGTATGTCAGATAATCAAGTACAAAAATATCATGCTGTCAAAACATCTCAGTCAGAATAGCTAGTATAGTCATATTGTGATCTTGCAAGTATATATAGGTGAGCATAGACCTACCTTTTCTATATTTCACATCTAAATAG
Source organism: Lissotriton vulgaris (assembly GCF_964263255.1). NCBI lineage: Eukaryota > Metazoa > Chordata > Amphibia > Caudata > Salamandridae > Lissotriton > Lissotriton vulgaris. The sequence goes on along the minus strand of NC_141696.1, from coordinate 834,115,531 downwards.
TCAATATACATATATGTGCATTTAAGTATATTCAATATATATATATATATATATATTTATATATTGTGGTGGCCAATATTCTGATTACAAGATATTTATGTAGCACAATATTTAAATCTTGAAATTCCGCTTGAACACCGCGAAAAGGCAGTGCAGGCCTCCTTTCTCTTTTCTCACATTGTAGGATCTGGAGTGGTAAAAAGAAGAAATTCCAAAGTCAATTGGACTGGATTGTGCTTTGACTCCCAACAGAAATAACAAAAGGCCTGCCTTATGAAAAAAACGAAGCAAAACACAATTGCTTTCTGTACGCAGTGTTTCTATGAGATACAACGGATGTATGTCGTTACAACGCATACTTTTACAACGCATACCTTTACAACGTTTTTTACACCGTAACATCCATTACAACGCATTCCATTTCAACGCATGCCATTCCAACAAATTCTTTGAAACTACCTTTACAACGCATTCCACTACAACGCATACTACATTTACAACGCATACCATTACAACGCATACCCTTACATTGCATGTATGGTAAGTATTGGATAGTGTAGGGGTAAAAATTACTATTCTAACTCCAGGGGGGTGCAACAGTAGGGTAAGTGTTGGATAGTGTAGGGGTAAAAATGGAAAGGGGCGACCACTCGGTCCCCCCGAACGTATGGTTGGGTGCTCGATCCCCCGGAAACCATTTTGGGCGGGGGCGTGGCTCAGCTGGTATGCCCGAAGCGGCGTAGCCGGGGCGCGCCTTTTCCCGCCCAAGAGGGGTTGTCCTAGACACCTACGCAGAAAACCACGCCCAGTAGGCGTACCGAAGGAGGGTACACGCCCTCCTGCAGAAGAATAAATAGAGCGGGAATCCGAAGAAGCGTCCTCTTGTTCATGTGCTCTGAAGGCTGCACCCACTCGTTGCTCGTGAGCCCTCAATGGAACAAGCGGCAATTTTGAGAACTTGTAATCTTGTTGTTTCTCTTTCAGTTATTTGGAGTACGAAGAATCCAGGACCTCGTTGATCGACTAGGAGCGGAATACTCGAAACCATGGCTGGCAAGAAAGCAGGAAAGGGTTCAGAGACGGATAAGGTGTTACGCCTATTGTCGAACCGGATGGCTTGCATGGACCAAAAACTCGGACAGGTCCAATCGATCGGTCGAGGTTTGGCGGAGGTCAAAAGAACAACTGGCAGCACTGAGCAACTCGGGTCACCCTAAGAAGGTAATAGGCCCGGCCTTGCCGGGAGTCGTCCCCGAGGGTAGAGGGAAACGGGTCAAGAAGAGGGCGGTTTCGGGGGAGGTCCCGGTTCCAGAGGTACCCCCAGTCGCCCCCGTCATGCCCGCAGACAACCCGGTACCAAACCTAGATATAGGTCTGTCGATCCCGGTTGTGATTACTCCCGCTAATGATGAGGAGATGCCTCCCGAATTGGCCATCCAGTTGGCAGCGTGGCTCAAGAAAAAAGCAGGGGGAGCAGTGGCCCCGGGAGACCCGGCCGAGGAGGCCAGACTAATAATCGAGCAATTGCGGCAGTCGAGAGATGCCGCAACGGCGAATGTTCCTCTTGTTTCCCCACAGGTGGCACCGGTAGGAACTGCAGTTGGTCAGGAAAAAACGGCGGGAACAACGGCCGAACCTGGTATGCTCGCATTGCCAATGGCGGGGGAGGGTTCATTACCCTCGAGGCGGGAGAGGGTGGCACAGCACATCCCTATGGCCACGAAAGAGTTAATATGGGGAGACAAATATGTTAACATGTTTTCATTATTGACTGACCATCGCGAGATGGAATATGCTAAAACACAGAAGGATTTATGGCACCCGAGCGTCTGGCGCGCCAAGATGTTGGAATTCAGGGTGGATGAGACAGTAACAAACTGGGTTAAGGCCTTTTCTATATTTACTGCAGTCATGGGGGAACGTAAACCCGAGCTAATGACTGAGTTAAGTTGCTATCAAAATCGTATTATGGATTTTTACTCAATGTATGAGGGGGAGGAATGGAAAGGTTATGATATGAAATTCCGGAAAGCGAAAGAATTCGATGTTACTTTGACTTGGGATTGCTTGGATTCGGTGTCATGGCACAAACAGCTCTTGTCAGGGGCGGCAGGTACGTCCTCGCCAGGCGGGAGCGGGTCAGGGTTCGTCCGCCAAAAGCCCGCTGTGCCCTTTCGAGCGGGCGCCGGTGGGGATTACCAGCTCAAGGCCGGCGGGAATGGCGGCAAGCGTGGGGTTTGTTGGAGCTTCAATCGAGGCAACTGTAACAGACCGCAGGGAACATGTAGGTTCAAGCATGCGGGTGCGGGCTGTGGGAATTCCTCACACCCCGAGAGTACATGTAGATCTAAAAACAGTGGGACGGGAGGTAAAGGAGGGTCTAAGCAGGAGTGAGGAAGGACGTTGTGACCGATTGCCTACACCCGTTGATATCATGGCTCTGACTCCTTGGTTGAACAAATACCCTGATCATGTATCCGCTGGGGTGTTGAGGAAGGGATTCTTACATGGCTTCCACATCCCGGCAGGGGATTTTCGGGGGACTCCTTTTGTAAAAACCAGTTATCAGTACAGCACAACCCAAGCGTGGCAGAGAAGAAGATTGCAAAAGAAGTCAGTTTAGGGCGGGTGGCAGGGCCTTTTCATCACCCGCCGGTGGCAGAGTTCATCTGTTCCCCATTAGGGGTTGTCCCGAAGAAAGACCCAGGGGAGTTTAGACTTATTCATAACATGTCTGCTCCAAGGGGTTCCTCGGTGAACGAAGCCATTGACCCAGAAGTTTGTTCAGTACGGTACGCATCGTTCGATGATGCCGTGGCCATGTTAAATCGCCTGGGCCCCAGGGCGCTGATGGCGAAATCAGATATCGAATCAGCGTTCCGGGTGCTCCCGGTACACCCGCAGGATCAGCGCTTGCTAGGTTTCGCATTTCAAGGGAGTTATTACATGGATAAATGCATGCCTATGGGTTGCTCCATTTCTTGTGCCTATTTTGAAATGTTCAGCTGTTTTTTAGAATGGGCATTCACCGAGGCCACAGGGCATAGGCATATTACGCACTATCTGGATGACTTCCTGTTCTTAGGAGCAGCCGGCGATACGAAATGTGCGCAGGCGCTGCAGAACCTCTGCATCCTCATGCGGGAGTTCGGAGTCCCATTGGCACCAGGTAAGACGGTTGGACCATCTACCTCACTGGAGTTTCTTGGAATTGAGCTCGATTCGGTGGAGGGATGTTTCCGTTTGCCGATCGAAAAGGTGGCCAAGTTTAGGGCTTCCTTGACGCAATGCCTGGGTAAGGAGAAAGTGACTCTGCACCAGTAACAGCAAACAGTGGGTCAGCTTAACTTTGCCTTGAGGGTAATACCAATGGCCCGCCCCTTCTCACGCTCGATTGCACAAGCTATGGTTGGTCTCAAGGAGGGACACCACCGTACGAGACTGTCGGCAGAGGTTCGCCAGGATATGCGCATTTGGTTGGCATTTCTGGCGGACTTCAACAGTTGAGTTGTGTGGAACAAGCCACCAGCGTCTTCAGATGAACTAGGTCTGTGGACTGACTCAGCTGGGAGCGTGGGATTTGGCGCCATCTTTGGTAACCGATGGTCGGCGCAAACATGGCCGACGTGGTGGCACGCCAGCGGTCTCACAGGTAACATTGGGTTCTTGGAATTGTTCCCCATTTGGGTTGCTCTGATGGCATGGCCAGACGACTTCAGGGACCGCTCAGTGGTGTTTTGGTCTGATAATATGACTGTTGTCGAGTGCATTAACCAACAGGCAGCACGCTGCAAATGGATCTTGAGATTGTTGAAAGAAGTTGTACTGCTTTGCATGAGATTTAATGTACAGTTCAGGGCTAAACATGTGCCAGGTGTCCTGAATCATGCAGCTGATGCACTCTATCGTTCGCATATGCAGGCGTTCAGGGGCTATCTACCTACAGCGGACCTAGTGGCGGCACCATTCCCCGAAGCGCTATGGCTAATCGGTGCCCCGGATTACAAGACCTCGTGGCAGCAAGCTTAGCCCCCAGGACAAGGAAGGCATACGAAGGAGCGTTTAGTTCCTACTGCACATTTTTGGGTCCAACAGGGAGTCAGAGCTGGGGTCAGGAGGAATCCTTCCTGGGGTTCCTAGTAGCGCTGCACAGAGGAGGCCGATCAGCGGCAACGGCCAATAGGCATAGGGCGGCCATTTCATTCATGGCGCAGGTGCATGGCTTAAAAGACCCGACGGGTTCCTTTTGGTTAAGAAAGCCCTTCGGGGCTGGCAGCGCCTCGAGGGTCGCAAGCAAGATGCGAGGCACCCGATTGGCTTAGACAGGTTGTCTCTACTCGTAGCAAATCTGGATGAGACGTGCTCCTCCCATTTTGAAGCAGTTCTGTTCCGGGCAGCTTTCGCATTAGCGTTCCATGGGGCTATGCGGGTGAGCGAACCGGTCACAAGGAATAAGAAAGATGTTGAGGGAGGCTTGTGCAGGGATCACGTCCAAATTAGGGGTGATTCGATGGTGGTCTCGATAGCCAGGTCCAAGACTGACCAGGGGGCTATGGGAAATAGTGTTGTTGTGCAACGCGCACGAGAGTCCCCCACGTGCCCAATAAAGTGGATAGAAGAATACTTGGCACTAAGGGCGGCTACATGGGGGGGGGAGTTTGCTGAGGCACAAGGATGGCACCCCACTGACTAGGTTTCAGTTCCAGAGGGTGCTAGCACTGACAATCGCTGCTGCGGGCATGGACCCGTGCGATTTTGGGACCCACTCCTTTAGGATAGGGGCTGCTACTGAGGCTACAGCCAGGGGTCAGAATGCGGAGGAAGTAAGGCAGTTGGGACGTTGGTCCTCGAATTGCTTCAAAAGGTATGTGCGATTGCACATGTTATAAAGATCAATTGACATGCACTCACGCTTCTTATCTTTTGTTTGAATTACAGTTTCGTGAGCCTGTCACGCGGGGCGGAATTTGCAGTCGACCCAGCACCAGGAGACCAGCGGTCAAGGACCACCGTCTGGAGAGAGAGTGGTATGGGTCGTGGGCCACTCATATGTGAATCGCGCCGGGGACGTATTCAAAGCAGGTGACGTGACTCACGCTGCTGGGGAATACGGGTACAGAGTGGCCTTCCATGGGAAGGGCGGGCTCTGTTTTGACCAATTTGAATCATTTTTTGAGGGTCTCTTAGGGCGGCAAAGGTCACCGCCATCTGTAGTCATAGTACACCTGGGGGGCAATGACTTGGTGACACTGGGTAGACGAGTGTTATTGGAACAAATTTTGTCGGCTGTTAGCTTGTTGGCTAAAAGAATCCCGGGGTGCACGATTGCCTGGTCCCACATGATTCCCAGGAAGGTATGGCGGGGGGGCCTTTTGGTGTCAGCACTGAACCATTCGGTGAAAAGGGTTAACAATAAAATTGGTAAATTGTTTCACTCTTCGCAGTTGCATAGCATTCCTCACGGGTGTATTCGGGGTGATCACATGTATCTGAATGATGGGGTTCATCTGTCCAGGGAGGGGAATGACTTACTCATAGGAGACTTCATAGCATGGCTAAGGGGTTTGAGGAAGCATGACCTTCAGGAGGAGTAGGGGGTCCGGATAGTCGGTCAACTATCCGGCCTGTGGCGGTAAGGTCATGATCGGTGAGCAGTAATTTCAAGGTCCCTAGAGGGGGGCGCCTCCCAGAATGGATGGGAGCGCCCGGGGGGAGGCGGCCATTGGCCCCTTCCACGGGGAGGCGGCACCCACTAAGGATGGGTCACCTAGGGGGAGACGGCCATAGGCCCCTCCCAGGGGGGAGGCGGCTACATGCCCCTCCTACTAATTTCCCGGGGGCCGGATATCTGCGACGGCGGATAGAGAGTGTGGGGATGGGGGGGGAGTCCACGCTGTCCTTCCTACAGATACCTCACACGGGAACTCGGACGACCTTTAAGATGGCGTCGAGTGGAAAGGGGGCCCCCACCACGACAAGGGAAGTTACAGTTGGCAATGAGGGTTGAGTCCTCTGCGCATGCGCCACTCACACCGTGAGGGCGAGAGTTATGGTAGTAGGGATCTGACACCGGTTAAGACCTTGTCGTTGGCCCTTAATGCTAGGATGTACAATTTTAATTTAGAATGTATGCATTTCAGGATGTTAGACTCGGCTAGGAAACCTTTGTATTAGTGATCTGTTAAGGTTAGCCAAAGAACATGTCTTCATCGAAATGTAATAAATGTAAAATTGTACATAATGATGAAACTTTTATTTAATGTTTAAAATTTTGTTTCATATTTTAATAAATACGGCCGGGAGGGTGACTCCCTCCCGCCTTCCAAAAGTTCAAACCTGTGTCCGACTTCTCCCATCCTTGGGGATTGGTGTTGGGAGGGGGTGGCGGGCATCCCAGCCATATGGAAAGGGGTGACCCCTCGGTCCCCCCGAACGTATGGTTGGGTGCCCCGATCCCCCCGGGAAACCATTTTGGGAGGGGGGCGTGGCTCGGCTGGTATGCCCGAAGCGGGGTAGCCGGGGCGCGCCTTTTCCCGCCCAAGAGGGGTTGTCCTAGACACCTACGCAGAAGACCACGCCCAGTAGGCGTACCGAAGGAGGGTACACGCCCTCCCGCAGAAGAATACATAGAGCGGGAATCCGAAGAAGCGTCCTCTTGTTCCTGTGCTCTGAAGGCTGCACCCACTCGTTGCTCGTGAGCCCTTGACGGAACAAGCGGCAATTTTGACCCACCCACCAGCCCCTTATGGCAATGTTTGGTTTAAATAAAGTTTTGCTGAGATAGGCCTTTTTTCCTTTGTAGAAAAAGTAAAAGGAATGTTTAAGATAAGGATGTGACTTCTGCCTGTAGGATAATGTTTTCTTTGTAGGAGAGAGCATTTGATGACACATCAAGGCTATGTATGAGTTTTCTTTCTTTAGTAGGTAAACAACTGTCGTATTTATTTTTTGGTCGGGCGGTAAGGTCATGATCGGTGAGCAGTAATTTTAAGGTCCCTGAAGGGGGGCGCCACCCAGAATGGATGGGAGCGCCTGGGGGGAGGCGGCCATTGGCCCCTTCCACGGGGAGGCGGCACCCACTAAGGATGGGTCGCCTAGGGGGAGACGGCCATAGGCCCCTCCCAGGGGGGAGGCGGCTACATGCCCCTTCTACTAATTTCCCGGGGGCCGGATATCCGCGACGGAGGATAGAGAGTGTGGGGATGGGGGGGAGTCCACGCTGTCCTTCCTACAGATACCTCACACGGGAACTCGGACGACCTTTAAGATGGCGTCGAGTGGAAAGGGGGCCCCCACCACGACAAGGGAAGTTACAGTTGGCAATGAGGGTAGAGTCCTCTGCGCATGCGCCACTCACACCGTGAGGGCGAGAGTTATGGTAGTAGGGATCTGACAACGGTTAAGACCTTGCCGTTGGCCCTTAATGCTAGGATGTACAATTTTAATTTAGAATGTATGCATTTCAGGATGTTAGACTCGGCTAGGAAACCTTTGTATTAGTGATCTGTTAAGGTTAGCCAAAGAACATGTCTTCATCGAAATGTAATAAATGTAAAATTGTACATAATGATGAAACTTTTATTTAATGTTTTAAATTTTGTTTCATATTTTAATAAATACGGCCGGGAGGGTGACTCCCTCCCGCCTTCCAAAAGTTCAAACCTGTGTCCGACTTCTCCCATCCTTGGGGATTGGTGTTGGGAGGGAGTGGCGGGCATCCCGGCCATATTACTATTCTAACTCCAGGGGGTGCAACAGTAGGGTAAATATTGGATAGTGTAGGGGTAGAAATTACTATTCTAACTCCAGGGGGTGCAACAGTAGGGTAAGTGTTGGATAGTGTAGGTATGCGTTGTAATGGTTGCGTTGTAATGGCATGCGTTGTAATGGATGTTGCGTTGTAAAAGTTTCGTTGTAAAGGTAGTGCGTTGTAAACGTTGTGTTGTAAGTGTTGTTTCCTGATACAACATTTAGTGAGTGATGTTTAGATTATTTTTGAGATGTAAAATTGTCCTTTCATAAATTTTAATTCAAATATTCCATAGGAGGTGGGACCATACACCAAACAGCCAAGGGTATAAGGTGAGAGAAGGAAATATTCAATTGGGTGGAGCCAAAGCCCGCTCTATGTATCTTTCTAAGAATTAGTAACACAACATTTGCAGCCAACTCTGCAACACGCCAGGCCTAAAAAGGAAGTCAGAATTTGAGAAACAAAGGCATGTTGCCTAACATGCCCAAATAAGATTTGAGATTGAGAGGTAATGTGTGAAAATGGCTGTTAATGAATGTGACAAGCAATTTGATAATAAGGCCCTGAAAGTGATTTCTCACCACTTTACTGACCACAGAAAAGGTAACAATAAGGTCAGTGGAATTCTAGGCATGACCCAGATCAGAGCACATTCTTTTGTAGTATTCATGGATGCAATCACATGGCTATCTAACTTAGAACTTAGTTTTTTTACTTACAGTTCTTTTGGATTGGTACAAGCATGCGGAATTGATGTCATTTGAGTATTAGATCATGTAGAGTTTAAACTACACACAAGATGGAAACCCCTTTGGGAATATTGGCATAGCACATAGTCAGTACTTGTGAAACAAAATGCTGGTCATAAATAGCTGGTGTATATGGGGTAGGCAGGTGTCAAAGACATGTAGCTTGATTGACATTAAGTTCAACAAACAGGTACCTGAACATGAGGTCTAATGCATAATATGTGACTGGTTCAGAGATATCAGAACATATCTATCACAATATATCTATTTCAATACATCCTTCTTCCTGGATTCACTAATGTTGGGGAGCATCAATTGATAACCAGAAGCAAAATCACTTGATCAAATAGGGTTGATTACTTTGATTGTTACACCGTAGTGTAAACACAATATATATATAGATGATGCAACAAATGCGATGGAAGCAGGCAAAAAGAAGTGCAAATTAATTTACAGATATATGTATTTATATTTAAAAACAAAATAAAGGTTTAGAACTAAGTTAAAGCTAGGTGTTATTATAATATTACCCTACTACAAAGCGCATTTAAACTACACACACATTAGAAATACCAAAGTTATAGCTTTTTTTAACGTGTTTAATTAAAACATTATTTGCCCAATATACACTACGAACCACAGCCTAATATAAAATTTCAACGTCGCTCATGTACTCAAGCAACTTCAACTCACCAATTGCATATGCATTATTTATTATATGAAATGACATATTTGAAATCCATTCCTCAATTTCTGATTTGTACCTACACAAGGATTTAGTGCCGAAAATAATATCTTGGCCTTTTAATATAAATACGCTGAGTTATAGATGTTTGAGTACCTGAGTGACTTTGACATTTTATATTACGCTGTTGGCCGTAGTGCAAGTTGGGCAAATAATGTTTTAATTAAAGACGTAAAAAAAGAACTATAACTATGGCATTTCTAATGTTTGTGTAGTTTAAATCTGTTGTGTATTATAGTACTATTATATTCCCAACTAACTATAACTTACTTCTGGCCTTTGTGTTTTTGTGTGAATTTCATGGGTTTTTCGAAGTTGTAATTGTTTGTACACTGGTTCCTATGCTATTAGTGTTATTGAAATATATATAATGTCAATAGTTTAAATATTGAGATTTTTTTGTTTGGTCGAATTGGGATACACTTGTATAGCCTAATGTACTGTGTGTATTGGTTTGTTTTGAGGCTTTTTAAGTACTGGTATGTTAGTTAAGTACCACTGTACTTTTCGATACTAAGAAAGCTTCTGATAGGCTAGAAACATCTGTTTGTAAACCAAAAGAAAGCTGCTTTTAATTTCTATTCAATCTTGTTGTGGTTTTGACCTGTTCACAAGTGTGACAGTGCTGCTGATGCTTTGGCTTTGTTTTGGTGGAATTCTTCATCGTGGCTCAAGGAGGAGAACCCATTGCTGTTGCTCGTGCTGCAATAAAGAGAAAGAGGAGGCCATTGCTGTCAATGAGCTGCAGAGGTGAAAGCTACTTAAGGAGTTGGTGGTGTGGCAGTTCTTCACTTTTCCTGCGGGTCTCAAGGTGATATCTCTTGGTAGGGGACAGCTGTGCTCCTTGGGGACGACAGGAATGTGAAAGCACCTTTGAGCCAAGCATTCTACTCGTTTGGCTCGGGCAGAAAGGAGAAGAGAGCTGGAGATGGCCTAACAAGAGGAAGGAACATGTGCCAGAGCTGGCAATATTGCAACAGCTGGACCGTCCTCTTCAGCCGTGGCCACTCAAATACTCCCACCACAGACTATTTCTGCACCCCCGCCATTCCAGTAAATGCCAACCTCCTGAGGTAGCAGCTGAGCATTGTTAAGCCTTATGTGGGGATAGCAACGTACTGTTTATATTGCCAAACAGTTATAGTCACAGGAAAGAGGGACCTCAATATCCACTGAGGGCTTGTAAGAGCTCACCGCTGCCCTACGCAAAACCCTTAGGCTTTATTTTTTTGCAGTACATTTTCAAATGCCCCGTTCGGTTGGGTGCTTGGATTTTTTATTTATAGTTGGTCCAGTTGACTTATACTTTGAAAAATGCACAAAACAAGAAGACGATTTATTTTTTATTTTTAGGACTATTTTCCATTTCAATTTAATAAAGAGCTGGTTATTATTGCACCTTTTTCAATTAAAGGAGCAGGTAGTAATATATACAAAAGATTTTACATTTTAATTGTGACATTTCAATGAGTTACTTTATTTAAAACACTATCTTTGTTTATTTACATGCACACAAAATAAATGATTTTGTTTTTCATTTAGAGTGGTTCATGTAGCAGTAGCACTTAAGTTACTAATGTATGCTTTCATTTATCACCCAAACATACAAAAGGTGATGGGAAGCTGGTTGCAATAAGAAAATCCACTAGCAATAGTTCGAGGGAGCACTCAAAGCCATTGTGTGCCCTAGCCATAGGCAAATCAGTTTTCACCTTGCTCCTTATGGGAACAGGCCAGCCCAAACAGCCTGTTTCAAACAAAGTCAACCCATTGGCAATAGGTTGGTGAAGCACTCTAAGTCATTGTTGTTTTTTCAGCATGCCGCCTCAGTTTTTCCCTAGCCATATGCAAATCAGTCTTCACCCTGCTCCTTATGGGATCAGTCCAGCCAAAAACAGCCTAGCAAGGTCCTTCCTAAGCCAAACAGGTAGCAACCCGGACCGTTTTTGCCCTAGATATGGACTCACCAGCCAAGTACAGGTTGGTTCCAGTAACACACTTGGGCAGTATATAAGACACACAAAATGTGATGGGAGTCTGCTTGCAATAAGTCTAACAATTGGCAATAGCTCAGGGTAACACTCCAACCAATAGTTATTTTGCTCACCATTCCACTTAAGTTGGGACCCAGCAAAAAGCAAAATAGTCTTTACCCTGCTCCTCATGGGAACAGTGCAGGCCGAACTCTCATTCCAGGTCTTACCTGAACGAGAATAGAAGCACTCAAGAGCGGTTTTGGCCTAGATATGGGCTCATCGGCCGGGTACAGCTTGGTTACAGTGACGCATTGAGCACAGGAAACCATGTCTGGCCATAACCAGGCCACTTAAGGCAGTAAATGAATCACACAAAAGGTGATGGGAGCCTATTTGCAGGATGTATAGCCACTGGCAATAGCTCGAGTAGAATTCCAATCCATCCTTCTTTTGCTCACCATGACACCTCATTTTGGACCCAGTCATATGTAAACCAGTGTTGAGCCTGCTCCTCATGGAAACAGTCCAGCTAAAACTGCCAAGCCCGATACAAACTGAAACTGTAACACAAGCAACACAAAATCAGGTTGCCCTAGTTATGGGGTCATCAGTAGGGTACACTTTGGTTGTAGTGCCACAATGAGCACGTGAGCCACGTCTGGGCATACCCATACTACTTAGGGAGGTACAGGAAACACAGAAAGGGTGATGGGAGGCTACACAAAGTGCAGTTTTGCTCTTGTTATGGACTCATGAACCAGGTACAGCTTGGTTACAGTGACACAGTGAGCACGGAATACGGAATCCATGTCTGGCCATACTCATGCCATTTATGTTGGTACATGAAACACACACAAAAGGTGATGAAAGCCTGCTAGCACTTCATATAACCACTGGCAATAGCTCGGGCAGCACTCCAACCCATCCTTCATTTGCTCACCATGACACCTCATTTTGGACCCAGCCATATGCAAATCAGTGTTGCCTCTGCTCCTCTTGGAACCTGTTCAGCCCAAACTACCAATGGAGGTCCTCCCTGAACTGGAAGACAAGCAGCACAAAACTGTTTTTTCTCTAGTTAATCCGGGTACACCTTGGTTGTAGTGACACATTGAGAATGGAAGCCACGTCTGGGCATACCCATCTCACTTACAGCGGTACATGAAATACACAAAAGAAGATGGGAGGCTGCTTAAAGTAAATGTAATCACTGCAAATAGTTTGGGGTAGCACTCCAACCCTTTGTTCTTTTGCTCACCCTGCCACCTCAGTTTGCACCTATCCATATGCAAATCAGGTCATCAAGGAGCAGCAAGTCGACAAATCAGTCTTCACCCTGCTCCTCATTTATCACTCAGCAGAGTGCAGATAAATATTTGAATTCTGAAACTGTGAGTTGTAGTTAAAGTCCAAAAGGAATGCATTATAACTAACTACATTTTTTACGTACAATTCTCAAATTGATCTTGCAATGCGTTTTGGTTTCTTAATGCTGTCAAATCTTCCAATAACATATTGAATGTAATCATTAGTCGTATATTTGTGCAACCAAAGTGCTTTGTAAAATCACATGGCATTTTTGCAGCTAATGTAAATACTGTTTGCATACCTCTAGTTGTATTGGTCTACATTTGTTGCGGAATGGCTAAAGTAATGTAATAGAAATGTCTGTTAGAGCTCAATTGTGCTTGGGTTGCATACTGTAGGAAAGGGCCTCTTTTTGCATCGCTACCCCTCACTTTTTGCCTGATGCTTGATGTGATTTTGAACTGTACTTGCACTGGCTCCCTGCTAACTAGGTCCCCAGTGCCAGATCTCTTTCCCAAAGCACTGTACCATGATTGGCACTACTTCAGCTACCATGTAAGTCCCTATTAAATGTTACCCCTGGTACCTAGGGCATGGGTGCTGAAGAGGGTCCTCTGGGGCTGCAGCACTGGTTGTACCATCCCAGAGCCCCCTCACCAACGTTATGTACTCTGTCAATACAGGCTTGGTGTCTTGGTGCAGAGAAATCCGAAGACTCGAAATGGCACACAGCCCTGTGTGCCATGCCACCCATACACTGCATATAAGATATGGGTAAGTGGCTGCTACTGCAGGCCTTTAGCCCTAAGGCAGGGTACACTAAATCCTATCTTTGGCCATATCAACATGAGCAGATATGATCCTACAATGTCCAGTCCATCCTGTGATGCTGTAAGTGAACAGAGAAGCCATAAAGAGTGCATAGGCTGCATACTTGTCTGCACGTATTTCCTAGCTCCATTAAGGCTTCACTGACTTCTGATATGTTTTGTACCAAACCTCTTGTCTTAATAATCCTCACTGATGTCAGTGTTGGATTTATTAATACATTTAATCAGGAACCCCTTTTAGAGGGTACTCTGAAATCTAATCAAACATCAGTGGGTTTCTGGCTGGTATTCACCAGCCTACCACCCCAGACATTTTTCTGACCTCATGGGGTGAGAGCAAGTGCTCTCAGAGGACAGAAACAATACCTGCTCTGGGTAGAGTTTTTTCACACCTCCTCCACGGCAGGGTGGCCTTTCCAGGCGGGAAACTTCAAAGGCAATACTGCCTTTGAAATCCAACCCATGAACATCCAGATAGTGGAGGAGGATAAGCCCCCTTTCCTGCTCCTCTTTTGGCGGGAGGAAAGATGGGAAAATTAGTTAGATAAAGATGATGGACCCAGTTCAGCCTGCACCACCCCTAAGGCGGGGCAGGCAAGGTGAACCCCTCTCCTGGAATTCCACCATCTTGACATGGTGAGAAAACCTCCAATCAGGGCTAGGGTAGTGACTTCCCACAGGAAGTGGTCACTAGAGTGTGTAGACACCCTAAATGTAAGTAGCCCATTAGCTACTGCCCATCTCCTCTTGTAATGTCCCTAAATTTAGTATTAAGGTGGCTCCCCAGACCTGAACCTTTGATTTATCGGACCAAAGAAGATCAGGACAAAAGAAGACCTGCTACGTGAGAACAGAAGCCCTACTGCAGAAAGAAAAGGTGCTAAACCCAGCCAGCTGCAAGAAGAACTCAGCAATCACTTCTGCTGTGTTGTCCTGAACCCTGAAAGGTCATAGAGATACCCAAGACCCACTTCCTTAGTGGTCCAGCTGTTCGGAAATCGCCTCTCCATGTTACCTACTCTTGACCCCGGTGTCCTGTTCACTCTGCATCTGACCCCAGCATGACTAACCTCTGATCCCATGGTCCTCAGGTTCTTGTGACAGGCAAACTTCTCTGTAAAACAACATGGCTGCCTATATGGTTTGGAAAATAACACATTTGCCAAGCAGATAATCCCTTGCCATTGCTATGTACCACAGCCACAGATAACACTATAAAAATACACCTTATTACTTAACATTTTTTCCTGTGCTCCCTACTATGTGATTCTGCTAAATTTAACAAAAATCCACCTGACGTTTTTTGCACTCATGCAACACTAAGGGCCAGATTCTGATGCGGTTTGGAAAGCTTCACAACCAAATGAGTTTGGAATGGTTTCAGATCAAATCGGATTGGGAGAGTCCAACCGACTTAGTACGCTGCATCTGGATGATTCAAGATACGATTTGATTGGACTCCCATGGGAGCCTTTGTTCAGACCAAATGCATAAGCTTCCATTGAAGAAAGGGGTGGCTGGGGAAAATCAGGCACCCTGTGGCGGGCACCCCCTGGTGCCTGACACACTGTGCATGGCTAGTAAGGGGGGAACCCTGAGTATTCCCATGGGCCCGATTGTGAATACTTTGTGTTCAGGGGCCCACTACAGGCCCCCAAAGTCTGATTCCGACAGCTGATTCGAGTCGGACGGCACAATTCGGGAAGGCATTTCAAATCCAGCAACGTACTCGGTCGTTCGGAAATGCGTCCCATAGAGATGTACGATTCTGCTCCATATGGCTCAGTCATTCCAAATGCCATCGGGTTCGGATTGGGATTTCCTAACGCCTAACTCGTATCGTACTCGGTCGGACAGAAACCTTTCTGAGTTGGTTGGAAAGACACGTTCTCGATCCAATATAGATGGAGCAAATGCTCTTAGGAGGCCTTCCTAACCATATCAGAATCAGGCCCTAAGTTGTACAATGTAATGAAAAGCTGCAACATGAGAGCAGTGTTAGTAATAGGGCAAGAGCTATGCAAAAAATCCAGGATTCCACACACATCCAGATCAACAGAAGCCACTCTAAACAGCGTGGCTCTGCTTTACGTGAAATCCTTCCACTAAACGAAAACAGGCACAAAGAATAGTCAAAAGAAAACCACAATTTTACTACCTGTAGTATTGGTAATTTCTGCACAATAACATATATTGCATGTATTCACCTGGGTGACTGACTGTGGCTTGATATTTACTTCACTTGCACGTCTTTGGGCACTATTTATATATTGGCAGGCGGAGTATTATTACTTGGCATGGCAGAGTACTTCATGACCATGTTGAGGGTCCTCAGCCCTCCATATTTAGATATGTTTGTTGGGAAGCAGACATATCTAGCATTTCTAGGAACTGCCGTTAGGGCGGTTCCTGGAAATACATTGACATTTTCATGGATAGCTTAGTTAACATGATTCATTTGTCAAACTTACATTTTGTTTTCATTTTCAAAAACAAAACCCCAAAGTTTTTTTTTTTTTAAAGAAAAGGAAAAACAATGCCTAGAGGCCAGGGGGGCTTTTTTCTGTATTCTCTGCCGATTACCACTAGGATTTTTCTAGCGGTGAAAGCAGGGACAACTGACCTCTATGTCCACCCATCTAAATTAGGTGGACGGACATACAGGTCAACCTCACACAGCCTTTGCTCAGTCAAGTTGTTGGAGGGGTGTCCCCGCGGTGGAGTAGTCCTCGTTCCACCATAGGTCTACTGCATTTTAATTAGGCAGGGGGACCATGATGTTGGCAGAAAAGGTACACAGCTGCTGTTGCAAAAGTGTACCTTTTTGTCCAACACATAAATAAGGCCCTTTGTGCTGTAGCACAGTACTAAATTGTGATCAGTATCATGCAAACAAGGTATTTTCTGCCTGAACATGATTAACTATATCAGTGGCATATTGTGCCCAACAAATATGGACTGTGTTATTTTTTGCCATGCAATGCTGCAGATTTCTGATTTTTGATATAAATCTTGACCACCTTTTTATGCATCGGCCATCTCTTACCTTGATTTACCTATATGCGGCTATAAATCCAGCCGTCATATCATGCAGTGATCTTACTGACTGACAAGTATATGTAGCGGTCAATAAAAAAACAGAATAAGTAAATTATCAATAATATTACACCTTTGGGCATGTGGCATTGTGCATGATTTTGTATCTAATGATGTATTCTAATAATATTCTAGACCAACAACTACTTTCAGTAATTTATGTAATTTTCTGTGACAACTGGTGCAGGTAAGAATTGTGGGTGCTGCGGGGCGAAGAAGGGGGAGTGACAGATGACGGAATATGTAAAAAAAAAAAATAATAATAAATAAAACCACTTACCTTGCACTGGCTGCAACGCCACTTGGCAATGCGGTGAGCCCAAGTTAAGTGGGTTTATTTATTTATTTTATTTTACCACTTCTGTTGTTTGTCATACCCGCCTCACCACGCTTGCCTGCACCGGCCGTGACTGGTAATACTTGTTGTTACGCCTCGTTGTGGGTAAAGTTCAATTTACATGGCATAATTCTCATAATTTCAGGAATTTTGCATTACAATTGTTACGCAAAATTCCTGAAATTACACCATTATGATACATCGTAGAATAACGGTGCCATTGGGTGCAAAATTATAGTGTGGGAACACGGTGAACAACCAGAACATCAACAGCTGTTAATTGCAGCAATTGCCTTTTTCACACTTTTTAGTGTGAAATGTGTCCCCACTTCAAAATTTTAAGCGAGGATGCATCTCGAGTTAAACTATAGCGCTAAATCTGAGATTAGCATTTTGTATAATTACACATAATTTCACATATTTTTCCCACCGTTTCATATAATTATCTGCATTTTGTCACATCCATAGCTAGTCTCTTTAACTGCTTAGTTTCTGATTCACTGCAGTCCTGCTGTGCCAAACGAGCCCCTGGCATCATAGATTAACGTGTTCAGTGGTCGTAACGCCATGACATTTGACCTTATATATGAACTTGAATCTAGGAAAGAAGTCTAAACCGGCTCTTCTCACCTGGATAAAGACGGTGAAAAAGATCACCACGGTAGCAGCTGTTATGAAAAGCTTCTTTCTAGGAAAGGACGACGAGGGAAGGAGGAAAACAAGCGAGAAACAGATGGCTCCTCTAAGTCCTCCATAGGCAATAATGAACTGGTCCTTGAAGGTAAGAGGTATCGTCCGGAAGTGGTTGATGATTTGAGTCAGGACAAACACACCTAGGAGACAAAACACACGACAATAGGTCAGGAATCCGCTGTATGTATTTTGTGCGAACGTTAATTAGTTTGCTTGGTGGTATTATGCGTACCAAAAGTATCTGATTATATCCATAGTAAAAGTTCTTGCTGTGTTTTATTTATTGTGCAAAAGACTGGCAAAAATTCACAATACATTACCTGGTATAATTTGGTTCTAACATTAAGCACTGTTTAATTTAGTACTAATAAATTCAAACATCAATTAAAGTTTTAACCTACAAAACTGCAAATATCACCAACTGGATATGTTTTTTTAGAACAAATGTTATTATATGCCACAACTCACGAACACAAAAGGCAGTGTCCACCAGGCCGATGTCCCCAATATAAATTACATGTTCCAGATATGGCTCTAGTAATTACAGCAATAAGTCAAACTAACTATTGCATACAAAAACATGCATTGTCATGACCATAATTCCACACAGTCATATATTGTACTGATGGAGCCGCCCGTCCACACACGCACGCACGCAC
The DNA here is from genome assembly GCF_964263255.1 of Lissotriton vulgaris. Classification (NCBI taxonomy): domain Eukaryota; kingdom Metazoa; phylum Chordata; class Amphibia; order Caudata; family Salamandridae; genus Lissotriton; species Lissotriton vulgaris. Next base: position 834,097,385 of record NC_141696.1, on the reverse strand, counting down.
GCACACAGCCTGAGGGCGGGTCACGCCCCAGGTATAAATAAACGGGCGCGAGACCACCTCGGGGTCTTCGGCCCTAACTGCCAGCTAGTGTCTGTATTCATTTATTACGCTCCAGTCTAGTAAGGCCCCACTCTGTGGCTTAGGTTGTCCCTACCCCTGCCCCTGCCATCAGCACACTGGCGACGAGGCGGGTACCCTGCCCACGCCTCTCCCCGCGGACACGCCTGCTGTGTCCCGCGGTGTTCTGTCGGACCGATGAGGTGATCATCGCGCCTGCCTCGGCGCTCAGGTGAGCCCCCCCCCCCCCTCGGGGCCTCACCTTGCTGTCGGGTGCCACCCACCGTGTGTCCTGGGAGGGGCCCCCACCTCACGCCCCCATCCCCAACGGATCCGTGCAGCTGCGCGAGGCCTGTGGGCGCTGCACCACGCTGGTGATGGAAGAGCGTCAGCCGGGGGGAGGCATCGGCCCCCGACGCGTGCCCCGCCTCCGCGCTCTACGTTCGCGGACGTGCACTGCCTGCCCCAGCGTTGTCTCACGCATCTCGCGGGCACATGTTTCCCGCCCTGCAGATCCTCATGCATCTCGTGGAGGTCCGTTTTTCCACTGCAGGAAGCAATTGGGGCTGCTCCTGTGACCGGACACTGCTTCCTCAAGGCTCTACAGCCCCCTGTGACCAGCTACCACGCTAGGGTGCACGCCTGACACCCCCCCTTGGCGGCTGCGGAAGCCCACACTCGCATCCACTGCCTCAGACGGACGCACATCGCCGTGCAGAGCTTCACGTCCGCGCGTGGCCCACGCGCCACCACACATAGAGAATGAACGTTCAAGGTGACGGCAACGCGGTTCCTCCAGCCCCGGCCCCTCAAGCTCCGGCCCAGCAACAAGCGGCACCCGTCGCCAACGCCCCGCCCGCCCTGCCAGGACATGCCATGGCCGCACCGCTCCCATCCTTCAGCGAGCTGGCGGATCCGCCCACAGCGGCTGTACGGTGGTGCCTATGGTTGGGGCGGCTGGAACACTACTTCGTAGGTGTGCGGGAGACTGACGCAAAAGTAAAGCGCTCCCTGCTCATGTGCTACGGAGGTGACGAGCTGTTCGAGCTGCTCGAGACCCTGCCGGACCGGGGTGACGACGATGACTACATGGCTGCGGTCGCGGCGCTCAATCGCCACTTCGACCCACGTGCCAACCCAGATTACGAATGGTTCAAACTGCGCCAGGCCCATCAAGCGGAAGGCGAGTCGATCGATGTGTATTATGCGAGGCTTCGCAAGCTGGCTACCTCCTGCGAACTGCCAGACCGGACACTGGAAATCAGAGCACAACTCATACAAGGCTGCAGATAGGTTCAACTGCCGCGCCTCATCCTAAGACAGCCCCAGATAAGTCTGGATGAGATCCTTGTCTTGGCAAGGTCACATGAACTCTCCAATGCCCGGGCAGAGGCGATGCAAGCTGCGCTTGACAGGCCTGCCGCTCCAGCTAAACACGTGTCGGTGAAGGAGGAACACGTTGACGCCCTCCGCAGAAGGCCTTTCCAAAACACGCAAAAGACCCAACAGCCTACATCATCGCGTTCTGCCTGTGGGAATTGCGGAATGGTTCACCCATCGCATGGTCGGTGTTTTGCGAGAGGGAAGACTTGTTCAAACTGCGGTAAACTGAACCACTTCACAAAGGTGTGTCGCAGCAGTGGCAATCGACGGACTGGCCAAAGTGGGAGAAACATCACCCAAGGGGTGCGCCAACTATCGCTGGAGGATCCTGGCCCCGATGGTGACGCCGCCCAGTCCGCATGCAGAAGAGACGACGAAGATGATGAGGTGTTCTTCGTCTCGTTTGTGGGACGGGAAGGTTCGAGGAGGAGGCCCCCGCCCATGTGCGAGGTTCAGATTGACGGATCCCCGGTGAAGGCACTAATCGATACCGGCGCGTCGGTAAATGTGATGGACAACGTACAGTATGAACAACTGTCCCCTCGACCGCCACTGTCACCCTCAAATGCAAGAATATACACGTATGACAGCGATGATCCACTACCCCTGTGAGGTGTAATTGACGTAACAGTTGCTTGCAATGGCCAGGAAGTAAACACCAAGTTCCATGTGACCGGTGGCAAGCGCGGTATGCTCCTCAGTCGCCACACGGCGGAGGACCTGCAACTGGTGTTCTTCGCTAATCAGATACATGAACGACATGCGGATGCCATGCTAGACGAATTCCCAGCGCTCTTTCAAGGGCTAGGCCGCCTGAAGGGGAAGATGTTCAAGTTGCACATCGACCACACGGTGAAACCAACGGCACTGCAACACCGAAGGGTTCCTTTTCACCTGCGGCCGCAGGTGGAAGCTGAGCTGAAGAAACTAGAGGAACTCCGGTGATAGAGAAAGTATCAGGGCCCACTCCCTGGGTGTCGCCCCTTGTGGTGGCCCCCAAGCCAAAGCAACCAGGTGCCATAAGACTCTGTGTGGATATGCGCCTCCCCAACAAGGCCATCAAGAGGGAGACGCACCTCACGCCAACGATGGACGATATAGTGGCAGATCTAAATGGAGCCCGCTGGTTCTCTAAATTGGACCTCAATGCTGGATATCACCAGCTCGAGCTACACCCGGACAGTAGGAACATCACAACCTTCTCGACCCACGTAGGCCTCCGCAGGTACAAGCGACTGAGCTTTGGTGTCTCCTCGGCCGCCGAAGTATTTCAAAATGCAATCAGGGAGACACTGTTGGGACTTCCAGGCGTCATCAACCTGAGTGATGACATCCTCGTCTTCTCCAAGACGCTTGAGGAGCACCACGGACACCTTCGGGCTACGCTCAGGAGGCTTGCGGAGCACGGCCTCACCATACACAGGGAGAAGTGTTCCTTCTACAATGAATCGGTGGAGTTCTTCAGTTACATATTCTCCCGAGACGGCCTGAAGGTAGACCCGAAGAAGGCGGACGCCATCCGGGCAGCACCAAAACCGACGTCTGCGACCGAAGTCCGCAGCTTCATAGGGATGGCCACCTACTGCGGTCGCTTCATCCCCAACTTGGCGTCCCTGTCGGAACCCTTACGAACACTCACCAAGTCGGGGCATCCGTGGTCATGGTCGGGGAAGGAGGACGAAGCATTCCAAGCAGTTAAAGACGCCCTTATAGACGACAAGGTCATGGCGTACTTCAGACCGCACAGACAAACAGAGGTTGTCGTGGACGCCAGCCCGGTGGGGCTAGGTGCAGTCCTGCTGCAATGGACGGAAAGCCAAGAATGGGTTCCCACCGCATATGCGAGCCGAGCACTGAAACAGACCGAGATGAGATACGCGCAAATAGAAAGAGAGGCGCTCGCAATTAAGTGGGCGTGCCAGCATTTTCACTTGTACCTGTTCGGCCACGAGTTCAAAGTCATCACGGACCACAAGCCGCTCGTGCCACTATTTGGGGGCTCTGCCAGGCTGGCGCCACCCAGGATCGAAAGATGGGCCGTCCAGCTTCAACCATATCGGTTCGAAGTCATCTTCTGCCCCGGAGCGGATAACCCGGCAGATTTCTTGTCAAGACACCCAGGGCAACCCTCTCCCGCATCAGAGCTAGAAGACGGAGAAGACGTGGAGGAGTTCGTCAGGGCACTGTCCCAGGATGCATGTCCCAAAGCGCTCACGCTGGAGGAGATAGGTGCTGCCACGGAACGAGATGAATGCCTCAGCAAGGTAAAGGCCACACTTGAAAGCCACTCCTGGAAGCGTTTTCTAGAGGGCTGCTGCGAGCTCACGCAGGAAGAACAGACTTTCCGGCAACAGATGTGGCGAGCTCAGAGTGAACTAAGCATGGGGCCCCATGGCGTGGTGTTGAGAGGCACCACCATTGTCATACCAGCGAGCCTGCAGAAGGAAGTAGTTCGCCTCGCTCACCAAGGGCATCAAGGCGTAGCAAAGAAAAAATCCCACCTGCGTAGTCGGGTATGGTTCCCAGGACTAGACAGTGCGGTGGAAACAGAAATCCAGAACTGTCATTTGTTTGCCATCACCAGCCAAGAACCAGTACCACACCCAGTCATCACAGAGGACCAGTGTGAGACCCCGTGGTCAAAGATCAGTATGGACTTCGGATCTTTCCCTGATGGGCGACAGGCCCTGGTGCTCATTCACTCATGCTCCAAGTTCCCAGTAGTTAAGGTGATTCCCTCCACTGCATTCAACCACGTGAAGCCCGCACTCGACCATATCTTTGCCATGCTAGGTTTCCCAGACGAGGTTAAGTCGGACAATGGACCGCCTTTTCAAGGCAACGATTTCAAGACATACCTCAGCAGGAGAGGAGTCAACCACAGGAAGATCACGCCTTAGTGGCCGCAGGCAAACGGCGAGGCTGAGAGGTTTATGAGAACAATGAACCGAGCCCTTAAGATTGGTGTGGAGTAGAGAGAAGCCCCGGAAGAGTGCCTGGCCCAGTTCCTAAGCGCATATCGGCAAACCGCACACTGCACCACCAAGTGTGCGCCGGCGCATGTCATGTTTCTTAGAACCCCGCGAGACTGTATACCGACGAGCCCTGCATGGTAAGCCCCAGAGTTAGACCACGAGGCAACCCAGAACCACAGGAGAAGTACCAATGAAAGAGCCAGCCGAGCACGACGTGCCCAGGTCAGACCACTCGTGGTCGGTGACCGCGTGGTGTTGAAGACTCGTCAACACAACTGGAAATATCAAACCACATTTGAACCAGAGATATGGGAGGTGTTGAACATCCACGGCACGATGGTATCGGCCATACCCGGCAGGAGAGCTGTGACAAGGAATGTGTCGTGGTTCAAACGAATCTCTGGTGAAGGTATCGCGAGGGGAGGAGAGTCCGAGGACGGAGAGGGAGGCGATGAAGACCTAACGCCCCCTGGGACGCAGACTGAGCCTTCCATTCAGGAAACACCAGTGCCCAGACCAGCCTTGGAGCCTGGTAGCAGTCCGTCAAGCTCAGCAAGTAGCCCAGTGGAACCAGAAAATGAGGAGTCTGTTGCAGAGCCGCGGAGCCGGAGGTACAATCTCCGACCCAACCCAACCCCCAGTCAGAGACTCAAGGACTATGCATGGGGTCTCCGCGTCTCTGGGACTGTAAAGTAACCGGTGTTAGAAACGGGACCCTGGCCAGCCAAGATTCGCGTCGAGGTCAGTCAGGGATCACCACTTCTAAAGTCAGGGCAGGGGAGTCACACACCAAGGCAACCCCCACTCGCCCTCTAGGTAGCGTGGCGCGAGCAGTCTAGGCTAAACTTGGAGGCGGTATGAGTTAAGTATTTGCGCACGCACCCCAGCAACAACACCCAAGGCCCACCACAAAGAAAAGACTCCACACAAGGTTATATAAAAAATAGCCTTTGTATTATAATTAGGGCTCCCGGTTTTATGGTATCTATTTTTTTGCCATTTCCGTCTGTATTTATCCATATTTATTTTTGGGACATTTTTTCTGTATTTATCCACATTTATTTTTGCCACAAGCAAAAGACGGCGCTACAGCTAGTATTTTTCCACATTTATTTAAATTGACAATGCACACCTGCCCCCGGTTGTTATTGGTCAACACAATACATTCATTTGAAAACTGCCATTGTAGTACAAGCACATGTCGGCAGGGAAAGAAGAAATAGAGTCAGGTGAGCCCCCAAATAAAGAGAAAAAGTTATGAGGGTGAGGCTGTAGCTGTGTTAAGGCAGGTGGGGGACAGAATCATCATGGCTCTCGAGTCGGTCTGACCTCTATCCCACCCCCTCCCCCCCAGTTTGTTAACCTCATGCTAAGTAGGCCATCCTAAACCCATCTCTAAAACCCAAATACAACATCTGGGCTTCTTGTTCATCTCTTCAGTGTGACAAGCAGTAAAGCACAGTATAGAGAACAGTAGGCGAGAGTGCCGGGTGGCAAACACAAATTGAGGCAGAGGACTCCACCTGTAGCCTGTGGTGAGAGAGTAGGTACTGTTGATTTCCTTCATTAGCTCTTGCTTTCTTGTGGTATTGGCACTCTGGGCGGAGGGCAGGCCACGGAAGGAGCGGACTTGCATTGTATTTGCCAGCCACAGGGCTTCATGGCCAGCTCTTCTCAATGCAAGCTCAACAGCTTCCGTTTCTGTCACCCTGGGACGGGGGAGGCCTTGAAGGAATGTCCAGGTCACAGTGTCTGACTGAGAAGACGGTGTTAAATGAAAGGCCGCGGCGCGTTCGCAGCAGGAGGTGTTCTGTCCAGGAGGCGGCCCGTAAAGGAATTGCTGCAGAGCCTCGTCAAGTAAGTGGGCGTCACAATGCCCCCCTGAAGTGTGTATAATTAATCTGTCCCTGCTACATTTATTTGGCTATTGTACCAGGTTTTACATTAGCAGTTGTAGCGATGTCAATATTGAACAGAAGTTCACACACAGTACTTGACAGGAGCCTGCCAGCAGCGTTCCTTAGCAGAGCAGCATTGGATAGCTCTCTGTAACATCGAGCCTGCCCTGCTGTGGTGTGATCTCTGCATCCGAGGCAGGGGGGAAAGCGGTGAACCGCGGTATAATTATTTATGGGTGAGTCGAAGTGATGAGTCACTGCAGTATTTCAGCTGCCTGCGATGACTCTGAGCCACGGGTCCCACATACAGCCGTACTAAACTCTTTTTGGGCCGGTTGAGCATTGTGACTGACAGTGTCAGGCTGGCAGCAACGTCACTAAGTTATCAGCAAAGCTCTAGTGTAGCTCTGTGTCACTGCCAACCTGCTGGTGGTGCGATCTGTGCAGCTGGCTGTGGGGCTAGGTATGATTTTGAAAATGTCACACATAGCAATCAGAAACCTTGGCAGCTATTCCAATAAAAGAAAATTGTTTAAATGCGGCTCTATTAGGGGACCGGCATGTGACACACTCCAGCATGAAAACGACAATTACGTTCTACTCGCGCGATTCCCTGTTCACTTAAAAGAAGGGATCCATATTAAAATAAAAGCATGAACATCTTCATGTGATCTTTGTATTAACCTGCGAGCACGAAAGATGTTAGAGGGAAATACTTACCCGGTGAGTGTTGACTGTCACCTCAGCCGTCTTTTTGTTATGTGTGTGCTGAATGCCACAGGGTGCCTTAGTTTATCGCAGTGGTGGAGGGAAAGGGCCCACTGTCGCGCCATTCCACGATTGATGGCCCAGTTAGCAGGAGGCTAACAGGCTGGAGGACAGAACTAGTAATTCACTCGATTTTCAAAGGCGAACAGCTGTAGGTCTGACCCCTATCACGCCCCCCTCCAGCCTGTTAACCTCATGCTAAGTAGGCCATCAATCGTGGAATGGCGCGACGGCGGGCCCTTTCCTTTCCCTCCACCACCTCGATAAACTAAGGCACCTTGTGGCATTCAGCACACACAGAAATTTAAAAACAAACAACAGCCCCCACCTCCCCCTCACCCACATGATGACTGAGTCCCCATATAAAGGGAAAAAGTTATGAGGGCGAGGCCGTAGGTGTTGGCACGCCCACACACACACATAGGCTTGATTCCGGCGAGGATTGGCTCAGGTGAAAGGCTATCCTTGAAAGACCCTGTGCCAATTTGACCACAGGAGGGCGCCAAAAGACTGATTGGAAGGGATTAAAATGAACTCAGGCAGCGGCAGCGCGGCAACATTTGCCAGTGTTTTGCCGTTTCTATATATAAATACAGACAAAGGAAATATAGATTTCCGTCTGTATTTATATGTAAATATCCGTAAAAACGGAAAACCGGGAGCCCTAATTATAATAAACAAAACACATTAGATAACACACGCAAACTGTACAATGTGCCAGAGGCACGGGCAGAATTTACAAGGGGAATTATGTACAGGACAGGGCCACATGGACCACTGTCAGGGGTAGGCACTTGTCAGAAAATAATACTGGTAGATATACACTTATGTCGTAAACATAGAATGAGTAGCACCAAAATTATAAAAGCAACACACATCCAGTAATCACTGGAAAAGTCAGGACCTCCTACGCAACCCTAAAATACTGTAGGGAATCACGTAGGTAACTAGGACCTAAGGAAGGAATACCAACACCTAAGCAGTTCACTCTTAGCAAAGGGAAGGAAACCTAAACATCAAATGCAACATCACTAATCCTCCATGCAGGTCACATTTAGCCAAAGGGGATAACCATAAAAATACCTAATCAGGTCACTTTTAGAAAAGGTAAGCGGAATCAACAATTCACTATGCAGGTCACATTTAGCATAACGGATAAACATAAACAATCCTCTCTGCAGGTCACATTTAGCAAAAGGGGATAACCATAAGAATACCTAATCAGGTCACTTTTAGAAAAGGTACAGGTTAGAACACATGCGCAAGAATTACATAACAAGAAATTACAATGTGCGGGGTGCACAAAGCACAACACTCAAAAGGTCCCTCAGGCCAACTGGCCTCGAAAGGGGCGGAATGCCCTGAGTCTTAATGTCAGGGAAGCTGCGCAGGCAGCACAGCACACAAACCTAAACGTGGCAACTGTCCACTAAGTGCTGGACAGTTGTTAAATACAGGTGCACAACGTTGGAGCCAGGAGGGCTCAAGAATCAAGGTGGGCAAGGAGCCTCTCAGGGGCTCGCCAAGCAAAATGGGCAAATAGAGCTCAGCGCTCTTAAAATAATCAAAATGCCCCCAGAGCCTCTCTCAGGGCTCTAACTCGATGTGGGCAATGAAGAGCCTTTCTGGGGCTCATAAACAAATAGGGCACGAGAGCCTCTCAGGGCTCAAGGAACAAAGGATGGCTCCTCTAGTTGGAGTCCCTCACGGGGGACTCAGGAAGCAGAAATGCCCCAGGAGCCTCGGGGCTCCAAACAGCTACAAGCGCGAGGTCGCGCTATGGGGGAGGGGCGGACACCGGCAATGTGTCCCGCGGCCCCTCTCCCTCCTTTCAGGCACTCACCTGTGTCTCGCTGCTGGAGCAGCGCGGGGCTCCTCACCTCACTCGGGAGCCTCGCGGACACGGGAGCCGGCTGCTCCTCTCGCGCTCCGCCTGGCCTCGTCTCCTTTCCCTCCGCCTGACTTCCGCCGGGGCCGCCAATGGCAGCGCGGCCCTGGGGGTCAGGGGGCGGGACTTCCGGGTCGCTGCAGGCAGCGCGGCGGCCCGGCAACAGCTCAGTGCTCTCGGGCTGCGGCGGTGATTTCCTGGGCAATGCCGGGTGGCACCGGCCTTCAATTTAAAAGATAAAGCGAGGTGGCACTCGCTACTCCAAAAATCGGCGAAATCGGCAATTTCAGCTGCAATGCCGGGTGGGCACCGGCAAGGTCAATACAGCGCTACCAAGCGCTCAGGGGCACAGGAGAAGCGCGCTCAGCGCTAGAAATGTCAGCAAAGCGCTATTGAGCGCTGGGGCACCAGGAAAGCGCTCCTAGCGCTAGAAATCAAAATCAGGGTGCCTCCAGGCACAGCAACAGCTCCAGCAGGGTCTGGAGGCAGGCAGAGGGGCAAGGCAGGGCCAGAGCCAGCACACTGGGTCTCCAGGCAGGGAGACAGCCAAGTGGCGGTCCTCTTGGCCCCTGCAGCAGCAGCAGCCCCCTCTGGCAAGATCCTAGGCAGAACCAAGAACAGGACCAATTGTATGGGGACACAGCCCCTTCTTATACAGAGAAACCCCTTTGTCTCAAGGGTGCAGGGTGGGGGGAAAACCAGTCGCAGCTGGTTCTGAAGTACTCTGTTTACCTCAACCACCCTCTCTATTCACTGGCAGGGCTAGTGCCATCAGTCGCACTACAGGGGGTGGAGCCAGCATTGTCCGGGGAAAGTCCAGGCCCAGCAGGGACCACGGGCACTCCTCCCAAGCCATCAAGCATGCTGATCTCACACTCACCACCGGGCAGACCCATCCAGCCTTCCTGGAGCCAGGCTCACCAGCCAGCTCCAGCCAATCACACTGCAGGCATATTTTCCAGTAATATGCCAAGTCCCAGAAATGGCATTTCTACACATGCCACACTCACGCAACATACATCATTGAAAAGCATTCATTCCCACGAACACGCACATACCAAATTCGAGCATGCACTCCCCACACATCAGGAATTACTAGGGACACAGACATTCCCCATGCATCCCTATGGGAGAGCAGGCCAGCCTCACTACATGCACGCACTTTACTCTGGGACACAGAGAAAAAGTGCGCACAGACCAGAAAATCATCCACGCATATCACAGATAAAAATCAAAAAGATTAGGGGTGAACCTGCCTTAAGGGCCAAGTCCAACACAACCCCCTACCAGCCAAAACGCAGGGCAGACCAATCACCACCGTGATGGACTTACCTGCTTGGGGCGATAAAACACGGACGCGGGCCCGCAACTGCAGGGACACCCTCCTGTTTTACGCCACTGTGAACCCCTAGGGTTCTTTCTAAAGCTACTGTAGGGACTCACTGGATTACCCCACTGGTACTCTCCAGCTGCCCTCGGCGAGGACCAGGCCCTAGGCCACCCAGGTGCCACTGGTTCCTGTCAACTCACCAAGTGGGGGGTAGTAACCCCTGGCACATAACAGCCATGCTCCACTCTTCCTGTCTGCAAGACAGGGCTAGACTGCCACTGGTTCTCCGGCCTAGGGTCTACAACCTTAGGTGGACCAGGAGTCTCAGGGAAGGCTCTCCTCCCCTTACCTCTTCTCCTAGGGTTCCTCCTCCTCCTGCAAGGGGTACCCTCTAAACACCACTCTCCCAACCTAGGGTTTAACCCCTCAGGTGGTACCGGGGTCAGAGGTGGGCTTTCCCACCCTCTGCACCCCCTTCCAGAGTCCTGCTCCCTCCCAACCGGGGCGGTACCTCTGGAGAAAGAACTGGTTAGGACACTGCTTACAGTATTCCCACCCTTCAGGTCAGGCAAACCCTGAACCTGGACCTCCAACCTCCGGTCTAGAACCTTTGGTGGAATCACTGCCTGGCACTCCAGGACTTCTGAGGACTCACAGGTCACTCCCAAATCACTCTTTTCACTGGACTTCTGTACTCTCCCTCCTGGAGCAGTACTGCCAGACTCCAAAACTACAGAAGCTTCGCTCACAGATGCTCCAGGTCCTCCACCCACAAGGAGATCTCCCTCAAGTGGACTAACAGGCAAGCATAGGTCCCCACCCTGGTGTTCCCTAAAGAAACCATCCAGGCTCTGAGGCAGGGCTTCGGGCATCTGGGGACTCTCGGTCTCACACTCACTTCCGCTCCACTGAGACAGACAGCCAGCCCCTACACCCTCCTCACTATACTGAGACCTAGCTGGGCTACTCTCACCCTCCTCCACCACGCTGGGTTGGAGAAAACCTGGCCCACTATTATTGGAATCACTCACTAGCGGCGCTAAGGAACCTCTTGCACTCTCCCATCGGTCGGCTTCCGCTGCAAGCTCACATGCACTAAACGATCCAAACTTCAACAGGTGCTGGCGCAACTCTGGCACACAATAACTGAGCAGGTGCTCTGTGACAACCATGCAAAACAATCCGCCAGACTTGTCGTTCACGTGAGCCTTTTCCCAATCAAACAGTGCTCCACAACACTCATCTTCAAAGTCTTCCCAAGACTGATGAGGCAGTTTCCTAAGTCTCCTGAACTTCAACCCAAACTCTTCTGCGGGGGAAACAGGCAACATACTCGGGGAACTGGGAGTGGGACTGTCTACACCAACATTTAAAAAGCTGCCACCACTGGACTCCACCCTCCCTGGGGAATCCAGACAATTACACATGCACTCAGGGGGTAACCTACTCTCTTGGGCTACCTTCTCCCTGAACAAGGCCCTCTCAGCCTCTAGCTTGGCAAGCTCCAACCTGAGCTGTTCCAACGCTTGCTGATGTTCCCTCTCTTCCTTCCTATCCAACCACTCCTCTGGGGACAGGGAAAGGGATGGGGCGCTGGTACTGACACTGGACCCAGCAAGGGACTCCCTATCTATGGGGTCCTCACTCTCTGCTGACATCCATCCACTGTCATCACCATCCAACTCACATTCATCATCAGAATCTTCAGGGCTCCCCACAGACTCACCACCCTCATGGCGTGCGGCCCGGGCCCTATCTCTCTCACTGTGCTCGAGCTCCCACTGACCCTTTTGCCACTGGATCAGGCTGTCCCTAAGCTGGGACTGAGTAACCAACTCACTCACCTCTATGCCTCCCTTTTCGCAGAATCTGACCAGCTCTAACCTACGGTACCTAAACAGACTACAGAGATCAAAAACTGGCTCCATTTTGACGGACGTTCTCGGGAAAAGTTTGACACAGGGAACCTGGGGGTCTGAGCTAAACAGGAGAATACAATCACAATTCATCAAGATTCCTATCTCAGAACTTGCACTCCACTGTCCAGTTAAACACACACTCATTCACACACAACCCTCTCCTCGGACTGGTAAGGCAGTTTCTACCACCCCTGATTCCCTCAACCTGACCACTAGCGACACAGGTACCAAACTCTGGGAGCAGGGCGGGGAACAAGGTACTGGACAAAATACAAAGTGACACCTTTCAGGAGAAGCAAAACTGAACTTCCCTAAAAAACAATAATTCCCAAAATGCGGTTATCTAAAAATGCAGAGCTTTGAAGTGTGGCCTGTCGCCACTGTGGTACAGCGCAAACACAAATTCTTATCCTCACCGCTTGCCGCCAATGTTAGAAACGGGACCCTGGCCGGCCAAGACTCGCGTCGAGGTCAGTCAGGGATCACCACTTCTAAAGTCAGGGCAGGGGAGTCACACACCAAGGCAACCCCCACTCGCCCTCTAGGTAGCGTGGCGCGAGCAGTCTAGGCTAAACTTGGAGGCGGTATGAGTTAAGTATTTGCGCACGCACCCCAGCAACAACACCCAAGGCCCACCACAAAGAAAAGACTCCACACAAGGTTATATAAAAAATAGCCTTTGTATTATAATAAACAAAGCACATTAGATAACACACGCAAACTGTACAATGTGCCAGAGGCACGGGCAGAATTTACAAGGGGAATTATGTACAGGACAGGGCCACATGGACCACTGTCAGGGGTAGGCACTTGTCAGAAAATAATACTGGTAGATATACACTTATGTCGTAAACATAGAATGAGTAGCACCAAAATTATAAAAGCAACACACATCCAGTAATCACTGGAAAAGTCAGGACCTCCTACGCAACCCTAAAATACTGTAGGGAATCACGTAGGTAACTAGGACCTAAGGAAGGAATACCAACACCTAAGCAGTTCACTCTTAGCAAAGGGAAGGAAACCTAAACATCAAATGCAACATCACTAATCCTCCATGCAGGTCACATTTAGCCAAAGGGGATAACCATAAAAATACCTAATCAGGTCACTTTTAGAAAAGGTAAGCGGAATCAACAATTCACTATGCAGGTCACATTTAGCATAACGGATAAACATAAACAATCCTCTCTGCAGGTCACATTTAGCAAAAGGGGATAACCATAAGAATACCTAATCAGGTCACTTTTAGAAAAGGTACAGGTTAGAACACATGCGCAAGAATTACATAACAAGAAATTACAATGTGCGGGGTGCACAAAGCACAACACTCAAAAGGTCCCTCAGGCCAACTGGCCTCGAAAGGGGCGGAATGCCCTGAGTCTTAATGTCAGGGAAGCTGCGCAGGCAGCACAGCACACAAACCTAAACGTGGCAACTGTCCACTAAGTGCTGGACAGTTGTTAAATACAGGTGCACAACGTTGGAGCCAGGAGGGCTCAAGAATCAAGGTGGGCAAGGAGCCTCTCAGGGGCTCGCCAAGCAAAATGGGCAAATAGAGCTCAGCGCTCTTAAAATAATCAAAATGCCCCCAGAGCCTCTCTCAGGGCTCTAACTCGATGTGGGCAATGAAGAGCCTTTCTGGGGCTCATAAACAAATAGGGCACGAGAGCCTCTCAGGGCTCAAGGAACAAAGGATGGCTCCTCTAGTTGGAGTCCCTCACGGGGGACTCAGGAAGCAGAAATGCCTCAGGAGCCTCGGGGCTCCAAACAGCTACAAGCGCGAGGTCGCGCTATGGGGGAGGGGCGGACACCGGCAATGTGTCCCGCGGCCCCTCTCCCTCCTTTCAGGCACTCACCTGTGTCTCGCTGCTGGAGCAGCGCGGGGCTCCTCACCTCACTCGGGAGCCTCGCGGACACGGGAGCCGGCTGCTCCTCTCGCGCTCCGCCTGGCCTCGTCTCCTTTCCCTCCGCCTGACTTCCGCCGGGGCCGCCAATGGCAGCGCGGCCCTGGGGGTCAGGGGGCGGGACTTCCGGGTCGCTGCAGGCAGCGCGGTGGCCCGGCAACAGCTCAGTGCTCTCGGGCTGCGGCGGTGATTTCCTGGGCAATGCCGGGTGGCACCGGCCTTCAATTTAAAAGATAAAGCGAGGTGGCACTCGCTACTCCAAAAATCGGCAAAATCGGCAATTTCAGCTGCAATGCCGGGTGGGCACCGGCAAGGTCAATACAGCGCTACCAAGCGCTCAGGGGCACAGGAGAAGCGCGCTCAGCGCTAGAAATGTCAGCAAAGCGCTATTGAGCGCTGGGGCACCAGGAAAGCGCTCCTAGCGCTAGAAATCAAAATCAGGGTGCCTCCAGGCACAGCAACAGCTCCAGCAGGGTCTGGAGGCAGGCAGAGGGGCAAGGCAGGGCCAGAGCCAGCACACTGGGTCTCCAGGCAGGGAGACAGCCAAGTGGCGGTCCTCTTGGCCCCTGCAGCAGCAGCAGCCCCCTCTGGCAAGATCCTAGGCAGAACCAAGAACAGGACCAATTGTATGGGGACACAGCCCCTTCTTATACAGAGAAACCCCTTTGTCTCAAGGGTGCAGGGTGGGGGGAAAACCAGTCGCAGCTGGTTCTGAAGTACTCTGTTTACCTCAACCACCCTCTCTATTCACTGGCAGGGCTAGTGCCATCAGTCGCACTACAGGGGGTGGAGCCAGCATTGTCCGGGGAAAGTCCAGGCCCAGCAGGGACCACGGGCACTCCTCCCAAGCCATCAAGCATGCTGATCTCACACTCACCACCGGGCAGACCCATCCAGCCTTCCTGGAGCCAGGCTCACCAGCCAGCTCCAGCCAATCACACTGCAGGCATATTTTCCAGTAATATGCCAAGTCCCAGAAATGGCATTTCTACACATGCCACACTCACGCAACATACATCATTGAAAAGCATTCATTCCCACGAACACGCACATACCAAATTCGAGCATGCACTCCCCACACATCAGGAATTACTAGGGACACAGACATTCCCCATGCATCCCTATGGGAGAGCAGGCCAGCCTCACTACATGCACGCACTTTACTCTGGGACACAGAGAAAAAGTGCGCACAGACCAGAAAATCATCCACGCATATCACAGATAAAAATCAAAAAGATTAGGGGTGAACCTGCCTTAAGGGCCAAGTCCAACACAACCCCCTACCAGCCAAAACGCAGGGCAGACCAATCACCACCGTGATGGACTTACCTGCTTGGGGCGATAAAACACGGACGCGGGCCCGCAACTGCAGGGACACCCTCCTGTTTTACGCCACTGTGAACCCCTAGGGTTCTTTCTAAAGCTACTGTAGGGACTCACTGGATTACCCCACTGGTACTCTCCAGCTGCCCTCGGCGAGGACCAGGCCCTAGGCCACCCAGGTGCCACTGGTTCCTGTCAACTCACCAAGTGGGGGGTAGTAACCCCTGGCACATAACAGCCATGCTCCACTCTTCCTGTCTGCAAGACAGGGCTAGACTGCCACTGGTTCTCCGGCCTAGGGTCTACAACCTTAGGTGGACCAGGAGTCTCAGGGAAGGCTCTCCTCCCCTTACCTCTTCTCCTAGGGTTCCTCCTCCTCCTGCAAGGGGTACCCTCTAAACACCACTCTCCCAACCTAGGGTTTAACCCCTCAGGTGGTACCGGGGTCAGAGGTGGGCTTTCCCACCCTCTGCACCCCCTTCCAGAGTCCTGCTCCCTCCCAACCGGGGCGGTACCTCTGGAGAAAGAACTGGTTAGGACACTGCTTACAGTATTCCCACCCTTCAGGTCAGGCAAACCCTGAACCTGGACCTCCAACCTCCGGTCTAGAACCTTTGGTGGAATCACTGCCTGGCACTCCAGGACTTCTGAGGACTCACAGGTCACTCCCAAATCACTCTTTTCACTGGACTTCTGTACTCTCCCTCCTGGAGCAGTACTGCCAGACTCCAAAACTACAGAAGCTTCGCTCACAGATGCTCCAGGTCCTCCACCCACAAGGAGATCTCCCTCAAGTGGACTAACAGGCAAGCATAGGTCCCCACCCTGGTGTTCCCTAAAGAAACCATCCAGGCTCTGAGGCAGGGCTTCGGGCATCTGGGGACTCTCGGTCTCACACTCACTTCCGCTCCACTGAGACAGACAGCCAGCCCCTACACCCTCCTCACTATACTGAGACCTAGCTGGGCTACTCTCACCCTCCTCCACCACGCTGGGTTGGAGAAAACCTGGCCCACTATTATTGGAATCACTCACTAGCGGCGCTAAGGAACCTCTTGCACTCTCCCATCGGTCGGCTTCCGCTGCAAGCTCACATGCACTAAACGATCCAAACTTCAACAGGTGCTGGCGCAACTCTGGCACACAATAACTGAGCAGGTGCTCTGTGACAACCATGCAAAACAATCCGCCAGACTTGTCGTTCACGTGAGCCTTTTCCCAATCAAACAGTGCTCCACAACACTCATCTTCAAAGTCTTCCCAAGACTGATGAGGCAGTTTCCTAAGTCTCCTGAACTTCAACCCAAACTCTTCTGCGGGGGAAACAGGCAACATACTCGGGGAACTGGGAGTGGGACTGTCTACACCAACATTTAAAAAGCTGCCACCACTGGACTCCACCCTCCCTGGGGAATCCAGACAATTACACATGCACTCAGGGGGTAACCTACTCTCTTGGGCTACCTTCTCCCTGAACAAGGCCCTCTCAGCCTCTAGCTTGGCAAGCTCCAACCTGAGCTGTTCCAACGCTTGCTGATGTTCCCTTACTGTTGGTGAGAGCGGCTGCTGAGGCCACGCGCTCCCCAGGCTTCTAATTTTAAAACTTTTAAACCTGACATATCGCGCTATGTGTAAATATTTTGTGTATTGTGCTACTGGGTGAACTGTTGAGTGGAAAACAATTCTCCTACCTGCCTCAGATCGCCGCTCCTCGGCGCAACGCGTTTGTTTGCACTTTTTTATGCTCTTTGGCTCTAGGCACCGATCCGCCACGGCTTGTGCCGATTGTAGCGGCGGTGACCATACGAGCACGAAACCCCTCCTCCGCCCCCTCATCCTCACTTCCGCCCTGCTGGCCGACTGGCAGGTCAGCGGGCTAGTGGTTAGAATAGGTATTAAAAGCATCACGCAGCCGGCATTCGGTGCTTACTGTTGGTGAGAGCGGCTGCTGAGGCCACGCGCTCCCCAGGCTTCTAATTTTAAAACTTTTAAACCTGACATATCGCGCTATGTGTAAATATTTTGTGTATTGTGCTACTGGGTGAACTGTTGAGTGGAAAACAATTCTCCTACCTGCCTCAGATCGCCGCTCCTCGGCGCAACGCGTTTGTTTGCACTTTTTTATGCTCTTTGGCTCTAGGCACCGATCCGCCACGGCTTGTGCCGATTGTAGCGGCGGTGACCATACGAGCACGAAACCCCTCCTCCGCCCCCTCAACCTCACTTCCGCCCTGCTGGCCGACTGGCAGGTCAGCGGGCTAGTGGTTAGAATAGGTATTAAAAGCATCACGCAGCCGGCATTCGGTGCTTACTGTTGGTGAGAGCGGCTGCTGAGGCCACGCGCTCCCCAGGCTTCTAATTTTAAAACTTTTAAACCTGACATATCGCGCTATGTGTAAATATTTTGTGTATTGTGCTACTGGGTGAACTGTTGAGTGGAAAACAATTCTCCTACCTGCCTCAGATCGCCGCTCCTCAGCGCAACGCGTTTGTTTGCACTTTTTTATGCTCTTTGGCTCTAGGCACCGATCCGCCACGGCTTGTGCCGATTGTAGCGGCGGTGACCATACGAGCACGAAACCCCTCCTCCGCCCCCTCATCCTCACTTCCGCCCTGCTGGCCGACTGGCAGGTCAGCGGGCTAGTGGTTAGAATAGGTATTAAAAGCATCACGCAGCCGGCATTCGGTGCTTACTGTTGGTGAGAGCGGCTGCTGAGGCCACGCGCTCCCCAGGCTTCTAATTTTAAAACTTTTAAACCTGACATATCGCGCTATGTGTAAATATTTTGTGTATTGTGCTACTGGGTGAACTGTTGAGTGGAAAACAATTCTCCTACCTGCCTCAGATCGCCGCTCCTCGGCGCAACGCGTTTGTTTGCACTTTTTTATGCTCTTTGGCTCTAGGCACCGATCCGCCACGGCTTGTGCCGATTGTAGCGGCGGTGACCATACGAGCACGAAACCCCTCCTCCGCCCCCTCATCCTCACTTCCGCCCTGCTGGCCGACTGGCAGGTCAGCGGGCTAGTGGTTTTCTTTTCTACACTTAAATGATGCAATGGCGGAAGCGCAGCGGACGAGCGCAGCGGGAGCGCCGACTTCGTGCCGAAGTCGTGCCAAAGTCCTGCCCGTCTGCGCCCGTCCGCGCCAGGCCGGGACCAGGGCTAGACCATCATGCCCGTACTTACTCTTCGCAGGTATTACATTCTTTACATGCTGGCTACTCATTAGATCTAACTACACTTGCATGTATCATAGCACACGGCATTGCCCGCCCTGATGCTTACCTGCCTGGCCTCAGGCCTGATCTCTCGCCTACCACACTGCCCGCCCCCAGCCTATGTGTCCCTGTCCCTATCCCCACTATTTCCGCTGTCATGCTGAACACTAGATCTGCAGTGCGACATCAAACGGAAATTTTCAACTTGTTGGAAACGGAGAGTCCTGACTTGTTATTCCTAACGGAAACGTGGTACCGCCAGGACTCTCTCCCCGACGTCCTGGCGGCCCTTCCTCCTTTGTACACTGCCCTCCGTGCTGACCGACCAAATGGGAAAATGGGTGGTGGGGTTGCTTTAATATCGCGCGAGGGGCTACATTTCCAGACACTGGCTTCCTCTTCCTTGGCAACATCTGACTGCTTGGTCGCCCGGTCCACTTCTTTTAAAACTCCCCTTACTTGTGTATTGGTCTATCGCCCTCCCCAACCCTCGCCTGGTTTTATTACTGCACTGCAGGAACTCCTTGGCACTTTGTCCATCAACAATGCTTCAGTGATGGTCCTTGGAGATTTTAATTTTTGGCCCGGTGATTCTGCTGAGGATGCACTATCTAAGGAATTTACGGCCTTGCTCCTCAGCTTGAATTTCTTACAACATGTCCATACCCCTACACACAGGCAGGGGCACATACTCGACCAGATATGGTCTCTTAACATCCCCATTTCGACGCCCTCGGTATTACCATGCGCTTGGTCAGACCATCACCTCTTGTCTTTTTCGCTGGCTCTCAACATCCCAGCCCCTTCTCGCCAACCTAAAAACATTTTGACCCGGAACTGGAGTCGAGTTGATATCTCCACCTTGTGCAGCTCACTCCGCGTTTCCCTTCCGACCTTTGAGGGTCTGTCTTTACACTCTCATGCTACCACACTAGATGATTGGCTTGTTACAACTTGTGATCGCATAGCCCCCCTCAAACGGGTAACTATCAACCGTGTTCACAATGCTAATAAGTGGTTTGGCCCAGCTCTAAAAGCCAAGAAACTTGCAGTGCGACAAGCCGAGCGCGCCTGGCGTCGTGCCTACTGCCCATTAGCCAGACAGCGCTATGTTTTAGCCCTGTCTGAATATAAACTAGATATTACAGTCGCAAAAAAAGACTATTACACTGGACGCATCTTGGCGGCAGAGAATCAGCCTCGAGAGATTTTCGCGATGGTCCATGAACTTGCGGCTTCCGACAGGACTCAGACTAAAGTCCCCCCCTCACAGATTTTATGTAACTCTCTCAACGACTTTTTTATAGAAAAAGTGGCCATTATTAAGGCAAACATTCCCCCTCCCTCACCGTCCTTTTGTGAGGGCTCTATTCCTATCAATAGCCAGTCCCTGGCTCATATTCCCCCCCTGACTCTGGATTCACTTCCTCCTCTTCTCAGACGGGTGAAATCTGGTTCCCCCGCTGATATTTGCCCAGCCCACATATTAAGCCAGATCTTTCTAGATTGCCCTTCCCCTGCCCTCACCCTGCTAAATAAATCATTTGAACAGGGTACTGTCCCGCCTTCTTTCAAGGCCGCCACAATCATCCCGATACTGAAGAAACCAGGGGCGGACCCTGGCGTCCCGGCTAATTACCGTCCAATCTCCCTCCTCCCCTTCCTTGGGAAGATTGCCGAGTCCCATCTCACGCAGGTCCTTAGCTCCTTTATCGAGGATAGTAATTATCTTGCTCCCTGCCAAGCGGGTTTTCGTCCCCGCCACTCCACAGAGAAGGTGGTCATTTCAGTTCTGGACCGACTCAGGGAGGGATTGGACTCCAGCGTACCTCAGGCCCTCGTTTTATTAGACCTGTCCGCCGCCTTTGACACGGTGGATCACTCCATCCTCTTACGCCGTGTCAGGTTGGCGGGCATCGAGGGCCCTCCGTTGGTTTGGCTGGAGTCCTTCCTGTCTGGCCGCTCCCAGTCTGTCCATCTGGCAGAATTTGCTGCCCCTTCTCGTGAAATCACGTGCGGGGTCCCTCAGGGCTCTTCGCTGTCCCCTCTACTTTTTAATTTATATATTTTTCCCCTTATTTTTGCTTTACAGCACATGGAGGTCGCGGTGTACAATTACGCCGACGACCTCCAACTCATCTTTGACTTATCCCCGACCTCGCCAGGTCAAACCAGCTTCCAGTCCGTGATGCTATTCATCCGCGATTGGATGAATACTAACCATCTCAAATTAAATCCGGACAAAACGGAGCTGGTTCTGACGGGCGGGGTCGCAAATCCATGGTCACCTCTTTTCTGGCCCCCATCCTTAGGCACCCCTCCCATTCCTTCCCCTTCAGTTAAAACGCTGGGCATTACTCTTAATCACCAACTCACCTTACATTCACATATTAGTTCAGTTGTTTCCTCTTGTTTCTTTTCCCTACGGACTATTAGGAAAATTTCCCGTTTTTTTTCTGTGTCAGCACTTAAACTGATCGTCATGGCCATGGTACTGTCAAAAATTGATTATGGGAACATCGTCCTCAATGGTGCCCCCGCATACGCCCTTCACCGTCTACAGCTGGTCCAGAACCAGGCAGCCCGCCTGGTTTATGGCCTGGCTAAGTCACACCATTCCACCCCCCTTTTAAAAAACCTTCACTGGCTCCCTATCAAGCAACGGGCTCTGTTCAAATTAGGATGCCTTACATTTCAAGCCCGAGCGGGCACAGCTCCGGCATTTATCAACTCTGCCGTTACAAACTATTGCCCGCCGAGAGCCCTTCGTTCCTCTTCTTTGGGCCTGCTAGTAGTACCCCGTTTTAAAAAGAAAAGAGCCGGTGGTCAGAAATTCACAGTTCTGGCCCCCACTTTTTGGAACGCCCTTCCCCCTTCAATTAGACTCCTACCATCCTATATGGAATATCGTAGGGCCTTAAAAACCCTCTTGTTCCAGCAAGCATTTACTGGTTAGCCGCGTCCCCCGTTTGTTTGTTTTTACCACTGTAGCTCCCAGCGCCAAGAAACTGCTTTAGTATACGAGCGCTCTATAAATGTTTTTAAATTCAAATTCAAATTCCCTCTCTTCCTTCCTATCCAACCACTCCTCTGGGGACAGGGAAAGGGATGGGGCGCTGGTACTGACACTGGACCCAGCAAGGGACTCCCTATCTATGGGGTCCTCACTCTCTGCTGACATCCATCCACTGTCATCACCATCCAACTCACATTCATCATCAGAATCTTCAGGGCTCCCCACAGACTCACCACCCTCATGGCGTGCGGCCCGGGCCCTATCTCTCTCACTGTGCTCGAGCTCCCACTGACCCTTTTGCCACTGGATCAGGCTGTCCCTAAGCTGGGACTGAGTAACCAACTCACTCACCTCTATGCCTCCCTTTTCGCAGAATCTGACCAGCTCTAACCTACGGTACCTAAACAGACTACAGAGATCAAAAACTGGCTCCATTTTGACGGACGTTCTCGGGAAAAGTTTGACACAGGGAACCTGGGGGTCTGAGCTAAACAGGAGAATACAATCACAATTCATCAAGATTCCTATCTCAGAACTTGCACTCCACTGTCCAGTTAAACACACACTCATTCACACACAACCCTCTTCTCGGACTGGTAAGGCAGTTTCTACCACCCCTGATTCCCTCAACCTGACCACTAGCGACACAGGTACCAAACTCTGGGAGCAGGGCGGGGAACAAGGTACTGGACAAAATACAAAGTGACACCTTTCAGGAGAAGCAAAACTGAACTTCCCTAAAAAACAATAATTCCCAAAATGCGGTTATCTAAAAATGCAGAGCTTTGAAGTGTGGCCTGTCGCCACTGTGGTACAGCGCAAACACAAATTCTTATCCTCACCGCTTGCCGCCAATGTTAGAAACGGGACCCTGGCCGGCCAAGACTCGCGTCGAGGTCAGTCAGGGATCACCACTTCTAAAGTCAGGGCAGGGGAGTCACACACCAAGGCAACCCCCACTCGCCCTCTAGGTAGCGTGGCGCGAGCAGTCTAGGCTAAACTTGGAGGCGGTATGAGTTAAGTATTTGCGCACGCACCCCAGCAACAACACCCAAGGCCCACCACAAAGAAAAGACTCCACACAAGGTTATATAAAAAATAGCCTTTGTATTATAATAAACAAAGCACATTAGATAACACACGCAAACTGTACAATGTGCCAGAGGCACGGGCAGAATTTACAAGGGGAATTATGTACAGGACAGGGCCACATGGACCACTGTCAGGGGTAGGCACTTGTCAGAAAATAATACTGGTAGATATACACTTATGTCGTAAACATAGAATGAGTAGCACCAAAATTATAAAAGCAACACACATCCAGTAATCACTGGAAAAGTCAGGACCTCCTACGCAACCCTAAAATACTGTAGGGAATCACGTAGGTAACTAGGACCTAAGGAAGGAATACCAACACCTAAGCAGTTCACTCTTAGCAAAGGGAAGGAAACCTAAACATCAAATGCAACATCACTAATCCTCCATGCAGGTCACATTTAGCCAAAGGGGATAACCATAAAAATACCTAATCAGGTCACTTTTAGAAAAGGTAAGCGGAATCAACAATTCACTATGCAGGTCACATTTAGCATAACGGATAAACATAAACAATCCTCTCTGCAGGTCACATTTAGCAAAAGGGGATAACCATAAGAATACCTAATCAGGTCACTTTTAGAAAAGGTACAGGTTAGAACACATGCGCAAGAATTACATAACAAGAAATTACAATGCGCGGGGTGCACAAAGCACAACACTCAAAAGGTCCCTCAGGCCAACTGGCCTCGAAAGGGGCGGAATGCCCTGAGTCTTAATGTCAGGGAAGCTGCGCAGGCAGCACAGCACACAAACCTAAACGTGGCAACTGTCCACTAAGTGCTGGACAGTTGTTAAATACAGGTGCACAACGTTGGAGCCAGGAGGGCTCAAGAATCAAGGTGGGCAAGGAGCCTCTCAGGGGCTCGCCAAGCAAAATGGGCAAATAGAGCTCAGCGCTCTTAAAATAATCAAAATGCCCCCAGAGCCTCTCTCAGGGCTCTAACTCGATGTGGGCAATGAAGAGCCTTTCTGGGGCTCATAAACAAATAGGGCACGAGAGCCTCTCAGGGCTCAAGGAACAAAGGATGGCTCCTCTAGTTGGAGTCCCTCACGGGGGACTCAGGAAGCAGAAATGCCCCAGGAGCCTCGGGGCTCCAAACAGCTACAAGCGCGAGGTCGCGCTATGGGGGAGGGGCGGACACCGGCAATGTGTCCCGCGGCCCCTCTCCCTCCTTTCAGGCACTCACCGGGTGTCTCGCTGCTGGAGCAGCGCGGGGCTCCTCACCTCACTCGGGAGCCTCGCGGACACGGGAGCCGGCTGCTCCTCTCACGCTCCGCCTGGCCTCGTCTCCTTTCCCTCCGCCTGACTTCCGCCGGGGCCGCCAATGGCAGCGCGGCCCTGGGGGTCAGGGGGCGGGACTTCCGGGTCGCTGCAGGCAGCGCGGCGGCCCGGCAACAGCTCTCAGTGCTCTCGGGCTGCGGCGGTGATTTCCTGGGCAATGCCGGGTGGCACCGGCCTTCAATTTAAAAGATAAAGCGAGGTGGCACTCGCTACGCCAAAAATCGGCGAAATCGGCAATTTCAGCTGCAATGCCGGATGGGCACCGGCAAGGTCAATACAGCGCTACCAAGCGCTCAGGGGCACAGGAGAAGCGCGCTCAGCGCTAGAAATGTCAGCAAAGCGCTATTGAGCGCTGGGGCACCAGGAAAGCGCTCCTAGCGCTAGAAATCAAAATCAGGGTGCCTCCAGGCACAGCAACAGCTCCAGCAGGGTCTGGAGGCAGGCAGAGGGGCAAGGCAGGGCCAGAGCCAGCACACTGGGTCTCCAGGCAGGGAGACAGCCAAGTGGCGGTCCTCTTGGCCCCTGCAGCAGCAGCAGCCCCCTCTGGCAAGATCCTAGGCAGAACCAAGAACAGGACCAATTGTATGGGGACACAGCCCCTTCTTATACAGAGAAACCCCTTTGTCTCAAGGGTGCAGGGTGGGGGGAAAACCAGTCGCAGCTGGTTCTGAAGTACTCTGTTTACCTCAACCACCCTCTCTATTCACTGGCAGGGCTAGGGCCATCAGTCGCACTACAGGGGGTGGAGCCAGCATTGTCCGGGGAAAGTCCAGGCCCAGCAGGGACCACGGGCACTCCTCCCAAGCCATCAAGCATGCTGATCTCACACTCACCACCGGGCAGACCCATCCAGCCTTCCTGGAGCCAGGCTCACCAGCCAGCTCCAGCCAATCACACTGCAGGCATATTTTCCAGTAATATGCCAAGTCCCAGAAATGGCATTTCTACACATGCCACACTCACGCAACATACATCATTGAAAAGCATTCATTCCCACAAACACGCACATACCAAATTCGAGCATGCACTCCCCACACATCAGGAATTACTAGGGACACAGACATTCCCCATGCATCCCTATGGGAGAGCAGGCCAGCCTCACTACATGCACGCACTTTACTCTGGGACACAGAGAAAAAGTGCGCACAGACCAGAAAATCATCCACGCATATCACAGATCAAAAAGATTAGGGGTGAACCTGCCTTAAGGGCCAAGTCCAACAACCGGGACTAAAGAACTGTGAGTTTGGAGGGATGTACTGACGGAGCCACCCGGCCCGTCCACACACGCACGCACACATCCTTCTTCGGCCCTAACTGCCAGCTAGTGTCTGTATTAAGCATGGGCGAATTTTGCGAATCTCGCGTTCGCGAATTTTGCGGATTTGCGAACTCGCAATCCGCAAAATCCGCGAATTCTCGCGAATTTGCGGATTTTTTTTTGTGTTCGCGCGGGTTTCTGCCAGTTCGCGAGGGTTTTGTACACTTTCGCAAACGCGAACTTACCTGTTGGGTCGCAAGTTTCGCGAACTTGTTGTTTCTACGTGTCCAGCCTGTTTGGGACACTCTTCTTCATCACTGCCACTCTCTGTCACCACTGCCACTCTCTGACTACTCATGCCACCCTCTGGCCCACCCATGCCACCCTCTGTTTCATCACAGCACCCTCTGGTTGTCCAGTCAGTGTACATTATTATGGCAAAGCAAAGCACACCTTCCCTGCCTCAAGTGACCTGAATTAATTTGGGGCTGATTAATGTGTCACAGAATATTTTTTTAGCTGGCACCTGCTTCCTTAGTGCTTCCTGATTAGTGATCTTTTGCACTTGCTAAGTGCTTTCATTGTTGCAAAATTAGTTACAACACCTGCCCTGCCCCAACTGACAATAATGAATTAGGGGCTGATTAATGGATTTGAACTTCCAGCCTGGCTTCTGCTTGTCTCCCTTAACTGTAATTCAGGACCTTTGTGGCATATGTGTAACTATACTGAGGTTCGGAGCAGGGTCACATAATAGTTGCAACTGGCAACTGAACTCTGGAGGGGCCCCTCAGGAAGCACTACAGGAAATGGCTACTAATGATGAGCCTGAACTTTTGAACCTGGTAAGTAGTTTCAGTTTTGCTAAGATCGTATTTCTGCAATTTAGCGCTTATTTGCGGGGCGCGAAGTTGTACTGGGAAGCCGCGAACTCACGCGAACAGTGCGAGCAAGCCATAAAATCCGCTGCTCGCGGATTTGCGGATTTTGCGGGAGATTCGCGAATCTCGCAGATTGCGAATTTACCGAAAATCCGCAAAATCCGCGAGCGAAACGGATTTTCCGCCCATGCTTAGTCTGTATTCATTTATTACGCTCCAGTCTAGTAAGGCCCCACTCTGTGGCTTAGGTTGTCCCTACCCCTGCCAACAGCACAATATATGAGAGCATATTCATGATAGATCTGTCTTAGAGTTGATGTTGAATCCATGCCTCTGTGAGCCTGCAAATCCTTCTTTATTTCAGTATCTTTATTTGGACAACCTCGGCATGCATATACAGACAGGTAGGTCTAAACCACCAAGGTAAGTGCAGTTCATCCCCCATGAGGGTATCCAGGCACTGTCCATGGGCACAGGGAGATTAAGAGATTTGCCCAGAATCACAGGATGTTACAATGACACCGAGACTCGAGACCGGATCCCCAGCTCCTGAGTCGGCAGCTCTGGCCCCTTCTCCACATCCTCTCCAAACAGTGGTCAAGCCCCTTGGTCCACCTCTAAAAAAGGGAGGAGGCTCATTCTTCCATTCCTGCGCCATATCCCTTTTGGCCACCAATAAGGCCATGACTCAGTGCTTAATTTGTAATAATGTAAGTGAGAGGGCCAAAGTATTCCACTGCAGCCAGCACCACTCAAAACTCCTGCCTCTGCTGCCAGCTGGCAGTACCAGCATTACATACTGACTATCACACTTAAACAAGTGTGACTTTTTGCATTATTGCAGGTCACCTAAATCTCTAGCTATGGCTTGGAGGGTACAAGCTTTCTCATTTAAAAAAAATACTTTTAATTGGTAAACATACATGCTGTGCTAAAAACGTAGGTGTCTGCGTTTATAAATCAGTTCCAATGCCAAGCATCGGCAAACACCGGCACAAATTAAGCACTGGATCATGTGCAAAAAGGTCAATTTGCACCTATTGGAGCCCAGTTCTACCGTGATGTGAAGTAGAGGGCAAATCAGGAGTTGGTTTTCAAGTGCCAAACCAGCACCTCAGCCATACCAGTCAACACCGTGCTCCAAAAGTGCTTAATTACTGGACAAGGACAGAGAGTATTGAAGAAATCTTCATCACTCCTACTACACCATAGGCAGTGGGGGCAGAAAATCCTCACAAACCGCCACAGCCTAGAGTGAATTTACCCCATTGTAGGCAACCAATTGTATTGACCTAAATTGTGTAGCAATAGCGCAGTTCTATGGGCTATCTTACATGCCTCCAGTCCTCCTCTGACAGCTCTCCCATGCCAGTCCCCCAGCCAGTCAGAGAAATCTGGAGGTATCTGGTAAGTGAAGAGTAGATGAGGGGAAATTTGCTTACGGTGTGTAGGGGATGTTGTGACTGGATGTACCAATAGAGTTGCTGTTTATGCATGTGAAAATATTCTTGTAGATGGATTAACGGGAACCCTGAAATCCCTTTAGAGCCCTACTTCCCGAAGCCTGGTTCCCATCCAGAGAGGGGTTTCCCGCGTGAGTTTGCCCTGCCATCCCAATTCCCTTAGAACTCTTTCCCAGTTGTTGGTCACATATGTTAAATAATGTTCTAGACCAGTATTGATTTTCAAAGTGGAATAGTTAAATACAAGTGGTTTGCTCAAATCTAGATGTTTCCTTTCAGTACATTTGTCTAGAAACAATTGTTTCACCATTAACTTATCAGCCTTTCAGATGGAGTATCAAACAAACTAGATGTGTCTAGTTTTGTCTAGGTTTGTTCAGAGTAACAAAAGTACATTTAACTTGAGCTAGCCACAGAATAGCCAAGATCCTAGCCAAACATATACATTTGATGATAATTTAGTGAGAAAAAGAGGCCTTATTTTTACTCCAGAAGGAGTGCCACAAAAAAAGAGGACCCAACTGAGTTGGAAACCTCAAGATATGGCAGGGCCATCTCTTCATGACAGATGTAATTGGCCATTGAAAGTGGGAGACAGAGTAGTCATTTATAAAAAAGATTCTCTGCAGCTTACAACATATGACAGTTAATATAACCCCCAAATTCCACACCTATAACTTTTGACAGGTACACATTGCTTAAAATTAACATCAAGGAGAGAGCTCATGGGCTTGCTCTCTACAGATTTACAAACGTTAACAAGTGAGCATATGGCTTGCTTAAATTTAAAATGTCTATAACGCACATTCTCTGCCCAGGAACCATTAGAATCAAATACTAAAGCAAGAAATGGGAACTTAAAAACACTCTCCATATGATTCTCATTAACCTGCAGAGTGCGCTCTGAATAGTGTTTAGGGCCACAAGCCATGATCTGTGATACAGTCTTTTTGGTGAGCAGGTCAAGATCGAGCATAAAGTCTGGTCTTCCTTTAAATATTTTTGGTAGAGTTAATTTAGTAAAAATGGTTATTTTACCCAAAGTTACTTTTCTGTTTAACACTATTCCTTTGAGTTTTAGTCCTAAGGAAATAGCAAAAATACAGGGTAACATCTGAACTTTTATTTGTAACTCGAAATCTCCTCGAATATCCTGGAAAAAGCTGAGGAGAAAATTCAAAGTGGGGGGGTTGGAATTGCCAGACCTACTTCTCTATTGCCATTCAAGTGTAAAGGGTTAAGTCACTGAATGATTAATTTTTGTGATTATTTGATGTATTTAAACTTGATGAAATCTCATGCGACGAAATTCAGCT
This sequence comes from Lissotriton vulgaris, assembly GCF_964263255.1. Taxonomy (NCBI): domain Eukaryota; kingdom Metazoa; phylum Chordata; class Amphibia; order Caudata; family Salamandridae; genus Lissotriton; species Lissotriton vulgaris. The sequence continues at coordinate 834,068,402 of NC_141696.1, read as the reverse complement.
TTTTTTATGTATTTGTATATATTTTATCCTAATTCTATTTAATGAATCTTTTTTAACTGTAATGCTTTTATGACAATCGTCGAATAATGCTTGTTTGACTGACTGGCCATTCATTTCACTTTAAAAATTTTTGGTTGCTGGCAGATAAAGCTGATATGTCATCTTTGGGCCGATTATTTCAGGCATTGTTGCAGGGCATCCCCCAAGGGCGTGAATATTTTCTTTATAAGTTTGGTGATCCCAGATTCTATAAGAAAGTAAGACTAAAGATCCTAGAGACTGCCCTGAAGAACTGGGTTTTCATTAGGAAAAAACTGGGAAACCCTTATTTTGTGTCCCAAGCCCCAATATGGGATTCCCCAGGGACACCTGAATGCCTTAAAGATAAATTGTCAAATCCCCTCTTAGCGGCAGGCATCACACATTGGGGGGATCTACAACACAATACACAGTTAATGGATTGGGATTCCATTTCTAGGTTGACGGGAGGAACTCTTACTAGGTTCAAATATTACTAGTTGTCAGCCTGGTGGGCTAGTATAGCATGGGCCTCAGAAACTCTTGAATCCAAGTTAGATCTAGTAAATAGAAAGGGGAAATGGAAGAAAGAGGTATCTTTTTGGTATGAGGCCATGCTAGACTCGGATGGAATTACTGAACGAGAACTTCTAAAATTGTGGGGAGGGAAAACAGTCTGGGAAGAGGGCAACTTAAAAATCATGTGGGACGATTCTTTTACGATGTTAAATGCTGTAGTTAAGGCGGCATCCCTCAAAAGAAATCATCTATTCACCCTACATCAAGTTTACATCTCTCCCAAAAAATTGGTTAAGATCACTAATTTATAACATTGCTGTCCAAGATGTAAAGCTCTCGACGCTGACGACCTTCATATGTTTGTGGATTGTCCCAAACTTACAGATTTCTGGTCCAGAATAGAAGACTTTATAACTGATGTATTGGGAATACAATTTCTCATCACCCCACAACAATCTTGTTTGGTTTAGTTTCAGAACATCAGCCCAATGAATTGGCAACCAAATTTATCTTTTATGTGATGATATTAGCGAGGTGGGAAATATGTACGGCTTGAAAGGACCCTTTGCCCCCTACGTTTTCTGATTGTCGAAATACATTATATATATAAGCGAATCTGATATGGCCTGTGACAGCTCCAGCCAGGATAAGATCTGGGCGGCCCTAGTGGCTTGGCTGAACCGATGAGACAACTTTGGTTGTATTTCGATGATTTCACTTGGGGAACTGTTGGTGTCGGCTCTCCAATTCAATCCAAGGGCCATATAGATACTGAGAGTTGGAGTGGAGCTTGCAAACAGTTGAACTAGTGGGGTATCCATATCTTTTCCTCTCCTTTGTTTGAATTGTGGAGGTCGGAACATCGCTGCAAAGGAGGGAAGAGGGGGATTTCCTCATCTAGAATGCCCATTCTTGGTATATGAGGAATACACACAAAAAAAAAAGATCGAACACAAAGTCAGTGAAAACTTGTAGTAGACTCCTTAGGGCATTTGCGTCCACACTATGTGCATGGCGTCATCGGCACACAACAATAAGGTTTCAGAAACAGAGCTGATGTAGGGAACATAGGGGCATATCAGCGAGGGCCTGCTCTAATTATCACTCAGCGCTTTTAGTGTGAGGATAATTATCACAGGCTAACGTTGGATTCTATTGCGGAGATAGCGTGCTATCAGCAACGCTTAACTCCCTAGTGATAGGAATCCATGTGTTAGCTGGAAAAAAGTATGATTATCGCTGGAATCCAGCAATAATCGCACTGCGACCAGCGATACCTTGCTGATAGGGCAGGGTGGTCTTAGCCATGTAATCCACCTCCCATTGGATTACATGACTAAATCAGATTACAATCAGACGTAAGGAATGTAGCGATAACTGTGGTTAGCGCTAATTTTCTTATCGCTCTGCTTGTTTGCGTGCAGCTTGATAATTGGAGAAATGTCGATTAGCAACATTTCTCCAGTTATTTTGGCACGGAACGCCCACTTTGTATCTCATTAGTGATGAAGAGCTGGGCGTTGTTGTAAGGGGCGCTAAATGAGCAAAACACACAATAGCATGTCTTTGCTGATAAGGCGATGAAATTCTCACCACTTTTTGCCCGAAAACGGACGCAAAAGCGGCAATCATTTCATAGCGCCGCCTTGCTGATATTCCCCATAGTGGGTAACAGGGCTTAATAAGGTATTAAGGTTATCATTGTATAAAATAAATTTAAGAAGAGCTAAAACGTATCAGTGCCTGACTCCACACTCTAGGTTGATAGGGTTGGATAATACACCGCTAGAGCCAAACTTCACTTTGGCACTTAATACTCGATGTAGTTAAGCCAAAAAGTGCACCCCTGTGGCATCTACTCCCCTCTCCAGCATAGCAGCAGCACTGATTGTGTTGCCCACCTGAATAGCCTGTCTAGAATGTTTAATACACACGTCGGCCGGTCTCACTCCATAGCCAACCCTGAGGGGGCTGTTAACTGCCACCAAGCCGGGAAAGGTGAGTGGCACTGGTAGGTGCATCTGCATGTGCACTACCTGGGTAGGGATGAACCTCCATGTGGGTTTTTTCTACCTAGGTGGACTTTTCTCCCTATGCGACGCTTTGTGGGTATAGACGATTCTCTTGTTAAGGCCTTAGGGCCTGGGGCACTTTCCCACCCTAAATACAGTGTGAAAGTGCCTGCTCCCTTCCTACACATGTTAGGGAGGGGTGGTCACCTGAGGTCTCAAAAATGTCAGTTTGGTCTGCCATGGCAGACTGGTGGGTGCACACTTGTACCCATTAGGGTTGAAGACCTTGGTTCAGCCTGTCATTGCAGACTGGTGGGCGCACTCGCGCAGATGGTGCTCATAAAGACATGTCCCTTCTGCCATTACAGGCTGGTGTGAGCACTCGCACCAATGGTACTCTTAACCTCATGTTCAGCCTGCCACTGCAGACTGGTGTGTGCTTTGCACTGATGGGGCTCTTAAATACGTGTCCAGCCTGCCATTGCAGGTTGGTGTGAGCACTTATGCCAATGGTGCTCTAACTACGTGTCCCCCCTGCCATTGGAAGCGCTGCGAGGCCTCCGGGTAGTTATGCGCTATACAAGTGTAATTTTTCATTTCATTTCATTTTCGTATGTGCTTTGCACTGATGGTGCTCTTTCATACGTGTCCAGCCTGCCACTGCAGGCTGAGGCTCACAGTGGCACATTTACTCCGACTGGCCTGTTTAAATCACTAGCCATCCAGAGAGGACCTCTTGCTTCCACCCAAGTACCCCATGGGTACAGCCAAAGGGCTGAAGCGAGTGGTAGGTGAAAGGCAAGGCAGATGCACATGTATGCCCCTGCCCAGGTAGTGAGGAATAATTATGTGTCTTTTTGCTACCTATGAGGTTTTCTCTTCACACAGGCTATCATGGGGGAAATGGTTGATATTACTTCAGGTTGCACTAGTGGATTGCAGTGGAGCAACCTCATGATGTTACCTATCATTGGATTCGCAGCGACAGCCCGTTGCCAATGATCAAGGTGGCTTTTTCATGTTTTACATAGAAATCCACTACCCGACAATGGCCATTTCTATGCTCTAAAACTCTTTATGTGCCTTGGTGCTTGGCTCCAGTCCACCATCACTGGGCATTCAATTGTAACAACAGACCTCTGCCATTTGCAGGCCTGGCTGTAGAGATTATAGGAGGAGGTTTTGACACTTGGCCTCTGGAGGCAGATCGTGGCCCTACTAAAGACCAAGATCTGCATTCCACACCCTTAAAGAATGCAGGTCAAACACTTTGGGGAGACATCTATGGTTCAAATGGAGACCCTTTGAACAACTCCCAGCTTCAATGGCACACTCCAGTATAACTACCAGTGCCATCCTGCAGCAAAGGGTGTGATACGCTATCAGAATGTGGAACCAGAGAACCTGGAACAGTGTGGTACACATTGCCAGAGGATTCTGTTGTGCACAAGGAGGATTACTGCCATTAAAAGGGACCACATGTCTTTCCTGAATAGTGGCTTGCCTGGGCCGACTACCTGCTGATGTGTGACATCCTGGTGTGTGCTCTACAAGGGCTTGTCAAGCTTGCCTCTTTCAGAGGTCTCAGGGACATCAAAGATCTCCTAAGAGGGATCCACACTGTCTACCTGTGACACCTGAAGTGCGGTGCTCTCTCAAGTACACATATCGTCTACTGGATTCAAGCATGTAGCCCAACATGGAACTAAGAATTGTGCCTGGAGACTGGATTTCCTCATGTGGAGCCCCAAAGTCTGGCCGGTATCCAAGGCATATGGACTCCACATCGTGGAGACAATGGCACGCATAAACTTCTAGTTGGTGGGGAGTGAATTCAATGGTTGCAGGACGCAGTGTGGTCCACATCGTCGATCGTGTTGCATCTCTCTCGTGCCACGCACCAACTGCATGCTCATTGTGTACTGTATCTGATTCACAAGTTGACCCTTTGAGGTGGGGGTTGTGACCGTAGGAGTGCCTCATTCTACCTTGTGAGGCATTGTTGAACTTGCGCCTGTGTGTGTGATCATAACTCTCTAGTGCAGCCAATATCAATGAAATCCAGATGTTCAGCCTCATTTCCAGGGAGGTACGGAATTTGAAACTTGTGGGAGTGACTGGAGCGGATTGGTGCAGCCACAATTTACATGCACCAGAAGTTGTGCCTCATTTTCAAAGGGTATGGATTTTGGAACTCTTCACTTTGTGTGACCGCAACGGCCTGGTGCAACCAGTATTATTGTGCACTGGGCGATGTGCCCAGATGGCCTTGGTGTGACGCTGATCAACGTGTGCCTGACTGAGAAGCCCTCACCACTTTCTTCATTCTCCACTCCTCCACTGTTCCTTTACTTGGCCCTCAGCATGGTGGACCAACTGCCCTCTCCTCATCTGGCTGCCCGAAGAAACCGTATTGCCAGGTAGTATTGGCTTGCTAATACCTAAAGGGTGAGAGTGACTGACTGGGCTGGTTGAACGCCTCTGAGAACAATTGGAAGCGGGTCAAGAGACTGTGTAACCCTCCCCTGTGCTTCGCAGAACTGGGCTGGTGAGGAAGGCCTTTGGGACCCCTTTGTTGTGACCATCTATTCCCATGGCCTGTGTCTGCTCTGCATCCTGTAGGTACAATTCTTGAGTGGCTGCCAAACCCCCTTTGCTAACTATTTCCTAATTGACTTTGCTGCCTACCCCCACCTGCTTCCTGGGTCCCTGACTATGAATGACTTCAACGGCGTGCAGCCTGGTGCCCGGGCGGAGGACGAGGTGTCTCCTCTCTGTGAGTGTTGGATAGTCCAGGTGAGCTGGAGGGTGGAGGGAGGTTAGGGGTCACGGGTTCTGCAGAGTGTAACTAATTGACCTGCTGGGTATCAGTTGCACCACATTAGGGTTCTCAGTGCATTTGTGTGTGAGTGCTTCTACACTGACATGTCTAATATCTGTTGCACTGTGCAGCTGTGTGGGGTGTGTATGTGTGTGTGGGTGTGTGATTGACAGTGGGAAACTGTCTGTGATTCATGGCACTGGATAGCGGTGTGAGCGATACATTGAGTTCATGCCAGAAAAGCATTATGTTTGACCTTGGTGTTCCCAGCGTGGCTTCGGCCTACAGTAATGCTAAAATGTTCTATAACTCTGTGTATATACATAGTTCTGGTATCGTTGTGACCCAGAGTGCACCCTCTAACTGTGTGGTATTGGATTATAAGCATTGCTGGGGTGGGCCTGGGGTAGACAACGCATTGCACTCCACAAGGGTGTGGGGGTATATATTAGGATCTTTCCCAAGGTTGCATATTACTGATGTAATTTGAACACAGTTGAGCCTAGTACTACTAGTAATAATTCTGAATGTGATTTATGCCCAGAAATACACGATGTTCATGTTGTGTTGATTATTATGTGTGCTGAATACAAACCTTATTTACATACATCACACAAGGTATTTATCGTGAATGAGTGCTATGCCAAAGCTTTACACATTGCCTCTGTGGCAAGCCAGACTGCTCAGTGCCAAGCCACCCAAGAGTTAGCATCGGTTATACAGTGTGTGTAATCAATTGGCCCTGACGGGTGCGGTTGGTTCTGCCTGGCTGGGTCATCGCCTTAGCCAGCCAGAATGTTCCAGTTCAAACATGAGTCGATTAGAGATATAGACCTGTAGCAAATGGGGTCTGTCTGGCTGCCTTTTTTACAGACAGGAGTTATGGTAGAACTATACCACGAAAAAGGGAGAGAGTTCAAGTTTAAGTTATGAAAAACATTGGCCAAAAGTGGAGCCTAAAGATCGACACCGCACTTAAAAATATCAATGGGTACTCCATCTGGTACTGGAGCTTAAGAGAAGGAGCTACTATGAAAAAAGATGATCTACTCCTCTACCGTGAACTCAAGCCTATCAAAATTGTTATTTTTAACTTACAGGGATAATGGTATAAACATAGCTATCAGAAGTGCTGCAATAAATGTTGTTAAAGTGAGCTATTCATTGATCCCCGGTAATATGACTACTCAATAAGGACAGAGACGTCTCCTGATCTTGTAATTCTTTAACCACTCTCCAGAATTCCAGAGAATTTTTGAGAGATGCTATGCAGGTTAGGCAATCCCAATTAGTTTAAACAAAATAGAGAGGATAGCACTCCTATAAAGCAATAGTTATAACAGTTAGGGCAAAAATAAGTAGCCCCTAGTATGTGGAACTCTAGTATTTATAGAGTAGACACAGAAACATGCAATAAGATGATATTCAATGGCAATGATAGAGTTCTGAGATATAGTCCACTTGTTTTTTATTATCTTCAATCTTTATTTTTATGATTCCAAAGCACAGGTTATTCCAGCAGGATTAAACATCACCAACACGTGTTTCGTCCTACACAAGGACTTTTTCAAGGCTTGTAAAAGGTGAGCTGAGCTGTCCGATGGGTATCCAAAATAGAGTGGTAAGCCAAAAATGTGGAAGGGAATAGGATGTCTAGAATAAAACGGTGAAAATTAGAATACGTGGAGTAACATTAAGCAATTTTCCGGTCAGACAATATCTTGAGCGCGCTCAAGATATTGTCTGATTGAGGTTATGTAACAGTCCTAACTTAGGCGCCCCAACTTATCATGGTTGTCGTCGTTCACTACTGTATTCATCCCGGTCCATGCTCGTGTGTTCGCCCATGAGAACCTGACTTTTATACAACTTCTGCTTAATTGTGCAGTTTGCGTACTAGCTAGGTCTTATTCGACCCTTGTAACTGTTTCTTTGGACCGGAAAATTGCTTAATGTTACTCCACGTATTCTAATTTTCACCTTTTTATTCTAGACATCCTATTCCCTTCCACATTTTTGGCTTACCACTCTATTTTGGATACCCATCGGACAGCTCAGCTCACCTTTTACAAGCCTTGAAAAAGTCCTTGTGTAGGACGAAACACGTGTTGGTGATGTTTAATCCTGCTGGAATAACCTGTGCTTTGGAATCATAAGAATAAAGATTGAAGATAATAAAAAACAAGTGGACTATATCTCAGAACTCTATCATTGCCATTGAATATCATCTTATTGCATGTTTCTGTGTCTACTCTATAAATACTAGAGTTCCACATACTAGGGGCTACTTATTTTTGCCCTAACTGTTATAACTATTGCTTTATAGGAGTGCTATCCTCTCTATTTTGTTTGTTTTATGTGACGCACTTCCCAGTGTGTACTAACGGCATCTTCAGGTGGTAGGTGCCTTGAGGTTATTAAGCACCCTAATTATTACGCTGCTTTCATACAATGTGTACTTAATATAAGAAGTAAATAACAATTGTTCATGTAGGGTGTGTGCGGACATTTCCCTTTTGGGAACACTACTGCCCGTTCTTTTTCTGTTTCTAATCCCAATTAGTTTCTTGCATTTCTCGCTTCCTGACCCTCAACACCTCTTTTTATCTACCCCGTGCCAGGGCAATCGCATCAGGGTTTGGCTTACGAAACTAGTCTCAATTCCCTATTCGCTTGAGAACAGGATTTATCAAACCAACACACAGAAGGATAGGCTGGCCTAGTGAGAGGCTTATGGAAACAATCTTTAATTACAGTGCACTGAAGTCATTGCAAAAAGTATCCCTTGGGAAGATCCCAAACGGTTCAAAAAGTATCCAGGTTATCCCTGAGAAATTCACCCAGAAATTTTGTAGGATCAGACAAATGCCATGCGAGCCTAATGCTATTATGCTGGGGAGATGGCAATACTGATTCCTTGGATCCCTCATTAGTATTTATAGGAACAAATAATGTAGCAGTCAAAGTATTAGGATCACTAAACACAGAGCACAATATCTCACTTTTATACAAATGTTTTGAAAAGTCTTCAGTAATAAAACATTAATTAATAGTCGATTCACATCTCGGCCTCTGATAGGTATCTACCCTGGGTACTCTATCATGAACTGACTCATGCATTTTAATAGGATCACGTTTCAAAACATAGTAGCCTAACTCTTCACCTCTCAAATCAGAAGAGCCTGCTGCTACTACCCTGATACGCTGGTACCTACCACTAATGTCATGGTGGATAACTATGTTTAGCGTTAAAGCTCCACAAGTCATAATATTGCAGCCTGAGACAGAAGAGTTAAAATTAAGCATAAATTAATCTATAATACAAAATAAAATTTTACAATTCATATTGGCAATACTGGAAAAGTCTTTATTATAAAAATTAATAATATATAATGTAAAAAGACGAGTTCCAATAAGTTCTAGCACTTGAACCTCTAGGCAGCTACGGTTCATTTGTGGCATTTTGGTCTTAACTCTGAGTTTAATCCAGGTTAATAAGTCTCCCTTTGTTCGCCCTGATGTAGAAGGAGTGGCAGGAATAGAAAAGCAAATGTAGCCATTACGAACTAGCCCAGATTTCCTGCAAAATAATAAAATCACATTGTTCAAACAAGGAGAGCCAATTACTTTTACCCATTTTACTATTGACCCCAGCAATATTCCAGGACATAAACGAGAATTTGTACAGATCACTCCTGGAAGTCTTGCAATGTACTGAGCTCTGAACAGTTATAGGTACCTCTGTGCTAGTAGGGGCTAAAATATCTGTAGAGCAAATATCTAGGGTATTGGTCCTTGTTGCCCCAAAACAAGTTTAATCACCAGGAACTTTTGTCACATTTACATGCAAATCATCCCTGCAGCTTGCAGACACAGCACCAGATATTCCTGCCAGTCAGTCACACCCTCCCTTCCCTTCCAGGAGAGCAACTTTGTTACTAAGGGCTACCGGAAATACAATGTGCTGGAATGTGTCTCATAGCAGGAACAGGAACTGTGCCTAAACAAAAGGGTGATGCAGGGAAGAGAGGCTTATTAAAGTAGCGCAAGTGAAGGGCAAACATTTGCGAAAACCCAGGGAAGAAAAGGGTTTGGATGAGTTAAAAGACTATGGACACCATTCTGATCTCTAAATTTGACAACTACAAAATCACAAGAAAATACCTTTGGGGATGGCACAATGCACTTGACCCATCTTTCCATTAGGATTTGGGCTGAGAACGGAGACTCAAATCCCATGTACTTAGTTAGCCGATGAAGGGCCTTGAGAATCAGCTGTTCTGAGAACTTAACCTGGGTCAACTTGACTCTAGGTACATTAGCCAATACTAAGACATATGGACACACTGATGGGGGTAGGTTCAGCCCCTGAACTTTCCTACCAGGAATTGCACAGCACCCGTCTGAATCCTCAGGGCCAATAGGATTAGCATGCTTCAAACGTTTACCAGTACCTGGTTGGTTAAGCATGGATGCCTGCTGGGACAAAGGGGGACTAGGAGCGTGAGCAATGAAAGTGCGAACTGGAGCAGATAGTAAATGGTTATTAGGGGCAACGGAAGACAAGGCGGTGTTATCCCTTGTATTACGGCCACAATGTTAGAATGTACTTTGTTAGCCACATTACACCTGGTAGAGATGTTAATAACATCCTCAGGATTACCGACAGCTAAACTCCCATCGGGTAAAATGCCAGTGGAAGGGATAGTGTAGTGTAGTTCCTATATTCCCAATAGGCTCTGCGCATTGGAATAGTGTATCCTATAGATATGACGTAGGACTGAAGTCAACTAGGTCTCTATCGAATGTACTAGACTTAATAGTGTGTGTGCCAGCTAACTCAGAGGTCACTAGAAACTTTCTGGAATTCACAAGAAGGGATTCGTTTCTGACAACCGCATAAACATGACAATTTTGTTTCCCAAGAATAAGAAATGTATCTCTAGAGTCGCGGAAACAATAGATAAGTATTTCCCTCAATCAATTGTGCATGCTTCGTTTCTACAGAGTTGTAGAGAAATAGAGAGACAGGCGTTTTCAATAAAAGATTTATTGAAGTCTTCTTTCTAATACAAGAGCAGTGAACTGCTACAAACGTTAGACAGACTGCAAAGTGTAATGCGTACAGCGTGAACAATATTACAAAATAATACTGTAAGAGCATTGTATGGTTTCTTAGCCATATAAAATACCATACATAAATACATAGACTAAAATACTCAACTGGTGCTTCTAAAATATGCCTACCCCAATGTACCTAACCTAAGTCTAGTACGCGGGAAGAAGTAAGTATTGTGTAGCATAGGTTTCGTTTTCTTTGCCAAGAATCTACCCAAGGTTTCTCTAGGTTCTAATCTGCTCCATACCTTGGTTTAGAATGAAGGAGGTCTGGTATCTCTGTCTCGGGACTCGATTTCCCAACACCCCGCAATGGGAGCTTGGAAACACTAGAGCTGGATTCTCAGCAGGAGAAAGGCAGCCTCTGATCAGTGCGTCAGCTGGAGAGTCTGCTTCCTTCGGCACTTGCGGTAGCCAGCTGTGTCGGGCAAGTAGATAGTCGAACTGATCCGCACCACCGTGTGTTTGCTAGGGCAAGTGAAGGTATATTTATACCTGGAAGGTGTTTAGGAATGCCATAGCTAGACGTAAAGTCGGGCATAATAACGTCAAGAAAGAACCCCAAGGGAATAGCGGTTCTTAGAAAAGTACATGCGTTCTTGGACAAATCAATATTTGAGCAAGGGGAAGTACCCTGACTGCTTAAGCAGATTGTTCAAGAAATCGTTGTGACGTTTTGTACGGGTGGAAGTAGCCATGCCTGTATTTGGTTCGCATGGGCTATGCCTAAATAAGGGAATGATTTATATGCCTATATTAGGGCAATGTGAATTGTACCTATATAAGGGCATGAATCTGGAAAATTCACTACGGAGCCTAAAACGCCACACAACACCCACTCCACTTTATTATATATGACATCACTAAGTTCTAAACACAATAAAATATATTTAAACATTGCATTGGTATCAGTTGTACACGAAAAGAGCATGTGTGCTGTATGCATAAAAAAGCAATTAAAAGCTATGTTTTATTCAAAGCATAAAGTATGACATTGGAAACGCTGTCTGAATGAATCATGAAAATGCATTTATGAAATGGCTCTTAAATTACAGAAGAAAAGGTCAAGACCATTCCATGGCATATTATTATATATGAACCGTTTGAATGTGGACAAGGGCAAATATTGTTTTCTTGGAAGTGTTTCAAAGAAGTCTAGTTCTCTATGAATATTTCTACTTTAAGCAGATTACTTTGTGCCCAAAAATATAAATTTGGAAAAAAGCCTGATCATAGGGAAGAGTTAAAGTTAGAAACTTGTTTTGAAAAAGTGAAGGTCGAATTCAGAGTCTCTCTGAACATTCTGTGCCAACTTCAAAAGTCAGTGCTATTATTAGGAGAAAACATCACGTCTTCCAAGTCTCTAAAGAATTTGTCTACCATTGTAGGTGAAAGTTGGATTACCTCGTTTAGAAGATCAATAGTGCACAGATGTAAATCATCGTCGACAGCGTTTGCTGCGTTAGCAATATTCGAGCCAGATGGTACCTGTGTGCCGCTTTCCTCTCGTATCCCACCGTCAGCATTTTGCGTCTGTGAGATCTAAATGAATGCAGTCATCAGTATTGTTAGCCGTTGTGGACAATACAGTGCATGAACTGTTACTGGTCCAAGCAAAGTATCAACATCCGTTGGCAGGGCTGATGGGAGTGTAAGACAGATGTCTAACATGCATTCTTCTCCACATAGCAAGCATCGTAGAACAGGTAAGATGCAATCTTGCCAGATTGGTCAGAACGACAGAAACCATGTGGTATTCAGGTCTCTTAAACGAGTTCATCCAAAAATGTGAATTACGTGCTTACGACACCTCAGTGCCAGAAGAGTGTTCTCCACGCTGAGCTGGACATTGCTGGTGAGTTGGCTTGCCATATCAGAGCAATAGGAGCAAAATTAGTATCCCTGCTGCGAGTCCCAAAACGAGAGGCAGGCCTCCAAACACAGAGTGCACAAAGTTTGGAAATATCCCCAGGACTGCTTCGAAAGGTGCTAACAGTCCCGAAAAAATCATCTTAAATACATGCAAAATACCACTCGTATCAGACATGATTAAGATACGATCTAACATTTCTGAGAAGTTTATAGGGAAGTTTGTAGTTAAAAGACTGTGTATCTCTGCTGATGTCCTCGCAACTTGCAGATCATACGTTTCTTTGGATGAGGTCAGTGGCACAGTTTTTTGTAAAAGAATGGCTTTTAGTCTGCTTAAAGTATCAATTCGTATAGAAGAGATGTTCAGTGAAGGCCATAACGGCGACTCCCCGTCTGTCTCAGTTTTAGGAAACAATACTTGCATACAGCAAGTGACCCTGGCTGACACTGTTACGAGATAGGCTATTCCTGGCAACATGCCACAGCAGCTGTGATCATTCAACATAATGTAACTTTCATTCAAAGGTTGCCTAAAAATTGGATCAATCACTGCAGCTGGTGAACCTTGCAGGTGGCAGGATAAGTTGTTTGAGGAACCATCGCAGGTCCCGTGTAAATTAATGCCCTGACATGGGAGAGAACCGCTTAGTGCGTTTTCACAATTAATACCACTAAGAAACACTTCTCTTCCCCCACTCTAACATTTGTGTGTGTATGGTAATTCCCAGGATGTCTTGATGTATCCTTTACCCAACCTTTCATACAGGCCTGCTAGTATATGCTTTAAGCAATACTGAAAATGGAAAATCATAACCGGTAGAGTAATTGTTCAGTGTATTATCCATTCTGTCCCTGGTTTCTCAGAAACAGTCAATGGTAATCTTTCCAGTTTTGCACCGTGTAGTCAGCTCCCCTCGGTGCCAGTGAGATTTGTTTATCTGTAAGGTTCAACACAGAAAACAATTACATGGTGTTGATTAGACGCCAAGGCACATAGCCAGAACAAAGGTTTTGTAATGTCCAGCTCAATAGCATTATAGAGCACAGTTGTGATTGACCAAGTTGTAACATGACCAAGTCCTGTTCCATTATGTCTATGGCAGAGGATACTATCTGTTCCAAGAATATATTCTGGATGACAGAGTCGTTAACCCATTGTCAACTACAGAGACAGTTTTCTCTAAATTGATACAATCAATTTCTCGTATACATTCTGCAGTTTCTGCTTGCGTGATTTTCCAAGCTTCATTATAAGCAGCATATATACCGCGTATATGAAATGTTTATGACACGGTTTATTAGGTCCTTGTAAGAAGTCCCTTAGGTCAACGCCTTCTCTAAGTAAAGATAAGTGTTGTTTTACTTCCTTTAGTGTAGATTTTTGTAGCCACTCAAGGCACAGTTTCCCTACACTGCAAGATAATACTATTCCCGGATGCTGTCTTTGGACATATCTAGGATCTGGCCTAGCAAATGTGAACCCTTGAGCTTTGTTCAGGAATCTATCTTGACAATTGTTAGTGTCTGTGAGCCAGATTAACCATTTTTTCCAATCAGGATTTGTTCTGTTTTGTTGTAAAATGTTATTCACGTCAACCTCCCCCTCTGTAGTGGTGTTACTATCAAGAGTTGGTTTAGGTGTGGACAGTTTGTTTAAATCTTTTATCTTGGCTAACCCAAGATGAGATGTCTGTTGAACAGTGTCATTCAAAAACATGATTTGTTCAGGGATGATGCAGGCTCTAAATAAGGCTTCTAACCCCTGCACCTGCCAATCTTTTGTGCCCCATACAGTTTTTGTCCCAATGTTGTCCTTCCAAAAGTCAAAACCTAATTCAGACAGTTGGGCAAAAAAGGCTGCAGAATAAATTTCCTTTGTATTTGTCAACATACTTTTCATTCCTGTCTTGTTAACATTTTTAAAGTAAAATGATTCCGGATTTTAAACATTAAAACCTGAAAAGTACGGAAATTTGTTATAGAATGTTTTTGAGTGACCCTTTAGTGGCGTAGGACAATGTTCCCATTAGTTAAATTTTAAAACATTTCTGGGATTTGCAGATTTATGCAAGAAATGAAGACCATAGTGATTATAACAGTACATTTGTTCATAATCTGATGAACCTTCTAAGTATTCATGGTTTGTAAATGTTGCAGACATTTCTAAGTCAGACATCATATTATTAACAGTCTCAAAGTCCCAATTATCAGAAAAGGTACTAGATGAAACAAAGTCACTCAAGGAAACCTTGAATTGGTGTGGAATCTTCAACAGCTCTGCAGGACCAAGGATGTCATAATTACTTCTGTCCCAAGCTATACCACCAGGTATTGGAATGGCTGTGATGTTCACTGATGACAAGTCCCTTGTTTATGATGTGATGATTTGTGTGGTTTGAGGAGTAAGTTGATGTTCTTACTTGCTGTGTCCCTTTTAACATATTTTCCATTTATCAGAATTCCCAAAGTAAATACAGGAGTCAACCAAAGAAGGAGAAAAAGTACACCTAACCCAATCCAAATGTCAACCCATGGTGAAACCAGATACGTTTTTTCTAGTTGAGGAAAGAGTTCTGTTGCTTGTTCTTTAAAAGTTCTTTTTGCTGGCGTCGTTTCAGGTTCACTGGGATCCTCGGAAAACGTATCAAAGGTAATGAAATAGCCGGTGGCAGTTCTGTCAATTGTAGGGATTGCATCAGGATTCGATGAAGTCGCTGGTAATACTTTATCACATGTCATGTTAGTATAGTCAGATGCTATTTCATTGTAGACAGGTGTTTCTTGACGAACTGTTATTTGGGTCTCAAGATGCACAAGTTCCATGGCTTGGTTGCATAGTCCTTCTTTTCGCACTGCAGATTCTTCAAAAGTGATGAGTCTCTCAGTTTGAACCTCTTTGATAGTTGCCAGATTCGGGTGTCTGCTACATCTTTGGAGTCAACAAGGCCTACTAATTATGACCGGCCACATGATGTGGTTTGACCAGGTCGATGGACACGAACCTGTTCTGCTTTTTACCAGCAAGGGGCAAAAGTTTCACTGTTCTTTATCCGTGGAATGCTTGGACAGGTACTGGTTGTCTCTAAGAAGGCCCAAATTCCTTCTTGTCAGCGATCTTTTCTCTGACTAGATCCCCAATCTTTGGAATCCAGACAGGCCTTGCTGGGTCAGGTGGTTTCTCTTCAGTGGTCGTTGACTGCAATGAAACGTTGCTTTGGCCTTTTCTTATTTCTTTTAGGTCCTGCAAAATAGCTAAATGATCTTTGATATCAAAGGGTTTTTGTTCCACCACTGAAGTGTGACGATCAAGGTCCTGGACAATCATTCTAGTTCCAAAAAGCATTTCATATGGAGTGATTCCCCCTAGAGAACTTCTTGGCGGTTGTTATGACTACATTGGACACTTATTAGATCTTTGACCCACCCGTCACCCGAGCCTAATACCCTAGCTGTTATAGACTGCTATATGTCCCGTTTTTTTCTCTCTACAACCAAATTACCCTCAGGATGGAATGAACTAGAATACCGCAATGCAACGCCCAAACTGGCCATGGCCTCCTTGTAAACCCTAGAGCTAAACGCAGGACCCTGGTCAGAATGTAGCGTGCCGACTGCATATGTGCCGATAAAGACTCGCAAATCTTTTATAACAGTTCGAGTGTCAGATGAGTGCTGAGGCCACATCCAAGTGAATCTTGAGCATGAATTCACTGTGACCATTATATATTCATAGTTGCCATTCCTTTGTAAGGGACAACAGTGGTCCAGGTAAATGCAAGCTAATGGTTTATCTGAAATTAAAAGGGGCATCTGCGCAGGGCGTTTCACAGTAGAGACTTTCATCTTTTGGCATATTTCACACTCTAAAACACAGTTTCTGGTTTGCTTCCTCATGCACGGCCACCAGTATCTCTGTTTTAATAATGATACTGTGGCGGAAACATCTGCGTGTGTAGCGGCAAGCCCTTCATGTGCTGCTAAGATTAGTCCTAATCTATGTTCTATGTTTGGAGTTACTTTATCCCCAACTCCAGGAATTCGAGCCATTGGAACATTATTTACATCAGTTATGTATGAGCCTTTAGGTAATGTTTTACCACTGTCTTTGCTTGAAGCGTTGACAGCTTGCATTATTTCGCTGTCTCTTTTCATTTTTGAACAAGTGCTTGCAGCTACGGAAGCCGTTTGCACAGCTACCTTCGCGGCTTCATCAGCCAAGAATTCCCTGCAACGTGAACGCCATCACGCTGATGACTCAGTGTATGATCACGTGAGTCTTTTGTAGTTCTTTCTCTAATAAAACTACTTGTTCCCAAAGCAACTTATGCTTGATTGTGCCACCTTTTGCTTCTTTGAAACCGTTTTTAATCCAGTTCTGCAAGTATTCATTGTAAGATTGGACGCAATAATAGGAATCGCACACTATGAGTGTGGGGAATTCGTGATCAGTATTTTCAAGCTCCATCTTGAATGCTTGTAGATCAGCTCGCTGAGCTGTACAATCTCTGAGAGATTGTGTTTTAGTGACCATTGGTCGGAATTTACCATCACCGAACGACCTTTAACGATCACACACAAAGCACTATAAGCTTGTTTACCCCTAATTGCGGGTTGTGCTGATCCGTCTGTATAAATTAGACATTCGTACTGTTCTAGAGGCAAAATTTCAGCAGGCAGAAAGCATTCTTGTTCATATTGTGGAAATTCTTGTGCCTTCAAATAGGGGTCAAATACGTTCTCATCGTCTGTTGCAGAAAGAGAATTAACCCATTGTATCCATCTCGGATGTAAAGCTTTTGCATTAGAATGCTCGCTTTTGTTACTGCCTCTAAGGCAGGTACAGGTGTAATGACCATTATGCGTTTTCCCTGTGCGAGGGCTCTCTCTTTTGCTACTGCAGTTTGAACCGCTGTCAGAATCTTCTCTGTAGAAGTGAATTTATTTCTGCTTGTGTGTATACGTGTGATTTGTAAGCTATTGGTACTTTTTCTCCTTCATTGAAGGTTAAGTACGTGAATCCGTATCTTCCTGGAATGATCTGGATAACTAAATTGCGTACGTTTACGTGTGTTTGTAAATGTATTGTTACCAACATTTCTGTTTGCAGTGAACGCAAACATTCTGTGTTTTTGAGTCCAATTAAATGTTTTGAATTCAGGTTTGATTAATTCGTAGAGAGGTTTAACCCTTTCTGCGTAATTTAGAATGTATGTTCTTCCGAAGTTTAGGAAACCTAGAATCGCCTGTAAGTTTTTCTGCATTTTTGGAGGATGGAGCAGCGCACACTTTTCTAAAAAGTTGGCTGCCAGGCTTTTGCCTTCACTTGATAACTCATATCCCAGGAAGAGGACATTGAGGTGGGCAATTCTTGATTTCTTAAAATTGAAGCCAAGTATAATGGTGTTCACTCTGTTCAAGTGCCTGCCCAATCATTGTCTGTTAGATAGATGTCATCCACATATGATAATGCTTCATCATCATAGGTCAGTAGTTACTCTGTAACTCTCGCTGAAAATAACCCTGGACTATTCTTGAATCCCTGGGGAAGACAACAGAATTGACGCTGTATCCCCATAATAGAGAAAGCGGTCAAATACCTACTTTCTGGTGCAATGTTTTGACAGAAGAAACCGTTTGAAATATCTAATGTTGTTTTGTATGTTTTACGCACAATGTTCATTAGAGCTGCACTGTGTGTATTTAGTACTGCATAAGTTTTGCAACAAGAGTTTAAATGTCTGTAGTCCAAAACTAGACGATATGAATTATCTGGTTTGGAGACAGGAAACAAAGGATTGTTCATGGATGAGGTGGATGTTTCAATCACCCTTGGTATTCAAGTGGATCTAAGATCTCCCTAACCTGTTTTTTACCTTCTTGCTTAACTGGGTACTGCATTTGTGCAGTTGGTTGATTTGTTTAACTGGATTTTATGAGGAGGAGATGATTTTTGAATAATGCAGGAGCCTGGGCTACTGCACATTTCCTGGCATATGTGTATTTTTTATGAATTGGAATATGATTGGAGAATGCTGGCATAATGATGTTTTCGCCATGTGGGCACTCCCGGACAAAGTCAGGTGGCCAGTCTTGTTCAGCTAGAAGAATGTCATAACCATTTGAGAGCTTCACCCAAAAGAGTGCCCTCACCTTTCTAGTTATGTCCCCCTCCATCCGGAGTGTTACTTCATATAATTTATGCGGGACACTAACCCTGGTGTCTGCAGTTTCAACTTAAATGCACTCATTCAAGTCCACTGTCTCCAGATGATCCTTCAGGACCGTGCAAGCTATGGTTACTTCTGCTGCGCTGTCCAACATTGTCTGAGCCCATCCCCGTTCTTAAGTTGTGTCCTCAAGATCCTCGGCATGTCTGATTTTTAGACCTGCTACCTTCTTTTTGGTGAATTGAGTTTTCTTATTTTTCGGGACGTGTTGATTGTCTTTGGACTTCCCGCCTTCTTCCTTGTTTTCTGACCGTCCTCTTCTTTCGGATTTCTGTGATGAAGTCTTAAAGGTACGATAGGAACGTGTATCAGTATCTTGATATCTGTCAGGTTTTTCAAATTATCCCTATTCCTGAGGTTATACATCCTTTCAGAGGGCTCCTTTTGAGGAGACCTACCTCAGGATTGAGAGCGCTCTTCTTTAGGAAGAGTCTGCTTAGTTCTTTTCCACTTCTGTTTTTTTATAAAGACCTTTTCAGGACTTTGAGTCATTTGGGGTTTCACTGGTTTACCACCCAAACTGTATCTACCTAGTTCTTCATAGGGTGTTTCCATTATTCTGGCTAGTTCCTGAGGTTGCTCAGTTACATCAAATTCTCCTAATTTCTGGCGAATCACCACTGATGCTGCTTCACCTTTAATATTAGCTAATATTATTGCTGAGACCTGCTTGAAATTTTTCAGTAATTTCATACCTAGATTTACAGCAGGCTCTGCCCCCGTATTCATTTTGTATCTGTTTCAGGGCATCTGGTATTACCGCCATGGACAGAACACCATGTGTTTTAGTGTAGATTGCAGCAAAGACTGTACCCCAAGTGTCACAGTCCTCCAGGTGTGGTGCGATCCCCATTGGTAAACAGATTGTTTGAATTCTGTGTTTCTGATGAGGGGTAGTATCAGGAAATACGGCCTCGATTTGAGTAATTTTTTGAGCTATCCAGAATGGAATTTGTTCCCGTTTTGCGGGTAATTTGCCAATGACCGATTGTTTCGTATGTGTTGGAATTTTGTTTGCATTCCCATGGTAAGGGGTGTGTTGTGGAATCCTTATACGAGGTTGGACTGTTAGAGTCCGCATGACATATTGAACCAATTTTCTATGTATTTTGATTAGTTGTTTTAACTGGGCTAAGAGCTTCCACATCCAAGAGAATCCATGCAAAGAATACCTCTGTCTGACGATATTCGTGTGCCTCTATCTCAATATTTACCCTATCACCTCTTGGTGTTAGGCCATTTGTTATCAGTTTGATAATGACTGGTTTCCTCAAACTTTCTTGGATGATTATACCATCCGCATCGGCTGCATTAAAGCCTGTAACATCAATACCCGGTGTGGCATTATTGCCTGTAGCTCCACCTTTCTTGGTGTTGTTTTCAAGCATTTTATTGACTGAAGGTTTGCAGAGCAAGTTTCAAGGAAACAGAGATAAGGTGCACAATATTTTGGAACACTGTATCCTTCAACGTTGAACAAACCAAAAGCTAATGCATAGGAGTATTTTGTCCTACTAAGCTATGGCGGATATTTTATCCTTTTACCCACTCCAGACGTCTATTGGAGTATGTTTATGGGAAAAAGGGGGTCTCTGAGAAAAGCACGACTGAGTTACTTTAGTATCAAGCGTTAAATTAGTGCCTTACCAAACATTGGGAGCCATGTAGTGTAGTTCATATATTCCCAATAGGCTTTGCGCATTGGAATAGTGTATCCTATAGATATGAGGTAGGACTGAGGTCGACTAGGTCTCTTTAGAATATACTAGACTTAATAGCGTGTGTGACAGCTAACTCAGAGGTCACTTGAAACTTTCTCGAATTCACAAGAAGGGATTCATTTCTGACAACCGCATAAACATGACAACTTTGTTTCCCAAGAATAAGAAATGTATCTCTAGAGTCACGGAAACAATGGATAAGTATTTCACTCAGTCAGTTATGCATGCTTCGTTTCTACAGAGTTGTAGAGAAATAGAGAGACGGGCATTTTTAATAAAAGATTTATTGAACAGTCTTCTTTCTCATACAAGAGAAGTGACCTGCTACAATCGTTAGACAGACTGCAAAGTATAATGCGTACAGCGTGAACAATGTTATAAAATAATACTGTAAGAACATTGTATGGTTTTTAAGCCATATAAAATAACATACATAAATACATAGACTAAAATACTCAACTGGTGCTTCTAAAATACGCCTACCCCAATTTACCTAACCTAAGTCTAGTACGCAGGAAGAAGTAGGTATTGTGTAGCATAGGTTTTGTTTTCTTTGCCAAGAATCTACCCAAGGTTTCTCTAGGTTCTAATCAGCTCCATACCTTGGTTTAGAATGAAGGAGGTCTGGTATCCCTGTCTCTGGATTCGATTTCCCAACACCCTGCAAGGGGAGCTTGGAAACACTGGAGCTGGATTCTCGGCAGGAGAAAGACATCCTCTGATCAGTGCGTCAGCTGGAGGGCTGGGCTTCCTTTGGCACTTGCTGTAGCGAGCTGCGTCAGGCAAGTAGATAGTCGAACTGCTCCGCACCACCGTGTGTTTGCTAGGGTAAGTGAAGGTATATTTATACCTGGAAGGTGTTTAGGAATTCCATAGCTTGACGTGAAATCAGGCATAATAACGTCAAGAAAGAACCCCAAGGGAATAGCGGTTCTTATAAAAGTACATGAGTTCTTGGACAATTCAATAATCGAGCAAGGGGAAGTACCCTGACTGCTTAAGCCGATTTTTCACGAAATTGTTGTGGCGTTTTGTACAGGTGGAAGTAGCCATGCCTGTACTTGGTTCGCATGGGCTATGCCTAAATAAGGGAATTATTTCTATGCCTATATTAGGGCAATGTGAATTGTACCTACATAAGGGCATGAATCTGGAAAATTCACTACAGAGCCTAAAACTCCACACACCAATAGCGCTTTTGGATTCAAATAGTTTGATCAATTTTGTCTCTCTTTTGTGCACGTGAAATTACAGGGGTTTTAAATTCATTTTTAATATTGTTCTAAACATAGTTCCAATTTAATTGGAATTAGACACTACAGACGTCGTCATCCTTACATCATGTTTAGTTTAACCGCCCTAAAAGGAGGCTTTCTCCACATGCTTTCTCCTTTCTGCTTTTTACCAGGATGATTGTTAACTATAGAAGTGTCAGGATTACTTATGCAAACAATAACTGTACTCGCGGAATGAGCAGTCAGCCTAACAGAGTCATTAGATGCAGTTACTAACTGTGTCCAATTTTTTTTTTTATGAGGATCCTCTTACATTAGCTTCGTTACCACCTCCCCTGTCTGCAGACAAAGTTCTAGATATTATTGTAGACTCTAACCACTTGCTGAAACATTATTTTGAGTTTTCTGGATTGCTTGGCATCCTCATGGCTGAAGCCCCTTTTCTACATCCTATCCCTCAAAGAGCTGTGGGCAAATGTCTGAATCAGTGTGAAGGCCACTCCCTAAACCTCTCAAGGTGCTAGCGGCTTGGAATGCTAGTCGCTGAAGAGTTCTGAGCTGACCACTGGACTGTTAAAGTGGTGACCAAGCACAAGCACTTAGATCCTACAAGCTAGTGTAGGTGAAACTTGCCTTATCCCATAGATTGACTATATCCTGGTCTCCCTCCTCTTGAGCCTTGTGGAGACGCTAGCAAGGACATTGGTTACATTTAGAAGGCTTTCTAGAACATCTACTATACTAGCCATGCTCTGTGTTCAAGCTTCTGGATATGTAAAAGCAAGCACCTTCTGCCTTTACACTTCAAGACTGGGCACAGAAAGTCAGGTGTTTCTTGGGTGAGGCTCTTGTCATCAGTACTGCTGAATGTAATGAAACCCTCATTCTGTGTAAGGAGAGTACATCTCTGATATAACACCATCATCTCAACATGACTAGGCTGGAGGTCTCTTCTTCGGCCACGAGTTCATCAATAATGTTTTGAAAGCCCACCATTACTTCTCTCTATAGTTCTCATTAATCCATATGTTTTTGGCTTGATGTACAACAGGTGAGGGTCCTTCACTGGCAGAGGAAATCTGTCCTGGAGTGGGTTCTTCTTCAGACAAAGCTGTGGATTTGGAGGCAGTTCCTGCCCTTAATACAATTAGAATTATTTCAACAGAAAATGAGACACCAAGGGTGGAAGAGGCAGAGATGCCATTGCTTCTTCTTCCTCAGGATACCAAATAGATATGCTTCCTGTTCCAACCTCCTCCCATAGTAAAGTTAAGTGGGGGTATAATTCTTTTTCTCACATGAAAAAAAACTGTAATTTACACTTGTGCCCTTCAAACTGTGAATTGAATTGGGGTTGTGTAGTGCACTCCTTAATCAACGCTTTGGGTTCAACAGTTTTTTCAAAACTTTAGAGGGGTTTGCTGGGTGGGAAAGAGGAGCCACCCTCCACGGAGATTAGAATGAATATGAACTAGTGACTGACGTCATTAGACCCATCCTGCACTACCTATGGCAGAACTCCATCTGCCTGTGTACTCTTCAAGTTACAAATACTTGTGTGGTATTTATACCACACAAGTATTTGTAACTTGAAGATTACACAGGAAGATGGAATTCTGCCATAGGTAGTGCAGGATGGGTCTAATGACGTCAGTCACTAGTTCATGCTCTTCAAACTCTGAAGACATATATATTTTTTATATATTCTCATACATAACAACACAGCCCGGTATCATCTTTTTTTCTTCCAAAGAAAATGCCTTAACAACTTGGATGCTACGGGGAAGGCTTCTCATATAATGAGATTTCCATTGAAATGAATGGGCAGTACATGACAAGTTACCCTTGTCATTAGCATCCAAGTGGTTAAGGGACTTGTAGGTGCAGAAGCGAACCAAAAAGGGGTGATCACTCCTGCTTCTCTCTTATGTGGCTTTATCTATCCATTTTTTCTGAAATGCAAGAAACTCAAATGGTAGAATCCAATGTTAAATAAAAACTCACTAAATAGATGGGTGTTGTATCAACATTTCCAGATGGAAGTTTTCCATAGTCTAGTTTAGGAAACAAAAAGATGTTAATTGTTGATTCCAATTCATAAGGTCCATTGGATGTTCCTGAAGTTCCAGTGTGGCAGACATTTGATAAAGTCGGAAAATTCTAGACAATAATAGACTTACATGAACATTAAAATACACCATGACAAATAACAAAGAAAAGGCTTAACAAGGACAAACGATAGAAATATGCATTTCTTAAATATGTAAAAGAAAAAAATGTACAACTTATTAGTCGACAGAAAGCTCTGATTTTCATCTCGCTTACATGACTATGCCTCATATTTCTTTTCTTTTTCTCTCGCCTTCTAATTCCCTTTAGTGAAAATCCCTTCCAGGATTTAACTATGCTGGATTCTGCAAGAATAGAAAAAGACTAGCAAAAGTAACTTGGTAGCAACATTGAATGTAAAGGAGGGGATAGACATAGAAAGGAGGATAACCACCCAGTTTGGAGCAAGAAGCCCTAGGTGTAATAAGGCCCTTATGGAAAAAGATAAAGGAAACGGCTTTTCAAGGACAAGAGAAGCTGGGTTTTTTGGGGGCACCAATGAGCAAGTCAAGATTGTAAGCCCGACCTATGAGTTTTCCTGGAACCTGCCGAACAGGGGAAAGGCGGGAAAAAAGCTAGGAAATTAAATCCATTAAATTGTTCACAGCTCCTTTACTCCTTGTCAAAATGTGAAAGCCTCTGCAGCATTGGCACAGTGGACATGAGAGAGTAGGCTTTGTTAAGAGTAGTAAAGGGGGTGAAGTAACAAAGGTTTTCTTGTATTCTGCCTTGGTAAAAGCTGCGGTGAAAAAAGCAAAACATGAGCTGCAAAAGGAGGGGATTACACTGGTAAAAAGGGAGGTAATCCAGGGACAGCACTTCCTAACGAACCATGCAGGTTTAGGGATACGGCAGGTGAGGTTAAATAATTCAAGTTGGAATAATAAAGATGGTATGGCAATAACTATAACCGATAATGAAAATGCAAGACATGAAAGAGATGTACTCGCTGGAAACTGGTATAGTGAAAAGTCAAAAAGATTTATTGTTTCCAATTATTTAAAATCATTACAAAATACAGTAGAAAAATATTCCTTAAACATTTCACACACTTTGTAATATGTATGGCGTAAAGCAATTCATCTTGTAACTTTTACCCATTTTGTGTGCTTAAAATCATAAAGTTCATTTGGAAGGCTTATTTTATACAATGTTGAGTTTGGCGAGTCCGTAAATGTTTTTTTATTTTTTATTTTTCCTTCTTTTTTAACTGGTCGTGTCAAATCAGTCCATTTTCCTGCTCTTTAATGACATGTTTTCACCCTTGCTGAAATTTATCCATCAAGCGTTGGGTTTGCCGTTTTCAACTTTACTTGTTTCCTCAAGATCCGCTTGTCGTAGGAGAGATTGTACTTTTCTCATGTATTTGACCCCCTACAAGCCAACATGGGAGACGATCCCTCCAGCCATCGAATTACGGCTTGCCTGCATGTACGAATGTTCAACTTATTAAAAATGTCTTTTAAAAGCCGTTTCCTTAGGTCCATAAGAGCTGGGCAAACGCATAGCAGGTGGGGTAGCGTTTCATTTTTGTAACCACATAGGCGACACTGAAGGTCCGTATAACTGCCTTTCCAGGATGGTTGCAGATACTTCGAAAGGTGTAAGCCCGGCTGATGTTCTATATATCTCTGCTTTAGTGTCATGTTAAAGTGACTTTCTAAATAAGGCTGGGGCTTTTTCAAGGAGTATGAATTAATCACTGTCTACTCATGTGTTCGTTTGGAGGTTATTGATTTGTCTTCCAGAAAGGATTTTCATTTAGCAGCATTATTTGTTATTTTGTCAAAGCTGGTTCTGTCTGGGATAGAATCCCATGTCGATTGAATTCCTAACCCCCTCAAGGATTTGATCAAGAAATCTCCCCAACCGCTTAGAGTGGTTTGTTTCAGCTGGTTTTCAATTTCTTTCCAACACAGGCTGTCCAGAGAACCTTCTTCTGACAGATGTATTTTGTGGCAAAATTTCACGAAACTACTCATGCCACAAAACGTCTGGTTATGCAGGCCAAATTCTAGACGAACCTGTGCTGGCGAGGCTGATTTTGGGAGGTTTAAAACCGCTTTGTATACCTTTGTTTGTAGATTGTTTAACAGACCCGCCTCTTTGCCACACCAGGTGACCAGTGCGTATGACAAGGTGGATAAGGTCTGTGATTCCATCACCTTTAAAAAATGGGTGTAGTTTGGGCAATTCAATTTTTTTGTATAGGAACCTGGGTGCATAGATCAAGGAATGTGTTTTCGTCTTTTGGTCTATTTTGTGTTCTTTGTGGATCGGTCCTAGCCCCAATTTTAGACCTAAATATTTGTAAGACGCTTCCTCCTTTATTTGGGTTCCATTTGCATACCAGCTAAAGGTCGATTGTTTGGGGTCTACTAAGCGGACCACCTTAGTCTTCTTTTTATTCAATTCCAAACTTTTGTGCTCCAGGTAAGTAACAAGGTTATTAATCATTCTTTGAAGCCCTATTGGGGTTTGGCTCAGCACGACAATATCGTCAGCATATTGTAAAAAAGGAATCGGAGTGTTTGCCAGATTTGGTGGATGTGCTTCCCCTACCTGCATATGTTTGACAATGTCTGCCATGTAAAGATTAAATAAGCTAGGGGCCAGGACGCAGCCTTATTTTAAGCCCTGTTGCGTGCTGATTTCGGCAGTGATGCTACATCCGTCTCCCAGTTTGACTCTTGCCCAGGTGTCACTGTACAAGCCTATTATTGCCTCCAATAGGTTCTTCGGTAGCCCCCATGATCTTAATTTTTCCCATAGTTGATTTCGATTCACCCTGTTGAAAGCTGCTCGCAGATCTATGAAACAATCAAACAATCTGGTCTTCTTTGTTTCTGATTTTTCCTTTAGGAGTGCCAAGGTTGTCAAATTTGTTAATGTGCCTGTCCTTGGCCTGAAACCCGTTTGGAACATGGGAATTATGTTTTGTTTCCTCCATCCAATCTTGGAGGTGCAGCAACATGCATGATCCGTATACTTTTGCCTCCACATCAATCAGCGATATCAGCCTGTAGTTTCTCGGCTCGTTATGGTCACCCTGCTTAAAAATCGAATGTATAATATTCCCTTTCCAGGACTTGGGCATTTTGTTTTGACTATAAATCAAGTTAAAAAGTGGTGTTAAATATTCTGTCCAGAACTCAGGGAAGTATTTGAAAAGAGCATTTGGAAGCCCATTTGGGCCTGCCGCACCCTCTGTTTTTAGACGTTTTATTATTCCTTTTAGCTGTTTAATGGTTACCAGGGTGTCTAGGATGGGTACTGTGTCTTCTGATATTTTTGATGGTGTAGCATTATCGTTACCAATGTTTTCTTTTGGGCGGGTTCTCATTGCCCTGTTGTGGCATACTGATATCTTCCAGAAGAAACTGGTATAATGTTCTAGCAAACACAAATTTACGGGAGGACGATGAGGAAGGGTTCCTGAGTGAAATAGACTAGGAACATGGGTCGTCACACAGCCTATCAATCCTGTCGTGGAACATAAACGGATATAAGAAAATATCGACTAAAGATAATGTTGACAAATTCATTAATAGAAACGGTATTGTGTGCTTACAGGAGGCTTGGCAGTGTGACGATACCCTAGCAAACCTAGTTATAGCTGAAAACGTTCAAAATGCTAAAATAGCAAGGAAAAACCCCATGGGGAGGCCATCGGGGGGCAATTAATGCTGATCTCTACACAGATAGTAAGGAAGGTTGAAAATGTGAAGTTACACTGTGCTTGGGCTCCAGGTTGTAGGGTTCTGCTGCAGACGCTGGATCCCTGTTATGAAGGGATATGCATTATAAATGTATACATACAGAAGGGAAAGGACCATGAATATGAGGAGAACCTGGCAAAGTTGAAAGATAATATTGTGTCTGTAAGTGAAAATTATCAGATGGATATATTATTAGTATTAAGGGGTTTTAATCATAGATTAGACCCCAACGGGTGGAAAGTTGGCATAAGGAATTATTAACATCTTAGAATATTGAAGTGGAAAATTTCCCTAGAGGTGAGTCCTCACCACAAGATCAGAAATGTACTCAAATGATGGGTTCATTAGGCATGGTATGCCTAAATGGGAGAATGCAGGGGGATTGGCCAGCAAGTCGCACCTTTATGAAGGGTCAGCAACTCTGCCCAATAGATTATGTGTTTGCCCATGCTTGGCATTTTGGGCTAATCAAAAATTTTGAGGTGGTGAAAATGGAAGGTAGCGATCATTACGCCTTGAGAACTGGATTATATTTACCAAATAGTAAAAAGAGAGAAAGAGCTCTTCAGGTTCATGTGGATTACCCTAAACGTTTGACAACCAGGATAACAGAGGAACACATTGAGAAATTAAAACAAACTCAGCTCACAATCCCAGTAAGTAGAAGAAATCCACTCTAGGAATGGAAGTATCTGGTTTGAAGCCACCATTAGTAAGTTAGTGGACACCCAAAGGATAACATTTAAATCAATCAAATCAGGGCCTGGAAGACAGAAAGCAAATACAAATATGCATGCCTGGTTTGACGATGAATGCCGGGCAGCAAATGCTCAGAACAGGCAAAAAGAAAGAAGGTTAAGGGCTAGGTTCAAAGTGGAACTGTCTGATTCCCTTCAATCACTTAGGGTAAAATATAAAACATTAATCAGGAATAAAAAAAGAACTTATAAAGATAAATGCTGGGCAAATATGTTGGAGGTAATTGAACCCAGAGATATAAAAGGTTTTTGGAGACTGGTCCAAGAAAATGCGGGTAGGAAAGTAGGATCCCTAGATTGTATGGTCCCTGAGGATGATTGGGTGGGTTACTTGGAAGAGATATATGTGAACTGGCCGGTACAAGAAAAGACGGGGGACAGGGTGGTCGGTGGTGAGGGACGACCTAAAAGAACTTTTTGCAACCAGTCATATAAAGAAAATTATAGTAAATCTGAACCTCACTCGTGCCGCCGGCCCAGACAATCTCCCAGCAGTAATAATAAAGACCAGACCAGAATGGTGGGCAGAGTTTTTTGCAAAGATGTACCAAGGGATTTTGATGACTGGAATTGTACCAGAAAGCTGGAGGGGTGCAATTATAAGACCAATCCACAAGAAGGGGGATCGAAACCTACCAAAGAACTATAGGTTAATAAATCTCCTAGATATAGGGGAGAAAGTTTTTGCAAAAGTCATTTTGGGACTACTTACAGAGTGGTCGGAAGAAAATCTGATTATTCCCCCAGAGTAGGGGGGATTTAAAGCAGGCCATTCCACAATTGACCATTGTTTTGCTCTCTGGGCCATAGTGCGGAAATCGATTGAACAGCGGGGGAATTTATTTAGTTGTTTTGTAGACATCCGAGCAGCTTTCGATCTGGTGGACCGGGAGCTATTGTGGGAGGCCCTAATCAGTTATGGTATCCCAAAAGATTTGTTAAGTATGATCCAAATGCTCCACATAAAGAATTGGGCTCAGATAATTTTAGATGTAGATGGAAGTTTAACCAGGAAGATTGAGATTGGAAATGGGTTGCAGCAGGGATGTGTATTGGCTCCCCTGCTGTTCTCCTTGTTCTTGGCAGACTTGCCATTGACCCTAGAGAACGCCAATGGGGCAAGCCCAAAACAAGATGGTAAGCATATTGCTTGTTTGCTCTATGCGGACGATCTTGTGATTATGGATCAGACCGAAATCGGCCTACAAAGGAAAATAAATATATTTCATGATTATTGCTCCAAAAAAAACTGGTGGTGAACATTGATAAGACTAAAGCTCTGAGCTTTGGTCGGAGGAAAGTCAGGTTTGGTTTTTGGGGTCTGAGAAAGTAGAAACCGTTACAGAATATAGGTATTTAGGAATGTGGATTGAAAGGATTTTGAAATGGCATACCCATCTGGATGCAATAAAATTAAGAACATCAGCATCGATTAGTGGATTGAAATTGTTCAATAAAACCTATGGTGGAATGTCAGATGGACCAGTGTTAAAAGCCTACTCTGCCATGGTACCTCCGCAGTTTCTGTATGGTGCGGAACCTTTATGTTTGAGTGGCAAAAAGGGTTGGGATGCCGAGGAATGTAAAAATCTAAAAAATCTATTCTCACTCCCCTCGTCGGCAATGGTACAGGCCATAAGACTCGAACTAGGACTGACTGCTTGGGGCATCTTAGTCAGTATGGCCCTTCTTCGTTTTTGACAACGCCTAGGAGTAGGTGAGAACACCAAAATATCACAATGGTGTAAAAACAAAATTCGGAATAGTGAATTAGAATGGGCGAAAGAAACTAGAGCTATTATGACGAAGATGTGTAGCACGATGAAGGTTAAATTGTGTCCCATTACTTACATGATTAATTGTGATAAGAAGGTTTTAAGGGCATTGGGGAACGAAATATCGCAGGCACAGGATCAAAAGACCTTGCGAATAAAACCTCTGCACATTTTATGACTGTGGCATGGAAAAATGAACAATGCTTTCCCTATGTTGACAGATTACCCGACTGTTGGTTGAGAAGAGAGGTTTTAAGGACAAGAATTGGGGTAAACCTGTGCTATGTAAATAATGTGGTAAAAAGCTTAATGATCAATAAAATGGGAAGATGTATTTGCACTTTGGGCTCTTCATGCGATTTGTTACATATTTTAATAGATTGCCAGAAGTTTTGTGATATTCGAATCATTTTTTTAAGACCGATTTTTAGTAAATATGAGATTAAGTCTAGGGCCCAGGCTGTAACTTTGCTGACAGAAATGAGCCACTTAGATATTGCTGTTGCTATTGGGAAGTTCATGCATAGAGTGAAGGCACTTCTTCTTACCGGTTTTAAATGAGTTTTTAACCCACTCAGATTAATTAATTATTAGAGGGTGTATTAATTGTATTGTATTTTAAGATGTGTTTAGTGTATTTAAGATTATGTAATTTTAGATGTATTTTACTATATGTAATGTTTGAGGACCAACGGTCCAAATAAACGTAAATTAAAACTTAAAAAAACAACAACAAAAACGATATTATGTGTAATTGTCAGAAAACGTGGCGCTTCAAGAAAATGTATTTCTATTTTTCTCTTACCATATGATTTAATCGTATTAAAATGAGTCACATGCTATGTGTTAATAATAAATAAAATGTCTTGTTGAATTAAAGCTTGTTGTAGAAAACATTTCCCATGATCTAACCAGGACATTTTGAATAGAAAATGTTTCATTTATTTGACTAGTCCATTGTATGGTGGGAATATGAACAGCTAATAGAATAGGCTTACTGAGGCTTCTTGTGAGAACCTTCACTCAATGTTACCTACTGTGCATAGCTTTAGCGGTCGTCAGATAACCTTACATCAACTCACATGTTTTCCGTTGGAACCGAGAGGACAGGCGACGGACCATCTAAAGATCCTTCTTAATTCGTTTGAAATGACTTAAGCACCTGTTTTTGCAACATATGTTTTTACTTTTATATAATTTGTATTTCTAGTAAGAGAGGCAACGCTATGCAATTCTATTCAATCCAATATTTGATAAATCGATGCCTGCTTGCTATTCACTCCTACCATGCCATGTCCCTTAGCACCATTGTGCCTGCCTGAATTGCTGTGAGCTACTGCTAATTGTGATTTTGTTCTTGCCTTTGTTTCCTAACCCTTTGTTAAATCATAGCTACTGCAGTGATTCCATTTTGAATATGCTTTGCTTGGGCTTTCTTAAGTCATGCCGGGCCTTGCTATGTGAACAGGTTTTTCTGTACCCTGACTGATGCTGGAAGCACTACTGGCTTTGTTTTTGTCTCCGCAGCTGCACAGCTTTTGCTGCCCTTGGGTTACACAATACAACCTTCCCGCAGTGCTGCACCATTCAAGTTTGGTCATGCGTAATTCATGAAAATCTTTTCCTGTGCAGTTATTCAGTGATCTTTATCTCCTAGCCTCGGGTGGATCCTCTCCAGTTATTAATACTCTTGTTCCTACCTTTATAGTGGTGTCAGGTGATTTTGTTCCTTTGACATCATCATTTCTTTATGAAGATCTTGCTATTAATTGCAGCAATTGAAGGGGAAGTTGCCATGTTAAGTTCACCACCTTGCCTTTAATAAAATGTAGACTTTCGCTACCTACTTTAATATTATCCCTATTTTTGACCTGTTTGTACAATTTCTGAAATCCTTCTAATCGTCACATACAATTTGAAGGCTAGCCACCCACACAGATCTCTGAACACGCAAGCAAATATCATTTTGATTTCGCAGAATGTACATTTATGAAAATTAATACAGGCGTAATTTAATACATAAATACTCTCGCTTTTTAATCTCCCTATACGATGTGCTGTGTTTTACAGATGATGCCATCCACAAAAGCAGGAGTTCAATGTCGGTGTATTTGTAGAAGATGATCTGAAATGATATTCGTATTATGGATTTTGTAGGCTTCATGATGCGTTTTCTTAAGGAATTCAGGTTTTATAAATTATCATTTTTCACTACCACAAAGTATATGAATGGTTAGAACGGCAGAATTAAAATTACCCTAGCATGGCTCTTAGCAGGAAGACAGACCGTGCTAGGTGGCTAGTAGTACACATATTGGTACAAAAATATAAAAATTCTAACAACACGATTTTCAATTAATGTTAATCTTACATTTACTTCTGTAGGCTAACCTACACTGCAGTCAATTTCGGACTTATTTGACATGCACAATGGACTCCAGGAGTGCTCCTGGGGAGCTGCAGCTGTCTCTGACACCCAGGAGTAGATGTAGGATTGTTCAGAAATTCCATGTCACTCAATTGAGCATTTCTGAATGCATGAACTTAGTAGAAGTATATTAGTGCATCGCTGGACTATTACATTTGCCCTCTCTGGTTTTTTCCTAAGTTTAAATATTTGTTTTTTCAGAGGAGGGACTACTTTTCAGAGCACCCCTTCTGTTTTTGCGGCTGTTCTTTCCCTAGTCAGGGCGTAGGTAGGGATTTACTCCTGTGATTTACCCTGACTGTATCAAGGGCGAGACTAACCTCAAACCTGGATTGGTTCAGCTAATTAAGCTGGCATCCCTAAACTACAATGCCGACAAGCCCACTCCTTGGAGCAAACGTTGTTCACACATAATATTAAACGAAATTGTTGTAAAATTCTCTTTGGACAAAATTTGAGTTTACACTCTTAAATTGTGATATTGCACGCGTATGATCCACGTAGGAGCATACAAATGTTTATGATTCTGGTCCTAATATTTTACCTACCTATAAGGAAGTAGAGACTGTTGGTCTGTAGCTTTGCCAGATCCAAGCTTTTTCTATGTACCTACCACTACTGTTGATAACATTCAGTCAGAACTTAGCAAACAATGACAACATGTTTATTTATTACTGTGAGATAATTTTAAACGTGCACTTCGTAAACATTACTTTTACAGAAACTCCTTGAAAGAATTCCAAATAAGTACGCCCCGGAGAGAACTATTATATGAATTTGGCATAAATGAGCACTCCTGCTCACAGCATGAATCAGATTTTAACATCAAAGGCTGTTTCACACAGGGGTCAGCAGGTAAAATGAATGGCAAGCCAGCAATTGACAGTTAAGTGCCCTCAATCATTCACAGAGCATTAGCGTCCAATTTTGGGGGTAATTCAAATCAGTGTCCCCAAAGTTTATAAAGTTTGGTGGATACGGGACAGCAACCAAAAATTGGTGGGAGTGCACATTCATAAATTTTTGCCTGTGCCTTGCATCTGCCTAACACAAAGTAACCCCTAAATATTCTTCAGCTGTGGAGATGGATCCAAACAAACTCCCTAAATGAATGGTCATATGAGCCGTGACTTAATACTCTTTCCCTAATGTACATATTGTGTAGCAGGCAAGGACATTTATTGAATAATGAATTATAAACGCGCAGAACATGGTACTACAGAAACAGAGTACAAATAATCTGCTTTATTTCTGAGAGAACCAACACAGGTTCTTCTTCCCTATCTTAAAACACAAACAGAACTACAAAGAGGATGAGACACAGACTTAATGGTCACCGCCTTTTCTGGTCCATGTAATGGCATGTGTCAGTAGCACAATAATTACGAAACGGGTACCCAGTCACAGAGAATTGCTCCAGAAATATACATCACTACGAGCACATGCCAGAGGAAGATCAGATTCCTCTGAATTTGAGCTAGATGTGTTGGTTATAGAGATCCTAAAGGAAGAGCTCAGATCATTTGGAACATTGGTGGACACAGTGTTTAATTTGAGTTGGTGGTTTCCGGTGCACAGAACCGGCACTTAATTATCAACACCAGCACTTTTTATGAGCAGCAGTTAAGGACACATTACCTCCTCGTAAGTCTTCCTCGCCACATGATTTACATAGTGAGCTTTAGCTCCGCAACAGAACCCTCCAAAGCAAAAAGAAACCACCTCCCACCCTCTCCCAACATGGCCGGCCAGTCCCACCTGACCTCTATAAGAGGCGGACCGGCCCAACCAACAGCCTGTTTTTTTTTTGTTCTGCGCATTCTACTCCAGAGCGCCGTAAGGTAAGACATGGGACCTGCCCTAGCTGGTCCTGGGCTCTTGGGTTGGAGGTCCTGCCCTAGCGGACCCTAGGACCTGGGAACCTGCCCCCTCTCCCTCCTCCGTCCCCCGTCCAACTGGACGGGTGAGGTACTGCTCTTGCGTGCCTGGGCTCTTGGGGGGAAGGGAGGGGGGGGGGCGGTCGAAGGGGGGGTTATGGTGCGCCCTTTTCTCCCCTGTGCGACCGTGTGGGGTGTCCCTCGCCCGTTTATCGGGTTCGGGGGACCCGTCACTGCCTCTTGATTCTGGCCGAATTAGCTCGGTCGGGGTGGGGAGACGCGGCGCCGGTCGCTCATTGTAGGCGCCCGCCATGTGCGTGTCTCTCCGTGGGGCCGTTCGGCGGTAATCGCTTATCGGCCTTTTGGCTAAGATCTCTAGGTTGCCGCGTCTGGCCGGGCCTGGGGTCGCGCTCGTGGGGAACTTGTTCTGCCCGCGCTCCCCGCTCGAGCCTGGTGTGGCTGCCGCAATCAGTCTCGCTGAGCTGACTGCCTGCGTAGCAGGGGTTCGCCTCCGGGGGCCAATACAGCTTACCGGACCGCCGGGCCGAGAGGTCTTCCCGCGGTGAGGAGTCCTCCGGGTCGACTCCGAGGGGGCTTCCGAACACCGTAGGAGGAGGCGGATCTCAGCGCTGGACGCTGCCGCCGGACAGTAGGATTTCAGCGGCGGCGCGCGAACCAGTGCCGTGCCCTGATTGGCCGAGGTCGCGTCCCGCCTTCAGGGGGCGGGGCTTCGCGCCAGGTGCAGCGCATGAGTTTAAGGACCTGCAGCTGTGTCCT
Organism: Lissotriton vulgaris; assembly: GCF_964263255.1. Classification (NCBI taxonomy): domain Eukaryota; kingdom Metazoa; phylum Chordata; class Amphibia; order Caudata; family Salamandridae; genus Lissotriton; species Lissotriton vulgaris. The sequence goes on along the minus strand of NC_141696.1, from coordinate 834,033,416 downwards.
CGGGCGGTTTATTAGGCCCCCTGATCCGGGGGGTCAGTGAGTTTATCCGCTTACTTGGAGTGTGATGGTTTTCTCTGGCGATATGGAACAGGAGGATGTCACGGCGGGTCAGGGACCTGGCCCCTGTTCTGCTTTGCCCATTTCGGCTCAGGCCTTACAGCTGATGATCCAGTCAGCGGTCACCGATGCCCTGGCGATGCGTGATGCGCAGGGTCCTTCCTCGCCGAAACGGCCACGCAGGGACCCCTCCCCGGTCTCGGATGCGGAGGGGGAGGAGGAGGATCTTCATGGTCGCTACATTCAGGGACAGGACCTGCGTGAGGTCCTGGTGCACATTAAAGATAACTTGGCCTTCCCGCCACCTGCAACGGAGGAGGCGTCCGAGGATTTCTTTGTCCAATATCAGCGCAAGGCGCCGGACTCCCTGCCACTACATGCCTCCGTCAAGAAGGTCATCGAGAGGGAGTGGCTGGACATTGATAAGCAGACCTTTCCGCGTTTTCTGACGAAACGTTACGCGGTGGAGGAGTTCACCAAGGACTTCCCCCCGGCGGTGAAGGTGGACTCACTGGTTGTGGGTCTGTCGTCCCAGGGTTCCATCATTTCGGAGGACGCCTCTCCCTCTGACCCGGTGGACAGACGCGTGGAGGCTGCCACGAAGCGCTCTTATGCGGCTGCAAATTTCTCCATCCGGGCCTCGGCATATTTATCGTGCACGGTACAGTCTCTGTTGAGAGACTTCCAGTCCTTGGGGGAACTCCTGGATCAAGGGGCTGATGTGGTGCCCACGCTAGCCCTGATGGAACAGCAGACTCGTCTGCTAGCGGACATTTCGTTTGACACCCTGGGGGCGGCGGCTGCCACGGGGGTGCGGCGATTCAGGCCCGGCGACAGATCTGGCTGCGGCATTGGAAGTCGGAAGCGGCCCAGAAGGCGCTGCTCATGAAAATCCCATTCACAGGGGCTAAGCTGTTCGGTCCGCCTCTGGAGGAGATGATTAAGAAGTCGGCGGAGGACCGCAAGTTGCTGGCTCCCATCAGATCATCTGGGCCCCGCTTCCAGGGTCGCGGTCGGGTTTTCCACTCAGCTTCCAGGGGTAGGGGCGGCGCGCCCTTTCGTGGAAGGAGTCGCGGCCGGGGCGCACCTTACTTCGGAAAATCCCGGTCTCAACCGGCGGCTGCCGCTTCCTCTGCCGCCCAAAAGTCCTGACTTTCGGCCATCCCCCTCCGGGGTGCTCCCTGTGGGGGGCCGTCTCCGCCACTTCATCCAGGCGTGGGAGTCCTCGGTCACGGATCTTTGGGCTCTTCGGATTGTAAGGGAAGGTTTATCCATCACCTTCTCCTCCCCTCCTCCGGACTTTTTCCGCGCTACGCCCCTTCCTTCCTCCCTGGTCAAGAGTCAGGCGTTGCTGGCCGGAGTTGAGGACTTACTGGCCAAACAGGCCATCCGCCGGGTCCCTCCGTCACAGCGGGGCCTGGGCGTCTACTCAATCCTGTTTCTGGTAAGGAAGGTGTCTGGGGATTTCCGCCCTGTGTTGGATCTAAAGGGGTTGAATGCTTATATTCCGCATACTAAGTTCAAAATGATCTCTCTGCAGGAGATTCTGCCTCTTCTGGTGCAAGGCGAGGTGGTGGCTTCGCTGGATCTCCTTGACGCCTACCTCCATGTCCCGGTTCATCCGTCTTCCCAGCCCTTCCTCCGGTTCTGCGTGGCAGGCTCCCACTATCAGTTCCAGGTACTTCCGTTTGGATTATCATCTGCCCCGCGGGTGTTTACTAAGATCCTGGCCCCCCTGATGGGTATTCTGCACCGGGAGGGGATCAGGGTGTTTCCGTACCTGGACGATTGGCTAATTTCTGCCTCTTCTTTTTCCAAGGGGGTGCTGCACGTCAGGAGAGTCTGCGAGGTCCTGTCCACCCACGGCTTCCTGGTCAACGAGCGGAAGTCTCACCTGGTGCCCGCTCAGGACTTGCAATTCATTGGGGGTCGTCTGGACATGGTGCTGGGGAAGGTGTTTTTGCCTCTAGGGCGCCGGGACACGTTGTGGCAGGATCTGGGATCCCTGCTGGCTCAGGAGTCTGCACCGGTCCGCCTTTGGTTACGGGTTCAGGGCCTCATGTCGGCGACCATCAATGTGCTCCCCTGGGCTCGCCTCCACCTCTATCCTTTGGTCAACCATCTGCTGTCCTTCTGGGACCCCCGCTCGGAGGATTACAAGCTTCTGGTCCCGGTCTCCCCTCGACTCCGGACGGAGTTGGGGTGGTGGTTGGTGGAGGCTCACCTCGCGGAGGGGCTTCCCTTCTTGGTATCCCCATCCAGGGTGCTCACGACCGATGCCAGTCTCCTCGGCTGGGGGGCAACCTTGGGCATGGAGTCGATTCAGGGTCGTTGGACTCCCCTTCAGTCTCACTGCTCCTCGAACTATCGGGAGTTGAAGGCAGTCCTTCTGGCCTGCCATCATTTTGCGCCGTCACTACTGGGTCACCATGTCTTGGTGCGGACGGACAACCAGGTGGTGAGATGCTATGTCAACCATCAGGGAGGGTGCAGGGTACGCTCCCTCTGGTTGCTGACTCGGGAGTTGTGCTCGTGGGCGGAGTCTGCGGTCCTGTCTCTTCGGGCTGTCTATCTCCCGGAGTCCGACAATGTGGAGGCGGATCGACTGAGTCGGATCTTTCCCGTGCTTCCGTGTCTCTCCCTGTCCCCGTGGGTGTTTCAACGACTGGTGTCTCGCTTCGGTCTTCCTCTGGTAGATCTGTTTGCGGACGGGGACTCGGCCCTTCTACCCAAATTCTGCTCTCTCCTCCCGGGTCCGGGGGTATGGCGAGTGGATGCCCTGTCGTTCGCTTGGCCTTCCGGACTGCTGTACGCATTCCCCCCGTTCCCCCTGATCCCCCGGGTCCTCTGCAAGATTCGCCTGGACAAGGCCAGGGTACTCCTGGTGGTGCCCGGATGGGTCCGCCGCCCCTGGTATCCTCTCCTTTGCGATCTGGCAGTTCAGGCCTACTGGCCGATCCCGGATCTGCCCTTCCCGTTGAGAGGTCCCCCGCTCCCGGAGTCGGTTTTGCGCCGGCTCCATCTGCAGGCCTGGCTCTTGAGCGGGTGACGCTGCTGGCTCGGGGGTGTTCTTCTGGGGTGGTGGATTTGCTGCAGGGCTCCCGCAGGTCTTCCACCTTGTCGTCCTATGCCCGGCACTGGGCTTCTTTCACACGCTGGTGCGGGCGGCGGGGTTCGGAACCCGCCACCGTTGTTCCCTTGCGGGTCTTAGATTTCCTGGCTGAAGGGTTTTCCTTGGGCTTGGCCCCTTCTTCCCTGAGGGCCCAGTGGGCGGCCTTGCGGGCCTTCCGCAGTCCGGATTTCGACGGGCTGGAGCCCCTGGTGGCTCGCTTGCTCCGGAGTTGTTTTCTCCGTCGCCCGCGGTCACTCTGCCTGTCCCCTCCGTGGGATCTGCCTCTCGTGCTGCAGGCGCTTCAGGGTCCTCCTTTTGAACCCCTGGCCTCGGTGGCTTGGCGGTTTCTCACCTTCAAGGTGATTTTCCTGGTTGCCGTGGTGTCGGCTGGGCGGATGGGCGAGCTGGGGTCGTTCCTCCGCTCCCCGCCCTTCTTGCGGGTATTGCCGGACCGGTTGCTGCTCCGGCATGACCCTCGGTTCCTACCCAAGGTTCCTTCCCTGGTGAACCGGGCTCGGGAGGTGTCGTTGCCTTCTTTCCCCCCCGACGTGGATCCTGCCTTAGCTTTGCTGGATGTCCGGCGGGCTGTGTTGGTGTACCTTGAACGCACATCCCCCCTGGCCCGGTGTGATAGCCTGTTCGTAACTTTCGGTCCAGTCCGATCAGGCCACAAGCCCTCTCTCTCCACCTTGAGTCGCTGGCTTAAACAGGCTATCATCCTTTCCTATGCTTCGCTGGGTTCGGGGGTTCCGGTGGGGGTCCAGGGGCGGTCCACGAGGAGTGTCGCTGTGTCCTGGGCCTCCTTCAAGTGTGTCTCCACGGAGGAGATTTGTCGGGCGGCGACGTGGTCGTCCCCCCACATGTTCATGGAACACTATCGCGTGGTCTTGGGTGGCCCGGTCCATGGGGACTTCGCGGGGGCCGTTCTCAGTGCGGGAGCGGTGGCTCCTTGAGGTGTGTTGTCTATTATGTCTAGACTCAGGTTTGCTGCAATTCCTGTTGGCTTTACTTTATGCTGAATAAAACCTTATGTTGGTTTACCTGCATCACCGTGTGGTGTGGTTCTTCTAGTGGTCAATGAAGCCTTGTTGGCTTGGGTATTTGCTCACTATGTAAATCATGTGGCGAGGAAGACTTACGAGGAGGTAATGCCCCGGTTACTTACCGGTAATCTTCATTACTCCGAGTATAGTCTTCCTCGCCACATGAGTTCCCTCCCCCCCTCCCTGTCTGGCTATCGGCTTCATTGTTTGCTTGGTAGATCAGGCTGTTGGTTGGGCCGGTCCGCCTCTTATAGAGGTCAGGTGGGACTGGCCGGCCATGTTGGGAGGGGGTAGGAGGTGGTTTCTTTTTGCTTTGGAGGGTTCTGTTGCGGAGCTAAAGCTCACTATGTAAATCATGTGGCGAGGAAGACTATACTCGGAGTAATGAAGATTACCGGTAAGTAACCGGGGCATTAATGTATGGTAGGCATGGGGAGACTAAGTGATTTGCCCAGAATCACAGGATGTGGGGCAGACACAGAGACTAGACCCTGGTTCCCCAGCACAAAAGGTGGCAGCTCAGGCTGTTAAACCACATCCTCACCCCAATTTAATGGTTCTGTTTTAGATGGCGCTAACAGGAGAAAAGGGCTGGTGCAAACGGCCTCCTGAGGAGAGTCCAATTTTTTTTTAATTAACCGCTAGCACAACACATGTCTGCAGATCAAACTTGATATATGAAAGGCCAGTCTTGTTGAGGTAGATAGTGTAGCGATAGTGCAAGAAATGAGAATGACATAAGAAAGTGATGGCACAACCTCAAAAGGAGGAATGGAGGACCTGTGGAATTGTTGCCCCCATCAAGACAACTAAGGAACATGAGGACGATCATCTGAATTGACACCATGGCATCATAGGCTGTATGATGCTCTGAAATTATGGTATCCCTAGAGAGGTCCACACATGTGATGTTGGAGCAATAGCAAGGGTAGTGCACTTCAACTATTTAAAAAAGTGACCTGAAACATTTCTCAAAATATTGAGGCAATGAGTAATAGCTACTGCCAACTTTGACATTTGTTTATTAACATTAGGAGTAGAAAGCACTAATTAAATATATAAATATATATATATATATATATATATATATAGGTGCCAAAATGTGGTCATCTACAAAATAAATGGTCACTCTCTAAGGTGAGATACAATGGAACCACATAAGATCATCAAGACAGAGGTAGAGAAAAGCTTAGAGCCAATAGTAAAATGTTTGAATGGATACACTCCACACAAGGAAGTGCTAGGGTCCTATGCACAAATAACAGAAATAATTAGAAGTACATTGAAAGAAGAAATAAAAAAGGGGAATAGGAACAACAAGGGGTAATTCAATAGTAAATATACAAAAGCCTACACAGAATTAAAACATGCATTACACAAAAAAAGAAAGGGTTAGAATTGAAATAAAGTAGTGTAGGAAGGCATATAACCAGGCCGTGAAAACACGTAAAGTAGAATTAAAGAAGAATATCAGGCTGACTTACATAAGGCAAGCGTCAATAAGGACAATACTGCCTTTTGGTACATGGTCAAATCCCCATTCCTGACAACCAAAGTCACCCCTACTATAGAAATCGCTATCGATGAAGGACACTGGGTGGAACACTTTTCCATTATTTCTGGACTGGCAAGGGAGGAGAATGGCACAGTTGAAAGTACTGTAAGCCCTAGTTCTCCATAACAAGACTTCCCAATCGAATTAGCCGCACCCTAGAAGAGGTACAATCTGCCCTAAAAGCTTGTAAGGGGGGAAAGGCTCCGGGCCCAGACGGAGTACCTGTAGACATCTTTAAACAAAGCATAGAGCAATAGGGTCATTTAACAATGCGAGTGTGAGCTGACTGCTGCACGATCAGACTCATAGAAACATGGTCAGACTCTATTATGGTACCAATCTTTAAAAAAGGTGACAACCAGAACCCTGCATGTTACTGCCCTATTTCTTATCTGGATTCGGTGGGAAAAATGTCAGGCCGTATTGTCCTTTACCGGCTCCAACAATGGGCCGAGGACAACAACGTAATATCAGACCTGCAGTTTGGTTTTAGGGAGGGTCTAGGTACAATAGAATAGGTCCTCAATTTACATATCTTAATGGGAAAATATACAAAAGCAAGAAGGGGAAACATTTACTTAGCCTTTGTTGACCTCCCACCACATTTGATTGCTTTCACCATGAAAAACTATTGAGCATCCTAGAGGCATTGGGTGTTGAGGCTCCTTTAATTAATTTTATAAGAGAACTCTTCACAAATGCAAGAGCTCGGGTACGGTATGGACCCAATGGAGAGTGTACAGCGTCGTTCCAGGAGGAGAGGGGGGTCAGACAGGGCTACATTCTGGCACCCTTCCTGCTTATTTTATATACTAATGGCTTGGAGAAAGTCATGCTGGAAGGGTGCCGGGACCTACTACAGCTGCAAAAACGCCCCATACCCGCTCTGCTCTACGCGGACGATGCTGTAATCATGGTTCGAACACCAATAGGGCTTGCTCTTTATAGCTACAATGGATTAATGAATAAAATTTAGACCCAAAAATAAATACCACTAAAACTTTTATAATGAACCATGGGAGGGGCAGAAGCAAGCAGAGGGAAAAACATTTTTGTAGAGAATAATAAAGTGGAAACCAATATAACGTACCCCTACTTAGGAATTTTAATTGACCACAAGGGATCCTGCTGTCAGGCGATTAAAGCTAGGAAACTTTTTTTATGAGAACTACGACAGCCCTAGTAAATGTTTCACAAAAGTTAGGTAAATGGCCCCCAGTAGAGCTGATTAAAATTTACCAAGCTAAGTGAATTAGTACAGCTACCTATGGGGATATTGTAATGTGACCGAAATACAGAGGTTCAATAACGCATTTTTAAGGTACTTATTGGCTGTTCCACTCTGTACGTCAATCTATATCTGCAACACTTAGTTGGGCCTACCATATATTACAGACATAATAAAGGTGCAGCCAGTTTTATTTTGGCACCGGATTTGGACTTCGTTAAAAACCACATTCAACTGGCACGTGTTAAGTGACAGTCTTAAGTTAGAACAAGCCCTAGAGATCAGGTGGTTGAAATATATAAATTCAGGACTGATTTGAGCCATCCTGAATACTATCACACCCAGGAGTAGATGTAGGATTGTTCAGAAATTCCATGTCACTCAATTGAGCATTTCTGAATGCATGAACTTAGTAGAAGTATATTAGTGCATCGCTGGACTATTACATTTGCCCTCCCTAGTTTTTTCCTAAGTTTAAATATTTGTTTTTTCAGAGGAGGGACTACTTTTCAGAGCACCCCTTCTGTTTTTGCGGCTGTTCTTTCCCTAGTCAGGGCGTAGGTAGGGATTTACTCCTGTGATTTACCCTGACTGTATCAAGGGCGAGACTAACCTCAAACCTGCATTGGTTCAGCTAATTAAGCTGGCATCCCTAAACTACAATGCCGACAAGCCCACTCCTTGGAGCAAACGTTGTTCACACATAATATTAAACGAAATTGTTGTAAAATTCTATTTGGACAAAATTTGAGTTTACACTCTTAGATTGTGATATTGCACGTGTATGATCCACGTAGGAGCATACAAATGTTTATGATTCTGGTCCTAATATTTTACCTACCTATAAGGAAGTAGAGACTGTTGGTCTGTAGCTTTGCCAGATCCAAGCTTTTTCTATGTACCTACCACTACTGTTGATAACATTCAGTCAGAACTTAGCAAAGGTGTGCACCTGTTACAACGCATTTTTTACAACGCACTACTGTTACAACGCATCTATTACAACGCAGATACTGTTACAACTCATGTTTTTACAACGCATTTTTTTTACAACGCAGGTACCTTTACAACGCATACCATTACAACGTAAGTATTGGTAAGTATATGGTTATATTTTAAATGTTATATGTTTGGGGTAAAGGGGTATTTTTAGGGCTTAGGGACAGTTTTGGGTTTTTGGGTAAAGGGGTATTTTTAGGGTTTAGGGACAGTTTTGGGTTTTTGGGTAAAGGGGTATTTTTAGGGTTCAGGGTCAGTTTTTAGTTTTTGGGTAAAGGGGTATTTTTAGGGTTCAGGGTCAGTTTTTCAGTTTTTGGGTAAAGGGGTATTTTTAGGGTTCAGGGTCAGTTTTTCAGTTTTTGGGTAAAGGGGTATTTTTAGGGTTCAGGGTCAGTTTTTAGTTTTTGGGTAAAGGGGTATTTTTAGGGTTCAGGGTCAGTTTTTAGTTTTTGGGTAAAGGGGTATTTTTAGGGTTCAGGGTCAGTTTTCAGTTTTTGGGTAAAGGGGTATTTTTAGGGTTCAGGGTCAGTTTTCAGTTTTTGGGTAAAGGGGTATTTTTAGGGTTCAGGGTCAGTTTTCCGTTTTTGGGTAAAGGGGTATTTTTAGGGTTCAGGGTCAGTTTTCAGGTATTGGGGTACAGGGTAAAAATAAAGTAAAATTTATTTTAAATTAAATTAATTAATTGGTATTAAATTACATTAAATCAGTTTAATTTATTTTTGGGGTTGAGGGTCAGTTTTGAGTTTCTGGGGTGCAGGGGTACAGGGTAAAAATAAAGTAATATTAATTTAAAATTACATGAATTCATTGTATTTAAATTTAATAAAATTTCATTAAATTAAATTTTTAATAATTAATTTACCATTATAATGTTAATATTAATATATACTTACCAATACTTACGTTGTAATGGTCTGCGTTGTAAAGGTACCTGCGTTGTAAAAAAATGCGTTGTAAATACATGCGTTGTTACAGTATCCGCGTTGTAAAATCCGCGTTGTAACGGTATGCGTTGTAAAAGTCCGCGTTGTAACATCATATATCCCTTAGCAAACAATGACAAAATGTTTATTTATTACTGTGAGATCATTTTAAACTACTTTTACAGAAACTCCTTGAAAGAATTCCAAATAAGTACGCCCCGGAGAGAACTATTATATGAATTTGGCATAAATGAGCACTCCTGCTCACAGCATGAATCAGATTTTAACATCAAAGGCTGTTTCACACAGGGGTCAGCAGGTAAAATGAATGGCAAGCCAGCAATTGACAGTTAAGTGCCCTCAATCATTCACAGAGCATTAGCGTCCAATTTTGGGGGTAATTCAAATCAGTGTCCCCAAAGTTTATAAAGTTTGGTGGATACGGGACAGCAACCAAAAATTGGTGGGAGTGCACATTCATAAATTTTTGCCTGTGCCTTGCATCTGCCTAACACAAAGTAACCCCTAAATATTCTTCAGCTGTGGAGAGGGATCCAAACAAACTCCCTAAATGAATGGTCATATGAGCCGTGACTTAATACTCTTTCCCTAATGTACATATTGTGTAGCAGGCAAGGACATTTATTGAATAATGAATTATAAACGCGCAGAACATGGTACTACAGAAACAGAGTACAAATAATCTGCTTTATTTCTGAGAGAACCAACACAGGTTCTTCTTCCCTATCTTAAAACACAAACAGAACTACAAAGAGGATGAGACACAGACTTAATGGTCACCGCCTTTTCTGGTCCATGTAATGGCATGTGTCAGTAGCACAATAATTACGAAACGGGTACCCAGTCACAGAGAATTGCTCCAGAAATATACATCACTACGAGCACATGCCAGAGGAAGATCAGATTCCTCTGAATTTGAGCTAGATGTGTTGGTTATAGAGACCCTAAAGGAAGAGCTCAGATCATTTGGAACATTGGTGGACACAGTGCTTAATTTGAGTTGGTGGTTTCCGGTGCACAGAACCGGCACTTAATTATCAACACCAGCACTTTTCATGAGCGGCAGTTAAGGACACATTAATGTATGGTAGGCATGGGGAGACTAAGTGATTTGCCCAGAATCACAGGATGTGGGGCAGACACAGAGACTAGACCCTGGTTCCCCAGCACAAAAGGTGGCAGCTCAGGCTGTTACACCACATCCTCACCCCAATTTAATGGTTCTGTTTTAGATGGCGCTAACAGGAGAAAAGGGCTGGTGCAAACGGCCTCCTGAGGAGAGTCCAATTTTTTTTTAATTAACCGCTAGCACAACACATGTCTGCAGATCAAACTTGATATATGAAAGGCCAGTCTTGTTGAGGTAGATAGTGTAGCGGTAGTGCAAGAAATGAGAATGACATAAGAAAGTGATGGCACAACCTCAAAAGGAGAAATGGAGGACCTGTGGAATTGTTGCCACCATCAAGACAACTAAGGAACATGAGGACGATCATCTGAATTGACACCATGGCATCATAGGCTGTATGATGCTCTGAAATTATGGTATCCCTAGAGAGGTCCACACATGTGATGTTGGAGCAATAGCAAGGGTAGTGCACTTCAACTATTTAAAAAAGTGACCTGAAACATTTCTCAAAATATTGAGGCAATGAGTAATAGCTACTGCCAACTTTGACATTTGTTTATTAACATTAGGAGTAGAAAGCACTAATTAAATATATATATATATATATATATATATATATATATATATATATATATATATATATATATATATATTACCTACTGGCGATAGCCAGTAGGTATATATAGTTAGGATTTTTTCTCTATGGAACTTTTGAAAATTCTATGTCTAATAACTTTGGCGTTTGTGGACGGAATTGGCTGAAATTTTCAGGAAAATGGCACATTTTGTTTCTGAGCAGCTCCTGAAAATTTGGGGGGGGTCATCAAGGGGGGGCCGAGAAAAAAGGGGGGTCCCAAAACGCATTTTTCCCATTCATTTTTCCATAGGGCGGTTGGACTCACTTTTAGCCCGAACGGCTGAATGGATTTCCACGAAACTTGGCAAAATTGTAGGGACTGTTAGCCCGATGTGCCTTTGCTAGGTCTCAATATATATGCTTCAGTGGATTTTGAGAAATTAACGTTTAAATCAAGATATATATCTGTAACAGCGCTCCGGGCAGCGATCCGGTTAGCGAACTTTTCGCGTATCGGAACTTTGCGATGCGAAGCTGATTGGCCCTCCGGTGTATGTCAACATTCTAAACAGTCCGGAGCGGCCGCCATCTTGTCTCTCGGTAGGATCGAGAGACAAGAGGAGGCCAAAACAAAGGGGGAAATGAAGGAAAGGGGGCAAGGTAGACCCCTTCTGACCCCCTAGGATTGATGAGGGGGATATTATAGAGCCACGCGGGGCCCCAAAAAAAAAAAAAAAAATTCCGATTTTTTTGCCGTAGAGACGCGTCTTGGTAAGCGAACCGGGCAGCTAACCGGGAAGCTAACCGGCAGTGTAACGGGTGTCTGAGGAGTAGCTGATTGGCTGTCAACATTGTAAACAGTCCGGAGCGGCCGCCATCTTGTCTCTCGGTAGGATCGAGAGACAAGAGGAGACCAAAACAAAGGGGGAAATGAAGGAAAGAGGGCAAGGTAGACCCCTTCTGACCCCATAGGATTGATGAGGGGGATATTATAAAGCCACGCGGGGCCAAAAAAAAAAAAAAAAATCCGATTTTTTCGCCGTAGAGACGCGTCTTGGTACGCGAACCGGGCAGCTAACCAGACAGCTAACCGGGAAGCTAACCGGCAGTGTAACGGGAGTCTGAGGAGTAGCTGATTGGCTGTCAACATTGTAAACAGTCCGGAGCGGCCGCCATCTTGTCTCTCGGTAGGATCGAGAGACAAGAGGTGGAAAAAAAAAAGGTGTAAATGAATGAAAGGGGTAAGGCAGACCCCTCCTGAACCCCTAGGATTGATGAGGGGGCTATTAAAGTTCCCTGCGGGGCAAAAGAAAAAAAATTGCGATTTTTCGCGGTAAAGGTGCTTCCTGGTACGTTAACCGGGCAGCTAACCGGCAGCGTAACGGGAGTCCGACATATTGTGTTTTTTGAACGTTTGTGATATGTGCACGTGTGGATTTTGTCTAATTAAGGTTAAAAAAATATATATATATCTTTAAGCGTGTTCTGGCGCGCTTACGTTTTGGGTTTGGTTTGCGCTGCAGAGACGATACGTCACGGTTATGCGATGCATCATGAGGCGTCTCACGGGCTACGTGATACGTCACTTAATAAAGAATATATTTTACAGCTATAGATATTAGCTTTTAAAAAACCAATGAAATTCACAGAAAAAACCATAGGTTATAGACCATATATAGTTAGGAATTTGCATTTACCAAACCTTGAAAATTCACTGAAAAAACCATAGGTTATAGACCATATATAGTTAGGGATTAGCATTTAAAAAACCTTATTTTATTTGCACAAAACCATTGAAATTCCATATATAGTTAGTTGCACTAACTATATATCGCGGACCCGCAATCCACTGCTAATGATGTCACATATAACATCATTCATGACATGGTCAGTGACATCACTGATGACATCACTGATGACATCTCAAATGACATCACTGATGACATCACTGATGACATCTCAAATGACATCACTGATGACATCACTGACATCTCATTTGACATTACTGATTACATCACTGATGATATCATTTATGTGATAATACATCTTCAGACTCTAATATAACCTTAGATACACTCAGTGTAAACAGGCACTCACAGACTGTCACACATCCATGGAGTTACTCACACACCTAGTCAGTCATGCAAAGAATCAATCACATCTCCATTTCCTCAACTATACAGTTATACACACCTTACTTATTCAAACATATAGTAACACATATTTACTCTCTTATACAATCCTTGATACAAGTTCACAATGATTCATACAGCCACTCACACATTCACTGGCTCTTATGTTCAGTTATTTATATATGTCAACTCTCACATGGAGTGTGTTTTACATATGTACTTACTTTGACATGTAGCACTGAGATATCCATTCACTCACCAATATACTCATGCACACAGTCAACTGTCCATACAGCTGTTTCTACATGCACTTTTGAACCCATACACCTAGGGAATCAACTGCTCACACATCTATGCACAGAGTTATACACCTTCCAACCACCCACACACATACTCAGTCTCCCATACAAATACTTGGGCAACCATTCAATAACCCATATAGTTACTGATATAGCTACTGATTTAAACATGCAGCAGTTTACAGAACAACATAAATAATGATTGCCAAATTAAGACACTTTAATCACTAACCCATACACTCAGTGAGACACATTTAATCATTCTCTCATACAGTCAGTAATGCACCTACTAAATCCTTCATCCAGACACTTATACATCCACTCATTCTTCAATATGTAAGACATATTTTAACTTTACAGAAACATACAGTCACTGGGTGTTGTCATCAGTGATGTCATTTGAGATGTCATCAGTGATGTCATCAGTGATGTCACTGACCATGTCATGAATGATGTAATATATGACATCATTAGCAGTGGATTGCGGGTCCGCGATATATAGTTAGTGCAACTAACTATATATGGAATTTCAATGGTTTTGTGCAAATAAAATAAGGTTTTTTAAATGCTAATCCCTAACTATATATGGTCTATAACCTATGGTTTTTTCAGTGAATTTTCAAGGGTTGGTAAATGCAAATTCCTAACTATATATGGTCTATAACCTATGGTTTTTTCTGTGAATATATATATATATATATATATATATATATATATATATATACATACATATACGTGCCAAAATGTGGTCATCTACAAAATAAATGGTCACTCTGTAAGGTGAGATACAATGGAACCACATAAGATCATCAAGACAGAGGTAGAGAAAAGCTTAGAGCCAATAGTAAAATGTTTGAATGGATACACTCCACACAAGGAAGTGCTAGGGTCCTATGCACAAATAACAGAAATAATTAGAAGTACATTGAAAGACGAAATAAAAAAGGGGAATAGGAACAACAAGGGGTAATTCAATAGTAAATATACAAAAGCCTACACAGAATTAAAACATGCATTACACAAAAAAAGAAAGGGTTAGAATTGAAATAAAGTAGTGTAGGAAGGCATATAACCAGGCCGTGAAAACACGTAAAGTAGAATTAAAGAAGAATATCAGGCTGACTTACATAAGGCAAGCGTCAATAAGGACAATACTGCCTTTTGGTACATGGTCAAATCCCCATTCCTGACAACCAAAGTCACCCCTACTATAGAAATCGCTATCGATGAAGGACACTGGGTGGAACACTTTTCCATTATTTCTGGACTGGCAAGGGAGGAGAATGGCACAGTTGAAAGTACTGTAAGCCCTAGTTCTCCATAACAAGACTTCCCAATCGAATTAGCCGCACCCTAGAAGAGGTACAATCTGCCCTAAAAGCTTGTAAGGGGGGAAAGGCTCCGGGCCCAGACGGAGTACCTGTAGACATCTTTAAACAAAGCATAGAGCTATAGGGTCCTTTAACAATGCGAGTGTGAGCTGACTGCTGCACGATCAGACTCATAGAAACATGGTCAGACTCTATTATGGTACCAATCTTTAAAAAAGGTGACAACCAGAACCCTGCATGTTACTGCCCTATTTCTTATCTGGATTCGGTGGGAAAAATGTCAGGCCGTATTGTCCTTTACCGGCTCCAACAATGGGCCGAGGACAACAACGTAATATCAGACCTGCAGTTTGGTTTTAGGGAGGGTCTAGGTACAATAGAATAGGTCCTCAATTTACATATCTTAATGGGAAAATATACAAAAGCAAGAAGGGGAAAAACTTACTTAGCCTTTGTTGACCTCCCACCACATTTGATTGCTTTCACCATGAAAAACTATTGAGCATCCTAGAGGCATTGGGTGTTGAGGCTCCTTTAATTAATTTTATAAGAGAACTCTACACAAATGCAAGAGCTCGGGCACGGTATGGACCCAATGGAGAGTGTACAGCGTCGTTCCAGGAGGAGAGGGGGGTCGGACAGGGCTACATTCTGGCACCCTTCCTGCTTATTTTATATACTAATGGCTTGGAGAAAGTCATGCTGGAAGGGTGCCGGGACCTACTACAGCTGCAAAAACGCCCCATACCCGCTCTGCTCTACGCGGACGATGCTGTAATCATGGTTCGAACACCAATAGGGCTTGCTCTTTATAGCTACAATGGATTAATGAATAAAATTTAGACCCAAAAATAAATACCACTAAAACTTTTATAATGAACCATGGGAGGGGCAGAAGCAAGCAGAGGGAAAAACATTTTTGTAGAGAATAATAAAGTGGAAACCAATATAACGTACCCCAACTTAGGAATTTTAATTGACCACGAGGGATCCTGCTGTCAGGCGATTAAAGCTAGGAAACTTTTTTTATGAGAACTACGACAGCCCTAGTAAATGTTTCACAAAAGTTAGGTAAATGGCCCCCAGTAGAGCTGATTAAAATTTACCAAGCTAAGTGCATTAGTACAGCTACCTATGGGGATACTGTAATGTGACCGAAATACAGAGGTTCAATAACGCATTTTTAAGGTACTTATTGGCTGTTCCACTCTGTACGTCAACCTATATCTGCAACACTTAGTTGGGCCTACCATATATTACAGACATAATAAAGGTGCAGCCAGTTTTATTGTGGCACCGGATTTGGACTTCGTTAAAAACCACATTCAACTCGCACGTGTTAAGTGACAGTCTTAAGTTAGAACAAGCCCTAGAGATCAGGTGGTTGAAATATATAAATTCAGGACTGATTTGAGCCATCCTGAATACTATCATCATCCCTCCATGATGGGTTTAATCTCTAGAAAGATTTTTTTTAAAACAATGCATGACCCACATGGTTGCAAAAAGATTCCCCAGTGAGGCATCAAGGCCTACAGTTCAAATGAACCAACTCATATGCTCTACTCTCGCTTTTCAACCATATTTAACGTATACAACAACGGGATATGACAGATTTGTTCTCACACGCCTCAGACTTGACGTATTCCATTGTTTGGTAAGTTTTCCGACCACAAACGATTGGTCTAAAACCTTAATAAACTGTCCCTGCGAAGAAGTCTCACCCCAGTCAACAATCCATGTAGTCCTGTAGGATGAGGTGGATTAAACCCATCTTGAAAATTTTGGGTTTGAAGCAATGTCGTCCGGCCTACCTTGCACTGCAGTTCTTAGATAACAAATGCTTAGTAAGAAACATAGCCCTATTCTTGAAATATACGATCAGATGTAGGAAACATCTCTGAACTTTGTCCCTTTTTCAAAATACACTGCCAGGCCATAATTCTTAACTATATTTTAAATTTGTAAATGATGTTTTGAACTTTTTATATAAATTATTCTTATAACTACTGTATAATATGTGCAATATGAAACGGTAAAACTGTCGACTTTCTAAATCATTTTCTTACCGACTATTGTGAAATACTTGTGACATGGTACTGTTAGCATGTGCTTTTATGGTTTCTTTGTGTGTCAAATTGAAAACCGAATAAAGTTAAATTAGATTTTATATATATATATATATATATATATATATACATACAACTGCAATCATTGCAAGGCCTTCAGAATGGTGAAAAATGTTTTTACATCTAGAGCGAGCGATGGCCAAATGAAAAAGATAGAAGGTTTTTATAAATTTTGTTACACTGACCACTGCCTCTATGTACTTAGCTGCCCATGCCCCCTGATGTATGTGGGAAGTACTGTTTTTCCTCTAAATAAATCATGTTAGAACATCAGCGAGCGATTAGGAACCATGATTTTACATGCTCGGTGGCTAAACATGATAGCGATCCTGATTTACTGAGGTTCTATGCGGTCAATAGGATTCCCCCTAACATCGGAGGAGGCAATAGGGTCATAAATTTAAGACGCTTGGTATCCAGATACATCCTGGATCTGAAATCTAAATTTCCCAACAGGGATGAGGAGCTAGAAGTACATTTGGGGTGAATGGCAGCTCGCCCATTCCCCACCCCAGTGTTAGGTATAATACTTTCTGTTTCAGCAATGATTGAAGTTCAACGAGTTCCGATATTGGATAGTTGTGCAAAAAGAGATGGTTTTACCTTGGCACTATGGCACTTTTGTATTGGAACATCCCTGATTCCAATTATGATGATATTTTGCACTTAGGCACTTGACATATGTTTAGATGTATAGTTATTTATTATATTCATATGGATGATTGGATTTTTATAATGTGATTGAGTATTTCAGATATGAATTGATTTATATAGGATCTATATAATATATATTTTATAGGAATTGATCCATTGGTGTTCATATCATACCATTCACTTGTATGTGTGTGTTTATCTATATCCTCTAATTCTTAGCTGGAGTAATGAAGTAAACCAATACATATGCACCTCTAGGATAAATCGACTATCTTAAAGTTGATAATGCCATGCATTCTGTTATCAAAGGTTTGATGTTTTTTTCTTATCACTACTGCACTTGTGCATTGGAGCATCTCTGATTCTAATTATGACGATGTTTTGCACTCAGGCACTTTCCATATGTTTAGATGTTTTGCACATGTATAGCTATTTAATATATTTATAGGAATGACCGGATTTGTATAATGTTATTGAGTATTATAGACATTAACTGATCTATATAGGATCTATATAATATGGAAGGGATCCATTGGGGACTATATCTTATCATTCACCTATTTATGCACTTAGCCATAGCCTCTCATTCTTAACTTTAACAAATGAAGTAGAACTATAAATATGTACTTCTAGGAAAAGTAGAATATCTTAAGGTTTGATTCAAGGGAGGTTGTGTAATGCTTCTTATCGGGTTTGGGCACTGGCTGAAGAGTATGTTTCTGAAGTGTATGCTTCCCAAGTGTTCCCGCAATCCTAGTTTGTTAGATAGGAAATGTCAAATGTCAAGGTGGCTTGTTTATATGTAAAAATGTATTTGAAAAAAATAGTAAAAGAGTATGAATTCTAAAAATGTAAACATATATAAAAATAGATATACCATTTGCAAATAAATATTTTAAGCCAATTTAATAGACAGCATGTACAGTAAGGTGGACATGTCAACAATGGATGTTGTTTCTTCTATGTCTACTACTTATGCTGTACCTTTAAGTTTGAAAACAATCTAACAAAAAATGACTTTGAAAAAGGCTGGGACCTGCCGAAACACGTCACTGTGTGAAAAATCAATAAATAATTTGCTGCTTACCAGGAGTGTTCACGTTTGCTCTTTTTGTGGGGGCTGTGGAGATATATATATATATATATATATATAGTCACTTCCCCCTTTCCCTTTTCCAAAGAGGCACACCGGCACTGGCTGGGTTGCAGTAAATTCATTTATTTCAGTGAAAAAACTCGAAGGCAAGAGGCTTCCTTATCCCAACGTTTCTGCTTGTGAAAGCCTTGGTCACGGGAGGCAGTCTCTGTTTTTTGAATTGCACCCACGTGGTCTGCTTAAAACAGCGTGGGCCGTATTCTCTTCCAGAGTGCGCACTGGAAAACTTGAAGGCTTTAAGTGAAAAGCGCATTGTGTGCTCCACCTTTCTTAATTGATGCCCTTTCCAATGCGCAAAAAATAATGTCAGCTTCTTTGCACAGTTCGAAATGTTCATATTTCACTCACTTGATTCAAAGCAGCCCCAGCCTGCATTTTTCGGAAATATTTCCTTCTGCTCCCAAACTCACCACACGCCGAAAACAGGGGGCAAGCAGGTCAGGTTCAACCAGTAAATCAGTCCACATTGCCACGCAGTAAATGAATTTACTGCAACCCAGCCAGTGCCGGTGTGCCTCTTTGGAAAAGGGAAAGGGAGAAGTGACTTTATGTTTTCCTGGAAGCCTCGCACCAGTCTCACTGGCCGCCCTGCTAAGGTCCAGGTCTATTTGCGTGACAATGTGGACTGATATATATATATATATATATATATATATATACATAAAAATAATGTATTTTATTGCATTTATGAAGTAAACAATCATTCCCGAATGAGCATCCCAGTGCTTAGAGAACCCTTGTGACCCAAACACCACTCAAGCAACCAAATGCAGAGAAGTTCAGCGAGAGAACAACCAAGTTTCTAACAAATTCCAAAATATAAAAAGGTCAGAGGTGGAGAGCAGATAGAAAAGGAGGGCATTCCAATGAAATGCAGCCAAATTAGAGAAGGAGCACTCCAGCTCCCTCTGATCATACTGTGGCTTCAGCTTCGAGGCGCTGACTGCTCATCCCTTCTAGTTTTTGGGGCAGGTCCTGAGATCGAATCTGATTATGTACCTTTAACTCTGCCCAGGCACACCATGTAAGGTCTAATCATGATGCATGTGCATGAAGTACAGCTAGAAAGACAACTTGTTTGTCGATTGTCGATTTTAACTCGTACGCTTCAGACGCCACAGGCTCGTTCACTGAAATGGTCCGCTTCCATAAACCACTAAAACAAGGCTGCGCTATATTTTCCAAGGTTTAATTAGTTACTGCTTGGGCAGCAGATGGCAGGCATGGGAGGCATGAAGGGGGGGTATGGGCCAGCTTTGCCAGAGCACACCGGCGGACCTCCGGTCGCTTGCTCTCTGCCGAAAAAGTCTTCAGGGAGTTCTTGGCCCTTCTCTCGTCAAACAAAGGCTTCCGCACTCTGCTCTGCTTGATTCCTGGTGGCAGCTCGCCTTACACAGCTCCAAATGAAAGCGGCAAGATGCAGGGGCTTTTCGGGCACTGCAGGCATGCAAAGGAGCACATCATAAGCAATTGTTTATATGGTGCATAAAAATAAGAAGCGACTACAAGGTGGGCGTTATGTACAATAATTTAAAATGGATAAATATATAAAAAATAAATTATGAATAGGATGACCTGGAAATGCATACGAGTAGTAGAGCTTCTTATAATATGTCAACTACGGAACTATTGTTTCTTTTTATTTACTACGTGCTTTTAGTGAACGTTCCGGCCATCCTATGTGATTCTTCTCTGTTAAGTCAATAAGCCTTTTTAGGTCTTGGCTGGGCGTAGGCAGCGGAGCTGCCACGCCTCTCCGAGGGATCTTGTAAATACAAGATTTCTAAAAGGGTCTGTAAGCCCCGCCCCTCCTTTTCATTGGCTAGTGTCAGCGTTTAGGGTAAACACTGGCTTCCCATTGAACAGGAGGGTTTTCAGTTGCCGCCCTGTCCCCTTTTTAGACAGCCCCTACGGACAGTGTTGCCTGTTTTCTGGATTGTCATGACTTTTCTTATCTGCTTGTTTATTTGACAAGCAGATAAGAAAATTCTTGCAGGCACGGAGAGTGGAGGCGCAGGGGGCATGGGGAGTGCAGCTCTCAAGGCAGGGCTCTCCCTCCCAGCGTCTGCCGGCAGACACTGTAGCAGGTCAGAGTATTTCCCCCGCCCTCCCACCTTCAGCCTCTTCAATTAACGCACCTCCTTGTTACGTAAGCTCACATTTTTAGTTACTTTCTTACATTTCTGGTAGAACCCTCTAAGCATTTAACCACTTCACAGTCCACGGTGTAACGCAAAAGCGCATGCCCAAATTATGGTTAGTGTCCTTTTCGTATTGGGTTTGGAGTGTGTGAAGTTGCCATTTTTTTTTGCCGTTCTCCGTCTTGTATGTAACTCTACAGGCCAGTGTGGAAACTCTGCCGGGGTTTGTGCTGTTGCGAATATGCAGTATCAATGACGTGTTGCTCTTCCGCATTGGGGAGTCTTTGCTGAGTGGGTGGCCGGTTTGTGTTTGCAGGGCACTTTGTACGTGTGACTGTAATGCTTGGAGTCTGTGGTGTGTGCGTGTGGCTGTAATGCTTGGAAGCTGTGGTGTGTGCATGTGACTGTAATGCGTGAAATCTGTGGTGTGTGCTTGTGACTTTAATGCTTGGAGGCTGTGGTGTGTGTGTGTGGCTGTAATGCTTGGAGGCTGTAGTGTGTGTGTGGCTGTAATTCTTGGAAGCTGTGGTGTGTGTGTGTGACTGTAATGCTTGGAGTTTGTGGTGTGTGCGTGTGACTGTAATGCTTGGAGTCTGTGGTTAGTGCATGTGGCTGTAATGCATGGAGGCTGTGGTGTGTGTGTGTGTGTGGCTGTAATGCTTGCACAAAATTATGGTAATTGCACAATTTTGTGTGTTCGTGCTCCTACATCGGCACCACGTGAAACCTGTCTCTGACTTGTTTGTTGGGTGTGATTGTTAAAGTGGATGATCCGGGGAGGATGCGTCCTCCGTTGCCGGCTGATGGGGGTGAACGTGCCCAGACCGGGGTTGAGGCGTGTGGTCGGACCTCGGCTGTCCTCTTTTGCCCCTCTGTCTGAGGTGAGTGCTTTGAAGCTGTTTGAATGAAAGCAGGACGTTGTACCCCTAGCCTAATTGCGTATCGCACAATTTCTGCGTGTAATGACATCCT
This sequence comes from Lissotriton vulgaris, assembly GCF_964263255.1. Taxonomy (NCBI): domain Eukaryota; kingdom Metazoa; phylum Chordata; class Amphibia; order Caudata; family Salamandridae; genus Lissotriton; species Lissotriton vulgaris. The sequence goes on along the minus strand of NC_141696.1, from coordinate 834,011,958 downwards.
AGTGTTTACTGTTCGTGGGGAGACTTGCGTGTATACAGTGTTCTGGTGTCTCGTGCACAAAGTGTGGTGGTTGTTTGTGGCTTGCACACCAGGCCTGGTTCTGCGCCGTGTGCTGGCCGGTACACTATACAGCATTTCGATATCTGTGCAAAGCGTCTTATTTGGAAATCATTGCAGAGGAGGGATGGAGGGAGGGAAAGAGTGTCAGCAGCCTCCTGGAAGGGAGGCGGCTGCTACCCACATGCCTCCCGGCACCAGAGACAGCCAGAAACCTCACCAGAGAGGGAGGCAGGGGTTCAGAGGGTTGGAGCTACCGGAGAGGCGAGGCATCGGCACTCCCTCTGGGCCCACGGGCCCTGGACACTTGAGGTTCTGTGACGATTGTAAGTGGTGTTTTCGACTCGCACGAATATGGTCGAGTCTGGTATCTATGAACCGCAAATGACGAGTTTAGTGGGTGTGCGTAGTTTTGCTGTGCTAGCCTAAACCGTTCGTTTGTTACGTGGGTTTTTCATCTGTACCCACGGGTTCCATCTTAGATATAGCATCCATTTTGTTTCTTGCCCTCAAGTAGCCAGCAAACGGACGTTGTCCGCTTCGCGACCCTGGGATTCCCAAGACATCCGCGGAAGACACATGTCCTTTTGAAATTGTCTTTATGATGAGGGGGATGATACTGTAAGGCAGATGGCCCCGCTCGAGGCTCATCTTGCCATGCCGGACTATTGTCTCAGCCGTGCATCTCATTAGGCACGTCCCTTTGATGCCTGTAGCTCGTGTTTCCTGATACCTCCCCTTTTACACCCTTTCCGATCTCCCCACTGTATCTGCCTTCCTCTACACCTCTTCTTGTTCCTTCTTCGATCTGTTTTACTGCCGATTGGAATGTACTAATGGTGGGAAGATGTGTTTTACAGTTGGGAACCGCCAAATGTTTCTGCACTTATGCCCCGGACCTTAGATGTATCAAAGTGATCAAAGCGACCCCTCTCGGGGATAATGATGGGAACCAAGTTGTAAACCTTTGTGTACTATGTTAGCGTATGCGAGAAATCTGTATAAAAGGAGCGATCCACTTGTAGCAAGTTGAAACAGTCTCCCCAAGTTGCACGTGTTGTACTTGTCGTGACTTCTGTGTTCCCTGCAGTAAATAAACCTCGAATCTTTGACGCCGAAGGAAGTGTCCCGTGTCTCTGTCATTTGTACGCCGGAACAGGTAACCCACGAAGGTTTTAGGTGTTGTCCCCTGGCACCGCTGGGTCTTAAATAACCCAGTCCTTCAGTTGGCGCTCAACGTGGGGCTGCATCAGTGGTACCGGTCCAAGCCCGATGATCGTGAGGAACTTCGTGTGAAATCTCCGAGGGAAGGTGCACTCCGCTTCATCGATCCCGTTGTCGACACAAGTGGCCCGAAGACTTTTCCCGCGAAGATTCCCGCCTCTGACGGCTGCGACGGACTGCTGCCCTGACTGTAGACCTGTTTTGGCGCCTGGCGTAGACCTTGGTACAGCGAGACGATTGACGGGCCTTCCTGGTGACACCATCGATCTTTGAGTTAAGTATTTGTGGGTCGCTTCCAGAGTTCTTAGTTGTGGTTCTTAGTTGTCGCATGGTTCCATTGCATTTGTGGTTCTTAGTACTTGGTTCTTTGTTGTGTTATTTGACATCTGCAGTTGTCAAAAACCGAGGGTTTTCGCTCTTTGCTGGGACTTGGTAAATCCCGTAACCCTTGACGTTTGTGAAACTCGGCTAGTGTGCACGATGCCTGGTCGTAGTACTTTGTTCAGTTGTTTCAGACGTTGTGGTGCGGATTCCCGACTGGAGGACTCGTGTCCGATACCTCCGGTTGGAACTCCAACTTATGAGCTCTACAGTAAGCACGGGCTAGGCCCGATTACTTTTAATGAATACTGGATTCGTTATACCAAAAAAGATGGTGCCCTTAGTTGGCCACCTCATGGTAGTTTTGAGACCCCCATTTTAGATAACCTCGAGGCTAAATTGTTTAAGGAAAAGTCAAGGCCGGCCATGTTTGATGCCTTTCGGTTGTGGCGTAAAGAAGCCCGACAGAAAGAGATCAGACAGACTAAACGTAATCAGAGAGATGGTGTTGCTACCGTTGTAAAGAAAGCAGAGCAGTTTCAGCGTGATAAGGAGGATAAGGAAAAGGAAGTGTTTGATAGGCTACAGCGTATGTCCATAGATAAATGTTATCCCGCTTTGCCTGCGGAGTCGGATAAGAAGGAAGAATTAGTTGAGGATCCTTTAATGTCCTATCTTATGAAGTCGCCACCTCCGTATGTACAGGGTACCGCACTTCCTGTGGTTCCCCCTGTACCTGCTCCTCCGCCTGTTCCTCAACCTGTTCCTCAACCTGCACCCGTTCTTCCGACTGTTCCTGCTCCCTTGCCGACTGCTATTCCTACTGCTCCTCCGCTTCCACATACTCCTGCTCCCGCTACTGCTTCTGCTCTACTTACTCCTGTTGCTTCTTCTGTTTCTACCCCTTCTCTTGTTAGTCCTTTGTGCTATACTTCTCCATCTATTCGAAGTCGTACTCCTCCTGTTGCGGCTAGCTTCTTTCATTCTCTTGGACCTGTTCTTGGGTCCGCTGGTTCAGACGGTCCTCAGAGACGTAGTCAGCTTCCCGGTAATAGGGAACGTGCTGCGCTATATAACATGGCGATGGGTTGGATGGCACACCCTCTTAGAAATCCACCACGTGCTGTACTTGATACGTTCTGTCAATTCAATGTACCGACACAAAGATTTGTGTTCGAAGAAATGTGCAAGGTTCTGCGCGATCAGATATTAGCCGATGCACCTGACGATGTGTTGACCGCTTTGTCTGATCTACAACTTCAGTTCTCGAACGGACTGATAGTGGATACCAATGTTCGACGTGCTGTTGAGCGGTTGTTATCTTTCCGTCCCACTCCTATACCCCAAGCCTTGTTTGTTGAGGACGTTGAGAGCCAGTTAGATGCGTCCGGTCAGTTTCCCATGCGTGAAGTTCCACCAGTGTACATGCCAGGTGATGCCACCCGGGTTCCACCGATCTTGCCGCATTTCCAGAGAGTATGGATACATCTCCCATGGAAACGATCAGAAGTGTTGCAGGTGAAGCAATCTTTGCCTGACCCTCGCAAGAATCCTGCAGGGTACTATAAGGAATTGTCGCAGCTCGTAGACGCTACGATAATGAATCTTGCCGATATCGATATGCTGTTTGGCAATGTCGTACCGCAGCCGGTATGGGCTAAGATTCGTCAGGAAAATCATCCAAATGAATTAGGTGGTGATTGGGCTGCCCTTGTAGCAGCGGATGGGTTGCAGACTGGTGGTGCTAAACCCGAACAGTTGATCGCTGCTCTCCCTCAGAGAATAATTACACTAATGAAAACTCTTATGCCAGCTATGAGGGTGAACTGGGACAAACTGTCAGCTTGTAGACAGAAGAAAGACGAGAGTGTCTCCGATTTTTTTACGAGATTTGAGGAGGCATTCATTGACCACAGTGGTCAGGATATGGGTACTGAGGGTGGTCAACGGTTGTTTGTGGATAAATTTGTCTCTAACTTGTTGCCTGACTTGAGTAATAAATTAAAAAATTCTGAGAGTGCGTGGGCTGTCTCTACATCTGCTCAAATATTGGCTACGGCTCAATATTATGAGAATAGGGAGAAAGAAGAGAATGACCGTGCTGATAAAAAGACGAAAGAACTTAAAACTAAAGTGTTGTTGCAGCAAGCGTATCCTCCGCGTTCGAATCAGAATGATTCGCAACAACGTAGTTGATCGCAGTCGCAATCTAACAGGTCGCAATCGCGAAATGACTCCTCTTCCCAAAGATCTCCGTTAGGGTACAATCAGTGTGCCTATTGTAGACAGGAGGGTCATTTAAAATTCAATTGTCCTGTTCTAAACGATCGTAATAGTGGTACCTCATCTAGAGGAGGTCGTGGTGGTTCTCAGCAGACATCACACGGTAGGGGTCGTGGTGCTCAAAATGACCGTTCAGATAACTCATCAAATTCCAATAACTGTTTCGATCAACGTGGATCATCGCAAGGACGATCTGCGCAGTACAATGTAGACGATTATTACGTCGATCAGGGAACTGACGACAGTAATTACTAGGACAGCCATAGACAAGGAGAGGGAGTGGTATCAGTTCCGGTTGATCAGAGAGGGCCTTACGTCGCAGTCGCTACATCGGGCGTCGTTGAGCCTTTTCTGTTGGACACTGGTGCAGCGAAAAGTTCTATAATGCGTTCGAAACTCCCTGGCGCACCTTTGTCTGGCTTAACAAATGTTTCCGTTGGATTCTCTGGCGCCCCCGTTAGCAATCCAGTTTCGCGCCCTTTGCCCCTTACAATTGGGCCGCGTGAGCTTGAAGCTCCGCTGATTTTGACTACTGGTTGTGGTGAAAATCTTTTGGGCCTGGATTTGCTTAAACGTTTGTATGCAACTCTGTATTGTTCTCCTGCGGGAGTAAAGCTTACATTAGGTGAGAGGGTTGTCTCTCCTATGTACTTGTCTCTCGATAAGCTTCCACCGGAATTGAGTTCTCTTCCTGCATCTTTGTGGGCAACAGGTCCCAATGACGTGGGCCTGCTTGATATCTCCTCTTATGTTGTTCACGTGAAATCTATTGTGCGCTTGCCACGTATTCCCCAGTATCGTATCTCCCTTGATGGTGAACGAGCATTATTAGCGATCATCTATGATTTGATCGAGAAAGATGTCATTGAAGAGACTCGGGGAAACGTGTGCAATAGCCCTGTACTGCCTATTTTGAAACGTACTGATCCTTCGAAACCACCTGTTTATCGTTTTGTTATCGATTTAGAGGAGGTAAATAAAATTGTAATTCCTCAGTTTCCTGTTGTGCCTGACATCACGGCGCTACTGACTCTGATTCCAGCTTCTGCATCATGGTTCTCGGTGATCGATCTGAAGAATGCTTTCTTTAGCATTCCGATTGCCGAAGAAAGCAGAGACCTTTTCGGTTTCTCTCTTGGTGGTCGCAGCTTCCGGTTTAAACGTGCTCCTCAGGGCTACTGTGAGAGTCCATCTATTTACAGTCAAGCCTTGAAGGGTTAACTGGATGCGTTTGTGTTGCCGGCTGGAGCGGCCTTAATCCAATACGTCGATGACCTATTGGTGGCTGCCGATACTCAGGACATTTGCAAAATTGCCACTATATCGTTGTTGCAGCATCTCTGTGACTTGCATCACAAGGTGTCTCCTTCTAAACTTCAATATTGTTGTCAAGAAGTAACCTACCTAGGTCACTTATTGTCAAAGGAGGGAAGAAGGTTGACCCCAGAAAGAATTGCAGCAATTGCGCGCATATCCGTGCCAAAAACCCAAAGAGATGTGCGTGCCTTTCTAGGTATCACGTCATACTGTAGACAATGGATTCCGAATTTTTCATTGTTAGCAAAACCATTGGTGGCTCTTACGTGCAAGGATGTTTCAACTCCTTTACCATGGACGGACGAATGTCAGAAAAGTTTTTCTGAATTGCGTGACGCATTGTGTTTGGCTCCTGTGTTAGGTACTCCTGACTATAGCAAGCCGTTTACACTATACGTTCACGAGAGGGAAGGTTGTGCGTTGAGTGTTTTAACGCAACCTTTCGGTGATAAGCAGCGTCCATGCGCATATTTTTCCTCGACCTTGGACCCGGTAGCTAGAGCATTGCCGAGTTGTTTAAGAGCAACGGCGGCAGCCGCGGTCTCCATCCGACAATCATCAGGATTGGTCATGGATAATATGCTTACGGTGATGGTTCCGCATGCAGTTGACACTCTTTTGAATCGTACGAAAACTCAGCACTTGACGAGTGCGAGGTTGTCTGGGTACGAGTTGACACTGTTGCAAGTCATATTCAGATAAAACGTTGCAATGTTCTGAACCCGGCAACTTTGTTACCAATTAGCACAGAGTCAGATGAAATAGCAGAACATGACTGTTATTTGAGAACAGAAGAGGAAATAAAAGGTCAAGTGGACCTTAAAAACACTCCTTTGGAAGATCCAGATGGAACATTGTATGTGGATGGTTCATGTTTTAAATTGCCGAATGGTGATGTGACTACTGCGTATGCTGTTGTAACTTTGAATACTGTCGTGGAGGCTGCAAGATTGAATCAGAACTCTGCCCAGGCTGCAGAGCTGATCGCTCTAACTAGAGCGTGCGTGTTGGCGAAAGGGAAACGGGTGAATGTGTTTACCGACAGCCAATATGCATTTGGCGTCGCCCATAGTTTTGGACGATTGTGGAGAGAGAGAGGTTTTATGACGTCGCATGGTACGAAGATTCAGCATGGACAACTTGTGAATGATCTTTTGGATGCACTTACATTGCCTAAGCAGGTAGCGATTGTCAAATGTAGTGCGCATCGTAAGGTGACGGATGATGTTGGTCGTGGTAATGCATTTGCGGATGAGACTGCTAAGGAGACTGCCCGGAACCTTAGCACTCGAATGTACGTGACGAGATCGGTTAGGTGGCCTACAGACACTAGTATGTGTGAGGACACTATCGAGAGTGTGAAAGCAATTCAGAATGAGGCCACCGAGACTGAAAAGACGAAGTAGAAAGAAAGTACGGGAAAGTTGGATGCGAATGGTTGTTGGGTTGATTTGTCGGAACATAAGAGATGGATGTTACCGGATGCGTATGTGCTAGCTGTTGTGACGATGGCACACGGGTTAGCACATATCAGTGTGAAAGGTATTTGTAAGTTGCTATCCCCTGTGTGGAAGAATGATGGTATCACGAAATGTGCTGAACGATTGGTTAAGAATTGTATGGTGTGTATGTTGTACAATCCTGGTAAGGGAACTCCAACTCCTCCTGGTAGTTTTGCTCCCCCTTCATATCCCTTTGAAGTAATCCAGCTAGACTTCATCCATATGGAGAGATGCAATAACCTGAAATATGTTTTAGTTGTGGTTTGCGCGTTCTCCCGATGGATCGAAGCCTACCCTCTCAAAGACAATACTGCCCTGTCGACTGCGAGAATCCTACTGAAGGAATACTTTCCTCGGTATGGAATGCCACGGATTGTATGGTCTGATAACGGAAGTGAGTTTGTGGGGAGTGTGATGAAGAGTGTGTGTAAGGGCCTTGGAATTAATCAAAAATTCCATAGCGCCAATCATCCCCAGTCAGCTGGTTTGGTTGAAGGGTATAACGGCACCCTTAAACTAAAGCTAGCGAAGATTCTGGCTACGACTGGTCTTTCGTGGCCTGACGCTTTACCCTTAGCTTTATTGTCAACTAGGGCAACCGTACACTCCCGAGTAGGGCTCAGTCCCTATGAAATAGTGTTCGGTCGTCCTGCGAATGTTTGGGGGGTCCCTAGGCCGGGTGTGTTCTCCAGTCTTGAGTATCCAATGTTGATTGATTATCTTCATGATCTGACTGCTAAACTGAGGTTAATTCACCAACAGGTTTACGAAGCATTGCCGACGCAGACGGAGGGTCCAGGCCACCAGCTCCAGCCCGGAGACTGGGTGGTAACGCGTAACTTTGCGCGTAAGAAGAATTTGGAGCCCAGGTTCACTGGACCCTACCAGGTCCTCCTTGCCACGAGAACTGCCGTTCGTCTAGAGGGCCGGAAAAATTGGGTGCATGCCACCCATACGAAGAAAGTTCCTATACTGTTACCGGCAGACTCGTGGGTGAGGAGGGGCATTGCTTCAGCTGAATCCGAAGGATTGCCGGCGTTTGTACCTTTTAGCGATGCACAACCTGTCGGAGAATCCTCAGTGCAGCAGAAAGACACTGTTGAACATTTGTTATCAAAAGACTCAAGACCAGAACATTCGACTGATCAACAGAACTCTGTTCCTTCAACGGATCCTTTGTTTGACGAACAGACACGTCCTGGCAAAACTCGATACTTTCTGCGATCCAACACTAAGGACAAATAAAAAATTTCGTTCTGTCCCTTGACAATTGCATTATCCCGTTTTCCACGATCAGTCTGAACACCCGTATCATTGTAATTATTTCTGTATATATTGAGTTTCGTTCCACATGTATTTTTGCTTCCACAGCTAAGAGACATTTTGCATATACAATTGTAAATAAAGGCCGTAGGGCCGCACGTGTACTTCCTTCTGGTTAGTAGGTCTTGACGCTAGGTTAAAGACCGTCGGTTCCTGGGAACTCCTGGGGATTGACTACTGCTACACAGAACGAAGTGCGTCAAGAAACGTTGCGGACGGTCATAGGGGATGGCGTTTTCAAAGCTGATGGACTTGGAAGAAGCTCAGGCGCAAAGGTTCAAGCTACAACAACTTAGTCGTACCAAATGTTTTATGTTTCAAATGTTCGTATTGCTTTTGACTGTTTCTGCACTATTGGCGGGTGGGGTGTATTACATGATGTCGTATTTCTTACCTTCTGCCATACCTACTCCTACTTCTGATCCCAAACTTACCTCCACTGCATCCCCTCACTCTTTCCATATCCTACCTGAACACGAACAGGCTAGACGTACAGAATTCCGAAATAATTCCTTTATTCAGCTCCTTCATCAGCATCAGTTAGTGGTAAATACTACTAATTGTTGGGTGTGTGGGCTGATGCCACATACTACGGATAAGGGAATTCCATATCTGGTCTTACCGTATAGCTCCCAGGGTTCAGCTCGAGCATTTCAAACAATGTTTCGAAGTGCACTAGACTCTTACCCCAGTCGAGAGCCATGTTCTCCCTACTTTGGCCCTGGCTCGTATCATAAGCCTTTGTCTATAGCGATAGAAGACTTGGATAGAGATATCTATGAGCCGTCGCTCATCCCGGAGGAAGAGGTACAAGCCTATAGGGTCCTGAGTAAGGTCGAGTATAGTGCGCTCACGAGTGATAAACAGCTTAAAAGCTCGCCTCCGATATGGGTCGTACCCCACATTGGTAATTTTTGTTTAATGGGTCGTGGCCGAAGATCGAAAGCCCGACTTGGAGAGAGTGCTTGCACTGAAAATTACATTCTGCCGATGGTCTCGTCCCCTGTGTTTCTGGCTGCCAAGGGTACATACTTTGTCTGCCATGATCGTGCATATGCATGGTTGCCCTCCGACTTTGTGGGCTCATGTTTTATCGCAAATCTGTTGCCTCCGACGTTCACTGTAGACGCAGACTATCACAAGACTAGAGTTGTGAGAGGCATAATTAGCGAAGAGGACACTGCCGGTCAAGAGGCAGGAGACTTTTTCAAGGGTTTCCTCCCGTTTTGGGGGCCTATGGTTAATAGTAGGAACCTGAGACAGTTGACTCGAGTGGTAGAATCGACAGCTAATATTACTGCCAGTGCCCTTGGTAATATTACCACAGAACTTCAGGCGGATAGACTTATGACGTTACAAAACCGTATGGTTTTAGACGTGATCTTAGCAGATCGAGGTGGGGTATGTAAGGTGATCCATTCGAGCTGCTGTATTTTCATTCCAGATAACGCTCCAACTGTCTATCAAGCCATCTCAAAGTTGCATAAGATCTCTGAATCCATACACGTGGATGTAGGGGATTGGACGCTACTTGGGTGGTTTTGGGGCCTGATGTCGACTTGGGGTTGGAAGATTCTGATGATCATCGGGGTTGTTATAGTGTTCCTGTTCACGTGTTGCCTTTGTGTGCAGTGTGGTCCTGCCTTATGTGGCCTCTGTGCTACAACGTGTATAAGACAGCCACCTGTTACCAAGGGGACTCGGTTGGACAGAGCTATGCTGCAGCAACATCTAGATGGTCTGATGAATATCGAGTATGATTCAGACTAGTGCTTGCCTACATGAGGGCAAAAGGAGCGTCTGAGGTTCCGTGACGATTGTAAGTGGTGTTCTCGACTCGCACGAATATGGTCGAGTCTGGTATCTATGAACCGCAAATGACGAGTTTAGTGGGTGTGCGTAGTTTCGCTGTGCTAGCCTAAACCGTTCGTTTGTTACGTGGGTTTTTCATCTGTACCCACGGGTTCCATCTTAGATATAGCATCCATTTTGTTTCTTGCCCTCAAGTAGCCAGCGAACGGACGTTGTCCGCTTCGCGACCCTGGGATTCCCAAGACATCCGCGGAAGACACATGTCCTTTTGAAATTGTCTTTATGATGAGGGGGATGATACTGTAAGGCAGATGGCCCCGCTCGAGGCTCATCTTGCCATGCCGGACTATTGTCTCAGCCGTGCATCTCATTAGGCACGTCCCTTTGATGCCTGTAGCTCGTGTTTCCTGATACCTCCCCTTTTACACCCTTTCCGATCTCCCCACTGTATCTGCCTTCCTCTACACCTGTTCTTGTTCCTTCTTCGATCTGTTTTACTGCCGATTGGAATGTACTAATGGTGGGAAGATGTGTTTTACAGTTGGGAACCGCCAAATGTTTCCGCACTTATGCCCCGGACCTTAGATGTATCAAAGTGATCAAAGCGACCCCTCTCGGGGATAATGATGGGAACCAAGTTGTAAACCTTTGTGTACTATGTTAGCGTATGCGAGAAATCTGTATAAAAGGAGCGATCCACTTGTAGCAAGTTGAAGCAGTCTCCCCAAGTTGCACGTGTTGTACTTGTCGTGACTTCTGTGTTCCCTGCAGTAAATAAACCTCGAATCTTTGACGCCGAAGGAAGTGTCCCGTGTCTCTGTCATTTGTACGCCGGAACAGGTAACCCACGAAGGTTTTAGGTGTTGTCCCCTGGCACCGCTGGGTCTTAAATAACCCAGTCCTTCACACTGACATGCTGGTGCCAGTGTGTGCCCGGGCCCATGCCCTCCTGCACTAAGGCAGGCGCCCTGGCAAGTCTGGGGGCACCTAGGCAACCACTGCAAATAATGCATGGAGAATAATCCTTGACACCCGTAGTGCGTGACCTCATCACAGGCGTCCTCTGCACGCCTCCAGTTTCCCTCCCCCCGTCGGCTCCACGGAGCCAGCTTGTTTATTCTTCCCAGCACTGGCGAGAGCTTGTTGACTGGCAGTAATTCAGTCTCGAGTTTGCCAAAAACACAATGAATTTTCTATCACGCTCAGTAATAAACCAAGGCAATAGCCGGGGACAGCAACGCAGTAAAACTAACCATTCATCACTGTGTAGGTGTCATTTTAAAACACCAAGCACGCAGAACTGCTAACATATGAATTTTACGTTATTTCTTTATCTGTCTCCCTCTCTGAATGTCACACACTGAGGGGCTGATTCCGATTCGGTAAACCAATCCGTACAACCGAATCGAATCCGTAGCCCTTTCCATACGACTCGTCCAATTACCGTCCGAATCCCGTAGTACGATTCATAGGAAAAATATACGACTGAATCGTTGTGAACCGTACAAATAGCAAGTTATAATCCTAACGACACAGACCCTCAAAGTGAACCATACGAATCATAAACATGCTGTACGACGCGACAAGTACGATCCAGACCGGGGAATCAGAATGCGATTCGTACGGAAAACGTGGCGTATGAGCGTGTCGTATCACTATTGTATTGGAGCCATACGCAATCGTGTGTAACGCACCGTACCCCAGCATTCATGGCGTGTGTACGCAACGTACCCCGGTATTCATGGCATGTGTACGAACCGTACCATGGCAATCATGGACGTACCGGGGATGCGGTTCGGGTCAGACTCTGCTTTTCCGGACGTTTTGAGCTCCCGAAAAAGAGTCGTACAGAGTGTCTCAGAGACAAATCGTACTTGCTAGGACGGAAACTGGTGCTTATTTACGTACAGACATCGCGTACTGCGTGTTCCGGATACAAATCGCACGTATTTTTTAGTCGTATGGTTTCAGTACGATTCGTACGGAGATCTGCTTTGTATCCGAATCGTACTTCATCGTACATACGGGGACGTTTACGGGTACGATTCATACAGGAAATCTGCTCCGTACGGCTAGGGTTCTGCGGTCTGACAGAAATTTCACAGCTCTAGCGGGTGCCACAATTGCACCACCCTTCATTGTCAGCTCTGTCTGTCTACTCTCTATTTATGAGCCCACATCGTCCTCATCCGATGCCAGACTAGGAGATACTCCTGTGCGTCGAATTCACCGTACAGCGATAATGTGGAGTTTTGTTACCATCTGTAAAAAAATAACACAGGTGTTTGAACATATGCAAGCCTTGTCGTTCTTACGCGTTTGGCTTTGGGCAGCAGCTGGACTGTGATGCCATCAAAAGCCCAGGTAGTCTGAGACAGCAACTCAGGCTAGAAGCTAAGACCACTACACTGTCAATGTGAACACAAATGAGTCTCTTTATCCAAAAAGTATGGTCCTGAAAAACAAGTTGTTTGCATTGACGAGTGTGTGAGAGGTGCTGGAGCACACAGGGCGCTGGCTCTGGAAGGTGTGAATTTAGAAGTCAACTGGGCAGCTGTCCGAATAATTTAAATGGTCAGTAGGACCCTTTTTAGGCAAGGAAGTGTAACATGTAGTAGAGCCCTCAATAGGGGTGTGCGTTTCTACTACTGTATTATCATATCAGTAACAGAAGAACATCTGTTCAGCTTAGATAATAACTGACAGGTTGTGGTTCCTTGGCCAGATGTCATACAATTTCGTCAGAGAAAGAAATGACAAGTCCGAAGTAGTGAGGAAAGCTGTACTGCAGGGTTACTGAAGGCCTCGGCGACGTCTAATAAAAATACGGTAAAAGGCTTATCCCGGTGGCCGTATGGCATGAAATTTTCCAGGCACTCTAATCCACAGATCTGAGCTGGGATAATCCACTGACATCCAATTTTATGAGAGAAGTTATTTTTCTTTCTCTTCTAAAGAAGCCAATTTGTTCATACCGCAATGTAAGTGTTAACTCTTTTGTGCTAGGCATAAACAAGAGACTGTCTCAACGCCTGCAAGTTGTGCAGAACGCTGCAGCCAGTTTCGTCGTCAACGCTCCTAGAAGGACTTCAGGCTCCGCCATAAGAAAACATCTCCACTGGCTCCATCTGCTGTCCAGGATAGACTTTAAGGTTCTCTGTCTTACCCATTCTGCCCTCCACGAATCCGGTGCAGAGGACATTAGGTCTCTTGTATCTTTCTATACCCCTGGCAAACCCTTGCGCTCTGCCAACAAGAACCTTCTGTCCACCCCCTGAACAAGGAAGGCTAGGTGGGGAGGGAAGGCCTTCTTTGCTCTTGCCCCGAATCTCTGGAATCTCCTCCCTGACAAACTCAAGGGCCTTGCGTCTCCTGATCAATTCCGCAAAGCCTTAAAGACCTGGCTCTTCACCAAAGCATACCTCTAGTTTCCCCCCTGGTCTATGCCCTGCTTTCAGCAGTTCCAACTGATGCGCCTTGATGCTCTCAGGCATAGTTGCGCAATATAAAACGTCATTCATTCATTCATTCATTCATTCATTCATTCATGCTAAATGTAGCTAGCAAAAAGTATAATGGGTTTGCCAGGTTGACTAAAGCTCTGTTGGAGAACGGGAGTTTAGAAAGCTGCCTCGAGCACACCAGAAATGCCTGCACAGACCAAATCCGAGTTGTTTTGCTGCAATGAGAGGATTTTCCCATCACGTGACTATGCCAGCACGATTTTAATCTGCGGTAATGGAGCCTCTCCTTCACAAACATCAGAAAACCGGTCACAAGCCAGTAAAAAACTGTAATGACAATGCCTTTTATTTATGTGTTGATTTGTAAAACATAAATAAAAGCCATTTCCACTTACAATGCTAATAGCTTAAACTCTTGTAAATGTGAGACCTATTGCATTGTAAATGCTTGTTATTTACTTTTTTGGCTTGGAACAGTGGGATGAATGAATGTCCTGCACCACCCAGAGCAGCCAGTACATGGCAATAGCGCATGACAGCAGGATAACAAGTCGGCATTCCCCTCCCTGCGAAGTGTCTTTTGTAAAGCCAGACAATTAGGCCTATTTACTACTCTAAATATTTGTGTGAATGTTTTCCAGAAGAGGGAGTCATTTGCCAACAAATTAATGTCCGTTCCCTTTCCCCACCAACTTGCTTCCGTCACGAACTCCACAATGAATGGCACTTCCTTTTCATGGGTTTGTTTGATGTTAACCAAAATGTGCCCCTTATCATCTGCTCTGAAGCCCTAAACAGTACGCTGGACAAGGTTAGTTTAGGTACTGAAGAGCACGTTGGGCCGGTGCCCAGGGGACTAATTCACCACAGTTAAAATGGTGCGTCAAGGTGATTAGGAACTGGCTTAAAAAACATATACAATGTTTATTTGTACTTGATATGTCTTGTTGTAGAAAGATGGGGAGGTCAGTTGTGTTTACATTTACTTGTAAACCATGCTTCATGCACATTATGGCACCCAAGCTATTTGTTCTGCCCTGATATTACACTTATACACCCAGGGCTTTAAGTGGGATGAAAAAACTGGGGGGTCTCTCAAAGGGGCGTGGCCAATGTAATTAGGGGCGTGGCTTTAAATCACTTACGCAAAAAATCTGTGCTTAGCATAGTGTGCCGCCCGACTTGCATTTTGCTGTTTCCGTCATTGCATCCAGATATTTGATACAAGTAACATCATACCTACAATAAGTAAGGAATATTGGCTTTGTCAATGGTTATTGCTTGCAGAAGATAAATAAGCTGCAACTATGACTTGTATATAATATTGACAAAGCTTCCAATTAAATCCTTGGTGACCCTACCACAATGTTGCTGCTCCTGAGTTTCAGAAAGAGAAGGGAAATCCAGAAAGAAAATGACTCTTAAAGGATTTCCCTTCCCCCACAACGCTCCCCTGGCATGACGTCATGCCTTAACTTCTCTACTACTGAGAAGTGAGCAGTGTGAGCATCGTGAGCAGCGCACATCCATGTGCCTGGTGCTGTCTCGAAACGGGTCTCTATCAGGCTTTGTTTTGCGCCATGGCACTTTTTTTCCGGACTGCAGTGAAAGCAAACAGCGGTCATTGCTGTCCGGGGAAAAAAAAAAACAGGCTGCCTGTGTCAGGGCTCAAAACAGAGCCCGATAGAGACCCGTTTCGAGGCCCCCTGAAAAAAACTGCTGGTGCTCAGACCCCTTGAGACCCGGCCCACTTAAAGCCCTGAGTACACCCATTAGATCTGACAATAATGTTGCACTCTGCACATTGGGCAGGTTCAGAAAAATTGTAATCGTTTGCAAAGTGTTCTAGCACTAATAGTCCAACAGCCTGCTGTGATGCTAATGAAATTACTTTGTTATGATTTATTTGGAAAATAGGGTGTTGACTGTTGTAATTAAGCACAATAAGGTGAAGTAAATGATTCTAGCACCATCTGGAACACAAACTCAATGAAGTAATCAAATGTGGCTGTCTTTGTGAAAGTATTCAGAGGGGTCACAAAGAATATGGCCTCAGCGTACAAATGTGCAGCCGTAACAACCCAAGCTCGAAGGTTCCTCTTCTGCTCCAGTCCCTTACACCACGGCTGCCTGCCCCTTCACTGTCTCCCCGCCTACCCTCTTAACTTTTCCTCTATCGTATCCTTCCCTCTCTCTCCTCCCCCTTCCCTCTTGAAAACCCAAGAAATGCTGCAGTTTACTTTGTCTGGGTTACTGCAGTGCAATGTCTGTTTTTTACTTATTATGGTGATGTGTGCCTGTGATATTTTCATGGTGGTGACTTATGCATGTGGCAGTTAGGGGGCAGTGTAACGTGTTTGTGATGACATTTGCTGCAATATTTTTTATGTGTTATGCTATGTTCGGCCGTGACTTGCGCATGTAAGTATGTACATCTTGGTCACGTGTATTTTAAAGTGTGCGTTTATTTGTATGTAATTGAGTATGCGGCTTGTGACTGTCAATTATGTATTTGGTGATGTATGTGTCAATAGTGTGTGTATATGATGACGTATATTGAAGGAGGCTAGAGTCAGCATTACATTTCTGCTCAGCAATTCTTATTCTAAGCACAAGCCTGTAAGGGCATACAGTACTTTATTTGTTAACAAGGGTTTTCCATTTCCGTACTCAATATTTGGTGTGCCTTTATGGGTTCAGTACATTGAAGTCTAGCCCACTACTAACCACATACTTCCAATAATCCAATAAGTGTGGACAGGTCTTCGGAAGTATGCAGCATAATGCAGCACATTTTATAATAGTATTACTTCATTATTTAGTCAGGGGAAAAGCTAAAATTATGAACGCTGAATTACATTTGTTAATGCTTAAACAGCACCTTTAAATACAGGTAATGACATGGCCTTAACAATCTCTTTTAAGGTCCCAAAGGCGAGATCTTTTGGCTATGTCAATCCTTGTTTTTCATGTGAAAGACAGTTCTGGCCCTCCGCTGCAAGTTTCTTTTCCCTGCAAGTATTTATCTCCTCCATTCGGGGATAAAGAGCTTAGCGTCTTTGTTAGAGTGTAGCTTTCCTCCAGACTTGGGCAGCTGAGTAACTAAATCTGAGGTATTTTGGAGGATTTTTGAGTTACACTCCAGGGGGTGTTCAATGTAATGTGATGTGATTGCATGACATTGTGTGTGGTGACAAGAGAGATAAGATATATCTCCCTGTACCTGCCTTTGTAATGCATCCTAGTAGAGTGTATTTATAACTAATCAAGTCTCTTGGGCTCCAGTGATGAGGAACTCTGCCATGCTGTTCACACTCTGGAATCTCGTCAACATAACTCGTGTGGTGAATCCCTGCTGTTTCTTCGTCTCATAGGCTAGGGTATGCTATTTACATGAGGGTCAGTTTGAATCTGTGCACATCAGTGGATTCCCAAAAGCCAATTTTTAAGGAACATTCATGAAAACATCTATACTTGTTAAAGATTGGAAATGGTGGGAGGCGCGTGGAGGCGGCAAGATGACCGCGACTTGAAGGGGCTCCGTGGACTCGATAACTTACCCTCCATGAAGGACCCACTAATCGGCTCGGTTTTCATTCCCGGCTGGACGCAACGATGTCGGAAACCGCCCGGATTAATTTGGCGGGTTTCCCGACCATTGGCTACTGATGAGAGGTGCGTTTTTCACAAGTTCTTCCTCTGCACGGGCTTCAGCGGTGTGTAGCGGCTGCCATTTTGCGGGCTTTGATGGCGCGAAAAATAAGTCCTCTCAGAAACGAAGCTCTTTCAAAGTATGCTTTCCACATTGCCTGTAGACTGCTGCGGCTTTGCCTCTTTTTTTACCTCTCTTTTTTCCTATGGTTGCAGATGTGTTTTTTTCACAATGTAAGGCACATTTTTCATTATGCTGTTGTTTCCTCAGCATTCTCTGTTCAATTGAGGTTGTGCAGTGAAGCCTTATTCTTGGAATCGTGCATTAAAGGTTTTTTTTCTGATATCTACACCTGCGAAGCCTATGGTTTATTACGCCAACAATTTACAGTATGCTGCATCTTCCTTATGGCTGAAGTTCCGCCTCAAGTTACTGGTAAAGCCTTTTTCCATGGGTGTTTTTTTTCTGAATAACACTTGGCCATTAGCTGCATTTATTCAGAGGACACTTTTACTGCATTTCTTTCCGCATTTCAGCTGTTCCTGCTTCTACATTTATCTCTCACTGCCATTACGCACTACTTATTCATATACTGTATTTATTCTATGGATACTCTCTTCCTGTTTTTTTTTTGTTGTGAACATTTCATCATTCTACACTTCAAAATTCACTATTCCTGACAGATATCTAAACATTGCTTGTCTTCAGCGCCTTCTTTCACCGCTGCATATTACTTCTCCACAAGGGATCCTACACAGTTAAAGAAAGCTCAGGGTACCTCTGGAGCTGCTTCTGGAGGACTTAAAGACTCCTCAACTACTGCTAGTAAGCATCTGAGAAAAATACCCTTCCTCTCCAACCAAATCCCCTCTCCCTATTACGCTAGAGGACATAATGGATGAACTGCGTCTTATACGTCCATTTATCTCAGACACTACTACAACTCTACAAAGAATTGAGGAAAAATGTTCCGGCCTGGATGCACGTTTAACAGATGTTGAACAAAAAGTAAGTGATCCTCAAGATGTAGTGGCGAAAGTTGATGCCCTTATCAAGGAAGTTACCCTACTGAAGAAATCCACAGAGGATTTGGAAAATCTGAATCGTCGCAACAACCTGCGAATTTATGGTATTCCTGAAGTTTCGGAAGGGTCCGACTTGATTCTCTTCCTGAAAACCCAGCTCTTACCGATCGCTGGACTCCCCAAAACTACTGACTTCAACATCCAAAGAGCTAACAGACTGGGTCCGCATAATGCATCCTCAGCTGCCAAACCAAGAGGCATCATAGCATACTTTCTGCTATATTCTGATTTAATGTCTATCCTATCAGCAGCCAAACAGCAAAAACAAATGTTCTGGTCAGGACATAAAATTTTCTTTAGCCAAGATGTCTCCAAAGAAACTGCCACCAGACGCACATTATTTTGGGATCTTAGGCCAACTTTGAGCTCGATGAATGCCCGTTATGGTCTCATACATCCTTGCTTCTTCAAAGTGACTTATAAGGACAGGTCTTTTTCTTTCGAGGATCCTGCTGACTCCGGAAATTCATCCACACTCATCGGGAAGAGCAGATGGAACTGAGCAAACGCTAACAATTTTCCTTTAAGATGTTTTAGGTTTCCTTCTGTCTTACCCTTTGGCTTTTTTTTTTGTTTTGCTCCCATCTCGTACTGTGGCTCACTGTTTTTTGTAATCTTGTTTGTTTCAGATCCGTCTGTTATTGAAGTGTTTTGCATCCAGTGTTTACCCTTCACTTTTGTAAGCCTCCCACCCCCTTTTGATGTCTCTCCATTTATCCCGGTAAGCTCCCTTTTTACAATATCCTTTCTACATTTAATGTCCTTTCTACTTTTTGGGTTTATATTGGTTATGCATGTCCTTGTTACCTTGTCTAGTTTTGTCTGTCTCCTTCAGATTATCTCACTGTATATTGTCGGCTCTGCCTTGCTTCCATTCATGTGATACGGCCTTCTTGGTTTCTCCATTCCACCCCTCCCCTTTTATTGTCTGTTCTACTTTTTATGTGCATTATGGCTAAAGCTTCTTGGCTTTCTGTCATCTCTATCTGTACTATTAAGGAAGCACTTGTTCCCATCTTTCTCCTTCCCTCTATCTTTTCTCTCTTCCTTTTCCCTTTCATTCTTTTTTTCCTTTCTCTTCGACACTAGATCCACATCCTCTCTCCAAGTTCCTCATTCTCTTGTTTTTCTTTGATATATTTACTTCCCTTTCCCTCCTTTTTCTTAGCAACGGTTTTTCATTCACCTTTTTTCACTCTCTTCTCTTTTCTTGGTACTTTGTCTTTTTGATTCCTTTTACTTTCCTATTGTATCTTGAACCTTCCATTGGTGGTGGCTACGAATGCCTTCTCTTTATCGCACTGATACACTGTGCTCTTTCCTCTCTTTAACTGTTTTTTTCTCACTCATCATTCCTTTATTCTTTTTTCCTAACTGGTTTATGCCTTCTTTCCTACTCTATCTTCATCTCTTCGTATGAATAGTCTTCGCATTATTTCATGGAATGTTAAGGGTCTTCGAAACCCTATCAAAAAACAACGTATTTTATCTCATTTTGCTCGTCTAAAATAGCTTTGTTGCAAGAAACATATGTTTCCTTGCAGGACTAATCTTCGCTATGTAAACATTGGGTAGGAGACGTTTTCTGCTCTCCAGCTGTCAATAACAAAAATGGTGTTGTTATTTTATTTCACAAATCGTTGTCTGTTCAAGTTCTAAATGAAATTTCTGACTCTAATGGTAGATGGTTATATCTTGATAGCATTGTTAACAATGTTCATCTTTCCTTCTGTAATGTTTATGGACCCAATGGTGTAGATCTATCCTTTTGCAATGATTTTTCCTCCCTTCTTTCTTCTCAAGTTACCAAAGATTTGATTGTAGGTGGTGATTGTAATCAACTTATGGATCCCTTTATAGACCGCAAGTCACAAGCAAGATATGTCCCCAATAAAATGCAAAAATCACTTCATAAATCCATCTCCTCTAGAGGCCTAGTGGACTCATAGAGAATATCCCACCCTGATTCCTTTGAATTCTCCTTTTTTTCTCCAGCTCACCCCTCATACTCCTGTACATATTTCTCTCACAACATGCATTTCAATCCATGACTCATTCTGAAATGGGCTCCATCCTTATCTCAGATCACACCCCTGTCATCCTTGATATGGACTATCCTACCCCCACTCCTGCCTCACAACACTGGCGTTTTAATAATTATTTACCTCTTGACCCCCTCTTCACCACTCACTTCACATCTTCACTTTATTTGGGATGCTTTTAAAGCTGCTGCCCGAGGCTATATCATAGATTTTGTATCTCGTAAAAAGAAAGAAGCTCTCAACCAAGCATCCCGCATTCTTAAACAAATTAAGGACCCTGAACACCTCCATTTCACTACTAATTCACCTGACTCCCTGTCCTCCCTTATTAAAGCTAGGCTAGAATATAATAAACACTCGTGGGATTCCACCTCTAATCACCTTCTTAAATTTAATGCCAAAATATACGGTGGACGCAATAAAGCAGGTAAATCACTTGCAAATTATCTTAAAATTAAAAAACAGAAATCCAAGATTGTTGTCAGTAAAGATTCTCAAAGAACTTCTCAGTCTTCGGATGCCAAGATTCTTGATTGTTTGTTAACTATTATTCCTCTCTTTATATACCTGAATCTAACCCTTCCCCTGAGCAAATTGACTCCTTTTTTAATTCTACCTCTAAATCCCCTAATGCACGTGTCGATCTTTCCTCACTTGATGTTCCCATTTCAGAAAAGGAGATTACTGCTGCGCTCTCACTTTTACCCAAAGACAAAACTCCTGGCCCGGATGGCTTTACTGTCTGCTTTTTTCTTCTCTTCAAATCAGTTTTAATACCTCACCCAATCACTCTAATTAATAATGTTCTTGCTACTGGTGAATCCAAAGGTTCCTTCACGCAGGCAATGCTTTGCCTCCTCCCTAAAAAAGATAAAGATTCCTCCATCTGTAAAAATTATAGACCCATTTCACTTATAAACACAGATTGTAAAATATATGCAAACATTTTGGCTATCCGTATAAATTAAGTTATTCCCGAATTAGTGAATATCCATCAATCTGGCTTTGTTAAAGATAGGTCTATTACCGATAACTCCAGAACCCTTCTTAACATCATACATCTAGTTTCAAAGATGGATTCGCCCATTGCCACCATCACACTAGACGCTGAAAAGGCTTTTGATCGCGTTAATTGGGACTTCTTGTTTGGAGCGCTTAGCTGGCAAGGTTTCAGCCCACATATTCTTAAGTATATTCAACTACTATACTCCGCACCTAAAACTTCTATCTGGGTTAATAGTTCACAATCAGACTATTTCTCCCTTCATAGAGGAACTAGGCAAGGATGCCCTCTTTCTCCACTCTTATTTATCCTTGCTTTAGAACCCTTTCTGGAGAAAATAAGAAACTCTTCTTCTTATTCCGGATTTCAATATAGGGATGTAGAAATTAAATTCACAGCTTATGCAGACAATATTTCACTTTACATCTCTACCCCACTGTTTCATTACCTGCACTTTTCTTTTTACTCAACGACTATTCCTTGGTTTCCGGCTATAAACTAAACATTGATAAATCTCCCCCTTAATAAGTTTTGCCTTTCCCATATGCTTGAAGGCTCAAGATTTGAATGCAACCCCGGTTTTATCAAATGTTTAGGCATTCTCTATGCTAACACCACCAGAGAGACCATTAAAATCAATCATTCTGAAATACTTTTAAAACTTTCTTCACTCATTGATCATTGGACACCGCTGTTCCTCTCTTGGTGGGGTAGATAAGCTACAATTAAAATGATGCTACTCCCTATTGTAAATGTTTATCTTTCTATGCTTCCTATTTCTCTTCCTCATTATTTTTTAAAATCCATTATTCGTATTCTAACGAAAGTTTTATGGAAGAATCGCAAAAGCTAGAAACTCCCTTTTTCGTCTCCAACAACCTAAAAATCTTGGTGGTGTAAATTTTCCTAATATTTCCCATTTTCACTCTGCGTTTACACTCAAACAGATTTGGTCTTTCCTTACTGATTCGTCTCCATCCCCTGTAACAGCATGGAGCCCTATAGAACTTGCACAACTTGCCCCCTTCTCATTCCTCACAGCTACCCGTCTTTCTCAACCTCCTAAAAGATTTATATCCCCTGTTTTTAAGCACTCTAAGGCATTAGCACTTTCACTTTTTCGGTCTTTTCTTTCTCCTTCAACCCTTCACATGCAGACCCGATTTGTAACAATAAATTCCTTAAGATTAAAAACAGAGCACTTTTTGGAAGGAATGGATTGATAAAGGCATTATTACCTACGATCACTTGCTCAAGGATAACTCTTTAAGTTCTCTTCAAGATCTATGAGACTCATTTAATCTCTCAAACACACACTCTACCCATTTCCTTTCACTTACACATACACTACTAACCACATACTTCCAATAATCCAATAAGTGTGGACAGGTCTTCGGAAGTATGCAGCATAATGCAGCACATTTTATAATAGTATTACTTCATTATTTAGTCAGGGGAAAAGCTAAAATTATGAACGCTGAATTACATTTGTTAATGCTTAAACAGCACCTTTAAATACAGGTAATGACATGGCCTTAACAATCTCTTTTAAGGTCCCAAAGGCGAGATCTTTTGGCTATGTCAATCCTTGTTTTTCATGTGAAAGACAGTTCTGGCCCTCCGCTGCAAGTTTCTTTTCCCTGCAAGTATTTATCTCCTCCATTCGGGGATAAAGAGCTTAGCGTCTTTGTTAGAGTGTAGCTTTCCTCCAGACTTGGGCAGCTGAGTAACTAAATCTGAGGTATTTTGGAGGATTTTTGAGTTACACTCCAGGGGGTGTTCAATGTAATGTGATGTGATTGCATGACATTGTGTGTGGTGACAAGAGAGATAAGTCATATCTCCCTGTACCTGCCTTTGTAATGCATCCTAGTAGAGTTTATTTATAACTAATCAAGTCTCTTGGGCTCCAGTGATGAGGAACTCTGCCATGCTGTTCACACTCTGGAATCTCGTCAACATAACTCGTGTGGTGAATCCCTGCTGTTTCTTCGTCTCATAGGCTAGGGTATGCTATTTACATGAGGGTCAGTTTGAATCTGTGCACATCAGTGGATTCCCAAAAGCCAATTTTTAAGGAACATTCATGAAAACATCTATACTTGTTAAAGATTGGAAATAGTGGGAGGCGCGTGGAGGCGGCAAGATGACCGCGACTTGAAGGGGCTCCGTGGACTCGATAACTTACCCTCCATGAAGGACCCACTAATCGGCTCGGTTTTCATTCCCGGCTGGACGCAACGATGTCGGAAACCGCCCGGATTAATTTGGCGGGTTTCCCGACCATTGGCTACTGATGAGAGGTGCGTTTTTCACAAGTTCTTCCTCTGCACGGGCTTCAGCGGTGTGTAGCGGCTGCCATTTTGCGGGCTTTGATGGCGCGAAAAATAAGTCCTCTCAGAAACGAAGCTCTTTCAAAGTATGCTTTCCACATTGCCTGTAGACTGCTGCGGCTTTGCCTCTTTTTTTACCTCTCTTTTTTCCTATGGTTGCAGATGTGTTTTTTTCACAATGTAAGGCACATTTTTCATTATGCTGTTGTTTCCTCAGCATTCTCTGTTCAATTGAGGTTGTGCAGTGAAGCCTTATTCTTGGAATCGTGCATTAAAGGTTTTTTTTCTGATATCTACACCTGCGAAGCCTATGGTTTATTACGCCAACAATTTACAGTATGCTGCATCTTCCTTATGGCTGAAGTTCCGCCTCAAGTTACTGGTAAAGCCTTTTTCCATGGGTGTTTTTTTTCTGAATAACACTTGGCCATTAGCTGCATTTATTCAGAGGACACTTTTACTGCATTTCTTTCCGCATTTCAGCTGTTCCTGCTTCTACATTTATCTCTCACTGCCATTACGCACTACTTATTCATATACTGTATTTATTCTATGGATACTCTCTTCCTGTTTTTTTTTTGTTGTGAACATTTCATCATTCTACACTTCAAAATTCACTATTCCTGACAGATATCTAAACATTGCTTGTCTTCAGCGCCTTCTTTCACTGCTGCATATTACTTCTCCACAAGGGATCCTACACAGTTAAAGAAAGCTCAGGGTACCTCTGGAGCTGCTTCTGGAGGACTTAAAGACTCCTCAACTACTGCTAGTAAGCATCTGAGAAAAATACCCTTCCTCTCCAACCAAATCCCCTCTCCCTATTACGCTAGAGGACATAATGGATGAACTGCGTCTTATACGTCCATTTATCTCAGACACTACTACAACTCTACAAAGAATTGAGGAAAAATGTTGCGGCCTGGATGCACGTTTAACAGATGTTGAACAAAAAGTAAGTGATCCTCAAGATGTAGTGGCGAAAGTTGATGCCCTTATCAAGGAAGTTACCCTACTGAAGAAATCCACAGAGGATTTGGAAAATCTGAATCGTCGCAACAACCTGCGAATTTATGGTATTCCTGAAGTTTCGGAGGGGTCCGACTTGATTCTCTTCCTGAAAACCCAGCTCTTACCGATCGCTGGACTCCCCAAAACTACTGACTTCAACATCCAAAGAGCTAACAGACTGGGTCCGCATAATGCATCCTCAGCTGCCAAACCAAGAGGCATCATAGCATACTTTCTGCTATATTCTGATTTAATGTCTATCCTATCAGCAGCCAAACAGCAAAAACAAATGTTCTGGTCAGGACATAAAATTTTCTTTAGCCAAGATGTCTCCAAAGAAACTGCCACCAGACGCACATTATTTTGGGATCTTAGGCCAACTTTGAGCTCGATGAATGCCCGTTATGGTCTCATACATCCTTGCTTCTTCAAAGTGACTTATAAGGACAGGTCTTTTTCTTTCGAGGATCCTGCTGACTCCGGAAATTCATCCACACTCATCGGGAAGAGCAGATGGAACTGAGCAAACGCTAACAATTTTCCTTTAAGATGTTTTAGGTTTCCTTCTGTCTTACCCTTTGGCTTTTTTTTTTGTTTTGCTCCCATCTCGTACTGTGGCTCACTGTTTTTTGTAATCTTGTTTGTTTCAGATCCGTCTGTTATTGAAGTGTTTTGCATCCAGTGTTTACCCTTCACTTTTGTAAGCCTCCCACCCCCTTTTGATGTCTCTCCATTTATCCCGGTAAGCTCCCTTTTTACAATATCCTTTCTACATTTAATGTCCTTTCTACTTTTTGGGTTTATATTGGTTATGCATGTCCTTGTTACCTTGTCTAGTTTTGTCTGTCTCCTTCAGATTATCTCACTGTATATTGTCGGCTCTGCCTTGCTTCCATTCATGTGATACGGCCTTCTTGGTTTCTCCATTCCACCCCTCCCCTTTTATTGTCTGTTCTACTTTTTATGTGCATTATGGCTAAAGCTTCTTGGCTTTCTGTCATCTCTATCTGTACTATTAAGGAAGCACTTGTTCCCATCTTTCTCCTTCCCTCTATCTTTTCTCTCTTCCTTTTCCCTTTCATTCTTTTTTTCCTTTCTCTTCGACACTAGATCCACATCCTCTCTCCAAGTTCCTCATTCTCTTGTTTTTCTTTGATATATTTACTTCCCTTTCCCTCCTTTTTCTTAGCAACGGTTTTTCATTCACCTTTTTTCACTCTCTTCTCTTTTCTTGGTACTTTGTCTTTTTGATTCCTTTTACTTTCCTATTGTATCTTGAACCTTCCATTGGTGGTGGCTACGAATGCCTTCTCTTTATCGCACTGATACACTGTGCTCTTTCCTCTCTTTAACTGTTTTTTTCTCACTCATCATTCCTTTATTCTTTTTTCCTAATTGGTTTATGCCTTCTTTCCTACTCTATCTTCATCTCTTCGTATGAATAGTCTTCGCATTATTTCTTGGAATGTTAAGGGTCTTCGAAACCCTATCAAAAAACAACGTATTTTATCTCATTTTGCTCGTCTAAAATAGCTTTGTTGCAAGAAACATATGTTTCCTTGCAGGACTAATCTTCGCTATGTAAACATTGGGTAGGAGACGTTTTCTGCTCTCCAGCTGTCAATAACAAAAATGGTGTTGTTATTTTATTTCACAAATCGTTGTCTGTTCAAGTTCTAAATGAAATTTCTGACTCTAATGGTAGATGGTTATATCTTGATAGCATTGTTAACAATGTTCATCTTTCCTTCTGTAATGTTTATGGACCCAATGGTGTAGATCTATCCTTTTGCAATGATTTTTCCTCCCTTCTTTCTTCTCAAGTTACCAAAGATTTGATTGTAGGTGGTGATTGTAATCAACTTATGGATCCCTTTATAGACCGCAAGTCACAAGCAAGATATGTCCCCAATAAAATGCAAAAATCACTTCATAAATCCATCTCCTCTAGAGGCCTAGTGGACTCATAGAGAATATCCCACCCTGATTCCTTTGAATTCTCCTTTTTTTCTCCAGCTCACCCCTCATACTCCTGTACATATTTCTCTCACAACATGCATTTCAATCCATGACTCATTCTGAAATGGGCTCCATCCTTATCTCAGATCACACCCCTGTCATCCTTGATATGGACTATCCTACCCCCACTCCTGCCTCACAACACTGGCGTTTTAATAATTATTTACCTCTTGACCCCCTCTTCACCACTCACTTCACATCTTCACTTTATTTGGGATGCTTTTAAAGCAGCTGCCCGAGGCTATATCATAGATTTTGTATCTCGTAAAAAGAAAGAAGCTCTCAACCAAGCATCCCGCATTCTTAAACAAATTAAGGACCCTGAACACCTCCATTTCACTACTAATTCACCTGACTCCCTGTCCTCCCTTATTAAAGCTAAGCTAGAATATAATAAACACTCGTGGGATTCCACCTCTAATCACCTTCTTAAATTTAATGCCAAAATATACGGTGGACGCAATAAAGCAGGTAAATCACTTGCAAATTATCTTAAAATTAAAAAACAGAAATCCAAGATTGTTGTCAGTAAAGATTCTCAAAGAACTTCTCAGTCTTCGGATGCCAAGATTCTTGATTGTTTGTTAACTATTATTCCTCTCTTTATATACCTGAATCTAACCCTTCCCCTGAGCAAATTGACTCCTTTTTTAATTCTACCTCTAAATCCCCTAATGCACGTGTCGATCTTTCCTCACTTGATGTTCCCATTTCAGAAAAGGAGATTACTGCTGCGCTCTCACTTTTACCCAAAGACAAAACTCCTGGCCCGGATGGCTTTACTGTCTGCTTTTTTCTTCTCTTCAAATCAGTTTTAATACCTCACCCAATCACTCTAATTAATAATGTTCTTGCTACTGGTGAATCCAAAGGTTCCTTCACGCAGGCAATGCTTTGCCTCCTCCCTAAAAAAGATAAAGATTCCTCCATCTGTAAAAATTATAGACCCATTTCACTTATAAACACAGATTGTAAAATATATGCAAACATTTTGGCTATCCGTATAAATTAAGTTATTCCCGAATTAGTGAATATCCATCAATCTGGCTTTGTTAAAGATAGGTCTATTACCGATAACTCCAGAACCCTTCTTAGCATCATACATCTAGTTTCAAAGATGGATTCGCCCATTGCCACCATCACACTAGACGCTGAAAAGGCTTTTGATCGCGTTAATTGGGACTTCTTGTTTGGAGCGCTTAGCTGGCAAGGTTTCAGCCCACATATTCTTAAGTATATTCAACTACTATACTCCGCACCTAAAACTTCTATCTGGGTTAATAGTTCACAATCAGACTATTTCTCCCTTCATAGAGGAACTAGGCAAGGATGCCCTCTTTCTCCACTCTTATTTATCCTTGCTTTAGAACCCTTTCTGGAGAAAATAAGAAACTCTTCTTCTTATTCCGGATTTCAATATAGGAATGTAGAAATTAAATTCACAGCTTATGCAGACAATATTTTACTTTACATCTCTACCCCACTGTTTCATTACCTGCACTTTTCTTTTTACTCAACGACTATTCCTTGGTTTCCGGCTATAAACTAAACAGGATATATGATGTTACAACGCGGACTTTTACTCCGCATACTGTTACAACGCGGTTTTTACAACGCGGGTCATGTAACAACGCATGTATTTACAACGCATTTTTTTACAACGCAGGTACCTTTACAACGCGGACCATTACAACGTAAGTATTGGTAAGTATATATTAATAAGAATAATATAATAGTAACTTAATTTTAAAAGTATAATTTAATGTAATTTTAAATAATTTAATTTCCGTAAATTAATTTAAATTTAAATTAATGTTACTTTATTTTTACCCTGTACCCCTGTACCCCAAAAACTCAAAACTGACCCTCAACCCCAAAAATAATGCAAAGTAATTTAATTTTATTTATTTGCTATTAAATAATTTAAATTAAAATTAAATTTAATTTATTTTTACCCTGGACCCCAAAAACTTAAAACTGACCCTGAACCCTAAAAATACCCCTTTACCCAAAAACTAAAAACTGACCCTGAACCCTAAAAATACCCCTTTACCCTAAAACCCAAAACTGACCCTGAACCCTAAAAATACCCCTTTACCCAAAAACCCAAAACTGACCCTGAACCCTAAAAATACCCCTTTACCCAAAAACCCAAAACTGACCCTGAACCCTAAAAATACCCCTTTACCCTAAAAACTTAAAACTGACCCTGAACCCTAAAAATACCCCTTTACCCAAAAACCCAAAACTAACCCTGAACCCTAAAAATACCCCTTTACCCAAAAACCCAAAACTGACCCTGAACCCTAAAAATACCCCTTTACCCAAAAACCCAAAACTGACCCTGAACCCTAAAAATACCCCTTTACCCTAAAAACTTAAAACTGACCCTGAACCCTAAAAATACCCCTTTACCCAAAAACCCAAAACTGACCCTGAACCCTAAAAATACCCCTTTACCCTAAAACGCAAAACTGACCCTGAACCCTAAAAATACCCCTTTACCCTAAAACCCAAAACTGACCCTGAACCCTAAAAATACCCCTTTACCCTAAAACCCAAAACTGACCCTGAACCCTAAAAATACCCCTTAACCCTAAAACCCAAAACTGACCCTAACCCCTAAAAATACCCCTTAACCCTAAAACCCAAAACTGACCCTAACCCCTAAAAATACCCCTTAACCCCAAACATATAACATTTAAAATATAACTATATACTTACCAATACTTACGTTGTAATGGTATGCGTTGTAAAGGTACCTGCGTTGTAAAAAAATGCGTTGTAAAAACATGAGTTGTAACAGTATCCGCGTTGTAATGGATGCGTTGTAACAGTAGTGCGTTGTAAAAAATGCGTTGTAACAAGTAAACACCAACTAAACATTGATAAATCTCCCCCTTAATAAGTTTTGCCTTTCCCATATGCTTGAAGGCTCAGGATTTGAATGCAACCCCGGTTTTATCAAATGTTTAGGCATTCTCTATGCTAACACCACCAGAGAGACCATTAAAATCAATCATTCTGAAATACTTTTAAAACTTTCTTCACTCATTGATCATTGGACACCGCTGTTCCTCTCTTGGTGGGGTAGATAAGCTACAATTAAAATGATGCTACTCCCTATTGTAAATTTTTATCTTTCTATGCTTCCTATTTCTCTTCCTCATTATTTTTTAAAATCCATTATTCGTATTCTAACGAAAGTTTTATGGAAGAATCGCAAAAGCTAGAAACTCCCTTTTTCGTCTCCAACAACCTAAAAATCTTGGTGGTGTAAATTTTCCTAATATTTCCCATTTTCACTCTGCGTTTACACTCAAACAGATTTGGTCTTTCCTTACTGATTCGTCTCCATCCCCTGTAACAGCATGGAGCCCTATAGAACTTGCACAACTTGCCCCCTTCTCATTCCTCACAGCTACCCGTCTTTCTCAACCTCCTAAAAGATTTATATCCCCTGTTTTTAAGCACTCTAAGGCATTAGCACTTTCACTTTTTCGGTCTTTTCTTTCTCCTTCAACCCTTCACATGCAGACCCGATTTGTAACAATAAATTCCTTAAGATTAAAAACAGAGCACTTTTTGGAAGGAATGGATTGATAAAGGCATTATTACCTACGATCACTTGCTCAAGGATAACTCTTTAAGTTCTCTTCAAGATCTATGAGACTCATTTAATCTCTCAAACACACACTCTACCCATTTCCTTTCACTTACACATACACTCTCTTCCACTATCCCTTTGAACATTCCCCCTTCTGATGCTATGCTTTACCTCTCCTCCCCACCAGACTTTACCATTCCCCTTAGAGCTTCGACCATTTATAAGCATCTCTCTCACTCCCCTAACGCACGGCCTAAATCTAAGCTAGAACTTCTATGGGAAGTGGACCTAGCCCAATAATTTCCCCTGACAGTTTGAGAGACATTTGATCTAAAATACACACAGTTTCCTGCTCTGCTAGCACCACACAGACTTTTTCCTTTTTTTATAATCAAGCCTTTTTTACTCCCGTGGACCTCTATAAATTTAAACTATTAGAGTCAAAAAAATGTTGGTCCTTCTTGCGCCCATAGTGACCTTCTTCATATGTTTTTTCATTGCCTTTTGGTCAAAGCTCTCTGTTCCCGTTTTTGGTCTACACTTAATACTATTTTGTCTACTGATATCCCCTTTGAGATTGTACATATTTTTTCTGGGTGGTTCTTCCCCTATTTGGAATGCTCAGAACAATGTCCGTAAATTTATTGACCTTTTCATAGCAATCTCTTTTCAAATGATCACTACCAATTGGAAAGTACTTCCAATATTGTATATAATGCTTGGTGGAATCTATTACTACTCATTTGTTATGGTTACCTTTAACCTCATATCTCTCTAGACATATCCCATGATTTGTATCATTATTTGTTGTATTCCTTTCTTTTTTTTGTTATCTGATACTTATAGATATAGAATGTGATTTTATTTTTGCCCTCTTTCCCTTTTATCGTTTTTTTTTTACTTTTCCCCTAATGAAAATACCCTTAAAAGCTTTTTTGGGGTTGGCAGTTTAAACATTAGTTTTGCTCAGGTTTCTCATGTATCTTGATACTATTTATTTCTGTAATGATGTTTTACATGGTTTTATCTTTGTTCAATAAAGCTTTCTAAACTTAAAAAGATTGGAAATGGTGATAGCAACCCAACATAAAAGTTACAATGATTTAAATTAATTCTTGTAAAAACCACAACTGTTTGGGCATCATATTAAATCACTTTTAGAAGTCACACTTTCTTCCTGGGCCGTGAATATGAAGAGGGCAGTACATACTGAAGAATTTACTGCATCTGGTAAATAAAGTTACTCCTGGGAGAGATATTTACTGGAGTGATATAAATACCTCTTATTAGGAGTTTGTGATGGGACATTGAACTTCGCATGTAACATATTCTCCCTGCACATTATCCTCTGATACATTTTGGCTCCTATTTGTCCAGGGGTCACATTTTCCATCACGCTCATGAGCCTGGCAGTGACCTCTGGCTGGCTGGTAACTGAATGGCACAAAGAAGTTCAGAATACACTGCACCTAAGTTAAAACCATTACTAGCATGAGGGCCCTGATCTTGATATCCACAGGAAGTAAAGCACTTTACATCATCCCGCATGTCGCACTGTGAATGTGTAAACTGAATGGCTTCCATGAGAAAGCATGCTATGTGGCTGATCATAAACACAATCAAATAATGATATATTTGACAGAATCAGCCTAATTAACTCTGAAATAAAAAGGTGACAATGTTGCTAGAACTTGTTTAAATAATGAATTGGAGTAACATATGTGGCACACAACTGTGTATTATTGAAGCCATCCTGCGTGTGACAATAAGCGATGTGAGCACATGTAATGCGATGATAGGGATTTTTTTTTTTTTTTTTTTACCAGATCTGGGTTTTAAACCCTGGCCCGGTGTATCTTTCCCATAAAAAACAACCTATTTTTCAAAAGGCTGGCATTCTTCAGTTTAGTATTTGGCTATAATAACAAAATACTCGCTCTTACAACTCATAATTGTGTTTGTGAGCTTAAAAGACTGTGAATGAAGGCATCCAGCAAGAATGCATTAAAGGCAAACATGCAATGTGAATTACATATTTCTACATGTATGCGTGACTATGCATGCCAGTTGCTTAAACAAGGGCTGTATGCTCTATTTGGGACCCCCAATTTATGAGTTTGAGGTGTGCTAATGGAAGAAAATGTACCCTTTTTTGTGATGATTTCATCTTAATAAGTAAAATGAAAACTGTAAGACTTCACTTATGCAAAACTCGATGGATTTTATGAGAAACATCTTGAAAAGATCTTTAATTTTGAAAACTTTATCCTCAACAATCTTTATTATTTTTGCATTGAATTGCACTTAGGTGCTTAAAATAAAGTGATTTGGAGAAAAAGTGATTACCCTTTAGAATTAGAGTACGTGTTTTTTTCAGTATTATTTTTAAGGCGAGGTGTTTGACAGTTGCAATTGAACAAAATATTTACGAGACCCTGCAAAACTTTCAATTAATTTCAGGCCTTCATCATTTGAGACTTCAAACCCAGTGTAGTTCTCAAACTATTCATAGCTATTTTAACATAGGAAGATATGAAATAGCTTCTATTTATATGTGTCTTTCAATATTCACACCTTTTTGGGGGCTTTTAGAGTTTGGATTTGCAATGTACTGCGGGCGGCAAATGACTCACTAATAGCAACAATTGTGTTGGTAAAAAATATGCCTTTTGCACCTCAGTTACTACGTCATGCAACATGTAGCTGTGTTCATAGGAACCTTTTGGGGGTCAAAGAATGACATCACCTGCCACACACAACCTATCTCACAACTTTCCTGCGGGCAGCAAAAAAGGAACATCTGCTAAATGAAAAATTGCCTTTTAAAGCAGAAACATGAAACAGCTTTTGTCAATGTCTGGGCAGGTTTTGCACTGTTCTATATGTTGTTGTCAGTGAATTCTTTTCTAACCACTGCCAGGTTATAACCAACCAACACACAGTGTCTATACCTATTGCCTTTGCTAAATCATTAGCTTTGATGTCCAGACACCACCTTTAGCAGCAGATAGGCTGAAAAGAACCCTGTGAGCAAGTTTGCAAATTAGTTGGTTGATTCCTGCTTTTTTAAAGTTAATACTTTTCTTTAATTCCCATTGCTTTCTTTACCATACTTCAAAGGCACTACACTTAAGATACATTCTACATCTGACTACACCACTGCATTGAGATATTTTCTTGTTAGTGTTGAATTATATATTTTATCAAGGACACCAGTCTTAATATTGCTGAAAGAGCACATACACTCATAATGGGTCAGTTTGCAGGGTCTTGTACTCCCATAATCGGCTTGTTCATTTTACTTTACAAAGAAATGTCAATAACACAAACATGAATGACTAAATAAAACTTGCAAATGAAATCCCTATGATATGATGGAGCTGAAAACTCCCTTTATTCTTCAGATCAAAAAGGCATCTGGAAGAATGTGCCACTTCTCTGTATTGAAAGTCTATGTCCTCCAGTGTCAAGATGGTTTACTACAAATTTCTCACTTGTGAAAAATTATCATTCAATATCTAGGCTGCAGCGACTTCAGCACATGGGTGTGAGAGTGGTGATCAGGGCTAAGTGAGTAATTCTTCTCAGTAATAGTGGATTTTTGTGTTCCACTCAATAAATTTGCTTCAGAATCAGACTAGTAATATGGGATAAAACATTTTGGACATAAAACAAAACTTTAATCATTCATTCAAGCAGATTTTTAGTGAGCCCTATTACAAGCATACAATTCATGTTGGATGAATACGAGTGATCAGATACATATGTAAAGAGTGAAAAAGCATACTGTGATCACTAAAGGGGGGGGGGGGTCTCAGCAGGGGAGTTCTCAGCCATACAAGTGGTGACCGGAAGGTAAATAGCAGTCCTGCAACAGTGATTGAAAGAGAGATCTCAGTGTAAGTAATAGCTGTAAAGGCTTAAGGAAAGGTGATCTCAGTCATTTAGCTGGGAAAATGGTAAAGGAGTGTTGGCAATACACATTTAGGCAGGTAGTTTCAGATGTCTTTACCAGCTCAAAAATGGGTGAAGAATCTGCAAATATAATTTCAATGTACATCATTTTGCTAGCTTTTGCGAAAATATCAAGAAACCAAAAGCCCACGTCAGTAAAAGTAAATTGCATCCGGTACAATTTCACATAGTTAAATGTTTCACTGATTTGTTGCACACATGGCAGAGAAAAGACACACTTTATTACCATACATAGAGAACATAAATAGATCATATTGCCACATTTTAATGTCTGCATGACAGCCTGGGTAAGTTTAGAAAGAGAGAGAGAGAGAGAGATCCGTTGCTGAACTCACTTGGAGTGGTGCACAATGGGTCTAGGTGAAGGTATACCAAGATAAAGCCAGTGCCTTATTTGAGCCGATAGTTGCACTGATTTTTGGGGAATGGGGCTTAAATTCCTCTTATGAGTCTTTGACCCAGAACAAAAGAGACAAAGGCAGAAAAAGGGAAGGAGGAAGAGAATAATGGAAAAACAGTCAGAAAGGGAGAAATGCAGGAATGACATAGAACCTACAGGAGTGAGATAAAGGGACAGAAAGTGTAGGGTCATAGATGAAAGAGGCCCTAGATGGCTTTTAGACTAAACACCTTGTATCCACAAACCCTCATCTTCAACAACTCCAGCCGAGGCTTCTGAAAAAAACGTTGGGCACCTGCATTTATTCTTTTTCCAAATTAAGCATTGGATGAAGCCACAGGCTAGTGTGTAGCCAGGCTCTGAGCAATCAGATCACACCTCAAATCACATTATTAAAAAAATCACAACTACATTTAGCAGCAGCAGTGCTTACCTAGTGCGCGCCAAATCAAGCAGAAGATCAGCGTGAAGCAGACAAAGGCCCAATTCCACTCGTGATTTTTCCCAACAGTGGATACTCCCATGAAAATGAATATTAGGGTCTCACTGACACTGCTCAACATCTTCATAAAATATTTTATTGTTGTGTAGGATTTCTGAGAAACATTCTCTTCTACATATTTTTTCATAGTCATGGCACAAGTTATAATCCTGGTGGACAAAAACAAAGTTCTTAGATATAACATTACACATTTTATCCTAATTAAATACCATTTATTTACACAAATTAGTCTTTATGGATGAAATGTTGCAATGAGTTATTGGGGGTTGATTTTCTATCTATATGCTGGTTAGACTACACAGGATTATGAAGATATTTGCACAGCAGCAATTTATTTAATAAGAATATTTTAAAGCATCACTGGTGCAGGAGGTTACATTTGAGGGAAGAAGTACGTCAGTCGTTCTTTTCAATTTGCGCAGTAAAATACTCTCAGAAAATTACCTCACTGAGCAAATAATCAGCTGCATTCTCTGTCTGCAAATAATGAAAGCTAATAATTCTTCTATCACCGCCTTTTATTAATTTGATAAAAATTGCCTTTTCAGCACAGTAAAAAGGTTGACGCGACTGACTATTCTATTATTTCTCAAGGATTTAATGCCTGCGGACTACTGTATGATTCACTGTTGGGGGATATAACATTATCCACTATTTCAGACTTCTTGGCTTGAAAAAAAATCAAGTTAATTCAATAAACACAATCACATTGAAACTCCCGTTATTAGCAATTGTATTCTTTCTCAAGGTTGTTATGCCTACGGACTACTGTATGATGCGCTATTTGTTCATAAAACATTTTCTAAAGTGTCAGGCTTTTTTTTTTAACAAGCTCATTCGACAAATACAGTCACATTGAAATCCCATTTATTAGCAGATATAGCCAAGTACGGCACTCACACATGGATAGAAAGTATGCAATAAAACAGTTTTAAAGAAAAATGGATAGAAAGTAAGAAATATTTGGTTTTTAAATTCAGTAATTGCAGTGAGCAAATAGTTATGTTTGGATGGAATTTTCATTCACAATAAAAGTATGTTTTCTAATGAATGTATTGGGCAGAAAATATCGACTTATTTAAGATCAATAAAGTATCACCGATAAAAAAGGCAATGCAAAGTTTATTTATTGAAAACACCTTTTTAAAGGGAAGTTTTGTTGAAGCACTTAGACGAGAATGCAACACGTTATCATATATATATAAATATATATTATAGGAGGAGCGGCTTTCAGCTGGTGCCGGCGACGAGACAAGGACTCCGCTCGTTGATATTTTGTAGCAATTCACAAAAGACCCGGCACTCTTCTGGTGATTTAAACAAGGTTTATTTTCAGCTCCAAATCTCTTCCTTCTCCTACACATTTCGAACTAAACAGTTCTTGATCACGGTGGTAACAAGTCCCTTTTTAGTTTCACTTATTTATACTCAAAACACCACTATAGCTATTATGATGCATCGTGGGTTGGGTATTTTAAACTTGGCTTGATTTAGCCTATCATTGTCCTTTTATGCCCAGTTTGCTGAATTCAATGGTGTTTTTGTTAATTTACCATTGAATTCAATGGTGTGTTTGTTAATCAAAGCTCGAATGTTTGGTTATTAAGTAGTGATGTGACACATTTTCGGGCTAGTATTTTCTATGTATTATGGCTGAGTGCCGTATAATGTCTGTCCTATGCAATGTTATTAGGACTGTATTCTCATGAATAATTATTAAATCTAAGCTAAGTGCTGTGACCGATATTATGAATTACAGCTTCCTGGTTTGTTAAGAACAACGATCCTAATACTCATATCTCAAGATTCTTAGTAAATATTGACGATCTGTTCCTATTATGGAAAGGCACAAAACAAGAACTACTTCAATACATTGACATACTTAACAACAATGATGTGGGACTCCATTTCACGTATAATATACAACAAAAAGAAATAGACCATTTGGACACAAAAGTATACATAAAAAACGATAAGATACAAACAACTTTGTTCCGCAAAAATACCTCAACTAATAGTATTCTTCATGGAACTAGCTTCCGGGAAAACATCCCATATGGGGAATTCTTACGTATGAAGCCTAATTGCTCAGAAGCAATGGAAATGGAGAGCAAATTTGAGGAAACCAAACAACTTTTCACCAAAAGAGGATATACACAGAAGACCATAAATCGTGGGGAACAAAGAGCCAGAAGAAAAACAAGAGCAGAGACTCTAATTGAAAACAATAATAAAGAAGTAAAAGCAAAAAAGGAAGAAGACAAACCACGTCTCATTATAACATACTCCAAAGAAAGTGCACAAATCAGAAAAATTGTGACCAAATATTGGAGTGTGCTTAAAAAGGATCCAGACATTGGCAACCTAATCGGTGATGGACCCCTAATTTCATATAGAAAAGCACCTTCTCTTGGAGACACATTGGTCAATAGCCACTCTTTAGACAAAAAAGCAGAAACATGGCTACAAAAGCGACAAAAATAATTTACCAAATGCATGTCATTCAAAGCTTGCAAAGTGGGAAAAAACCTGAAATCTCTAAAAGATCCAAAGGGACAAGTCTTTGAAATAAGGAACAAAATCACATGAGAATCACACTTTGTAGTCTATTTGCTAGAATGTGATTGTGGCAAACGCTATATTGGTTCGACAATCTGTGCTTTAAAGAAACGAATGCTGGAACACATCAGAGCAATACAAAATAGGGATCCAGCATATGCAATAGCGAAACATATGATGACACATAAGAACAAAACATGGCAAAATATGAGATACTCGGGAATTGCAATGGTGCCAGAACATGAAAGAGGAGGGAATCGTCTTCAAAAACTAAGGCGCTTAGAATCAAAACTCATCATTAGGTTTAAAACAAAAATCCCCAATGGACTGAACGGGGACGAAGAACTTTATGTACACTTGTGACAAATTACTAATTTGAAATTACCAACTTTGATAAAGTGCAACATACGATCAAATTGGGAAGGAACAGAAAAGAATGCTGACCAAGAAGCTTACGGACACTGATGATAAACCACAAACTTACTTAACCAAACTCTGAAAATTTGTAGTACCAATTATTTGGAAGTAAGAGAAAATAACATAACAGCAGAGAAATGTTAATAAAGATAAACTCTTCCTCCGACAATACAAGTTGGACAATAACTATGATATGGAGATTAACTGACTGTAAAAAACCATTTGGCATTATAGTGAAAAGTAGAACTACATGGATGAGAACAATGTATACATGAAAGTCATCCCGATAATGCAATTGATATTCTCTGCTTAATCAATGTAGTTTTGGGAGCCAATTTTGCATGATCCTGAGTTAATTTACGGTTAAAAGTTGCTACGTATGATGAGTTGTATATACACGATTATGAGTTGAATAGAAACAGGCTTTTTCCTTATTTACTAAGAATCTTGAGATATGAGTATTAGTATCGTTGTCCTTAACAAACCAGGAAGCTGTATTTCATAGTATCGGTCACAGCACTTAGCTTAGATTTAATAATTATTCATGAGCATACAGTCCTAATAATATTGCATAGGACAGACATTATACGGCACTCAGCCATAATGCATAGAAAATACTAGCCCGAAAATGTGTCACATCACTGCTTAATAACCAAACTTTCAAGCTTTGATTAACAATCACAAAAACACCATTGAATTCAGCAAACTGGGCGTAAAAGGACAACAATAGGCTAAATCAAGCCAAGTTTAAACTACCCAACCCACAATGCATCATAATAGCTATAGTGGTGTTTTGAGTATAAATAAGTGAAACTAAAAAGGGACTTGTTACTACCGTGATCAAGAATTGTTTCGTTCAAAATGCGTAGGTGAAGGAAGAGATTTGGAGCTGAAAATAAACCTTGTTTAAATCACCCGAGAAGAGTGCGGCATCTTTTGTGAATTGCTACAAAATATAAATATATATATATATATATTACCTACTGGCGGTCGCCAGTAGGTAGTTATAGTTAGGATTTTTTTCAATGTTAAATCTCAAAATTCTATTTGGAATAACTTTGGAGCCGGTTGACGAATCTGCCTGAAAATTTCCTGAAAATGGCCTCGTTGAGCTCCGGTCCTTCCCAGAAAGTTTGGGGGGGATTCGTCAAGCGGGGGCCGAGATAAAAGGGGGGTCCCAAAACGCGTTTTCTCCATGTTAATTTCCATAGGGCGGTCGATTTCACTTTTAGCCCGAACGGATGAATGGATTTCCACCAAACTTGGCAAAATTGTAGGGACTGGTAGCCCGATGTGCCTTTGCTATGTCTCAAGATATGTGCTCCAGTAGAATTTGAGTAATTTAAGTTTAAAGAAATATATATATCTGTAAGCGCGCCCCGGTGCGCGCACCGGCGAGCGCTCCGGTCGCGCCACGTGAGGTGCGCACGGAAAGCTGATTGGCTGTCGGGTGTCTGAAAACATTCGAAACAGACCGGAGCGGCCGCCATCTTGTGTCTCGGTAAAATCGAGACACAAGAGGTGTCAAAAACAAAGGGGGGAAATGACCATAAGGGGGCAGGGTAGACCCCCCTGACCCCCTAGGTTTAATGTGGGGGCCATAAAAGGGCCCCGCGGGGTAAAAAAAAAAAAATATTTTTTTGATTATCGCAGGGGGCGCGCCTGGTACGCGCACCGGGGAGCGCACCGGGGAGCGCACCAGGGAGAAAAGAGAATGGCAGAGTTTTAAAATTTAAGTCATTTTATATAAATGGGAGGTAGTTCTGAAAAGAACTGTTTTTTTATTCTTTTTGTTGTTTTATATTTTTTTCGGAGTTTTTAAACTTTTTTTGCTTTTTTTTGGTTTTTCTGAACATTTTTTGTTTTTTTTGTATTTTTTAAGGAGAGAAACAAAAACCAAGCATTTCAAAAGGGCTCAACAGGAGAAAAAAAAAGGGCAACAAATTAATATTTCCTTTGGCACTTGTGGTTTTCCCAAGCACGATTAATAAGAGTGATGCATTGCTCACCATAGCAAATCGTTTGACCACAAAATTTACAAACCATTTTAAAATTTGAAAAGTTGGTTTGTATGATGGAGCATGTCTCCCTAACTTCCGGTCCTGATGGGGTGGGAACAGTAGTTTTGGAGGTGCTGGCAGAAGATTGTACAGGGTTTTTGGCCAGTTCCCTGACCTCTGCCCTAGAATAGTTGTTGGGATGTTTTCTAACCATATGCCTAATCATTGTGTGGTTGCCGAAGGAGTACTTCTTGTTGGGATTCCCCCTTGACATCTCCTGATGACAGATAAGGCAGGTTGCTTTAGGTGCATTCACTTTTTTTTTGTCACTCGGGATAGAAAAAAATTGCCAAATGATGTGCTCTTTTGGTTTGTATGTTATGTTGTCCTCTGGGACGAATCTACTGTCCTCTTCGTCCTCATCCTCCTCCTGTTCTGGATCTCCACCACTGTGAAGTTGAGGAGGTCCTTGTGGTGGTGGTGGTGGTGGTCCAGAAGATCCAG
The DNA here is from genome assembly GCF_964263255.1 of Lissotriton vulgaris. Classification (NCBI taxonomy): domain Eukaryota; kingdom Metazoa; phylum Chordata; class Amphibia; order Caudata; family Salamandridae; genus Lissotriton; species Lissotriton vulgaris. The sequence continues at coordinate 833,971,546 of NC_141696.1, read as the reverse complement.
CAGCTGCAGCTAATGTAGCCATTTTCTATAGATAAAAGTAAAGGTCTTCCTCTCTCAAAGCAAAAAGGTAGAATAAGGAAAAAAGGTGGGGGCTTTCCTCATTTGGAAAAAAAAATATCCTGAACCAATGAGAAGTGTTAATTTTAGGTCACATGACTAGGGGTTTTATCATTATGAAACCAAAACTGTTATGAACCAATCAAAAGTGTTATTTTTAGGGCACATGACCCGACGCGCTTACGCTACGCGCCCCGGGGCGTGCCCGGGGGCGTGCCCCGGGTCGCGTAGCGTAAGCGGGTCGGTGCGCTTACGTCGTGCGTTTCACGCATACGCGGCTACGCGATACGTCACGATCATGTTTTCGTTCGCGATATTGGCGCTTACGGGACGCTCCCCGGTGCACGCCCCGGGGCATTTCATATAATTGCGCTTTCCGGGGCGCTCCCCGGGGCGCGCTCCGGGAGCACTCCCCTCCCCCCCCCCCAAAAAAAAAAAATGATTAAATAAAAAAAAATGGGAAAAATTATATGGACTGGAAGCCCTATTTTTAAGTTGTTTTTACGAAAATTAACTTTGAAAAAATATATATTGGGATACATTGGGCTATATATATGTTAGTGCCCAAACGTAGCCCAATGTAGCCAAATATAGCCCAATGTAGCCAAAAGATGGCCACCAGAGACAAAAAAAAAATTGCCCAAATATCAGCCAGATGTAGCAGAACTGTAGCCCAATGACAGAATGTACCAGCATTAAAAAAAACCTATGAAATTCACTGAAAAAACCATAGGTTTCACACCAGTTATAGTTAGGAATTAGCATTTAAAAAACCTATTAAATTCACTGAAAAAAACAGAGGTTTCACACCAGTTATAGTTAGCTGGAAATTTTACTGACATAAAACCAATGAAATTCCCACGTTATAGTTATTCGGACTCACTATAACTTGCGCGTGCAATGCACTGCTGATGACACCATCCTTGTGACACAGTGACAGACCTCCTCTCACTGTAAAGTAACCTTTGAAACACATATTCAAAAATAGAAACTAACATTTTCAAAAAAGTGCATATACCCATACCAGTTACAACAACCAATTCAGTAATGCCATGTCATGAGTGATGTAATATGTGATGTCATCAGCAGTGCATTGAACGCACAAGTTATAGTGAGTCCGAATAACTATAACGTGGGAATTTCATTGGTTTTATGTCAGTAAAATTTCCAGCTAACTATAACTGGTGTGAAACCTCTGGTTTTTTCAGTGAATTTAATAGGTTTTTTAAATGCTAATTCCTAACTATAACTGGTGTGAAACCTATGGTTTTTTCAGTGAATATATATATATATATCACCAAACAAAAGAGGCGGCACAATCAGGAAATGTTTTTAAGCCTTTTTAATCAAGACTTCACCCCACCAACGCGTTTCAGCCACAACTGGCCTTGCTCACGGTTCATATATATATATATATATATATATATATTTATATATATAACCTACTGGCGGTCGCCAGTAGGTATATATAGTTAGGATTTTTTCTCCATGGGATTTTTGAAAATTCTATGTCTAATAACTTTGGCGTTTGTTGACGGAATTGGCTGAAATTTTCAGGAAAATGGAACATTTTGTTTCTGAGCAGCCCCTGATAATTTGGGGGGGTTTCATCAAGGGGGGGGCCGAGAAAAAAAGGGGGTCCCAAAACGCGTTTTTCCCATGTTAATTTCCATAGGGCGGTTGGCCTCACTTTTAGCTCGAACGGCTGAAGGATTTGCACGAAACTTGGCAAAATTGTAGGGACTGTTAGCCCGATGTGCCTTTGCTAGGTCTCAATATATGTGCTCCAGTGGATTTTGAGTAATTTAGGTTCAAAAAAAGATATATATCTGGGCGGAGCCTAACCACACATCTGATCTGATTGGCTGTCAGCACTTCATCCAAGAAGTGTTGGCAGCCATCTTGGGACCAATATACATGATAGCACCTCATTAAAAAGCATTGTAGTTAATAGAGGGTTTTAGGACTTTAGTTACATTATAAATCATTTGTTGATGGTACCATACTCGTTTTAGGAATTGTGGTGGGTTCTAAGGTGATTTTACCATGTGAAAAAACCTTCTGCTGTGATATCATGAATATTGTTTGAAAGAAAACTAATATCTCATGATTTTCCCACAGCGGTTTGGAAGGGGATCTATAAGCTAAACTGAAAGCATATTTTCTGTAAATTCACATTATCTTTCTCAGTCATGTGAAAATGAAGTCTGACATTCTCAGTAAAACATGTACATCCAACAAGGACAGAGACTGTCAGTTGATTCCTTTGTGTTCTTCTGCAGCCTCCTAGAGTGTTCTAAAGAACAACTAGAGCGCTAACAGTCCTACTTATTACAAAGGTCTGGCACACCTGAAGCCATCTTGATTGGAATAAAGTGGTAACTCTTAAAACATTTAATTTAAAAAGAAACAACATGAGGGGGTATATTTTGCCATAGAAAGTATGATTAGTGCTGCAGAATGAAAAAATAGGGCACATTTTGAGTGACTTCTCAAATCCTTTTCTATTTCATTAAAACATTCTGACATGCAGTCTCCCAAAATGGCCACCAGAGACAAAAGAGCCCAAATGTAGCCCAAATATCACCCAGATGTAGCCCAAGTATAGCCCAATGACAGAATGTCCCAGAGTGTTCTAAAGAACAACTAGAGCGCTAACAGTCCTACTTATTACAAAGGTATGGCACACCTGAAGCCATCTTGATTGGAATAAAGTGGTAACTCTTAAAACATTTAATTTAAAAAGAAACAACATGAGGGGGTATATTTTGCCATAGAAAGTATGATTAGTGCTGCAGAATGAAAAATTAGGGCACATTTTGAGTGACTTCTCAAATCCTTTTCTATTTCATTAAAACATTCTGACATGCAGTCTCCCAAAATGGCCACCAGAGACAAAAGAGCCCAAATGTAGCCCAAATATCACCCAGATGTAGCCCAAGTATAGCCCAATGACAGACTGTCCCAGAGTGTTCTAAAGAACAACTAGAGCGCTAACAGTCCTATTTATTACAAAGGTATAGCACACCTGGAGCCATTGTGATGGGAATAAAGTGGTAACTCTTAAAACATGTAATTTAAAAAGGAACAAAATGAGGGGGTATATTTTGCCATATGAATTATGATTAGTGCTGCAGAAAGAAAAATTAGGGCACATTTTGCGTGACTTCTCAAACCCTCTTCAATTTCATTAAAAAATTCTGACATACAGTCTCCCAAGATGGCCACCAGAGACAAAAGAGCCTAAATGTAGCCCAAATATCACCCAGATGTACCCCAAGTATAGCCCAATGACAGAATGTCCCAGAGTGTTCTAAAGAACAACTAGAGCGCTAACAGTCTTACTTATGACAAAAGTATGGCACACCAGAAGCCATCTTGATTGGAATGAAGTGGTAAGTCTGAAAACACTCAATTTAAAAAAGGAACAACATGAGGGGGTTAATTTTGCCATAGAAAGTATGATTAGTGCTTCAGAAAGAAAAATTAGGGATCATTTTGAGTGACTTCTCAAATCCTCTTCTATTTCATTAAAAAATTCTGACATGCAGACTGAAACATGCACTTTGAATACCAGCAGCAGACGTCCCTGGTGAGCAGTAGCTTTACTACAGTGATCTAATGTGCAACTAGAGTGCTAACATTCAGAATTTATGGCAAATGTGTGACACATCTGAATGCCTTCTTGATGGAACCAAAGTAAACAAGCATTGAAAATGCAATAGATCTCGCCCTCGTTTAAGTTAAAGCCATTCTGTTTGTAATGAGGTGGCTTTTTAGCTTTGTTTTTATTAGTGTTTTTTCAACTTTCATGTAAATAACATGCATCTGTATGCATATAAGTATATGTATGCATGCATTTATGTTTGTATTTATATAGATATACAGATGATATATGTTTATATATGTATGTATATATATATATATTCACTGAAAAAACCATAGGCTATAGACCCTATATAGTTAGGAATTAGCATTTACAAAACCTTGAAAATTCACTGAAAAAACCATAGGTTATAGACCATATATAGTTAGGAATTAGCATTTACAAAACCTTATTTTACTCACACAAAACCATTGAAATTCCATATATAGTTAGTTGCACTAACTATATATCGCGCACCCGCAATCCACTGCTGATGATGTCACATATTACATCATTCATGACATGGTCAGTGACATCACTGATGACATCACTGATGACAACATCCAGTGACTGTATGTTTCTGTAAAGTTAAAATATGTCTTACATATTGAAGAATGAGTGGATGTATAAGTGTCTGGATGAAGGATTTAGTAGGTGCATGACTGACTGTATGAGTGAGTGATTAAATGTGTGACAATACGGCCTGACATTTTTCCCACCGAATCCAGATAAGAAATAGGGCAGTAACATGCAGGGTTCTGGTTGTCACCTTTTTTAAAGATTGGTACCATAATAGAGTCTGACCATGTTTCTATGAGTCTGATCGTGCAGCAGTCAGCTCACACTCGCATTGTTAAAGGACCCTATAGCTCTATGCTTTGTTTAAAGATGTCTACAGGTACTCCGTCTGGGCCCGGAGCCTTTCCCCCCTTACAAGCTTTTAGGGCAGATTGTACCTCTTCTAGGGTGCGGCTAATTCGATTGGGAAGTCTTGTTATGGAGAACTAGGGCTTACAGTACTTTCAACTGTGCCATTCTCCTCCCTTGCCAGTCCAGAAATAATGGAAAAGTGTTCCACCCAGTGTCCTTCATCGATAGCGATTTCTATAGTAGGGGTGACTTTGGTTGTCAGGAATGGGGATTTGACCATGTACCAAAAGGCAGTATTGTCCTTATTGACGCTTGCCTTATGTAAGTCAGCCTGATATTCTTCTTTAATTCTACTTTACGTGTTTTCACGGCCTGGTTATATGCCTTCCTACACTACTTTATTTCAATTCTAACCCTTTCTTTTTTTGTGTAATGCATGTTTTAATTCTGTGTAGGCTTTTGTATATTTACTATTGAATTACCCCTTGTTGTTCCTATTCCCCTTTTTTATTTCGTCTTTCAATGTACTTCTAATTATTTCTGTTATTTGTGCATAGGACCCTAGCACTTCCTTGTGTGGAGTGTATCCATTCAAACATTTTACTATTGGCTCTAAGCTTTTCTCTACCTCTGTCTTGATGATCTTATGTGGTTCCATTGTATCTCACCTTACAGAGTGACCATTTATTTTGTAGATGACCACATTTTGGCACGTATATGTATGTATATATATATATATATATATATATATATATTCACAGAAAAAACCATAGGTTATAGACCATATATAGTTAGGAATTTGCATTTACCAACCCTTGAAAATTCACTGAAAAAACCATAGGTTATAGACCATATATAGTTAGGGATTAGCATTTAAAAAACCTTATTTTATTTGCACAAAACCATTGAAATTCCATATATAGTTAGTTGCACTAACTATATATCGCGGACCCGCAATCCACTGCTAATGATGTCACATATTACATCATTCATGACATGGTCAGTGACATCACTGATGACATCACTGATGACATCTCAAATGACATCACTGATGACAACACCCAGTGACTGTATGTTTCTGTAAAGTTAAAATATGTCTTACATATTGAAGAATGAGTGGATGTATAAGTGTCTGGATGAAGGATTTAGTAGGTGCATGACTGACTGTATGAGTGAGTGATTAAATGTGTCTCACTGAGTGCATGGGTTAGTGACTAAACTGTCTTAATTTGTGCATCATTATGTCTGTTGTTCTGTAAACTGTTGCATGTGTTGATAAATAGCTATATGAGTAACTATATGGGTTATTGATTGGTTGCCCAAGTATTTGTATGGGAGACTGAGTGTGTGTGTGGGTGGCCGGGAGGTGTATGACTCTGTGCATAGATGTGTGAGCAGTTGATTCACTAGATGTACGGTTTCAAAAGTGCATGTGGAAACAGCTGTATGGGCGGTTGACTGTGTGCATGAGTGTATTGGTGAGTGAATGGATATCTCAGTGCTACATGTCAAAGTAAGTACATATGTAAAACACAGTACATGTGAGAGTTGACATATATAAATAACTGTGCATAAGAGCCAGTGAATGTGTGAGTGTCTGTATGGATCATTGTGAACTTGTATCAGGGATTGTATAAGAGAGTAAATATGTGTTAGTATATGTTTGAATAAGTAAAGTTTGTATAACTGTATAGTTGAGGAAATGGAGGTGTGATTGATTCTTTGCATGACTGACTAGGTGTGTGAGTAACTCCAAGGATGAGTGACAGTCTGTGAGTGTCTGTTTACACTGATTGTATCTAAGGTTATATTAGAGTCTGAAGAGGTTCATCGTATTATCACATGAATGATATCATCAGTGATGTGATCAGTAATGTCAAATGAGATGTCATCAGTGATGTCATCAGTGATGTCATTTGAGATGTCATCAGTGATGTCATTTGAGATGTCATCAGTGATGTCATCAGTGATGTCACTGACCATGTCATGAATGATGTAATATGTGACATCATCAGCAGTGGATTGCGGGTGCGCGATATATAGTTAGTGCAACTAACTATATATGGAATTTCAATGGTTTTGTGTGAGTAAAATAAGGTTTTGTAAATGCGAATTCCTAACTATATATGGTCTATAACCTATGGTTTTTTCAGTGAATATATATATATATATATATATATATATATTCATATTCACATAAAAACGTAATTTGAAGAAACATTCACATTACTATACAAAACATTAAAAAACTTAAATGAGTTGCACGTAGACAACTACGCTTGCCAATGCACTGTTCATCACATCACATATGAGATGTTGTAATAAATGATGCAATTATGGATCATAAGTAAAGACATTCCATATAACATCACCACTGACATATTTCATGACATAACTGAAGCAGCTAAGTGGGCTTGGCCGCAGCACAAGGCCTTGGGTGCCATAACAGTTGACTATACTTACGAAATAGGAAACATCTGCACATTTCAGCCTATGGGTAGTAGGCTTAGGTTTTCTGATTTTTTGCTACTACACGTTGTTCAAAAAAGTTACAGCCTGCCTATGATCATTTTGTGGTCATGGGTGTTCTTGTATTGGACATCAAGGAGCATGAAAACTAGTGGATGCGAAGGCTTGCGCCTTCCTGCCATATTGTAGGTTTGCATGTGGGGACAGTGGAGGGGGTAGGGCCATGTGGAATGCTAGCGGGTGGCCCATTCAATGTGCATAGAAGAGGAACAGGTGAGCAAGACTAGTTAGAAATCTTTTTTGCAGCTGCATTGGAGGCTCAGAGTAAGAGGCAGGGCACCACGCTGCCATGTGGTTTCTGTCACCCAGAGCATTCCGTTGGGGCAGCAGAAAGAGTACAACACTGGTAGGAAGGACCGTTGATGCTGCTACTCGGTTGTTTAACCAATGGGAAGGTATATCATTTAGTAGCTTCCTGTAATTTTGAAAAATAAACGCAGAGTTGGACTATGCACTTTGCGCACACCTACCCAGGGTCTGGAGTAAAGTCAGGTTTGTTGAACCGAGGCTGCTCTGAAACCAACTCTTCATTGGTGCATATGAATAGCAGAATGCCTTAGGCCTCAGAGGCCTCTGCAGAGTAAGAAAAACTACCTGGCCCCCTCTGGATTGTATTTACAGGAGTATGAGGGTGTTCAGAATGTGACAGACCTGTCCAAACTCTTAGTCTTGCCTGACATAGAAGTGAGAGCCCACGCTGAACTCCCAGACTCAGGACAAAACACAAAGGCTGGATTTGTATTACAATTAGTGTTTATTAAGTGCAGCCAATAGATTATAAATTATATGAATTAAGATATTAATAATATTAAATGACTCACCAATTATCAATATTATGAAAGTGAATAAAGTAAAAAGCCCACACATTATTCATAACACCTTGCTGATCAATTAGTCTAGAACTCCTTACTTGGCTTGCAGCATCATTATATTTGTTCCGGCAAGGGGATTCAATTAAGACTGTGGGCCATATGCATGAACACATTTTCCCATAGACACAGAATGGGCAAAACCCTTTGATGCATCTGGCCCTTAGCCTTCAGTATATTCCCCATCACCTAGTTTCTGTCTCTACCCCTTTATAATTAGGGAGAGGTATTATACCTTTTCACCTAATACCATTCCTATGGAGCATGTGGGGGCCTTCTCACTCCTGATGCTGTATCTGCAACATCTAGCAGAGCACAATTCTTTCTTTTGTAGTATTTGTCAACATTGCCACATTTTATATTTAGAACACTGCTAATGCAGAAAATTGAGCTTTTGGCAAGCTAATCTTGCAGTAAACTTTACCTGGTAGCTGTAGAGTCAGGATTAACACCGGTGAAAATTATAAATGCTGCTCATTAGGTGACACCGTGTAATAGGAAACAAGTACAAATGTTCCTCTAGGGATAGATCATATATCATTTTATTGGCACATAGCATAATAACCTCGACGTTACTTTTGTGATCTCAAAAATACTTTCCCCATCACATACATTTTGTATCCCTTCACAGATAATCTGACGTGGACATTATGATACAACATCATTCAAGGCAAATCCATACTCTTTATATGATTAATTACTTATAATGTCCGTAGCTGTAAACAAATAGTTAAGAGCAACAGTCCATACTACTCCAGTATCAGCCCTTGCGAGTTTTTAAGGTGTGACACCTTTGGTCCGATGTCTTTGCTTCCACCACGAAATAGTGACTATACCAGGGATTCTTTTCCTTTTCGTGATATTACTTCACTTTAAAAAAAAATAGAGTTTTCATGAATTTTGCCCCTTTGCCAATCTCATACAGAATGGGAGTATTCATTTATTGGGCATTATCACGTAGGTCTACAGATAGTGCTTATTTTGTAAAACAGTCAATGCCAGGGCCCATATTTTTACTCAGAAGTCTGTGGCCAGCACTTTGGGGGTGCCTAGTACCAAGACCATGTGGTCTTGATTCCACCTAATGTGATTTTCTATCCCCAACAGAGACTCCCTACCTCTTTATCCCAGTCCTTCAGGTCTTTCTTTGCTCCTGTTTTGTTCCTTTGTCACTGTTATTTCGTACTTCTCTTCCTTTTTCTTTCCTCGTTTTGTGTTTTTCTTTCTCTTGCTCTAGGTGAAAGTCTAATCATGGAAAATAAGTGCTGGTCTCCCAAAAAGAGTGTTGGTGGGCCACACCGGGAACCACTGGCTAGCAAGTGCTGTGTATTATCCGCATACATCTGAATCATAAGCCATGGGTGTGTATTATCCATGCCACAGTGACCACTTAAGCATTACCCAAGCAGTAACTAATGAGGAAGGGAGTGATGAACCTGAGGACTCCTCAAGGCACAGCTTTCAGGTCACATCTAAATTGATCCAGTTGAGCACATTGGAATGTGCTGTTTATAAAGAACAGCGCCCAATGTAGCGCCCTACCTCTTACACCCGGTCATGCAGTAATAGCATTTTTTCTCTGTTAACTAGTATAGCTATTTTCACCCATCTAAATGTGAAAAACCCTGACCAATAGTGAAAAAGGATTCCGGTGTTTTTAGATTCTCCTGGGGCTGCTCGATAACAATAGATTGTGTGACATTAGCTTAGAACGGAGTACTGGAATTTGCCCTATAGTTGTTTGGCTGCTTGGGTTCTATGGCAGCCATGTTGGAGCGCCCTTCATATCAATATCATGGAAATAGAAAAAAGGGGGCAATCTTTGTACAAGGACAGCAGCCATCTTGGATTGGTCAGTAATTAGCAATTCCCTCATTATTTAGACCAACCATACACCGCAATAAGACACAGATGCGCAATTAACTTCTCCCAGCGATTCATATAAAACCAGAACTCTCAGTCGTTAACTATGCACCGCGAACAAAACCCCACCCAGAACTCTAAATTTGTGCGTTACGGGCCCAACTCATGGTCCATAAACTACCCAGAAAATCTGACCAGTAATGCTAAAAAGAACTTCAAGCACAGAACTTTAAAACAGCACCCGGCAACATAGTAGACAACTACCACACCGTGACTAACGGCAAGAGAAAAACCAACTTCATATTTTACACAAATCGCCCAACAAAGTGGAAAAACACCTTCCTTCTTCACTTTCAAGTCATCAGGACAGTAAATATTCCCTATGACAAAAAAATCTCCACAACCGTCACCCCTACCTTTAAAGGGGCACTCACAATTTCCATCTTCAGAACAGGAAACATTCTTATACAGGCCTCTGAACTGCACCTCACCACTTTTGATCGTCACTTCCCAACATTACTCTCCTCACTAACTCAACAGAACCATCAAACCCAATCTCTCCTATCCCCCTCCACCCTGACAAAAAACCCAAAACCAATCCAGTCTTCCTTCCCTGATGGCCCACTCTACAGCTCATGAACATCCACCATCACTTATTACAATCTCACTACCCCTATCATCACACTCCGCCATAAAACACCCACTATAACGGCATCAACCAATTCCACCAGGACCAGCAAACACACAGTTAATAAGCACTGCAAGGCTGATCTCGAGCTAGGCAGATCAGACACAAAACACAGTCTTTCCGCTACTGAACTTGCTACAAGCACTCCCCTCTTGACCTGAGGAGACCCAACTCTACCCTCACAAACTATCCCCAACCACAATATTGACCCTATTCCACCTGCCCAACCCATCTCTATGTCCAACGTCACCGATAGTGCCTTGGTCACTGACCTCCTTCAAACCACTGCACACTCTCCTTCCTCTGACCCACGACCAAATGCCCAAACCGTCTCCACTTCTAATCTCACTGCGAATCCCCTGTACACTCACTTCCTCCTAACCATTGCTCACTCTCCTCCCTTGTACCCAAGACCCACAACACCTCCTCCTAACTTCATGACTGGAAGCATCAATGACCCGACTCCTCAAGTTCCATCTCTCCAGATCCCACTGATACTGTTCAATCCCATAACCCAGTACTTTCTCCTTCCACAGACCCTAGTTATACACTGCTCCCGCCGAAGTCAAGAAACTCTTTTAGCTCACTTACCCTGCAACTGAGCCGAATGGAGCAGAAAATAGACCCCCTAGCTGCTGATATCCCAGACCTAGAACCAAACCTTCCCAACCGGATTAAGCCACCTTGCTCATACACTCCGCCTCACACAGCCTCTTCCATGGCCCCAGTTGGCACCCCATGGCCCGTCAGAGAGTCAGGCACATCAACCTAGCCAAGCTCTCCGCCCCATTTCAGTATGAGAAGCAGATGAGATCAACGACTCTTACCTCGCAATGAGCCAGAATGTGGCTCCTTTCACAATCCCAGTTATAGTTGGTACAAATAGAATCCCTAGAACTGTTCACTCGCCCAGACCCCCTGCTCAATATACTTTTATCCATACAGCACGCACCAACATTGAGGCTCCCCGTCTTCTATCTTGCATGCTCTTCAACTATAGATCAGCAGTACAACATGCCACAGACATTGTTGAAGTTATGCTTGCTGGAGAAATAGGCATTGCATTCCTCACAGAATCCTGGCTCAATGACCCCTCTACCCACATACTGGACCTACACACCCCTCGTGGATACAACATCATCAGACACGACAGACTGACCAAAACAGGTGGCGGGCTAGCTATCATTCACAAAGAAGGAATATAGCTTACCACATTAGAATCTAGAGAATACCTGCCTCTTGAGTACCTAGGTGTTGAACTTACAATGAAAGGCAACACGCCCATCAATTTCACACCATCTACCATCCTCCTGGTGAGCGTACCCTCTTTGCCAAAAAAGTAACTGACCTAATAACACGTTTCTTCCTAACAGACAGAAAAGACGTGTTCCTGAGTGACTTCAATATCCACTGGAACAACCCAGAATACACCACATTTCAGAACCTCTCCTACCTGCTTGAAATAACCAACCTTAAACAACTCTGCAATGAACCAACACACATCAAAGGTGCCACTCTGGATTTCTCCAACTGACTGGTCTGACCACCACCTCATACTGTTTAATATTAACTCACATGTCAGATCCGAACCAATACGATCTGACAAACCTAAGCATTGGACCAGGAACATCGAAGAAGTCTCTATAACCAAACTTGAATCCATGATTCATGCCCATCTACAGCTTCAGCCTTCCACTATGATGGCCGATGACCTCACTGCCTACTTTAATTCAACAATGACAGAGGTGTTAGATCAACTAGCGCCACTCAAACTCAAACATTTGTGATCTATCAAATCTAAATCCTGGTTCAACATGGATCTTAATAACGAAAGGCGACAACTTAGACATTCGGAAAGGACTTGGAGACTAAACCCTTCGACTTTACACCTAGCGCAACTTAGATCTGCTTGGTTTGCATATAAAAAACTAATTTTTCGAGAAAAGGCCTCTGTCTTCCACAGCCAATTAGATCAGGTGAAGAATAGACCTTGAGAACTCTTCAACATTGTTAAAAGTCAAACAAACAGCACATCCCCACACGATATAAAAGCCACCATGGATCAAAGTGAAACAATTGCCAGCTTCTTCACAGATAAAGTCACAAAAATTGAGCGATCCTTCATTCAAACCGCAAATCCTCCTTGAGGAGGCCTTTGCACGGCGGGTTGGGAGCTTACCTTGGTTTGTGTGAATTTTGAAAGTGTTTAATGATTATGAGCATAATGCACCTTGTTGACTCGTATTGATTGAAAATGACAAAATCATGTTATGGAGGTATTTTAGACATGAGAATTAGGGCTTCATTACAACTACGGTGGCCCATGGGACTGTCAAAGTCGTGGTGGCGGTCTGACCACTGCCACACTGCAGGACCACTCGCAGTATTATAAGTGTGGCAGTCAGACTGGCACTGAAATGCTGCTACTGTCATGTATCAAGGATCCTGCGGTGGGCTGGCAGCGGTTTGAGGCCAAAATATGCCGGCCGTGCTGCAGCGACACCGCCAAGCATATTTTAAGTTGCCTCGCTGCCACCCTTTTCATGGCAGTCACACCGCCATGAAAAGGGTGATGGTGAGGCAACAAAGAGGGCCCCCTTGTGCCTCTGTGTGCGGGGGTGCTTGCAGGGGGGCTCCTGTTGTGCCCGTGTAGTTATACACCCATAGTTCATGCATGGGAGGGAATGCATGACATGGTGCATTCCTTCCTGTGCAGGAGCGTGCATGGTCAGGCCCGCAGCAGTTCTGTTAAGGCTAACAATTAGCCTTTAAACAGCACTGCCACAGGACTGCTATACCACCTGCCCACCAGACAACAAAATACTTGCAATCTGGCAGACAGACAGCGGTTATTTGTGGTGGTCCTGGAGCAAATAAGTGGTGTGCCGCTTGCTCCAGGACCACGTAAACTCGTAATAAGGCCCTTAATGGTTAGCTTCTTCAGCAGGTGGTTAGAACTCCTATAATGTATTCCATACTTTAATGTATTTGTAACCAACACTTACACACTTTTAGTTTGTATCAAGCATTTTCTATTCCTGCCACAGGCACTTTATTGATGATTACTGGTTTTTCATATAAACTATGTTGTGGTAAAAGTGGGTATTGTATAGCACTTTAGCACCATCAGCACTTTAATTAGCAGGAAGGGAGTTGTAGATAGGATCTGTTTTTTTGTGTAGGATTATGAAATCAAATGATATCATTGTAATTCACTTATGCACTTTAATCTTTAAGAAGAAGGCTACCTCTTTAGCGTGCTCTGCATTCTATTTCAAGATGGCATCTGGTGAATGCTCTGTTTATTAGTATAGATGAATTATACGAAAATGTGAATATTTTTTTTTTTTTAATTCTATGGCGCATTAGCACTTTCAGCACTTGAATTAATAGGAAGGTGGTAATAGCTGTGTAGAAGGTAATCGCTGGGACTTACTTGCGAAGGATTATGTAGTTGGATGATGCTACTGTAAAGCATTCATGCACTTTATTGGTTAGAATGAAGTTATTTTTCTGGTGTGCTGTGTACTATATTTCAAGATAACATCTGATGAATGATAACCTTGATTGATTTTAAGAAAATGTGTATACTTATTAGTTGTTGAATTTGTTTTTCCTCCTAATCTGCTCAACAAAAAGAAAAGAAAAAAAAAGAAATTGCATTATTTGTAGAAGAGGAAGAGAACCCATGATGAATGTCCTTTAGGGGTCCCCTGGATTGTCCATAGTGACCCCTGGCGCTGCCTATGTGATCCCTGGCCTCAGAGGTGTCTCATCAGTGCCAGGAACACAGTGGCAGTCTGCCTATATGGACATAGGTTGAGGCTCCACCCTCTTTTATTTTTCTCAAACTTTTATTTCACTAATAGTGAATAATATTTCATTATTCACTATCAGTGTAATACAAAAAGGGAGTACAATTAGCTAGAATGTGACCTTCCCTGGCAGCTGATGAAAGTAAAAACAAAATGCTTTAAATGTATAATGTATAATGTGTGCATGCCTGTGTGTGAGTGTGTGTTTACTTGACCCAGAGAGTGTATGTGTGAATGTATGTGTGTGAGGGAAATTGAAGGTCAGGCTGTGACGTCACTTCCGCTACCCCTTACATTTTGGGGAATTGACGTTAATGGAACCCACTTCAAATAGTAATCTCAATCCTTGTCGGGGAGAATCACAAAAGCCACTAAATAAAACTGTGCTTAACCCTCGCTTGGCACAAAAGCACTTAGGCTTAACTTAGAGGAAATGTGTAAAGTATGTATGCAATACTCAAACACTTATAAAGTCAAAACAAAACACAAGGAAAATCCCAAACCAATTTAGAAACATATAGGATATTTTGATAAATAAAATGATTTTAAAACAACAAAGATCTCAGCAGTAAAACCGGAGTTATGAGCAAAGCACCAGCTGCGGGTATCTCCTAGTGCTGGACTGGGACAATGTCACAAGTACAGGCCAACTTGGATTGAGCATGGGCCGGACACAGGACCAGGTTCATCCAGCAGGAAGTTTTACCTTCTGAATTTGATGTGAAGCTGGTGCTGCAGGATTCTGTGCTGCTCTGTGTCGCCCGGCGTTGCACTCTGTTGTGTTCAGTGAGACTGTATTAATCTGTGGGGCTCTGCATTGGGTCTGGTGAATCTGCCAATCAGGAGCTGCGGGGTGCTGCAATGCACGGCTCTCCATTGGATCCAGTGAAGCCGCTGATCAAGAGCTGTATGGGCTGTGGTGTGAGGCCCTGCATTACTCTTTGTTTCTCTGCATGAGATTCAGTGAAACCTTCAATTAAGCAAGGAGACTCCAGCCAAGGGTCCAGTACTTGGAAGACAGCACTTTAGGGTCAGGATTTACTTTCACAGAGTCCGTCAGAGAGCACCAGGTCAGGTCCAGTTGCGTCTTGTCAGCCTGAGAGTGGGAGAGACCTCCAGAAGATTGTTGCATTCCAGTAGCTCATATAGAAAGGAAGCCTACTGACCTCGGTTGTCTTTTTTGAGATGTTGGATTCAAGCAAGAAGTTCCAATCGTCCTTTCTCAGAGAGCAGGGCAATCCTTCTGATTCATCTCAGGTCCAGGAGTGTTCTGAGTTCATGTTCCGGGGATACCACTTTTCTTTTACCCAGTGCCAGCTTGTGGGTGGGGACACCCCCTTGGTTCTAGTCAGTTCTTCCCTTTCACCCGGGTTGGGCTCTCGTCTGTCCAGTGAAACAAAGGGCAGAAAGGCAAAGGTGCCAGCTACTTTTGCCAGTGACAGGGGATACGTCTCCTGAAGTCATGTAGGGGCTGGTACTATGTATGGGCGGAAAATCCGTTCCGCTCGCGGATTTTGCGGATTTTCGGTAAATTCGCAATCCGCGAGATTCGCGAATTTCCCGCAAAATCCGCAAATCCGCGAGCAGCGGATTTTATGGCTTGCTCGCACTGTTCGCGTGAGTTCGCGGCTTCCCAGTTCAACTTCGCGCCCCGCGAATAAGCGCTAAATTGCAGAAATACGATCTTAGCAAAACTGAAACTACTTACCAGGTTCAAAAGTTCAAGCTCATCATTAGTAGCCATTTCCTGTAGTGCTTCCTGAGGGGCCCCTCCAGAGTTCAGTTGCCTACTTGCAACTATTATGTGACCCTGCTCTGACCCTCAGAATAGTTACACATATGCCACAAAGGTCCTGAATTACAGCTAAGGGAGACAAGCAGGAGCCAGGCTGGAAGTTCAAATCCAGTGACACATTAATCAGCCCCTAAATCATTTTTGTCAGTTGGGGCAGGGCAGGTGTTGTAACTAATTTTGCAACAATGAAAGCACTTAGCAAGTGCAAAAGATCACTAATCAGGAAGCACTAAGGAAGCAGGTGACAGCTAAAAAAATATTCTGTGACACATTAATCAGCCCCAAATTAATTCAGGTCACTTGAGGCAGGGAAGGTGTGCTTTGCTTTGCCACAATAATGTACACTGGACAACCAGAGGGTGCTGTGATGAAACAGAGGGTGGCATGGGTGAGCCAGAGGGTGGCATGGGTGAACCAGAGAGTGGCAGTGGTGACAGAGGGTGGCAGTGATGAAGAAGAGTGTCCCAAACAGGCTGAACACGTAGAAACAACAAGTTCGCAAAACTTGCGACCCGACAGGTAAGTTCGCGTTTGCAAAATTGTACAAAAACCCTCGCGACCTGGCAGAAACCCGCGCGAACACAAAAAAAAATCCGCAAATTCGCGAGAATTCGCGGATTTTGCGAATTGCGAGTTCGCAAATCCGCAAAATTCGCGAACGCGAGATTCGCAAAATTCGCCCATGCTTAGCTGGTACATCCTTCAAGCTACCATTCGAAAATCAGCAAGGGACTGGGTACAATGTACCTGGCCATCCTGCTCAGTAAAGGAACTTCCCATCCAAGGCCTTTTTGACCACTGTCTAGGAGGAATACATATCACACGAAAAAAAGCCATTAACAGTTAGGTGACCCTGGACACTGATACAGGTTGGACATTTTTTGCTTGCCCGGCCAATGTTTTTTTGTGGAGGGAAGACAAAACAGGTGGTTATCCTAATACTGTCAGAAGGGCACATTTGCTTTAGGCAGGAAAATAGCAACTTTCTAAAAGTGCCATTATTAAAATAGTAATCTAAAGTTCGACTTCTTCATTAAATAGGATTTCAAATTACAATTAAAATGAGTGGAATATGTTTTTCTCTAGGTGTTTTCAAACTGAATTTAGCACCTATTAATTGTAATAAGATGAACTATTGTTATTCTATGGTTAGGCCAGCCTACGACTTTGGAGACTTTTCACTGCAAGGACATGTAAACCTTTAAATATATATGTTCTATATTTTAAATACTATGCACAATGTCCTATGATATTTTATGGCCTACCATAGGGGTGACATATAAGGATTAAAAAGTAAGGTTTACACCAGGCAAAAGGTTTTTTTGCGAGGTCAAAATGTCAGTTTTCAAACTGCACATGCAGGCTGCAATGCAGGCCTGGGATATTTTTTTCAATGCTACTTTAGTGTGTGGCACAATAAGTGCTGCAACCCACTAATATCATTTAATTTACAGGTCCTAAGTACATATAGTACCATATACTAAGGACGTATAAGCAAATTAAATGTGCCCATTGCGTGTATTAACAACTCAAAACACAAAAAGGAGAGTCGCATGTATGCCACCACACATCCTTTCAAAGTAATAGAAGAAAAACACAAAAAGGTATTGTGGCTTCTGTAGTGCTACATTTATCAGTGTTATGGTACAAATCACTGATACCTAAATGAACACGATTATGGCATTGATAAGGGTAATCCCAAGAGGAGAAGAAAGGCCAACCTTATTGGAAGAGGAAGCCTCTCTCACATAATGTGACATTCTGCATCATAAGCAACCTCTCCCCACCAAGGTAGGACGATACCACCAGGGCGGAAGTGCTTAAATATGATCATTTCCTGGAAAAAACTGGGGGATCTAGATCAGGGCATAAAAAGAAGTGGGAGGACTAACCTAGTTAATCAGAATGCAAGTGGCTTCACTGCACGTAACATCACAGCGCGTGACATCTCGGCATGTGAAATCACAGGAAGTAGAATCATAAGAAGTGACATCAGATCTTAGGCCCTCACATATATATTTAACATGTCTATCATGAGTACATTGGAGCATATTTTGAGTATATAGGGAAACCCTATTGATTTAGGCAGAAGATTCACACTTTTGTAAGCTACACATAAAACAGTGTTGCCTTTTGTCAGAGTAAACTTCCTCTACCCATAGTGCTCTACAAGAAAAATAGTGGTACTTAAATTATTTTAATGCCTCCACAGGGGTAGTGCCCACTATATAAATGACATTTATTTTGTGTAAATACTGGAAAGTCCAACACATCTGACATTCTTACACTGCATGCATATCTTGTAAACAGGGACTGAACAAAATGAAAAGCTGCCTCTCTTATGTATGTGTGAAGTGCTAACAAGGTGTGAGCCTGCGTTCTCCTCTGCTGCATTTGTTTCTAGGTGTGAGGCTACTGACTGCTGCCAGCCAGGAGACTCGAACAAAAGGAGGCCTGATGACCTCAGATTCGGCCTTTGTTATGGACTCAGAAAGAGTCTGAACTAAGAAAGCCCAGTCCCCGCCTGCACGTTGTTGGGATTGAAAACAGACATGCAGGCACTGCTGAATATATCCTGGTGTTCGCAAATTACACCGGGATGAGTTCAGCATATTTTTCAGTGCAGCCATACTTCTTGGCAGGGCGGACGGCATCCACCCTGTGAAAGTAGTGGATTGACGCTGTGCACCTGCGTGTACCCCGACTCGTGCCCTGATCCAGATAAAGTTAAAAGTACATAGGGGTCTTCGGGTTTTTACCTTTATTAGCTGTGACCTCTGGTGCATCTAAAGTCAACTGCATGATGGAATGAGTGCAGAATTGCCTATTCTACATCACCTATATCGGTTGGGGGCATTCATCAGGACTAAGGATCCATAAAGACCTCGACTAACATATAGTTAAACCGTAGGAAATACCTGCGGCTGGGTGAGAACAGATGATATGTGTTCCTGCACAGTGTACTGCTTCATGACTGTGTGACTACAGAGAACATCATCCCTCCCTAGACCGGATGGCGGGTATCCCCTAAGTGAGCATTTACTAACACTAAGAGAAGGTAGGATTCAATCTGATTCTTCTAGTGCATGGTTTTACTTGTTTTACTGTTCGGCTATTTGTTAGGAAGAATGTTCTTAATTCCAGTAAAGTTTTGATTTGGTGGTGTTAGGAGTCCAGTACGTATACCCAACTGGGCCTTTGTAGTGGAGAGACTTCAAACAGGGCATTGAAGATCACAAAGTCCCTACCTTTGCTGACCAGGCTCCAGGCTCACTACAGGGGGGTTTGCAGCTCTTAGTGTGGGGACAGGCACAGCCCTATTAAAGTGGGAGTGTCACCTCCTCCCTCCCCCTCTAGAAAGGACCATCAGTCTGGGAATGGGCCATTGTAATGCAAATATCACACCACAGCTTCCTTTCTGTGTGATTGTCGAAAGGGAATGCATAAAGTCCAGCTTTCACCCAACCCAGACATGTATTCAGAGACAGGCAGAGACACAGAATGGTTAAAGTAAGAACAATGCCAACTTTATAAATGTGTCATTTTCAGACCTACAATTTAAAATCCGACTTCACCATAATTTATGATTTTCAACTAGCAGTCCAGAGACTCGAAACTCGAAATCTCTATATTTCGAAATCTGGAATTTCACTTAAATGTTGTTTTAAGGCAATGCCAAAGTTAACCTATGAGGGAGGTGGGCCTAGCTGTAGTGAAAAAAATTTGAAGCAGTTTTTCAATACCATGACATGTAAAACCTAAAGGTCCATGTCCTACCTTTTAAATGCACTACACTGTGCTCATAGGGCATCCTAGGGCCAGCCTTAGGTGTGATTTATATGTAATGAAAGGGAAGATTTGGACCTGGCAAGTAGGTTAACTTGCCAGGTCGAAATGACAGTTTAAACTGCACACACAGGGTCTGCAGTGGCAGGCCGGAGACATGTTTGAAGGCTACTGAAGTGGGAAGCACAATCAGTGCTGCAAGTCTACTAGTGTAAGAACAACAGGAGTAAACCCATAGACCACGTCGGGATGGGTGTGAAGTTAAAACAATAACATTTCCCAACAGGTTTCAATTTAAGACAGCTATGTAATGTATGCAGTCTGCATTACAAAAACAGGAGACAAGGAGGCTCATATGATTTAAACGTTTGTTATTCACCAAAGTAGAGGAGGGGTGTTACACATGGTAATACAGTTAAACAGCACTGTACAGAGGAAATCATGTGACAAGCCGAGGGCACTTGGTGAGTGAAGAATATATACACTTAGTGAAAAGTGAAGACGCAAGTGCTAGAAGGTGAACAGCGTGAACGGCGCGAGGTGACAAGAAAATAATACAGTGATGGCTCCGCAGGATTAAGTTAAATTCACTTAAATCGTGGAATAAACAGTTTTACAGGAGCACAAAATGTAAATGAGCGCCCTAAAATTGCGTTGTGATGTCGACGGCGTTTCGATCCCCGTGAGTCGGGATCGTCATCAGGACAGGGTTGTCGATGTCAGGCAGTGCTGGGGGGAAAAAGGAAAGAATCAGGGGAGGGAAGGGGAGGGAAGGGGAGCAGGCGGTGGAGAGACGCACCAAAAAAGGGCAAGTCCGTGGGGGGGTCGCGGGTGAGGTGTGCGGTATTGGGGGGTTGTTATGACCAGATTCTCAGACCAGATAGAACCAGCTCACTGAGCAACACCAACCTGGCCAAAACGTAACCACCTCCCCCCTCAGGACCCATCTATCCAGGCACCTGGGTACCTACCTGAGGATGGGGAACTCGCAATGTACAAGCTCATATCATTAGAAACACCACTAAATCTATAGGGATTACTAAGAATACTCACTGATTACTAAGGACGCCCATGCCCTACACCACACTCATACCTCATAGTCTCGCGACCACATGGGTCCAGACTAATCTACCCTGGGGCAGTTCTGATTATTTACCATTACACACTGATCACCATCAGTGCTCACTCGACACGCAATCCGGCGTGTCTACACACTAGGCTGCAGCCCTAGTGCTCTCTTCCTTCCAATCCGGTCCACAATCCGGCGGACCTACACATCAGGCTTCCACCTGATGCTCTCACTAACGCCACTTTCCCTAGAGGCGATCTCATTACACACCGTATCCCCCCGGTGCTCTCTCAAGCCACAATCTTGCGGGTATACACACTGACCACAATCAGTGCTCTCACTAACGCCGCTACACAACGACGATCACTTTCCTATGAATACCTTCAGCTCTCTCTCTCTCTATGTTGGGAAGTCTCTCTCACTATTCACTAAGGGTTCGCTACTACAATAATATTATGGGATGGCCGAATCACTTAGTGTCAATAATTCCCTAGCTCAAGGGCTCCTCTCTCTCCCTAATTATTCAGTGGCTACTTACCGGATCAGGGGCAGCATCTGTTCTGGCTGTAACACCTGACTAGAAGGAAAGGTTACCTGTGCTTTAAGAACAAGAGACACACACTGTATGCAAGAGTTATTTAAACGCTCTCTATCATAAGAACAACACATGCACACCGGTTCACTAAGAACTGGGGTATCTTTATTACAATAACAATAGAAAAGGATTCATACACAGATCTGCAGGGTCTCTATAACTAACAGGCACTGTAACACACCGCTGAAAGAAAAGGGATTAGACATACAGTATAAGGACAAGGTTATCTGCGGGGTCTCTGTGACTAACAGGAACTGTAACACACCGCTGAAAGAAAAGGGATTAGACATACAATATAAGGACAAGGTTAATGTTTGGGAAAAAGGAAGGGTATCACCTGAGGGGTGTGAGGTCTTGCTCTAGCTGTCATCTGGGCTCCTCTCTCGTCTGTGCCTTAGCTCGTCTTAGATCCTCTCCTGCACTCTTGGACACACATCTGCGCTGATCACTTTGCACTGGACTCCTCTCCCCCACGGACTCTCTCCACCTTCCAACTTCAGTCTAATGGTTTCTGCCGCTCTGATAATCGTTAGTTCCACTAGCTTCTTCACTCTATCTGATTGTCTCCATGCCAATGTCCAATTCACTCCAGCTGCTCCCACAGATTAATCCACGATATAACTTCAGTCTCTTCTAAAAGGCATTACTTCAGACTCCAGCTATTCACAACTCCTCCTGATAAGTAACTGCTTCTGACTGCTTCCTTCAGTTCCAGCTCACTGACTGTCTGTCTGTCTTCTCTCTGTTCCAAGCATCTTCTGTCTCTTCTCCTCCTGCAACTCCACTCCTCTCCTCTGCTCCAATTCAACATAAACTCTTTCTGATTCTCCACTCCTTCAGCAACTCCAGCTCAACTCTCTCCGCTCCTCCAACTCAACTGACTCTACCACTCCAGCTCAACTGACTCTGCAGCTCCAGCTCAACTCCTTCTCGCTCGAACTCTCTCCAGCTCAAGCTCTTTCTGCAACTCCAACTCAACTCACTGACTCCGCCTCTGCACTTTACTAATATAGAATGCTCTTCCCTCATGGAAATTTCCAACAGAGGGCTGCCTCCCACCAAATTCCTGTGCCAGCCCCAGGGCCCCTTGCGCAGCCGCAGTGACCATCTGCATGTTACGTCTGAACCCAAGAGACAAACACATTCCTCGGATAAGAACCAGCCCCTGCTGGTTTTCCCCTAGCAGACAACGGGCTTAACTATAAACATTACCTTTCCCCTTCAAGCATCTCAGCTCTGCAGGGACAGAAAACAAAATGTAGTCTCTCTAGTTCTGGGCCTTGTAGGCCTGAGAAGGATGAAATAACCCTTAGCTCTGTCAGAGTCCCTACACAAACCATACCAATGTGTAATATAAAGTCAGGACCACAGGATCCACCCTCTACTATAGGCAGGATAATGAAAGGACACATAACTATGTCAAAGCCAATAGGCAATAGATGGATTAGAGTCAAGAATAAGGGATCTATCACCATATAAAGCAGCTATCCTCTTCTAGGTCTGGAAAAAGGGCTTAAAAGGGCCAACACAAGGCAAGAATACAGTCCTAGGTGTGAGCAAGCTTAAAGTCTTCATCACTCCGAAATAGAGCCAAAAAACCTGTCAAGACAGGGGTGCACAGCGCATGTAAGTGGTCACGGTCGGCATATGAACGAGTCATGCGTCATCAGACCGAAGGGGGCCAGGTGACGGGTGAGTAAGCTGATCACCGGCGCAATTGTTAAAACCTGGTACTATCAATGGTGGGAAGTGGTAGGGAGGCGTGCAGTGGTAGGTACCTGGCTCAATAGTGAGGCACATAAGGAAAGGTCATAGTTGCAACCGAGTGCATAAGGTACTACGTGTGTGAGCGATCTTAAGGGGATCGTGAAGGCTACTTGGGCACAAGATGAATTAGAAAGCATCGTTTGTGCGCGGTAGCGTGAGGGAGTGGAAGGCAACTTAGGGTTGCTTAGGTATAAGTGAACTAAGCGCAGCGCGAGATAAAGAGTAAGGGCGTACTGGCTCACGTGGTGTGGATTCCGTGAGTCGCTGGACGCCCTGGTATCACCTAAGAATGTGGCGTCTATGGGGGAAACAGGGTTGTTAATTATCGGACGGGTGAGATGGTACCGTGCGGGCTCGGTAGATAGAAACAATTACCTGAAGGAGGATCGCACAGTCAATGGCTTTGAGGAACTGTAATACCATGTGTAACACCCCTCCTCTACTTTGGTGAATATCAAACATTTAAATCATATGAGCCTCCTTGTCTCCTGTTTTTGTAATGCAGACTGCATACATTACATAACTGTCTTAAATTGAAACCTGTTGGGAAATGTTATTGTTCTAAGCAAGCCTACTAGTAGCATTTTTTACAGGCCCTGGGCATATATAGCTCATTTTACTAGGGATTTGCAAGTAAATTCAATACGCCAATTGTGAATAGGCCAATGTTACCATGTTTTGAGTGCAGACTCAGAGCATATCCACTTTACCACTGGTTAGCGGTGGTTAATGTTATAGCCTTGTAGAATTCTCTTCATGTCCACCTTTCTGGAAGTAGATTTGATGCATGGTTCATAAAAAGCTATAAACTGTACTTTTATGTCCATTTCATCTTTGGATTTTCTTTGGCACCTGAATGTCCAGCCTTGATTTGTATTGTGTTCTGCAAGTACCCAATTAATGAAAGATTGGATCTGCTTGCCTTGAACCCAGGCTGCCCACAGAGACTCCAGGTGTCAGTTGACTAACCTCCTGTGTGATCTACAGGGACACACCTAGCTTCAGAGACCTCCCTGCACCTGCCCAGCTGACCAACTGGCCCGGCCTAGAATTGCCTGGACCTTCCTCAGCCCTCCTGCTTGCCTCTGCTGGCCTGAGACCTGATCCCCCAAGAGGTGCCCACTGGGTCCTGTACTCTTGGCTGGCATTAGTAGAAGCTCCTCCAAGACAAAAAAGTGAAAATCCTGAAGTTTAGGCTCCTAGCGAATGCAAACTGGCCCGTTCATGCCAAAACACTGATGCCCATGATGACCACCAATGTGAATCACCAATGAGATATGTTCTTCTTGTCAACAGTCTGGGAAGACCAGCGACACTTGATCTGTACTTCGTGCTACAACAATGATAGCCTGTGATAAGAACCAACACAAAGGTCCAGTGATTACCGGATCTTCGCACTATAGCATTGACTGTCCACGATGCGCAACCTGCTCTTTGTGTCGGACGCTTCCTCTGCGCTGGCTTCTCCAACACAAACAGAAGTCTTTCAACTGGATTTGAGGTGCAGGATTAACCTGGGGCCTGTACCCACCCATCACAGTCAGCCTGAAATTGTAATTCTCAGCAGGTATAGCGTGATCCGATGACTGCACAGTGGCGGCTCCTTCCCACTATTTTTATGCAGTGTCAAGTAGAAACATGAAATGATAATAACTTTGTGTTATCATTTTATGCTTCATGTCCTGCTTCTTTGTGGGTGGACGAGTGGGCGGGGCAGCTCTGCTCTCGGAGCGGGGTAGGTGAGGAGTGGTTTGCCCACTCCTAAGTGCGCAATGACGGTTTGGTGAGCCACTTTCCACGTTCTCCATGCAGGCTGCATTACTGCCTGCAGAGAGAACATACCCATTCCTCCATCCCCTGGCTGAGTGCCGTGTGATGGTGCTCAAACCAACCCCAATGCTGCATTGCAGCGTTGTGATTGACTTAGGGGAGGGGGCCTTGCTGCCTGTTTCCTGTTCATGGAGTCGGAGGCAGGGGAGCAGGAGGAGAGACACGGGACCCGGCCTCAAGTTAATTTTATTTTAATTTTCCCTTCCACACCATGTGACCCTCCCAGCGCGACCCCCCCACACCTGCAGAATTAATCAAAGGTGGATAGGACACTTGTAACCACTAATACCAAGAGAAATATTTGGAAAACCCTCATAAACGTTGTGTATAACGTAAGCGGTATATGTTGTTGGCCGCCCCACACAAACGTTATGGCAGCAATCATTGGGTTTAACAATTTGTAAATTGCCAGCCTCACCCGAGGCGTTCTCTGGTTTTGTGGCAGTCTCCAGAGAATTTAGAGTTACCCCACTGAGAGTGCGCAAAAAGGTTTTGTTAAAAAAGCTTCCAGACGACTTAGATACTCTTTATTAGTATCGCTGGACTGTTAGGTTAAAAATGGTTGGGTATGCTCGCAGGAAGTTAGGTATCCATAGCATATGATTAATAAGATTGCAAGAACGTCGACATGTTTCTGCTCAGCAGAAACATGTCGACGTTCTTGCAATCTTATTAATCATATGCTATGGATACCTAACTTCCTGCGAGCATACCCAACCATTTTTAACCTAGCAGTCCAGCGATACTAATAAAGAGTATCTAAGTCGTCTGGAAGCTTTTTTAACAAAACCTTTTTGCGCACTCTCAGTGGGGTAACTCTAAATTCTCTGGAGACTGCCACAAAACCAGAGAACGCCTCGGGTGAGGCTGGCAATTTACAAATTGTTAAACCCAATGATTGCTGCCATAACGTTTGTGTGGGGCGGCCAACAACATATACCGCTTACGTTATACACAACGTTTATGAGGGTTTTCCAAATATTTCTCTTGGTATTAGTGGTTACAAGTGTCCTATCCACCTTTGATTAATTCTGCCTAATTTTGGGGAACAGATAGGACAGCTATTCCTCTTCCCTCATTTTGATGAACCCCCCACACCTGCCTCACCACCAGCGAGCCATCCTGGCTGCCACTGTGGCTTTGTGCCAAGATACCAGTGGGTTAGCACAGGTTAATTTAGCGACTTTTGTGGTTCACCCTGACAAGGATTGTGGTTGTTTTCTGAGTCGGGCTTCAACACCCCTCAACTCATAAGCCAATTTCTTACACTCCCTTATTTTTATCTTCTGAAACATATTTGTCTTGATGGAATTTTTGGGCTATATGTGAGTTAATACCAGTGATCAATTTGTGCTAGTGGTTGTCATTGGGATCTAACAGTGCTTAGTTTTGTGGACAAGGACTCTTTTTAGGTTTTACCTACATCCAGCTTCAGCTGTCGGTTGTACTCCTTGTCTCTAATATATGAAAATATATGCTTGTAGTGGGCTTGAGGCTAAACCCTTTCTCTTAAATGGATAGATTTTCATCTATCCCATTTCACTGCTTCATATTTGGTGATTTTCTAATGTATCCTTTTCGTCCAGCTTCTGGAGGCTTTCTTCTTTACTAAGTTCTAATTAGACATGTTACCTTCCAATGTTTGCATTTAGATAACTATCCTTTTACATATATTTTTGCACTCCTTGAGAGTGCATGTGATTTCCTGAAATCTTTCTTGTGTGCAGCTTCTTCCCCTCATATCCTTGCTGTTTGAAATATTTTCCCTATCCTACCATAGAAATTCTTGTGCTTTCTCACCTCTCTTTTTTTATTTTCATTTTTAAACTCCAGCCTATAACAATTCCTGCCACATGGCAGTGACTATCTGGCACCAGGCATGTGACATATGCCATCTTGAATGGTAGATTTAAAAAATACAAAATGTCTGTTGCATCATGACGTGTATATATGATCTTTGGGCTGCCTATGGTGTCAGGAAGCTTACATGGATTACCATGCATGCATGCGTGTCCGTCATTTTTTCTTTTCCATTTCGGTAAAGCCAATAGGTATGTGTTAGAAATTGGTTTTCTGGTTGACTAGGGTTTGCACCTAAGCCGGGCAGAATAATAATAATAATAATAATAAAACATTTATTAAGCACATGGCTGCACAACTGTGTATCCCCGCGCTGATGCTGAAAACTCTCATCCGAGAATCAAGTCAAAAGGAAGTGGGAGGCAGAATTATTGAGGGAAGAGGTGGGTTTTCAAGTTAGCTCTGAAAAGAGTTTCAGAGGGTTCCATTCTTAAATGGATCGGGAGAGCGTTCCAAAGTTTCACTCCTAGATAACGAAAGGAGCGGCCACCGATTTTTGCTCTTTGGACGCGGGGGAGTTTGAAAAGGGACATTCCTGAAGACCTCAGATGACGAGTGGGGCGATGAATGGTCATGAGGCTTCTTAAGTAGGTGGGGCCCTTGTTATGGGCTATCCTGTGGACATAGCAGAGGCTCTTGAATTTTATTCTTTCCCTTATGGGGAGCCAGTGCAGTTTGGACAGTGCTGTCTTGGCAGAAGTTCTTTTCGGAAGGCCTAATACCAGTCGGGCTGCTGCATTTTGTACACATTGCAGCTGATGAAGATGTTTTTGGTTGATGCCTAGAAGGAGGGCATTCCCGTAGTCCAGGTGCGGTGTTATAAGAGCATGCACGATGGTTTTCCTGGCTTTGATAGGTATTAGGTCAATGATTTTTCTAAGAATTCTTAATGTGCCGATGCATTTACCAATGATCTTGTTAACTTGGGATTTTCCTGAAAGATCCGAGTCGATCATGATCCCAAGGTTCTTGACTTTCTCGACAGGCTGAGGGCACTCGCCAAGAGATGTGGGCCACCACGCTTGAGACCATAGGGAGGTTTTGTTCCCTATCACTAACACCTCTGTTTTGTCTCCATTAAGCCGGAGGCAATTACTGTCCATCCATCCGGCAACAGCAGCCATGCACTCTGAGAAGTTAGAGGCATACTTCTCAGTATCGGGAGTAAGCTTAAACATGAGCTGAGTGTCATCGGCGTAGCTAACTATGCCAACACCAAAGTTCTCTATGATCTGAGCCAGGGGTTCCATATAGATGTTGAACAAGGTAGGGCTCAAACTAGAGCCCTGTGGAACCCCATAGCTCACGGCCCGAGAGGATGATTTAAAGGGCGGGCAATGAAGCTGGAAAGTTCTATTGGTGAGGAAAGATTTGATCCACTCTAATGCACAGTCTTTTACTCCGATATCTGAAAGACGGGACAGCAGCGTGGCATGTAGTACCGTGTCGAAAGCGGCGCTTAAGTCAAGCATGACCAACGCTGCTGTTTCACCCTCGTCCACCATCTTGCGGATAAATTCCGTGGAATACAGGACAGCTGTTTCCGTGGAGTAATTAGGTCTGAAACCGGATTGAGTGGGGTGGAGAATGTTTTCTTCCTCTAAGAACGCCATAAGTTGGATGTTCACTATTTTTTCTATTATTTTGGCGCATTGAGGCAGTAAAGATATTGGCCGGAGATTTTGGAATTGGGTGATCGGAACATTAGGTTTTTTTTTCAGGGGAATGACTTGGGCATTTTTCCAAGCCTCCAGGATGTGACATTCTTTGAAAGAGAGGGTGATGAGTTGGCTTATTTGATCAATAAGAGTATTGTCCATGATATCTTTGCATTTATCTAATGGACATACATCATTAGGGGAGCCAGAGTGGATACTGTTAATTATGCTGGACAGTTTTTCTTTGTCGGGAGTGTGACAGTGGGTGAGAGTGGTTTTATGAAGAGGGGGTGATGTCTTACCAGATGTGGGGGGAGCGGAGAAAGTGGCGTGAATTTTAACTACTTTGTTGACAAAGAAATCAGCAATTTCTTCGCATAACTCATCAGAATACGTGTCCTGCGTGTCCAGGCTCGATGTGTCTGTAAGTTCTTTGTAAATCCGAAATAATTCTTTAGATGGATTTATAGCCTCTTCAATTCTGTTTTGGTAAAAGAGACTTTTTTCCTCTCTTATTAGTCTCTGATAAGCCTTAAGTTCTTGTTTGTAGCTCTCCTTCAGTTCCGTGGAGTAGTTCTTTCTCCATTTCCTTTCAATCGCTTTGCAACGAGCTTTAGCTACCTTTAATTTTTCTGAGAACCACGGTTCAGATTTTGTTCGCCTAGCTGGGGGCTTACAAGTCCAGGGAGCAATTTTATCAAGTGCCCTGCCTAACCAAAGTTCATAAGAATTCCAGGTGTCTTGAAGGGACTGACCTTGGGGAGGGGGATGAATTTTTAATTCGTCAATCAGACGTTCTGGGGTATAGTTTTTCCAGTTGCACCGCTTGGCATACAAGGGTTTTTGGACATTATTCTTAGTCCTGGGCTTGGGTATGTTGAACATGATCATATGGTGATCTGACCAAATGATAGGGACCGGCGGTTGTATGTCAAT
This sequence comes from Lissotriton vulgaris, assembly GCF_964263255.1. Lineage (NCBI taxonomy): Eukaryota > Metazoa > Chordata > Amphibia > Caudata > Salamandridae > Lissotriton > Lissotriton vulgaris. The sequence goes on along the minus strand of NC_141696.1, from coordinate 833,941,913 downwards.
GCCTTCCCAAGTCGCAAAGATAGGATCGAGAAGGTGGCCGTGTTTATGTGTGGGAGAAGTGGAGAGCAGAGTCATCCCTAGAGCATAAAGGGCAGTCTTCAGAAGTTGAGCTTCCTTAGCATGTAAATCTTCGAAATGAAGATTAAGATCACCTAGTATCATAAAGTTGTTATATTTAATAGCTAGTTGCGTTGCCGTTTCTATTAGCTGGTTGCAAAAAGGAGTGGCATTGCCAGGGGGCCGATAAATAAGAAGCCCAGTAATGGTCATGTGAGGGGACACTTTAATGGTGAACGTGCCGCTTTCACTATTAGTGATGCCTTTGTTAGTGAGGGTACATTCCAGTTCTTTTTTAAAGATCATTGCAAGACCTCCACCGCGCTGTATAGGCCTGTCAATTCTCAGTAAGCTGTAATTCAGCGGGACTGCCTCAAGTATTTCTGGGGATGAAGATTCTTCTAGCCAGGTTTCTGTTAAAAACAATACATCAAAATCATGATGTAATAATAGGTCGTGAAGTTCCAGTTTGTGTTTGACCATGGATCTACAGTTAAGTAGCATCAGTTTCAGACTGGTTACAGGATTGTTAGAGTTGGGGACATTAATAAAGCGAAAGTTACATGAATTGCATTGAGATAACAGCGTATTGGGGTCTATGGAGTGATGACATGATTTAGTGGGGATCTTACCGATTTCAAGTAGCATCTCGCGAGTGTAACAAAATTGCTGATGAGAGAGCGATATATCGGATGCCTGCGTGATGACAGTATGGCCAGAGTCCCCTGCCCCGCGTCCCGTCTGGTCGCGGACGGGCGCAGACGGGCAGGACTCTGGCTTGACTCCGGCGCGCGATCGGCGCGCACGCAATGCACGTCCGCTGCGCGGAGCCATGGACGTATGCTTTTAAGCGCTCGAAGCGCGATGTGCAGCGCGAGCCCTCACCAAGATGGCCGCTGCCTGACTTCCCTGCCAATCAGTTGTCCCACCAGAAGCCGGTCTAACAGTCGACCGCTTCCCAGGACATGCAAGAGAGGAATTTGACTAAAGAAATAGGTCCTTGCGCAGTTGGGCGAGCAGCGCTAAAGTATCTGGTAATACTGATTCAATTTTAAATTCTTAAAAACAGTGCGAGGGGGAGGGAGCGGACACACGGGAAGAAGTGAAGGTACAGCACACAATATTAAAAAGCAGCCTCCCGGCTCAAGCCTCAGGAGGAAAATGACAGCAATCCACCACTTCAGTCAGGATAAGGGGATAACATGTCCAAAACATCCCCTCCTCGCCCCTTTGGCAGCTTGGAATGAACAGACAGGCTTATCCTAGAGGTTGTGTGTAAGGCATTTGCACCTAACAAACAGCAATACAGTGAAAACACTACAAAAGGACACCAGGACAGTCTTAGCAAAATATCCAATAGTTATCTATGTGAAACAAGACCAAACTGATAAAAATCCACCATACAGTGTTCCACAATATCAATAAAGCTAAAATAGACTTTATATACAGTTCCTTGAAGTCAATAGCTCCATTATGAACAACAAATCCAACAGTTATAATAATAATAATAAAAGGCATTTATAAAGAGCATGCTACCTCAGCTGAGGTGTCCAGGCAGTAGGGAGGAAAACAACAGAGCAGAGCGAGCGGGATGCTAATCCTTATGCTTGAACAGCCAGGTCTTCAAAGCCTTTCTGAACTCCAGTTCAGAGTTCAGCATGTGTAGATGAAGAGGCAGGTCATTCCAGCTTTTGGAGACTCCAACCTCAAACAATCAGCCCCCTAGCCTTGTTTTGGCAAAGCGAGGGACGGCCAGGTAGAGCTTTTGGTTGGATCTTAAGGACCTACCCTGCTGGTAAGGGTGAAGTCTCTTCCTCAGGTAGCTAGGGCCCCTGCCCTACTAGGCCCGAAATGCGAACATGAGGGAATTGAATTGAATTCTCTTGGCGACTCGGAGCCAATGTAGTTGTCGGAGGTGAAGTGAGATATGCTGGTGACGAGGAACCTTACAGACATCCTCCTAGCCCCATTCTGCACTATCTGCAGCCTTCTGATCAAGCCGCCAGGCAGGCCCAGGTAAACTCCATTAGCATAGTCGAGGTGCGAGGTGACCAAGGCATGCACAACACTTTTTCGGCATTCTTCCGGCAGAAAGTTGATGAATTTTCTAATAGTATTCATCTTTCCAAAGCAGGCCGCAGACACTTGCTGGACATGGGCTGAAAGGATCAGGCCTTGGTCCTATAGGACACCAAGGTTCTTAACCGAATCCCTAGGCACCTGAGGAGCATCGTGTGCTACAGGCCACCACAGTACTTCATGGGGGTGCAGCTTGCTTAAAAAATAGGACCTACGTATTATCGGCGTTGAGCTTTAAAACGTTATTGTTCATGCAGATGGCAATGTTTTTAAGACAGTATCTGAAAGAGTCAAAGACTGATGATGACACATCTCTGAAAGAAAACATCAGCTGGGTGTCATCTGAGTAGGATATCACCTTGACCCCCATTTTTGCGATGAAATCCGCCAATGGTTCTAGCTGACTGTGGCATCATGAGCCAACTACGATTTCGGGGAGACCCATAAAACAGTACCTTTGGAGATGCAGGGCATCAGACCCTGCGGTGAGCTTAACGCATGTTGGTTCCAGAAGTCGATGCAGAAGTTGTCGGGCCCTTGAAGTCACAAGAGTTGCAGGTCAAACTCCTTGAGTTTGAAATCAGGAGCACTGGCGACTGCAGGCATCGGGGTTGCAGTGTGAAGTGGAGCGGAGCGGTGCAACATGAGGTTCCCTAAGGTTGCGGTGCAGACACCGGCTCAGTGATGGTCATCCAGCGGTGTCGGTGAGATCAGGGCTGCAGTGTGAAGCAGACCGGTGCTCAGTGTGGCGCTGACAGGTCACGGTGCAAGCAGCAGCATCATCATTGCTGAAGCGCTGTTGTTGGTAGACCCAAGGCTGCGATGCGAGAAAGGGCAATGCAGTGTGCAGGGTCCACAGGTTGCGGTGAAGGCAGCGGCATCGGTTAACGATCTGGAGTCAATTGCGCTGATGTCGGTGGGCCAATTCTGCAGTGTGTGATGGGCGGCGCATTTAGCAACCTACGAGCAGTGCGTCGAGTAACCTACGAGCAGTGTCTCAAAACTGTGCGGCAGGCAGCGGCATCGATGTCAGCTTGCAGAGACCAGGGCTGCGGTGTGAAGCGGGACGGTGCTTCGTGTTCTCCTCGAATGGTGTTCACAGGTCACGGTGCAGGCAGTAGTGTCAGTGATGGTGTTTCTGCAACATCAGGGATACCAAGGTGGCGCTGTGAAGCGAAGCAGCCCCATATTAGCCTATGGGAAAGAAAGCCTTTCAACAGTGGAAACGAAATACACAGTATTTCACTATTCGGACATACAAAAATATACCACTACATGTCCTACCTTTTAAATGCACTTCACCTTGCCCATGGGGCCACCTTGGGCCTACCTTAGGGGTGACTTAGAGGTACAAAAAGGGAAGGAAAGGGACACTATACTCTTTAGACTGGATTATTGCAATTCTTTGTGTTTGAGCGCTAACAAATCTGGGATCCAACGACTTCAGAGGGCTCAAAATGCCACAGTGCAAACTCTGTTTGCACTCCCTAAACTCTGCTCAGTTCCTAAACTGAGTCTTAAATTACACTGGCTTCCGATGAACAAGATAATCCACTTTAAGACATTGTGCATTTCTCACAGAATGCTTACCTTCCAAGCATCCCCCTATCCTATCTGATTTACTATCTCCATACATTCCACGCCATGAGTTACGCTCTGGCTTTTGTTCCCCGAGTCAGAAGAGCTCCAGCTGGAAGAAGTGTGTTATGAGCAAAGCCAGCAGCCCTTTGGAACGCTCTCTAAATGACTATCAAGAGCATCCAGAATCACTGGGCTTTTAGAAAGGCTCTGAAGACTTGGCTTTTTCCAGCTTAATCCTCAACCCTATTTCTCTTCCACAATCTGATCTGGAACCAGCGCTGGGACACCCTGTTGCTGGGGCAGCCATGCGCTCTAGGAATCCATTAATATAACATAACATAAGTGGGTGAACTTGCCAGGTCGACATGGCAGTTAAAAGCATACACAGACACTGTAGTGGCAGGTCTGAGGACACCTTTGAAAGGCGACTTGTGTAGGAGGCACAATCAGTGCTGCAGGCCCACTAGTATCATTTGCTTTACAGGCTGTGGGCACACACAGTGCACTGTACTAGGGACTTAGTAGTTAATCAAATAAGCCAATCATGGAAACACAAATCCATAAACACAATTTACATGCAGACTCTTAGAACTGGGATTTCTGGTTGGCTAAGGTTTGGGCCAAAGCCAGGCAGAAACCACCACTCTAGTCAGGGCAAGGGAGTTACACGCCAAAGATAACCCCTGCTCACCCCCTTGGTAGCTTGGCACGAGCAGTCAGGCTTATCCCGGAGACAATGTGTAAAGCATTTGCGCACGCACACAGCAACAACATCCCAGGCACACTACAAAAGGAACTCAACATGAGGTTATATAAAAATAACTGTTGTATTCTCAAAACACATCAGCTAGTAATCACACAATATACATTGTGCCAACAGGCACGGGCAATATTCACAAGGGATTATTTAAACAGGACAGGGCCACGTGGGCCCCTGTCAGGATCAATACTTAGCAGAAATTGGTACAAGTAAAAATAGATCATAAACCTACACCCAGTAGCCAGTGGTAATCACTGTACTCCACCTCAACCTGTAACACAACTTTACATTATGCACAGTCACCTCAGGCGCAAATTACCTCCTGCGCCAACCTCACCAGCTTAAACACATTATGCAATATCTCACTAGTCTAAACACATTAGACCCTACCTCCTAATTATAACTGACTTTGGGGGCATAAATCACAGTGAAGTACAATCTCACTAGCATAACCACATGAAATGCGAAATAACCTCACAATCATAAACCACAGTTTAGAGGTATCAGAACAGTATGCGTAAAACATATTAAATGCATTACATTTCCTAGCACCACAATCACTTCAGCACATAAATCACATTAGGGCCTTGCGCCCTATCCATATACCAGCCCCCTGGCCAACTGGCCATCTCAAGAAGGGGCTCAAATGCCCTGTGTCCAGAATGTCAGGGCGCACTGCCAATGCAGCGCCAGTCAGGGGCGCGCTCTCTGCGCAAACCTAAACGTTGCAGCTGCCTACTACTTGCTGGGCAGCTGAGAACAAGAACAGGGCCTAAACGCTGCAGCTTGTGGAAGGCCAAGGTAGGGGCGAAGGGAGTGCGTCTCACTCCTGGGTTCACCAAGAACATGTCCCCTAGAAAGAAAGACCTAAATGGTGCAGCTGCCCACTACTTGCTGGGCAGCTGTAAAGCATTCAAATGGGGCATGGCGCCCTTCAAACAAATTGCGCCAAAATAAAGAGAAAGAAGAGCTTGCCCCAAAACGTGGAGCGCGCTGGCACTTTAAACAACTGTGCCCATGGTGGAGCCACACGAGGACCTTGGAAATAATAGGGCAAAATACGAACGAGCACTCTAGGCTCTGAAGCCAAATATGTCCCCTCAACAATAAAGCATGGGCCCCTCTGGGCCCGGTTAAACTATTGTGTTCAAATGTTTGGAGCCATCTGGGCTCTAAAAATAATGTGTCCCAAGTCCTTCGTGGGGACTCTTAAAATCAATGGGGGCCTCGTGGGAGCCACACAGCTCTTAAACAAGTATGCCCCGAGGGCGAGAACTGGTGCTAGAAATCACCCTGCCCCCAGGAAAGCCATACGGGGCTCGGCGAGATACTTCCAGGTACACGGGGAGCAGCCCACTGCCATACGGGGCCGCTCAAGCTTGTGCCAGCAACAGGCACCACCACTTGGCCGCCCGGAGCCCCCCCGCCCTTTCTCACTCACCAGGCTGCCTGCGGAGGAACTCCTCCTCATAGCGGCGACAGGGCTTCTCTCGGCACGGCAGCAGCGGGCGGGGCTCTCTCACTCTGGGGAGCCTCGTCGGGTCCCGCTGCACCGCGCTTCTTCTGAGGACAACTCTTCGATGTTCCAGGGCTCCCTCCGCTCATGGGAGCCATACTCCTTCTCTCCCTACCCGGGAGATTCCACCATGGCACAGCTTCTCTCTCGGCAGTGCTGGCGGGCGCAGGGCTTCCTCCAGTAACCCGGAAGTCTAGCCTGCCATCAGGCACCACGCTGCCTGACTTCCGGGTCGCGTCTGGCAGCGGCCCGGAGGTCTTCTCATGCACTCGGGCTGCGGCGGTGAATTTGCGGCAGAAATGAGGGGTAGGCACCCTCGAGTTGAAATATAAAACGTGGTGGGCACCCGTGATTAGAAATATAAATATGGGTATAATGCAGGGTAGGCTCCTGCCAAAAAATATCGCAATAAGCGGGGAGGGCACCCGCGCTGGGAATAAAAGGGGCAGGAGCGCTTCCCTCTGGGAAAACGACTGCGATCTGCCCATAAACGAAAATAAAGCGCTCCCGAGGCGCTGGGAGGCACAACAGCCCCAAAGGCCCCAGATATGGCCTCTTAAGAAAACAGGGCCCCAGCAATAAGGTCCCCCTAGGGGAAGAGGGCAGGAGGGTCCCAAAGAAGTCCTCCAGGGCATCCAGGGGCTGGGCAGGGCCCAGGGAGGCAAGCCTTCCCCTGGGCCCCAGCAGCAGCACGCCCCTGGTAATTTCAAGTTAGAAAACAAGAACATTTTCATGGGGTCACAGCCCATCTTTTATACACAAAATCCCTTTGTTTCCAAAGGTGCAGGCAAGGGGCGAAACGGAGGCAACTGGTTGTTGAGCACTTTGTTTTGCTCATCCCCTCTGCCTATTCACAGGGTGGGTCAGGGACATTAGACACACCACAGGGGGTGGAGCCAGGATTGTGGATGAAAGGCCCAGCCCTATTTAGGTCCAAGGTGCACTCCTCCCTCCCATCAACATGCAGATCCCCCCATTCAGCACCGGGGCAGACCCATCCTAACTCCTGGAGCCAGGCACACCAGCCAGCTCCAGCCAAACACAAGCCAGACAGTCAATTCAGATTTACTGCACAGACATGACAACTTCTAGAAGTAATTAAACAACAGGAGGTGGTGTTGGACAGAGTTTCTGAATTAAGCAACAATACTCTCACCCAGTCAAGGGATCAGGGCTTAATCCAACACCTTTTTTTAGCTCACTGCACCATCCCAGCTCAGAACCTGGCTATATGCAAATTAGTCTGTCCCTGGCCCAGTGTATCATGGGAACAGGGCAAACCAAACTACCAAGCCAATTCTTTCACTGGGAAGGAAACAAGCTACCGGGGACCGGGTTCTGGCATTTCAGCCGTCTTCAGGCGGCTTGCTTGAATCCTGATGGTGCAATGAGCAAGGGACTCACGTCTGAGTATACCCTTCCACGCTTATGGTGGACAAAATAATTAATGAACAGGGGGTGGTGATGGACAGAGTTTCTGAATTAAGCTGAATACTCTCACCCAGTCAAGAGATCAGGGCTTGATCCAACACCGTTTTTTAGCTCACTGCACCATCCCAGCTCAGAACCTGGCTATATGCAAATTAGTCTGTCCCTGGCCCAGTGTATCATGGGAACAGGGCAAACCAAACTACCAAGCCAATTCTTTCACTGGGAAGGAAACAAGCTACCGGGGACCGGTTTCTGGCATTTCAGTCGTCTTCAGGCCGGCTTGCTTGAATTCTGATGGTGCAATGAGCAAGGGACTCACCTCTGAGTATACCCTTCCACGCTTATGGTGGACAAAATAATTAAACAACAGGGGGTGGTGATGGACAGAGTTTCTGAATTAAGCAGAATACTCCCACTCAGTCAAGAGATCAGGGCTTAATCCAACACCGTTTTTTAGCTCACTGCACCATCCCAGCTCAGAACCTTGCTATATGCAAATTAGTCTGTCCCTGGCCCAGTGTATCATGGAAACAGGGCAAACCAAACTACCAAGCCAATTCTTTCACTGGGAAGGAAACAAGCTACCGGGGACCGGTTTCTGGCATTTCAGCGTTCTTCGGCCCGGCTTGCTTGAATCCTGATGGTGCAATGAGCAAGGGACTCACGTCTGAGTATACCCTTCCACGCTTATGGTGGACAAAATAATTAAACAACAGGGGGTGGTGATGGACACAGTTTCTGAATTAAGCAGAATACTCTCACCCAGTCAAGAGATCAGGGCTTAATCCAACACCGTTTTTTAGCTCACTGCACCATCCCAGCTCAGAACCTGGCTATATGCAAATTAGTCTGTCCCTGGCCCAGTGTACCATGGGAACAGGGCAAACCAAACTACCAAGCCAATTCTTATACTGGGAAGGAAACAAGCTACCGGGGACCGGTTTGTGGCATTTCAGCCGTCTTAGGCCCGGCTTGCTTGAATCCTGATGGTGCAATGAGCAAGGGACTCACGTCTGAGTATACCCTTCCACGCTTATGGTGGACAAAATAATTAAACAACAGGGGGTGGTGATGGACAGAGTTTCTGAATTAAGCAGAATACTCTTACCCAGTCAAGAGATCAGGGCTTAATCCAACACCGTTTTTTAGCTCACTGCACCATCCCAGCTCAGAACCTGGCTATATGCAAATGAGTCTGTCCCTGGCCCAGTGTATCATGGGAACAGGGCAAACCAAACTACCAAGCCAATTCTTTCTCTGGGAAGGAAACAAGCTACCGGGGACCGGTTTGTGGCATTTCAGCCGTCTTCGGCCCGGCTTGCTTGAATCCTGATGGTGCAATGAGCAAGGGACTCACGTCTGAGTATACCCTTCCACGCTTATGGTGGACAAAATAATTAAACAACAGGGGGTGGTGATGGACAGAGTTTCTGAATTAAGCAGAATACTCTCACCCAGTCAAGAGATCAGGGCTTAATCCAACACCGTTTTTTAGCTCACTGCACCATCCCAGCTCAGAACCTGGCTATATGCAAATGAGTCTGTCCCTGGCCCAGTGTATCATGGGAACAGGGCAAACCAAACTACCAAGCCAATTCTTTCACTGGGAAGGAAACAAGCTACCGGAGACCGGTTTCTGGCATTTCAGCCGTCTTCGGCCCGGCTTGCTTGAATCCTGATGGTGCAATGAGCAAGGGACTCACGTCTGAGTATACCCTTCCACGCTTATGGTGGACAAAATAATTAAACAACAGGGGGTGGTGATGGACAGAGTTTCTGAATTAAGCAGAATACTCATTGCACCATCAGGATTCAAGCAAGCCGGGCCAACGACGGCTGAAATGCCAGAAACCGGTCCCCGGAAGCTTGTTTCTGTCCAGTGAAAGAATTGGCTTGGTAGTTTGGTCTGCCCTGTTCCCATGATGCCCTGGGCCAGGGACAGACTAATTTGCATATAGCCAGGTCCTGAGCTGGGATGGGGCAGTGAGCTAAAAAACGGTGTTGGATCAAGCCCTGATCTCTTGACTGGGTGAGAGTATTCTGCTTAATTCAGAAACTCCATCCATCACCACCCCTTTTTGTTAAATATTTTGTCCACCCTAAGCGTGGAAGGGTATACTCAGATGTGAGTCCCTTGCTCATTGCACCATCAGGATTCAAGCAAGCCGGGCCGACGACGGCTGAAATGCCAGAAACCGGTCCCCGGAAGCTTGTTTCCGTCCAGTGAAAGAATTGGCTTGGTAGTTTGGTCTTCCCTGTTCCCATGATGCACTGGGCCAGGGACAGACTAATTTGCATATAGCCAGGTTCTGAGCTGGGATGGTGCAGTGAGCTAAAAAACGGTGTTGGATCAAGCCCTGATCTCTTGACTGGGTGAGAGTATTCTGCTTAATTCAGAAACTCCGTCCATCACCACCCCTTTTTGTTAAGTATTGTGTCCACCCTAAGCGTAGAAGGGTATACTCAGACGTGAGTCCCTTGCTCATTGCACCATCAGGATTCAAGCAAGCCGGGCCGTCGATGGCTGAAATGCCAGAAACCGGTCCCCGGAAGCTTGTTTCCGTCCAGTGAAAGAATTGGCTTGGTAGTTTGGTCTGCCCTGTTCCCATGATGCACTGGGCCAGGGACAGACTAATTTGCACATAGCCAGGTACTGAGCTGGGTTGGTGCAGTGAGCTAAAAAACGGTGTTGGATCAAACCCTGATCTCTTGACTGGGTGAGAGTATTCTGCTTAATTCAGAAACTCCGTCCATCACCACCCCTTTTTGTTAAATATTTTGTCCACCCTAAGCGTGGAAGGGTATACTCAGACGTGAGTCCCTTGCTCATTGCACCATCAGGATTCAAGCAAGCCGGGCCGAAGATGGCTGAAATGCCAGAAACCGGTCCCCGGAAGCTTGTTTCCGTCCAGTGAAAGAATTGGCTTGGTAGTTTGGTCTGCCCTGTTCCCATGATGCACTGGGCCAGGGACAGACTAATTTGCATATAGCCAGGTTCTGAGCTGGGATGGTGCAGTGAGCTAAAAAACGGTGTTGGATCAAGCCCTGATCTCTTGACTGGGTGAGAGTATTCTGCTTAATTCAGAAACTCCGTACATCACCACCCCTTTTTGTTAAATATTTTGTCCACCCTAAGCGTGGAAGGGTATACTCAGACGTGAGTCCTTTGCTCATTGCACCATCAGGATTCAAGCAAGCCGGGCCGACGACGGCTGAAATGCCAAAAACCGGTCCCCAGAAGCTTGTTTCCGTCCAGTGAAAGAATTGGCTTGGTAGTTTGGTCTGCCCTGTTCCCATGATGCACTGGGCCTGGGACAGACTAATTTGCATATAGCCAGGTCCTGAGCTGGGATGGTGCAGTGAGCTAAAAAACGGTGTTGGATCAAGCCCTGATCTCTTGACTGGGTGATAGTATTCTGCTTAATTCAGAAACTCCGTCCATCACCACCCCTTTTTGTTAAGTATTTTGTCCACCCTAAGCGTAGAAGGGTATACTCAGACGTGAGTCCCTTGCTCATTGCACCATCAGGATTCAAGCAAGCCGGGCCGAAGACGGCTGAAATGCCAGAAACCGGTCCCCGGAAGCTTGTTTCCGTCCAGTGAAATAATTGGCTTGGTAGTTTGGTCTGCCCTGTTCCCATGATGCACTGGGCCAGGGACAGACTCATTTGCATATAGCCAGGTTCTGAGCTGGGATGGTGCAGTGAGCTAAAAAACGGTGTTGGATCAAGCCCTGATCTCTTGACTGGGTGAGAGTATTCTGCTTAATTCAGAAACTCCGTACATCACCACCCCTTTTTGTTAAATATTTTGTCCACCCTAAGCGTGGAAGGGTATACTCAGACGTGAGTCCCTTGCTCATTGCACCATCAGGATTCAAGCAAGCCGGGCCGACGACGGCTGAAATGCCAAAAAACGGTCCCCAGAAGCTTGTTTCCGTCCAGTGAAAGAATTGGCTTGGTAGTTTGGTCTGCCCTGTTCCCATGATGCACTGGGCCAGGGACAGACTAATTTGCATATAGCCAGGTCCTGAGCTGGGATGGTGCAGTGAGCTAAAAAATGGTGTTGGATCAAGCCCTGATCTCTTGACTGGGTGAGAGTATTCTGCTTAATTCAGAAACTCCGTCCATCACCACCCCTTTTTGTTAAATAACTTCTAGAAGTGGCACTTCGACACTAGACACATTAAATCTGTGCACATCATCGCTCAGCATTTAATCTCACGAGTTCACACATACCAAACTCGACCCTGCACTCCCCACACATCAGGAACTACCATGTACACACAATATCCCCATGCATTCCTATGGGAGGGCAGGCCACTCTCACCACACATACACAGAGAGCGCACGCACTTAACACTGGACCACAGTGAAAAAGTGCGCAGAGGCCTAAAATCACCAACACCAGATTACCGAAGCAGGCTAGGCAAATGCAAAAAGTTTTGGGGTGAACCTGCCAAAAGGGCTAAGTCCAACACAGAGCATATGCACTCTAACACTGAAAAGCAGTGGTTAATCGCAAAGAGTCCTCAAACCAAAAAAACAAGGTCAAAAACAGGAGGCCAAAAGACAAAGGTCAGGAGGTGAACCCGCAGAAAAAGCCAAGTCCAGCAGTATGCACTGGCAAAGCTAAAAGGAGAACAGCTGCTAATGCTTGTTTTTTTTGTAGAAAACAATCCTGCTGAAAACTTTTGTGGATGTCTGACCGCCCTGTGTCATTCTAGGCCTGTCCACACCTAAGCACTGCATTGCTGTCCTATCTGGCCTATCACTATTTCTCAGTTTCCCATTGGTATAGGTATCCCTTTGGAATTCATCCCTCTGGATTTCTCAGGTGGGATAGGCTTACTTTCTCTCACAACAACTCTCTCCCAATTACTCGCTGTCAGGGCTGCTGATCTATCGACCTCCGGGTGGGGTCAAGCAGTTCATCAGCTCCCTGCTGGAGACAGCATTGACACTGGCAGCCTCGGCCCCCAACTTCCTTCTTCTAGGAGATTTGAATCTCCATTTGGATGACCCTGGAGATAAGGTGGCTGCTGATCTGCTGGCTGAACTGAAAGCGTGTAATCTGACCCTGCACAATAATGAACCCACGTATCTGAAGGGTCATCTACTGGACCCTTTATTTTCTAACGTTCCACTCCTGAGGGCTTTCCCGCCATGCCCCCTCCCCTGGTCAGACCACTTTCTTATTCCTTTTAGTTTGACCCTCATGTCGGAATCAAGTTCCGATTGTAAGGGCACTATCCGGTCTTCACAAAGACCTTGGTCTAAACTGTCCCTTGATGGTTTAACCACTGCCCTTGAGCAATCTACTCCTGCCCCCCTCTCGAACCCTCTTGAAGCAGACTGGAGTTTCCACAACTGGTGACTAGGAGCACTGGATGTGGTGCTTCCCAAGAAGTGTAGTTCCAAGAAAAGTAATGGGTTTAAAAACCCTTGGTACACAGCTGAACTTCGCGACCTTAGAAAGGTCTGCAAACGACTGGAACGCGCCTGGCGCAAAGACTGGTCCACCAATAGTAAAATCCCTTATCAGGAAGCCATGAGGGCATACAAGCTAGCCTGTAACCACACGAAAGCGGCCTTTTATGAAGAGAGAATCAGGACTGCTTCCAAGTCCTCAAGAGAAACTTTTATTATAGTCAAGGAACTCCTGAAAACCCCCTCTCCTTCATTGCCGCAATCTACGAGCAGAGCTAGGTGCAACAAACTTGCACACTTCTTTGACAACAAGGTCAGAAAAATCCTACAAAGTCTTCCTCTCAGTACCCCTCCCTCTGAGTCCTCAATGCAGGTCGAGAGTGGTGTGAGCCCTTTGTGGGAAGTTATCACTCCCATAACTGAGGAAGACTTCCACAAAGAATTAGCCAATCTCAAAAGTGGCTCCCCCATTGGCCCTATGCCGATCCATATTCTTAAGCGGATTGCACAGACCATCTCCCCGCGGGCCACGGACCTTTTGAATGCCTCCTTCGGCGGTGGGGAAGTTCCCCCTAGCTGAAAGAAGGAGATTGTTAAGGCTCTTCTCAAAAAGCCGGGACTTGACCCTGACGATCTGGCGAACTTCCGCCCCAATTTCTTTGCTGCCGGGCCTGAGAAAAATTGCGGAGAAGGTGGTCAATCGCCAGCTGTCCACGTTTCTAGAAGATCATGACTTGCTCAAGAACTCGCAAACAGGCTTTCGCCCTGGGCAGGGTACTGACTCTGCCCTGATTGCAGTAGTGGAGGAAGCCAGTCGCATTCTTGACGCAGGAGGCTCGGCAGCTGTGGTCCTCCTTGACCTCAGCGCGGCATTTGATACCGTCGACAATGGTATCCTCATTCAGCCCCTTACTAGGGTGGGAGTATCCGGCCAGGCTTAAAGCTGGATTACTTCCTTTTTGAATGGTTGGTCCTATCAGGTCTGCGATGGCACGACCCTCTCCGAGTCGATCCCCCTCCAGTGTGGAGTCCCGCAGGGCTCTTCGTTGAGCCCGACGCTCTTTAATATCTACATGGCCCCACTGGAGGATGTGGTTTCACCCTTCGGGGTGAAAATAGTGACCTATGCGGACGACACCCAGCTTGTCGTCTCGCTATCCCACCATGAAAATGCGGCAGAAAGATTCGGGTGCTGTCTGACAGGCATCATGGCCTGGATGACAGAATCACGGCTGAAACTCAACGGGTCCAAAACGGAACTTATGCTGTTGGGTAACCTTTCCACCTCCCTTCCCAAAGCCATGTGGCCCCCCTGTCTGGCGAGGCGCCCCAACCCAAGAATGAGATTAGGAGCTTGGGGGTATGGCTGGAGCCTGACCTGACGTTCAGAGTACAAACTAAGATAGTGGCAGGTATCTGCTATGGTTTGTTACGCTCTGTCCGGAAGGTGTTGCCTCTTCTTCCCTTCAGCTCCAGGAAACTTCTGATCCAGGGGCTAATACTGTCAAGGTTGGACTACAGCAACGCCTTGCTGCTCGGTGCCCCTGAATCAGCCATTAACACCCTTCAGCGAGTACAAAATGCGGCGGCCAGAGTACTGACAGGCACGGCGAAAATAACTTTGGCCAAACCTGCTCTCAGATCACTCCATTGGCTCCCCATCCGGGAGAGAATCAAATTTAAGGCCCTTTCCATCGCCTTTAAGTCTCTCCAGGGAATGGGCCCCCCTATTCTCAGGGACCTTATATGCCCCTACAAGTCCTCGCGTTCCCTTCGCTCTGACGCGAGCAACTTGCTGACCACCCCCAGAGTGAGAAGAGCACGTTCCGGAGGCCGGAGGTTCTCTGTGAATGTTGCCAAGATCTGGAACGATCTTCCTGCCGCTCTTCGCCTGGAACCCTGTCTCCAGAAGTTTCGGAAATCCTTAAAGACCTTCCTTTTCCCGCGGGGAGTCTGAGTCCGTTGTCTGAGGATCATGGAAGCTTGCGGTGTGTACCAGCGCTGGGACGCTCTTAGGCAGCCATGTGCTTAAGAAATCAATTTTCATTTCATTTCACCATTGGTGGGGTCGACATGTATCTACCAACAGAGCACTGTAAATACATGTGGGTAGCCAGATATTAGGAGACACAGCTAGTGCACATAAGTACCATACTTGAGCAATTACATTAAGTATGTGAACATATTCATTTTATGTACAAGTGATTTGCTTACAATCCCACCACTTTATTCCAGAGCTAGAAGTAGAACCTGGGTTCCCTGTTTCCACAGTTGGCACCATAGACCCTAGACCCTATCTCGTTTCCTCTGTAACAATCGTCCTCATTAACCACATAACCCAATGAATGTGTTAATAAATTATTGCACATCTGTCAAGATTGAGTGTTCGATTAATATGTTAGATTTCGTAAACGTATGACTCGTGGTGACATTTAGCTAAAGCTATCAGTAGCAGACAGTGTCATAACTGTCCCTTGTTTTTTGTGCTAGAAAGTATTTAAAACCTATTGCACTGCTAATTTCCCCAGAATGAATGTACTGATTTGTTTGCAGTCTATCATTAAGGGATAAGTGCTGACTGGATGCATTCTAATTAAGGTGAAATGCATGATGTGTATAAGATGTTCTCCCCATGACACCGCATTTATTAATCTATGTGCTTCACGGGACAGCCTTTGATGCCACAGAGAGTATATGATAAACTAAAGATTATAACAGGAAACATCAGCATTACCTCCTCGTAAGTCTTCCTCGCCCCCTGAGTTACAAAGTGAGCTTTAGCTCCACAACAGAACCCTCCAAAGCAAAAAGAAACCACCTCCCACCCCCTCCCAACATGGCCGACCAGTCCCACCTGACCTCTATAAGAGGCGGACCGGCCCAACCAACAGCCTGTTTTTTTTGTTCTGCGCGATTCTCTCCAGAGCGCTGTTCAGGTAAGATGGGCCGGAGTGAGCTGGCCCTGGGGTTTAGGGTGGAGGACCTGCTCTAGCGGTCCCTAGTGCCTTAGGCCTACTAATCCCCCCCCCTCTTCCTTCCCCCGGTCCTGTGGGGCCAGTTAGGTGCTGCTATAGCGTGCCAAGGGTCTACAGGGGGGGTGGGGCGGCCGGGGATGTGGGGTGTTTAGTCATTCCTTGTTTCCCCAGGTCGTTACTGATGGGCCCTAACCACTATGTGGGCGTTTGGGTCCTACGCAGCAGATACCCTTCGTGTGTATGCTCATGTGTGTGTGCTGATCT
Organism: Lissotriton vulgaris; assembly: GCF_964263255.1. NCBI lineage: Eukaryota > Metazoa > Chordata > Amphibia > Caudata > Salamandridae > Lissotriton > Lissotriton vulgaris. The sequence continues at coordinate 833,925,821 of NC_141696.1, read as the reverse complement.
CCTGCTCACAAACACTGCTGTTGAAAGTGACCTGAATCTAACATTCTGGCTGTCTAATGAGTTGCAAAGGGTATTGGACTTGAGCTGCTCCCCTGTCTGCCTGCAGTTTGTTAATGTGTTCTTGCTGCGGTAGGGGGATGAATTGAGAGGGCTGGCTAGTCATAACTGTTTCCGCCTCTCCCGTCTGTGTTTCGTGCATTGGGTAGAGAAGTTATCATTTGCATACTTTTTTTACGGGCACTCTGGGCTTCCGTGGTGGTTGCTCAGTGGTACCGTGCTGGGGCCGTGCCTGGAGCGGCAGCGCCCCGGCGAGGCAAAATCATTGGAACACACAGCGTGTGTTACCCGGCCTCGAGACGGTGAGTCGCTAACGCTCCCTCACGGAGGTGTTGGGTTTCTGCCCGTTCCGGTTTCGAAAGTCCTTCCTGCTCACGGCTGGCCTACCTTGCCTGTCGGCGGGTCCTCGGGGGCTCCGCTGTCCGGCTCCGGTTGCTCCCTCCGCGGCGCTGTGCGCCGCCGCCTCCCTGCGTGTCTTTTGGCCCTACGGGCCGCGGCGGTTTGCGGAGCTGATGTTGACTCCGGACGCCCCCCGGGGGCGGGGTCTGGTTGCCTCCAGGTGCGTCCGAGGATGTCTTTCTTCGGTCTTGCGTGGCATTCCCCGGCTGATTTGGACGCTGCGTGCAACCAAGGAGCTATAGCTCAAAGGTAAGGCTTGTACCTTTGGTGGGGACAGCCCCCACAGGCCAGGGTTCGAATCCTGCCAGTGCTGTAGAAATATCCCAAGGTGGGAAATTTTCAAAACTGTGATTTAGGGCGCGTCTGTCTCCTCCTCGAAGGGTCCGGGGTTCATTCCTCGGTGAGGGCAATATTTTATTTCTTTGCTGCGTCACTGGCACGATGTGATTGCTGTCTCACTACTGTTTTTTGTGTCCGGCCCAGTATTGTCTGGCTGTCGCAGGCAACACAATGTTTGGTGTTCGCGTTGTTTGATGTGGCATTTACAACTGACAGTTAGAGTACGGACTTTGGTGCTGACAACCACGGTTCGATCCTCGGGGTCGACGGCACATCCTGTACTTCTGAACTAATGTCTTACTTTCCTTGTGTAAACTTGGACAAGGTGTCATGTCCTGCTTCTCTGTGGTTCACTGGCGCGACCTATGAGTGCGCGGTGCGACGTAGGGTCAGTTCCCTTGTGTCTGTTTTCCCATTCTGACGCCATGGCTCGTCCTAGGCCGTCAGGTTGCTCCGGACCCGAGGAGTTTGAGTGGCCGGGTGGCTGTGCCTTCTGGTCTCCTTGGGGGGGGGATAGATCCCTTCTGTCTCCATCTGCGGGGTCTCCCTGTTTGACGACGCTTGCCCTTCTGGCATTGCGCGGCGGGGTCCCCTTGACCCCTCCTCGCCTCGTCTACCTCTCGTCCAGAGGGTGGGTGGCCCGATGGTTGGTGCAGCGGTCCCGGGCAGGCCCGGGCCCTGTAGGCGGTTCCCCGCCTCGGCGGGTCTCTGGGGTCGGTTGCGTCCCCGGTCCGGGGATTTCTAGGCCTCGGTGCCTAACCTACCTGGAGTCGCGTTCTGCGGCTCTGAGCATTGATGTGCAGTTCGGCAGGACCCCTACGCAGGGAGGTAACGCGAGTGCGTGTTTTTGTCCCGCGTTAGGGCGTGAAATTCCCTCTGCCAGCGGCGGGGGTATTCCCGGGTTTTTCTCGGGGTGCGTTCTCGGCGCATGTCTCCGGTCTCCCGGCCTCGGCCTGCGTCCATTGTGCTGGGCATTGGGGAGGTGGACTTGTCTCCTTTGCCGCTCGGACTCAATGCTGGGGAAGGATATGCGTCCCTGTCGACGGTGACGGCTTTTCATTGGGGCCCGCTCCCCCGGACACGTCCTTCCTTCGGCCTCCCCATCCGCCTGTGGATCCGGGCCCGAGTTTCGGCTCTCCCCGGTCTGGTACTGGGTCTGCCGCTCCCTTCCTTGGGTCACCCCTAGGTTCTGGCTTTCGGCCATCTCTCTCCTGGGGGTCCCCTGGGGGGGGGGCTGTGGCCTCCATTGCGTCCCGTCTTGGGTCGCGGCTGTCCCCGGGGCGTTTGCCTTCTCGACGGGTTGCGGGGGGCCGGCTCCGTCCTTGGTCTCGCCTGTTGTTTTTTCCGGACTCCTGGGGTCGGCCTGTGGGGCCGGCCGGCGAGGGGGGGTTCCCTCTCTCAGTGGCGGGTACTTCCGTTGGCCTTGCCTCCCGGCCCGGGGGTGGGAGCTGTGCTCCTGGCCCCCCTGGTGGATGTTCTTCGCCGGGTGTGGGTCTTGTCGCTCCCGGTCGGGAGGGGTGATTCCTCTCGGCCTCTTCTTTTTCGTGGACTTCACGTCAGGCGGTGTCTCTCCTCCGTCGGGGTCCCTTCGGATCCCGTCTCTGGCTTGTACGCCTTCGGGGGTCGTAGGGTGCTCGCTTCGGCAGCCCATTTGCAATAGCTTGCTTAATCTCCACAACGGCCCCTCGCGGCGGGATGCCTGGCTTCCACCTTGTGGATACCCTGCCGGGGTATCTCACAGGGGAATACCAGGACAGGTTCCCTGAGCAAGCGCATAGATGCCTGCGATATGGGCGATTTGCGCTATATAAATACATGTACATTTAACTGTATTTGGGGGCCTGGCGGAGATTAGCATGGCCCCTGCGCGCGGTTGACACGCGAATACGTGAGATTCACGCGGCTCCTCGTGCTTCGGATGGCCGAGGGGTCTTAGGCGCTGTGTTTTGGCCGCAGTCTCCTCTGGAGGCGTGGGTTTTGTATCCCGCGAACGACCCTCCGGGCCTGCCATCTGTCGCACCGGTGCATTCGGTGTCCCCAGGTCTGGGTCGGGTCGGTCGTCCGGCTGGTGTAGGTGCCACCGGCTTGCCCCTTCGGGCTATCTTTCCCCCGGGGTCCGGCTGGGTGGGGGCGGTCCGACTGGGTCGGATCTGGCCTTCGTTGCCTGGTCTCGCTGACCCCGGTGGTGTTTCGGCGCCTGGGGCCTCGACGCAGTCTGCCTCCAGTGGCTTTGTTCACAGGGGGGGGCCTCGGCCCTCCGGCCCGGATTCTGCTCTCTCCTCCCGGGTCCTTGTGGTTGCCCTGTCTGTCGCTTGACCTTGCGGTCTGTTGTTCGCGTTTCCCCCGTGCCATCTGAGCTGCGGGATTCGCTTGGGCAGGGCCGGAGTGCTCCTGGGCGCTTCGGCAGCGCATGGACTTCTGTTGGAACGATACAGAGCTGAGTGGCTTGGCCCCTGTGCGTTATCTCGCAACTTCGGGGGGCGTTTTCAGTTTGTGGCTCCCGGCGGGGCCGCCGCCCATGGTACCCGCTCCTTTGGCGAGCGGGCGGTTCGAGCCTACTGGCCGAGCGGGGTTCTTCTCGTTCCAGGGTTGGGTCCCCCGCTCCTGGAGCCGGGGATGAGCCGGCCCTTTCTGCTGGCCTGCCTCCGTCGGCAGGCCTGATTCTTGGGCGGTGGTCGCTGCTTGCTCGGGGTTGAACTTCTGGGGCGGTGGTTTTGCTGCTGGGCTACCACTGATCTTCCACTTGTCTTACTGTGCCGGGCGGAGGGCTTCCCTCTGGCTTGGGTGCGGTCGGCTTGGTGCTGTCCGCGCCTTCGTGGACCCCTTGCGGGGCTTGGTCCCGGTGGGACCGTTGGGCTGCCTTGCGGGCCTTCAACGGTCCGATGTTCGACGGGCTGGTCTCCCTGGTGGCTCGCTTGGCTCCGAGGTTATTTGTCCTTCGCCCATGGGCGCTCTGCCAGTCTCCCCCTTGGGTGCTCGCTTCGGCTGCACATATACTTATATTGGAACGGTACGGAGGAGATTTGCAGGGCCCCTGCGCAAGGGTGACTCGCAAATTCGTGAGGCGTTCCGCAGGAGTCTTCTCTCTCGTTCTACGAGCTCTTCGGGGTCCGCCCTGTTGGGCCCCGGCCCTCGGTGGCTTTGCGGTTCCTCGCCTTTCAGGTGGTTTTCCCTGGTGGCGATGGTGTCTGCTGGGCGGATGGGTGTGCGGGGGTCGTTCCTCCGCTCCCCGCCCTTCTTGCGGGTTTTGCCGGACGGGGTTGTTCCTCCGGCATGTCCCCCGTGTCCTTCCCGGGGTTCCTTCCCTGGGGCCTCGGACTCAGGTGGTTTCTTTACCGCTTTTCCCGGCCGACGGGGTTCCTCCCTTGTCCGTGCTGGTTGTTCGGCGTGCTGTTTTTGCTTCTCTTGGCCGCACGTCTTTCCTTTCCCGGTGGGATGACCTGTGTTGTGTCTTTTGGCCCGGTTCGTTCGGGCCGCTAGCCCTCGTTCCACCTTGGTTCGCGGGCTGGCATCCTTCCCTACGCTTCGCTGGGTTCGGTGGATCCGGCGGGGGCCCAGGGTCGGTCCGCGAGGTGTGGCTCTGTTCCCTGGGCCCCCTTCAGGGTGTCTCCTCTGTGGAGTTTTGTCGGGCGTCGGCGGTGTCGTCCCCCGCCTTGTTCGTGGGTCTCTTCGGTCCCGGGGGACTTCGCTGGGGCCGTTCGGAGTGCAGGTGCTGCGGCTCCTGGCTGGCCTACTTTCTCTTTATATCTTGATTTCAGGTTTCCTGTGATCCCTGTTTTCTTGTCGTTTATTCTACTTCAACCTTGGGTTGGTTTCTCTGCATCACCGTGTGGTGTTGTTCTTCTGGTGGTCAATGAAGCCTTGTTGGCTTGGGTATTTGCTCACTTTGTAACTCAGGGGGCGAGGAAGACTTACGAGGAGGTAATGCCCTGGTTACTTACCGGTAATCTTCATTACTCCGAGTATAGTCTTCCTCGCCACATGAGTTCCCTCCCCCCCTCCCTGTCTGGCTATCGGCTTCATTGTTTGCTTGGTAGATCAGGCTGTTGGTTGGGCCGGTCCGCCTCTTATAGAGGTCAGGTGGGACTGGTCGGCCATGTTGGGAGGGGGTGGGAGGTGGTTTCTTTTTGCTTTGGAGGGTTCTTTTGTGGAGCTAAAGCTCACTTTGTAACTCATGTGGCGAGGAAGACTATACTCGGAGTAATGAAGATTACCGGTAAGTAACCGGGGCATTTCTGATTAGTTACAGCTGCGAGTCATTAAGTAACCCAAACAAAAATATGCTCATTTGTCGCGCATTCATCTCATTGAGGTGGGTGCGACAGACCAGGGAAATGAAACTCGAATTCTTTTCTCTGGTGACAGAGTGGAACATCCCCTGGGCAGAGAGCTGAGGTGTGTGACAGTGCCGGGTCGGACACGGCTCTGTTTCTTCCTTTCACTGCCTCACAAAAACCCCAAGAAACACAGATGCTCTGTTTTGATGCCAAACTAGCTTTCCGTCCTCCACCTGTGATCTATGAGAACTGAAGAAACCTCCTGGGACTTGAAAAAAACAGGGGGTTGAAGCCAGGGAACAGAAGCTCACACTGGCAGCGCGTAACGAGGATAAAGGCTCTCTCTGTGTCAAGGCTCAATAAAAGAAGGACATCCTTCTCTTGCTTGCCATCTGACGTGCATGCTTGGGCTCACCATGTTTCTGTAAACGTACATGCAACATGTAGGCAAAATTCTCGACGCATGCACCAAGACGATCCTGAAGGGTGCTTGGGCCACGCAGCACGCGCCATCTTGCTTTGCTATGTATGAATCTAAGGCCCACTCCTGTGCACGATGGCCAATGCCAAAATGAAGGAAGTGCCTTCAATATTTTACAGAAGTCCATGCTTTCAAAACTATTGATCCAGCCACTTTCCATGTTAGGGTTCAAAGTGACAAATTGTACACCACAACACTTTCAAAGATCAGGTAAGATTTAAAGATTTCACACGAAATAATGAAAACACCAAAGACCTCGGGTAGTGTCCGTTCAGGCAGTGGTAGCTGTCACTGGTCGAAGGGGAGGGACACTCCTAGTGCTGGATCTGGCTGGCACCAAAGGTAAAAGAGGGAAGTGGCCTCCAGGGGCAAATTAGTTTATTAGGCAGTGGTTGAAAGCGGAGAGCCTTAGATCAGTGAACATGTCTCTATATTTACCTGCCTGTTGTTGATTTTGTGGGAATTTGTAACTACTTATTATTAATTCTAGAACTTGCACCAGTCCTCTCTAGGGACTGGTGCAAGCTATATGAAACTGAATAAATGAATACATGTCCAAATAAAAATAAATATTAGATAAAATGGCCACATATGTCTCTTTCAGTTAGGAAACTGCAGTCTTACTAGGCATTGCCAGCATGTTCATGCTACAAACAGCAGAATGGAGATCCGAGAAATTATGACCTGCAAATACTGGGGCGGTGAGAAGAATGCTAGGTGCATAAATATACACGTATGAACTGTCATCTTTGACTAAAGTAAAAAGGCAGTCGGTGGTGGAACAACGAATCTTAGCTAGGGCCAAGTTGCCTACGATTTCGAAAGAAGCCTTCCTTATAACATGCATGTAGAAAGAGGAAAGAAAATCTGACACTCGGTAAAAGAATCATTAAAGGAAACTGTCTCCCTGACGTGGATTTGGGTAAACATAGATGACGCATGTACTTCAGACGTGGTTTTTCCCTACAACCCGCACGACCTCAGAGCTTCCTGGGACAGTGCGTGCACGGATTGCAGAAAGATCTGATTAGGAGCACGTGAACTGCAGCGCAGTTTCGAATGAAAGGAGGAATCTGGTTCAACCGGATTTTAATTGGAGAAGCATTTCTACGGGCTGATTGTTTGTCTACCGGAAAGCACTACTCTACGTTGTTGGCTCAATGGCATCTCTGAGTCAAAGTTTAAACGAGTGCTCTATCTACCTGGGAAAAGCGAAAGGAGTAGAAACTCAAGCGTAGGCAAAACAGAAAAAAACAATAGTCTTGCTGAAATACCTAGCGCTGTGTCTACAGAAATCCTTGCCACACTACAGAATTGTGCAACCTAAAACTCGGGCCAAGATTCAGAAAGGTTTAGCGCGGGCTAACGTTACTGTTTTAACGCTAAACCTACGCTAGTCCTTTTTGGAAATTAACAAAGCAATGTAAATTGGTATTTGCATTGGTTTGTATGGAAAAGTAAGGCAAAGCAGCGCGAGACGCTGTTTTGCATGACTTTACCACAAGGGGCGTTACACGGGTGGTACATGGGCGTTTCCATCCAACCACCTATGCTTTTTGACGCTAAAGCCTATCTACTAACATTAGTAGGCAGGGTTTAGTGCCAACAATGTAACTACAGAGAAGCCGCCGTTAAAAGGAGAAATGTTTCCACTTCTTGCTTTTCCGACTTTGCATGCACTGTACAGCACACAATATGAATGCATAGGAACCATGCACAACATTTCTTCTGTGAGAATTTAATGCACTCAGTTTGTAGCGTGCTCGAGGGGTATCACTCTCTGACCAAAGAATGTAGGGGCAGATTTATGATGCCCTTGCGCCTCTTTGCGCCGCAATTGCGTCACTTTATTTGACGCAACGGTGGCGCAAACAATGCGCCCTATTTACAACGTGACGCATCTAGGAGATGCGTCACGTTGTAAAGCCCTGCGCCATAAGGAGGCGTTCCTGTGCAGGGGGGCGTTCCTGCGGAGGAACGCCTCCTGAAAGTGGCTGAGTGAAATCTATGAGATTTCACTCAGTCACTTTCAGGCCAATGCTGAGTCAAAACCCTGCGCCTGCTTGAAGCAGGCGTAGGTCTTGATGCAGCATTGTGAAGATGGGGCACCCCCGAGCCTTGCTGGAGCTGCGTCGCGCTTGCGACGCAACTCCAGCAATGCGCCACATTTCCGGCACAGATGCGTCACGCATCTGTGCCGTTTTTGCACCATGGTGCGCCGCATTGTAAATGCTGCGCACCATGGGTGGCGTAGCTGTGGCGCACTATGGCGCACATTAACTGGCGCATCCAAGGGGATGCGCCAGTTAACATAAATCTGCCCCGTAATGTCCAATTCAAATGTAGTGTTCCCTAGTAGGGTCTGTCTTCCTTAGCACCGCCAAATCCCTATTTCCTGGGGTTGATTAGTTTTCCAATTTAAACATAAATGAAGCACAAGCTGTTTTTCAGTAAATAGACAATGTTTTAATCGTTATCTCTCTTTTTAGATTCAGTTCAACTCATTGCTTGGTTTCAGCAATAATATGTAAATAAATTACATTGTTCAATACAATCCTCTTTCCTTTTCTCCATCCCTCTATTTACTGAAAAACACCTTCGGCCACACGCATCAACCTATTTAGGAAGTGCAAACGGTGTGAATCGGTAAATTCGTCCGTTTGCGATTCCTAAATAGGTTTTTGGGATGCAGCAAACATTTTTGGAAAAATTGCTATTTTTAGCGAATTCCAAAAATGCGATTGCTTTTAAGGAATCGCAAATTTGCGATTCCTTAAAAGCAATACATGATTACTTTTAAAATTGCGAATTCGCAATTAGGGGGTGCAAATTACCACGAGGGTGAACCTCGTGGTAATTTGCGAAAATGTATTAAAATGCTCAAATTTGCATTTTAAAACACTGTCATGTTACAGACACACATGTCCTTAGGACATGTGTGTGTGAAACAGGCACTTCAAAATACATTTCAGGGGTGCAGGGGGGGGGGGTCCTTTGGACCCCCCCCTGCACCTATGGAATGCATTAACATTTTGCGAATCGCTAATTGAAATTCGCAAAATGTTAATGCCTTCCCATGGATTCCTATGGGCCTTTTGGCCCATAGGAATCAATGGGAATTGCGAAATCGCAAATTAGAATTCGCATAATATTTGCGATTCGTTAAAAATTGCGATTTTTACCGAATCGCAAATATTATGCGATTTAAATCATGCATCCCATTTTGCGATTCCTTATTTGCGATTTTTAGGGAATCGCAAATAAGGAATCGCAAAATCGGACTTTGATGCATGTGGCCGCTTGTGTTTCATGTATGTTTAAATTGGAAATCTAATTAATGCCAGGAAATGGGGATTTGGCAGTGCTGTACAACCCACAAACACAGTAGGAAAAGGTTTTAAACTTGTCTATCCATAGCATTTTGTACAGGAAAGGGACCTTTCGTGTACAGACCGATAGTAGACTTAGGCACACACCCTAGCACTAAAGCGCTAAGGTGTTTGCCTTGCACATGGCAGCTAAAAGCTGTGTTGGCGCTAGGGAGAGGGGAGAAAGAGACATATATTTGTGGATATGACTCTCTCCTGCTCACTCCCTGTCATGCAATCAGTGCAGCATTTCTTTTTTGGAGTTCAAATCTTTTTTATTTGAGAATACAAATAATACAACTAATACAGAAAATACAAATGATACAATAATTGCGAAAAAATTCGGAATACAGAGAAACGAATGCAAAATACAAAAGTAAAGTACAGGTTTACACGTAAGGAAATATACAGTGTAAGAATGGCTCATTGAACAAAGGGAGACAGAAAGTACAGAATTAGCTACTACAATCGACAATTTCAATGGGGTGATATTATGTCCATGATACATTAGTGCTTCGAAGGAACATAAAATGGATCCTTAATGGACACTTGTCATTTGAGAACAATGTTCATACCGTCCATCCATAATAGGTTGGAGCCAAGGAGCAACCTATTATGGATGGACGGTATGAATATTGTTCTATCCATCAGTGCAGCATTTCTAACTGCTACACTACGTTCCATGTTTTTGGGAAATTATGGGTCTCAGTGTAATTTACCCTATTAATTAACTTTTAAGAACCACAGAAAGGGTCATTAAACTGTTCGGACAATTTCTTCTTGCTATAAGCTGAATAAAGTGTTCTCCTGAAACACGTATTGTTGACAGTTCTTATATACACAGAATAGGCATTGGCTCCGCCCAGAGGAGTGGATTTCTCTTACCTCATGCTGTAGGATTTTTGATGCATCAATCGGCCTCTAAAGGACTGTTTACATTACAGAACATAATCGTCTATATATCATCTAAAAATACTTTGAAACAGCATCACAAACTATTTCTGATGCTCTAAAAAATATTGAGTTAAAAAATACTGTGTGGACAAAATATTGTGTCAAGAATATTGAGGACACTAATACCATGAAGGTAAGTTTCTATGCGTAAGTAAAGTTTTACTATACTTAACTTCACATATATGTACCTGGAAAAAAAGAAATATTTATATTTATATATTACCTACTGGTAGTCGCCAGTAGGTAGTAATCGTTAAAACCTAGTTTCCATAGGAAATCCGCAACATTCTATTTGAAATAACTTTGGCGCCGGTGGACGAATCTTCACGAATTTCCCCAAGATGATGGCCTGCTCCGCTCCGCTTCTTCCCTGAAAGTTTGGGGGTGATTCGTGAAGCAGAGGCCGAGAAAAAAGGGGGTCCCAAAATGTGTTTTCCCTATGCAATTTCCCATAGGACCTTTAGCCGGGGCTACAGCCCGAACGGCTGATAGGAATTACACCAAACTTGGCAAAAATGTAGAGTTCTGTTCACAGATGGGCCTTTATGTTAAATGGTGTAAATCCGTTCAGTAGTTCTTGAGTAAATCAAAAGTAAAATCATAGATATATATTGGCGGTGTTACAGTAAGCTTACTGTAAGCTTACTGTACTCTGTACCTTCCCGAGCACAAGCTGAATGCTAATTGGCTGTCAACTGTCTGTCAACACTCTAAACCAGAAAGTCTTGGCAGCCATCTTGTGCCTCGGTAGACTTAGGCACAAGAAAGCAGGGAAACAAAGGTGGAAAACACGCAAAGGGGGCAGGGTAGAAACACCCTGACCCCCTAGGCCTGCTCAGGGGGTCCCACAAGGACCCCCAAGGCCCCCCCAATCTAATTTTTTGAAAAATTGCAGGGTTTGCATAGGTACGCGTACCCAGCCGATAAAAAAAAAATTGCATATTTTTTATTTTTTTACATGGGGATTCCAACTCGGCATACTTAGGCTCAATTAAATAATAATAAATGTGTAAGTTGACTGCCAAATTACGTTCCTTGTGCCTCCACTATTTTGACCCCGTCCCTCTCTGCTGTCACTCTTAGACATACAATTTTCGATATCCATCTGGCAACAATTTGATTAAATCAATGACCAGCACTGGGAGTCAGAGCCGAAATATCTCTCATCGCATTTCCGCTTCCAATCTCTCTAGCTCAAACTTCCAATCATCTCTCAACCCGAAGAAGGATATGCCAATATATCCGGCACTGTTTGCATTCCAAGCCTCACTATTAAAATTAGAGCAACTCTCATTGGCGAAACGTCACCAGTGAAGAATCTCATTTGCTGTACTTTCTAGGGGGACTTCTGTCTTTTCAAAATGGCACTGCTCTGAGTTTCTCACTAAATGCTAGAACTGTAGCCCAGTGTTGCCAGATTCGTTGTCTGTTAGTTGTGAAGTGTCTGTAGGTGCCTCGCAATGTGTATGCAGGGCCCTGTGCAGAGTGTGAAGTGTGCCATGGGGGTCTCCGTCTGTGAGCCCATCCAATAGCTCGCTAGCTCTGCCCTAAACCTGTCCTGACTCCTGCTGTGGACACCTCTTCTCTAATGCGGACACACACTCCTCTGATGCTCTGGCAAACACGGGCCTCTGTCAGAGGAGTGCCCCTCAAAGTTAGCTTTGTGACAGTATCACGACATACCGTAACCAGATATAATGATTCCCAGCCTATTTACAACAGAAGGATGAAGGGCTGAGACGGTCATTGCCAAATTCAGGCTCGACATCTGCAGACCACAGTGAGCCCTGAAGTCACTGAGGGCTATTGCCGGATTCAGTTTAGTGATCTGCACTCCCACCACAGTGATCACTGAAGTCATCGAGTGACATTGGTGGATTCAGTCTTGTGATCTGCAGGCTACAGTGAGCCATGAAGTCAGAGTGATATTGCTGGATTCAGTCTCGTGATCTGCAGGCCACAGTGAGCCCTGGAGTCACTGAGTGATATTGCCGGTTTGCACTGACGTCCCTTTTTTTTGCCTGCTTAAAATGGGCTGGTGTTGTCAGACACTGGGTGCTTCCAGTTCTTTTGTTTGAAACAAAGAGTTTCACCTCTTCACTGCAGTGACACACTACTTTGAATTGGTGACTACAGGCACCTCTCAATAGCGATCAGACCCCCTGGGACACCAAGTGCTGGCGCTGTTACATTTCTGCTTCAGCCTTGGGGTCTCAGCAGCACTGCTGAGTTCACCAGCTCACCCACCCTGTCAGGCCAGGAAGATACAGTGCTACTTTGAACAGCATCTCAATGCTTCCCTTGCTGACCTCCTTCGGTCAAGTAGTTGCCACTCTTGCTTCTCTCGGTTATCTTCTGACCAGGTCAGGAATGTCCCTTTGACCTCCTTGTCACAGGTTTCAATTCTGGCGTGACCACTCAGCCCTTCATCCTTCCAAAGTCGATAAAGTAAGTGAGTACCACCTCTGGTACTCGACACCAAGATGCCCCAAGGGGTTAGCGTGCCGCACTCTATCTCCTACCTCCCATCCTTCACAACTATACAGAACTGTTGCATGTTTCAAAATCTGCAGAACTGCTCTCGCATCTTTACAAACTCTTTCTACCCCTTCTCAACTTCATAGCACTTCCCCATCCTTCAAAAGTGTAGAGCATACTTCCAATCCATCACATATCTACACCTTCAAACTATACAGAAATGTCCTCCCAACTATGCATAACTCTCCCTAACTAATTTGCAGAATGTCTTCTGTTTTTCCACATCTGCTGCCTTTTACAGTTCTTGAGTCACCTCCATTTGTTCAGTTTCCTTAACAGTTCCACAGAATTCCCCCATCCCTCGCAACTCCACCGAACAAAGTTTCCAACCCAGAGCAGCTTTCTTGAGCTCCTCTTGCATCCTTCCTAGTTCCATAGACCTCGCTCCTATTCCTCACAAATCCAAATAACTCCTCTCACGTCTTTCACAACAATACAGAAGTCTCTCGTGTGCTTTGACACTACAGAACTTGGCTCCTATCCTTCAGCAACCTACAGGATTGTTACACTCTTTACAATTCACAGAATATTACTTCCAAGCTGCATACAAGCTCCTAATGTTGCATACATCCTCCACAGCTTTCCAGAGCCTCCACCTTCATCCACAGTTTCATAGAATATCCCTTTGTTCAAAATGTTGTCCATCCAATCTCTCATCTGAGGAACATCCTTCTTGTACTTCGCTACTTTTCAGACTTTCTCCATATTTCACAACGATGTAAGACTAAACTCCTATCCATCCTGATTGTTTAGATAGTTGCTCCACCCTTTGCAAGTCTTGGTTTTGGGCTGTCATCGATTGTGAGTCGTTCTCCTCTCTGTTCTTGACTACCTGCTTTGAGCAGGGGCTGGTCATTACGTGCAATCTTACATTTTCACCTCTCGCCTTCGCACCACCTAGTATACAGCACGTGTGGACATAGGCTGTGTGTTACTACACACCCAAAAGATGATGCTGCTACCGTTAAGAACGTTTTTCACAAAGAACATAAGCAGGCACGGTCTCAGGGCGTTCTCTGGGTCACAGCAGAGGCACAACAGTGAGAAAAAGGTAAAGTGAGTTAACAGTGCACTGTAGTAACCGGTCGAAGATCTCGCCGGTTTTACCTCTTACTTGTTCCGTTTGTTAGTTTTAGTGCGTGTGACAATGCAACATTCCAGGAGCCATGCGGGAATAAGTCAGCCAGTCCATTTCTTTTCTTTGGTAGACTTGTAATCGATAATCTCTTAAAAATCGTGACTACAATTCCCAGAATGCAAAGGAAACCATTGAATGGATGAGTTGCTCCTGCCTGAACCGCGCGTTGGTATTTGGTATCTTCCAAGCCATTAAAATAATTGTATGGGTTGAAAATACCAACAAGTTAATTTCTAATGAATGAATAATGGAACTATTGGTGTTATTCTAATTGTAAATAGACCGTGAAGATTGCAGCAGGCATTGGTGCTATATTTGGTAAAGAGGATAAGTAGTTTTTGTAGATGCCAAATTATTAAAGCAACAAAGTAGGTTATTTCTTAATACCTAATTATATTAGTAGAGGTTTTTTTTGTAAAATGATTGCAGCCTTTTATTCAAGCTTAGCCATTTGAGATGTCATCAGTGATGTTACTGACCATGTCATAAAGGATGGAATATGTGATGTCATCAGCAGTGCATTGCGGGGTGCAAGTTATAGTTAGCTGGACTTAATCCCCCAACTTAGAACACCCTACAGGGAGTGTTAGCACAGTGGTGAAGGTAGGGGGCAGGGCTTGAGGTGATGTGAGTGCAAACATGCCCTGAGGTGCGTTTTAAGTTGGGGAATTAATTCCTGTTCAATTCAGAGGTCCCCTGGGGGGCAACTAGTCCAACAGGTATCTCCAGTAAGCGCCATGGAGCTGTGTTGCAGAGTGTTGTAAAAAGGGGGCGTGCCCTTTGAACGACTCTCTGCAACACAGCTGCCTGGCGCATACTGGAGGTACCTGGTGGGCTAGTTGGCTCACAGGGGACCTCAGGATTGAAGAGGAATTAATTCCCCGATCTAGCTCACTACTATTCCTGAAAAGTAAATTTAACTGTACTTACCAGTAACTTGAATTTCCTTCCAAAGGATATCATTGCCTGCTATTTATAAATTAAAAAATTATTAAATAAAAAAATAAATATTACAATTTTAATATTCATGCAGCCGCTTACACACCAACTGAGAGACTAATACAGACTTTCACACAGTTTAGTCACTAACCCATGCATTCAGTAAGACACGTTCAATCACTCACTTATACAGTCAGTCACGCACCTACTAAATAATCCCTTCAGGCACTTGAAGATGCACTCATTCTTCAATACACCTTGGCATAGATATATATGCAAAATATTTAAACTTTACAGAAATACACATTTACTGTATGATGTCATCAGTGATGTCATCAGTGATGTCATTTGAGATGTCATCAGTGATGTCCTGAGTGACATAATATGTGATGTCATCAGCAGTGCATTGCGGGCGCGCGAGTTATTGTAAACTATAACGGGGGAATTTCAATGGTTTTGCATGAGTGAAATGTCCAGCTAACTATAACACGTGTGAAACCTATGGTTTTTTCAGTAAATCTCTAAGGTTTTTTAAATGCTAATTTTTAACTGTAACATGTGTGAAACATGTTTTTTTCAGTGAATATATATATATATATATATATATATATATATATTCACTGAAAAAACCATAGGTTATAGACCATATATAGTTAGGAATTCGCATTTACAAAACCTTATTTTACTCACACAAAACCATTGAAATTCCATATATAGTTAGTTGCACTAACTATATATCGCGCACCCGCAATCCACTGCTGATGATGTCACATATTACATCATTCATGACATGGTCAGTGACATCACTGATGACATCACTGATGACATCTCAAATGACATCACTGATGACATCTCAAATGACATCACTGATGACATCACTGATGACATCTCATTTGACATTACTGATCACATCACTGATGATATCATTCATGTGATAATACGATGAACCTCTTCAGACTCTAATATAACCTTAGATACAATCAGTGTAAACAGACACTCACAGACTGTCACTCATCCATGGAGTTACTCACACACCTAGTCAGTCAATCAAAGAATCAATCACACCTCCATTTCCTCAACTATACAGTTATACAAACTTTACTTATTCAAACATATACTAACACATATTAACTCTCTTATACAATCCCTGATACAAGTTCACAATGATCCATACAGCCACTCACACATTCACTGGCTCTTATGCACAGTTATTTATATATGTCAACTCTCACATGTACTGTGTTTTACATATGTACTTACTTTGACATGTAGCACTGAGATATCCATTCACTCACCAATACACTCATGCACACAGTCAACCGCCCATACAGCTGTTTCCACATGCACTTTTGAAACCATACATCTAGTGAATCAACTGCTCACACATCTATGCACAGAGTCATACACCTCCCAGCCACCCACACACACACTCAGTATCCCATACAAATACTTGGGCAACCAATCAATAACCCATATAGTTACTCATATAGCTACTTATCAACACATGCAACAGTTTACAGAACAACAGACATAATGATGCACAAATTAAGACAGTTTAGTCACTAACCCATGCACTCAGTGAGACACATTTAATCACTCACTCATACAGTCAGTCATGCACCTACTAAATCCTTCATCCAGACACTTATACATCCACTCATTCTTCAATATGTAAGACATATTTTAACTTTACAGAAACATATAGTCACTGGATGTTGTCATCAGTGATGTCATCAGTGATGTCATTTGAGATGTCATCAGTGATGTCATCATTGATGTCACTGACCATGTCATAAATGATGTAATATGTGACATCATCAGCAGTGGATTGCGGGTGCGCGATATATAGTTAGTGCAACTAACTATATATGGAATTTCAATGGTTTTGTGTGAGTAAAATAAGGTTTTGTAAATGCGAATTCCTAACTATATATGGTCTATAACCTATGGTTTTTTCAGTGAATTTTCAAGGTTTTGTAAATGCTAATTCCTAACTATATATGGTCTATAACCTACGGTTTTTTCAGTGAATTTTCAAGGTTTTGTAAATGCTAATTCCTAACTATATATGGTCTATAGCCTATGTTTTTTTCAGTGAATATATATATATACATGCATATATAAACATATATCATCTGTATATCTACATATAAATACAAACATAAATGCATGCATACATATACTTATATGCATTTTAGGGTTGTTAGGGCGTTTTCGTGTGTATTATGTTGCTTTTTTAGGGCTTTTGGGTCAATTAAGTAGGGTTCCCGGAGCCTAGGGCTGAGGGGCCGGTTCAGTTTCGTGCGTATTGGTGTTGGCAAGGTTTTGAGGGATTTTGGCGGTTTTTGGTCGAGATTTGGCCGTTTTATGGCTTTTTTTGTGTTTGCGGGGGGCGCGTATTCGGGTTGAAATTCGTCCCCGTTCCAGTGGATGGATTGGGCTGATTTTTGGTGAGTTGTTAGGGAATCGCTGGAACTAGTGTCCAGCCAAGTTTGAAGCGGATCGGAGCAGTGGAAGTGCTTTAAAAAGCAATTTTTGTGCGGAGTAGCGAATTGTCATGTTATTCAATGGGAGTTTTTGGTGCGCATGGAGAAGGTGAATTTGGGGTGTTCCAGTTGCGCTAGAGGGACGGGGCTTGGGTGAGCTGTAGGGAGAGTGGATCGGCAGGTGTGCCGAATTTTCGGGATTTGTTGGCCGAAGGGAAGGGTGTGCTTGGGCAAAGTCGATTTGGTGAAAACGGTGCGTTATTTACATGAAAGTTGAAAAAAACACTAATAAAAGCAAAGCTAAAAAGCCACCTCATTACAAACAGAATGGCTTTAACTTAAATGAGGGCGAGATCTATTGCATTTTCAATGCTTGTTTACTTTGGTTCCATCAAGAAGGCATTCAGATGTGTCACACATTTGCCATAAATTCTGAATGTTAGCACTCTAGTTGCACATTAGATCACTGTAGTAAAGCTACTGCTCACCAGGGACATCTGCTGCTGGTATTCAAAGTGCATGTTTCAGTCTGCATGTCAGAATTTTTTTAATGAAATAGAAGAGGATTTGAGAAGTCACTCAAAATGATCCCTAATTTTTCTTTTTGAAGCACTAATCATACTTTCTATGGCAAAATTAACCCCCTCATGTTGTTCCTTTTTAAATTGAGTGTTTTCAGACTTACCACTTCATTCCAATCAAGATGGCTTCTGGTGTGCCATACTTTTGTCATAAGTAAGACTGTTAGCGCTCTAGTTGTTCTTTAGAACACTCTGGGACAATCTGTCATTGGGCTATACTTGGGGTACATCTGGGTGATATTTGGGCTACATTTAGGCTCTTTTGTCTCTGGTGGCCATCTTGCGAGACTATGTCAGAATTTTTTAATGAAATTGAAGAGGGTTTGAGAAGTCACTCAAAATGTGCCCTAATTTTTCTTTCTGCAGCACTAATCATAATTCATATGGCAAAATATACCCCCTCATTTTGTTCCTTTTTAAATTAAATGTTTTAAGAGTTACCACTTTATTCCAATCAAGATGGCTTCAGGTGTGCCATACCTTTGTAATAAGTAGGACTGTTAGCGCTCTAGTTGTTCTTTAGAACACTCTGGGACATTCTGTCATTGGGCTATACTTGGGTTACATCTGGGTGATATTTGGGCTACATTTGGGCTCTTTTGTCTCTGGTGGCCATTTTGGGAGACTGCATGTCAGAATTTTTTAATGAAATAGAAGAGGATTTGAAAAGTCACTCAAAATGTGCCCTAATTTTTCTTTCTGCAGCACTAATAATACCTTCTATTGCATAATATACCCCCTCATTTTGTTCCTTTTTAAATTAAATGTCTTAAGAGTTACCACTTTATTCCCATCACGATGGCTCCAGGTGTGCTATACCTTTGTAATAAGTAGGACTGTTAGCGCTCTAGTTGTTCTTTAGAACACTCTGGGACATTCTGTCATTGGGCTATACTTGGGCTACATCTGGGTGATATTTGGGCTACATTTGGGCTCTTTTGTCTCTGGTGGCCATTTTGGGAGACTGCATGTCAGAATGTTTTAATGAAATAGAAAAGGATTTGAGAAGTCACTCAAAATGTGCCCTAATTTTTCATTCTGCAGCACTAATCATACTTTCTATGGCAAAATATACCCCCTCATGTTGTTTCTTTTTAAATTAAATGTTTTAAGAGTTACCACTTTATTCCAATCAAGATGGCTTCAGGTGTGCCATACCTTTGTAATAAGTAGGACTGTTAGCGCTCTAGTTGTTCTTTAGAACACTCTAGGAGGCTGCAGTAGAACACAAAGGAATCAACTGACAGTCTCTGTCCTTGTTGGATGTACATGTTTTACTGAGAATGTCAGACTTCATTTTCACATGACTGAGAAAGATAATGTGAATTTACAGAAAATATGCTTTCAGTTTAGCTTATAGATCCCCTTCCAAACCTCTGTGGGAAAATCATGAGATATTAGTTTTCTTTCAAACAATATTCATGATATCACAGCAGAAGGTTTTTTCACATGGTAAAATCACCTTAGAACCCACCACAATTCCTAAAACGAGTATGGTACCATCAACAAATGATTTATAATGTAACTAAAGTCCTAAAACCCTCTATTAACTACAATGCTTTTTAATGAGGTGCTATCATGTATATTGGTCCCAAGATGGCTGCCAACACTTCTTGGATGAAGTGCTGACAGCCAATCAGATCAGATGTGTGGTTAGGCTCCGCCCAGATATATATATTTTTTTTAACTTAAATTACTCAAAATCCACTGGAGCACATATATTGAGACCTAGCAAAGGCACATCAGGCTAACAGTCCCTACAATTTTGCCAAGTTTCGTGCAAATCCATTCAGCCGTTCGAGCTAAAAGTGAGGCCAACCGCCCTATGGAAATTAACATGGGAAAAATGCGTTTTGGGACCCCCCTTTTTTCTTGGCCCCCCCTTGATGAAACCCCCCCAAATTGTCAGGGGCTGCTCAGAAACAAAATGTTCAATTTTCCTGAAAATTTCAGCCAATTCTGTCCACAAACGCCAAAGTTATTAGACATAGAATTTTCAAAAATCCCATAGAGAAAAAATCCTAACTATATATACCTACTGGCGACCGCCAGTAGGTAATATATATATATATATATATATATATATATATATATATATATATATATATATTCAAGGTATGTAGATGTAGAGTTGAGAATAGTAAACCTATACTGATCTGTTTGCACTTCCTTTCTCGATATTTTAATCTTTGATAATTTTGACAAAATATTCTGTGCACACAATATTGTTGTTTTTCGATGTTCTATCAGACCACCTGTCTCATAGATGCTTTAAATACAGAAAGCAATTGTTTTTATATTTTCACAGCAGCAGGTATTTAAAATCTAGAACTATCAGTTGTGCCAATGCTTGTTTAATAATGGAGGACATGGCCTTTAAGTGACTCACCAAACTGCTGTTCTTTCCTTCATATCACTAGCAAAAGTCTCTTTTTCTGATCATCCTCTTCACAGCATGAAGGACAGACGTTCGATAGTGCTGTAATGTGTGTGCATGCTGTGTGTGCTCAAACTCTGTCTGTCCGCTCAGCATTCTTTTGAAGGCAAATAAATGGGAACAACCAGCTGTCAAATAGCTAAAACATAGGCAGGATGATTTTGCTATATGAGATACTGTACACATTGCCCTACATTATAAGCATATTGCAGGTCATCAAGGAGATCTGCACCTATATAGAGGGAGAATGACAAAGGACAAGAATCTGTATAGGGTCAGGGTACTCTGAGCTGACTTGCAATAGCATTTTAATGTATGGCATAGGATGTTTTATTCACAATATTTATTCTTTCCCCCTCCCCTAAGAAGCTTGAATCATTGGTCTCTAGCATCTTTACATCCAAGAGATCGATTGTACATATGTAAATCAAAAATTGATTTTGTATTGTGAAATTAAACACACCCATACGAAGCTGGTAATGTATTCGCTGCAGAAACGTATAAGTAGAGAAAGGTAAATTACTATTTAAAATGCATGGTAGCACTCAGACAAATTCAACGTTTGTGTAAGAGCTAGATGTGTGCAAAAATTAAACATGATGCAACAAATGTCCTCTGTTTGCTGATAACTGTTCATTGCTGGGTAACAGATTAGATGAGCTGGAAGCTGCCTTACATTCTTTCAATAACAGTTATAATACAGCCAACATTGTGGCATTTCATCTCATCTATAATAAATGATTACAGTTGAAGAGCCATATCAGCTTCTTAGTACCTCTGGCTAGTGATGTCACAACTGCACTATAACATTAGAGACAGGGTATTATTACAAGGATTGAAGTATTCGGTTTATTATAAGCATACACTCAACAATACAGTGTTTCCTGCATTGTCCAAAGTGATAGTTCTGGCTGTTTGTGGCCTGGATAAGCGCTCATTGACATGTTCAGCACTACAGGCATGCAGGAGAAAGGATCCATCCAAGACAGGTGGCGCTGTTAGTGGTTATGTTAGTACCTTTCTCAGCATGATCTCCTGCTCCTGTTTAGTAGCTGCTAGATTGGATTGCTGAGCCCAAGAATGATTGCGGCCCTTGTAAGGATAGTTGCTTTGGGGGACAGCTCATTCACCTCGCAGAATGCAAGGGTTGGGGTGCTACTCTTCTTTCAGTTCCACTGCCTCGTTAAGGGGATGAGTTGAGAGGTGAATAATTTTTCAGGGTCTAAGGACTTCTTGAAATCCTGCTAAAAGTAGGTGTGTGCTTCAAAAAAGTGTTTGTAAAGCATGTGTGATCAGATGTCTCCTAAGGTCTGGCTTGACAGCACAGCTATCATCAACCCTGATGTGATTTACCAAACAGTTTTGTAGGTGTACCACAGAGAAGGAATGTGGCTTAGCCCAGATGTTGGTTCATCTGAGTACAGCTTTTGATTTGGACTTCCAAGCGCTTGTGATAATTTATTTATCAAGCTGTATGCGCCAAGGCAGTTTATCAAGTCAAGCTATTGTGTTAAAACAGCAGCGTGCCCTAAAGCCCTTTAGGGCACACATATGCCAGTTTTCTTCTCTGGCAGCCATACAGATGGCAGGAAGGCAGTCAGGAGGAATGTGTAGCTGCATTGCAAGTCGAGTGCCTCTCCCTCTTCCCTTTCCCTCATCAACTTCAGGATACTTAACATGGCACTCCTTCAGATAATGGCGTATGTTCTTTCTAGTTCCTAGTATAAAGATTTATGGGATTGAGAGATATGCATATAGAAAGCCCATTTAAACTTGTTGACACTCCGTTGCTTATTGCTCGGTCACCATTTCTGTCTAAGGTCCAGTCAGTCATTCTTCATAAACCTGTACATTGAGAGTCATTACATCAAGGTAAGCTCCTTTTCAAGGGAGTTCCTTTAAATGGCAGTTGAAGACATTACTTCCCATGTAAGTATTTTTTCTAGCTTTATTTATTTCAATTTCTAAAAGTATCTTTTTTACATATTTTATTAGAGTTTTGTGATAAGACATACATCAATGAGAAAGAAGCAATGTTTTGCTTGCAGAATTCCACACGATTATCATAAAGTTGTCACCAAATATCAGACTATTTCAGAATTGTATCCACAATAGTTGTTTCACAGAAAGCGTTCTGGTATAAAAAAACTGCACCAGCAGAAAAATAGAGATAACATATGCAATATGCTGCCTCATAATGCTACCCCATAATGCTATACTTTTCTAGACCATAAAACCCTCTTACTTCGCTTTAACACTACCTATCCTTGAACCATTAAACCCTCTTGCTAGCCCTTAACATTACACATCCTTAAACCCCAAAACCCCCTTACTACAATTTAGCACTACCCATCACTGAAGTCTAAAAACGAATTCTTACGTCTTAATACTACCCTTCCACCACCCTAAAAACCCCTTACTACAGCTTCACACTAATGTTCCTTGAACCCTACCAACTCCTTACTAACCTTTACCTTTACCCTTCTCTGAAGTTACCCTTCTCTGAACCCTCCAAACTGCGTACTACCCATTAAGTCTAACCTTCCCTGTTCTCTACAAACTATTTAATAACCCATAACACTACTAATCTCTTATCCTCCTAAAGACTCTTAAAAATGAATTCCTACCACCAGAAAATATCTGCTCTTAAAATGGAGATAACCATTGGGGCCTCATTTCAGCAGGTTTTGTTGCTGTAACGCACTGCAAGCAATGGTGCTGCACTGCCCTGCTACAAAATTACAGGGCAGGACTGTGCACAATCAATAAGATAGTACGCATTCATGGGCTTCATTCATGAGAAGTGCTGCAGCGCTGCAACAAGGCAGCGTTGCAACACTTTTCACTGCCCCCTTCTTGCGACACCACAGATGCGCTCTATTCACCGGACAGTGCTCCCTGACGCAAATAATGACAGATACGTAATGCATGGTGCCAGCCTATCCCCGTGGCACTGCGCCACCCTTATGCCTGCCTTCAGGCAGGCGTAAGGTACTGACGCAGTGCCGTCCATGAGGGGTGCCAGGATGTCTGCGCAGTTGGATACCCATTGTTTGGGTACTGCAGTATCATCGTCTGTAAGCGTACGTGTAGTGGTGGTGCTGAGGGAGTTGACGAGATGTACTTTGGTGGCTTTGATCCTGTAGTGAGGATACGGTTCTGCTTGCACATATTGCTATGTTAGCATAAGTGAGTTAGTTCCTTAAACGCCATTTTGCCACTTTTGCACACAACACTACATGCCTCTGTTTTTATGAAAACAAACTGCTTGCTTTCCTTCACATGAGAACAGTTAGTTTTCACATCTCTAGACTTACACCATGACCTCAAGTCTGTACAGAGTGTTCAAGGTTAAATGATAATGTATGCTGTTGATTCAGATTGATCGTCCCATGCTCTAAACATAACACGCACACAGATGCACATTACTGAAACTCAGGTGCTTTTAATATTGCATTGCATGCATGAGATAGGCACTTTGGAGATAACCTTTCCATCGACAAAGAGCTGTGCTGATCTGGGATGTGATTTTCTGCACCTGATTTTGGAGGTATGGGGTTCACTGTTTTAACCTAGAGATCTTTTATTATCATAATACCTAGCTCCTAGCAAGGGGAGAGTGGTACACAAGGCGCTATAGACCTGGTTCCACTATCATTATAATATGATTTCTCCCTTTGTATTTTATGGAATTGTAACAATGATGATTGTATTGATTTTATGCATCTTTTTACTTATGTTAGCAAAGATACTGCATCTAAGAGCTCGTAGTTTAAATAAACATTTTAAACTATACAGTGACTCTGATTCCTCCCATTGTGGACATTTATGAGAATAAAAACAAAAGGGTGTTCATGATTCCCACTATTCCTGAGAGGTCCCTAAGTCGCTTGTTCAGGGTTGTCTAAACATTGGTAGCTTCGCTGTAGCACGGAGAACAAATGAGACACTGTTGCTAGTTTGATTGGGGTTCTAGGCACTGAGGTAGGTTTTTGGTACACCACAATACATCGAGGTCCTGGTATCCTGCGCATAGTTCTGTGCATGAACAGAATCCCTGCAACAATCCTTCTGCGATGATGGCGGTGGGGTACAGTGGGCATGGTGAAGACGTGATGTATACAATGATGGTTGGTCCAAGAGAGTCTGATGGTGTGGCTATAGTGAAAGTTCCAGCTGGCGGAGGAGACGTGCTCGACCGTGTGTCCTGCTATGTTGCTTGCTGCAGTGACTAGCTGCTTGACTCTGATGTTGTTGAGCTTTCCCAGGAGGGGGTGTTGTTCTGGTCACTGGGGTTGTCCAGTTGGAACTTGAGTCCCCGAGTAGGAGGTCGTCAGTGGATGGGAGAGCCTGGTGTGCAATGAGGTCTACAATGGTAATGAAGAATGGGGGTCCATGGTCTGTGGTCTGTGGGGCCTGCAGATGAGCAAGCCGCAGAGGATGGTTCTGGGGTTGGTCCGGATCTGGAAGTTGAGGTGTTCCTTGGTCACCGTTGGGTCATTAGAGTGTGTGGCCAGTCAGAGTGTGCTTCTGTAGGTGATGGCAATGCGTCCTCCTTGACGGTCGCGATGATCCTTGCGGGTGATTTAGTATTCAAAAGTGATGGCTATGGTGATATCCGGTCCTGAACAAAGGTTGGTTCTGGCAGGCGTTGTGGCGTCCAGGGTTGATGGCGACGAGGGTACTGGCGCCGTAGTGGTGGGGTGTCCGAGAGGAAGGGTGCTTTTGGCAGAACGCATTCCAGAGACAGACGGACGCAGAATGGCTTGCCTATGGCTTTCCTTTGGCACAGGAGACGTCCATTACAACGCAGGGAGTACATCATTAACAATGCAACTCTGTAAACGCAGGTGCCTTTACATCGTATTTGATTACAATGCATTGTGAGGTCATTATTGGGGTAATTAAATTTTTTTATGGTATGGCTTATGCATGTTAGATCAGGAAACTGGTGTGTGTTTTGTGGTCAAATATGAAATTTGGGGTGTGTAATGGGGTAAATTATGAACATTGGGGTGTGTTTTGGGGTATATTATGAAATTGGGGGGTGTTTTTGGGCAAATTTGATTTTTGGGTGTGGTTTTGGGGGCTCAAAAAGAAATTTCAGGGTTAACGGTTGGCTTCGGGGTGCAGAGGTAAGTTTAGGGTTTCACTCACTGAAGTGTGAATAGTGATATTAATGTCTCTGCTATGCAACACCTACCCTACTGTTGCAATGTGCCCAGTATTAGTATTCATTGGAATGGAATGCGATGTCATGGCATGCGTCATAACTACATATGTGCCATTGGCACACGAGTGGTACTCCTGCTGAGCATGGGCGCACAGTGGCTGTCATTAAGAAGTGCGGGGGGCTGTACAGCTGTGAGGTGGTAAATGCCGCAAAGAATACTGTATAGTGCGTGGACGCAGGGATGTGTGTGTGAGCAGGTGCCGCAAATATTGTAATGAGGGAAGTCTTACCTCGAAGTTGGTCCAGTGTATTTGTAGCTCCTGCTCACATGCGTCTGCTTCCAGGATCAGGAATTCGGCAGCCAGGCTCTCTCCCCTGTGTCAATCACAATGCTGACATGCGTATCTAGCATCCTTTTCATGGGAGCGACAATGCGTGCTACTCCAGTCATGCTGTGAGCTGTCAGCTGTGTTCCTGAGCCGGCGGCATGGAGCTTGTGCCATTAGGGGTGGGCGAGCTAGCAAATTAATAGAAATGAGCTGCGGTAGATCCAAAGGTCTGGCTTAGCAATAAGAGCCCGTGCATAAGCTGAGCCAAGAAAATGTCTCACATGTACATCATGCAACAAAAATGATGTGAACATAGGATATGGATTGTGGGAGTGTGCCCCTTTAGTAGAATAGATGATATCAGTGCATTCAGATGCAAATATTTGAAGTGAGTTCCTAAAAATGTACTTAGGGACTTCTGCCCTGATGAGATGAAATGAGCAAACCATGAGAGGCAAGCCAGGTGTTATGTGCTCCTTATGTTTGGCCTAGGATGTTATTAGGAATAGTACACCATTTTATAATAAACCACTTGTCCTTTTTGGGTCCAGGAAAAGCATGCCACTTGTAGAAAAGCACTTCGACTCCTAGTCAGGGGTAGTATGCGCTATAGAAATACAATTGCAGTTACAAACAATTCTGAACCTTCGACTTGCAGGTTGAACACAGATTTATGAGTGGATGACTTACTGACTGCTGCATCTCAGATACTATTATATTATAGGGCAACTCACACAACCTCGCTCTGTGTAGCTGTGATTTTGGGGTGCTTACACACCACCTTGCCCCTCTTTCTAAGGCGACATAACCGTCCACTGCATCGCCTCTATGGCTCCCTGAACGTGTGGTGTTCCTTGCAGTGCTTCTCAATAATTCTCAGCTGCGCACATTCACTGGATTGGGCCACTTGACAGAGCGGGGGTAAGAACAAACGGTTGCAACGTGTCAGATTCAGAAGGTGGAACAGGTCCACCGCCTGCTGCCTTTGACTGCGATCCATGCTCTTCTTATGCACATTTCCCCGATTTGGCAGTTACTAATTATGCAGTGCTATGTGTCTAGCTGCATTTTAGAGGGGGGGGATGATGAAAAAGATTGATCACTGCAGTCCCTGCTGAGCTGATAAACAGGCTGGCAGCACCTGTCAGGGCTTCCCTGCCACTGTCTGGCTTGAATCCCCAAACTTGGCATCTGCAGCCCGCTCTTTTCTCTTGGACCTTCTGTCCCAAGCTGCTCTCCTCTTGTCTTCTCCCCCCCATCACTGGGTAATTTTGGCCCCCTCAGCTGGCTGATTGCCAGAGATTCTTGACAAGAGGATACGCATCTCGTCAGCATGCAGCAAGAGATGGGCGTTCATTTCCCAGCCAAGGGCTAGAGTTGCACCCCGTGACTTCTGCAGTGACATGTGCACCGGCAGGAGGGAGGGGACTGTGTGTCTTCAGCGGCTTAGGGAGGACTAGGCCACTTGGCAGTACTCCTCCATACCCACATTGTGTCTGTGGCTTGCGCCTTCCACCCAGGACTGGGTAAAAGGGCTTGGACTGGCATGGCAGGAGAAGGGGGTAGTGGTTTACATGCTCAACTCTCTTCAGGTATGTGGTGTGTTAAATGGCGTTTGTTTATTAGTGTGTTGCGTTTCATGACACTGTCTGAAAACTGTTGTCCCTCCTGACACTGTGCTCTCTCTTCCTATGTTGAACACTTATATCAGTGTCTATTTTATTATTCAAAAGTTAGGAACAATCATCTTCGGTGAAAATGTATAAGCTGGGAAGATTCTTCGGATCGAGTGAGGTCACTAACACAGTGGCATTGTAAAATGAAAAACTAAACTGTACGTTTCATGGAAAAGTGCATTGGCATCTGTAAACACAGCTGGGGATGCTGTGTGCAATGCTTTTCACTCAATGCAAAGACCAGGCACGTATACAGTTCACACTTCTGCATTAGGGGAGGTGTAGCAAAGACTCCAGGCTCTCTTCTGTCGGCATGGGCGAATTTTGCGAATTCGCAATTCGTGAATTTGCGAATTCGCGATCCGCAAAATCCGCGAATTTGCGGATTCGCGGATTTTGCAGATTGTGTGGGGAATGGCCGGGCGGGAAAACGATGCACATCGCTAGTGTGAGGGGCAGGGCCAAACGGGCGAGGCTTATATGCGAGTTCACATGCCTCTTGTGTGCATAAAAGGACAGGCACGGATCAGAGAAGCTCGTGGTCACAGGAACTGCACAGGGATTGAGCTCGTGAAAGTCAATAATGCAAAGGCCTCCATCAAGCATCATAGCTATTTTTTGACGATAGATATGGGGAGAACGCACACCTGCCCAGCCTCGACAAAACTCACATTTTTGGGGGGGGCTGATTAACTTTGCCATCACACCAAAGAGCGCCGGGGTCCCTCGAGTGAGCTGTCCATCAAGTGGGTAAAGGGCGCGAAGACGGTGCACACACCACTAGTGTGTGGGGAGGGGCCAAACGGACGGGGCTGGGAGTTCACATGCCTCTTGTGTGTATAAAAGGACAGGCACGGATCAGAGAAGCTCATGGTCACAGGAACTGCACAGGGATTGAGCTCGTAAAAGTCAATTATGCAAAGGCCTCCATCAAGCATCATAGCTAATTTTCGACAATAGATATGGGGAGAGCGCACACCTACCCAGCCTCGACAAAACACACATTTTTGGGGGGGCTGATTAACTTTGCCATCACACCAAAGAGCGCCGGGGTCCCTCGAGTGAGCTGTCCATCAAGTGGGTAAAGGGCGCGAAGACGGTGCACACACCACTAGAGTGTGTGGGGAGGGGCCAAACGGACGGGGCTTATGTGCGAGTTCACATGCCTCTTGTGTGTATAAAAGGACGGGCACGGATCAGAAAAGCTTGTGGTCACAGGAACTGCACAGGGATTGAGCTAGTGAAAGTCAAGTATGCAAAGGCCTCCATCATAGCTAATTTTTGACGATAGATATGGGGAGAACCCACACCTACCCAGCCTCGACAAAACACACATCATCCTAACTAACTATTTTAGGATGGCGCCAGCAAGCTGCCAGCGCCATCCTAAAATAGTTACTAAATTAGCTTCATCAGGAAGCACTAATAGATAAAATAAAGCAGGTGCTCGAGAACCTGCTTTATTTTATCTATTAGTGCTTCCTGTTGAAGCTAACTTAGTAACTATTTTAGGATGGGGCTGGCAGCTTGCCGGCGCCATCCTAAAATAGTTAAAAGTTCAACAGGCTTGAACTTTTGCCCCCGAAATCCGCCACTTGCGGATCTCGCGGATTTTCAGTAAATTCATGGGAGTTCACGGATTGCGGATTTACCGAAAATCCGCGAAATCCGCAAGCGGAACGGATTTTCCGCTCATGATTACTCTTTTGCATCACGCTTTTTAGGTTGAGCCTATAGCAGCGCGCATGCGCTGCAATAGGAAAACAGCCTCTTGGAGCTGACCACAACTTTTCACAGGCTCGTGCGTGTGGTTTTTTTTGGCTGACAGCCTATTGGCCTTTGCGTGTGCCTTTCTAAGAAAGACAGCATGCAATTGGGCAAAGGTAGGTCCATGTCCCCCCTTTGCTCTGCCTATGGCCTATTGCTTGAGGTTACCCGCACAGGCTCCATCTGTTTCACATTATCGTGCCCAGACGTGTGCGAAAATTTAAAACAGATGTCTTGCTGTGGTGTGCGCGCACCACTCGCGTGCTTGTTATAAAAAGGAACCAAATGTATATTGCTTATTTACTGTGCGTGCTCTCCACAAATTCACCTTTTCATTCATGTTTAAGCAGTTACATAGAAAAACCCCCCATATTTCTACAATTTTCTCCACGCTTCAATTTCTGCTCGCGCACTAATGTACACAAAGCCACAGCTGTCTTAGCTCTAAAACGTCACTTCTATGCTGCTTCTTTCTAATGTTTTCCACAACCCTTTCCGCTGTGAACTTTCCACACTTCTTGTTTGTGGGGTTCACCTCTCACCCCTCCTTAGAGTTACTTTCCCCTTTAAAGCAGTGATCTTTCACCTGGGCGGTGTGGCTCCAGTGGGCTCAGCTGTGTGAAGAACTCCTCTAACTATGGTGGGGCATCCTTCTAGGGGGCTGTTAGTGTGCATCCATATATTCCGTTTCCTAGAGACCTGCCAAATGCACAGTTGAAAGTGCACTCCACAAATTCACCTTTTCATTTATGTTTAAGCAGTTACATAGTAAAAAAAAAACATATTTCTCCACATTTATCCACGCTTGTATTTCTGCTCGTGCACTACTGTACACAAAGCCACAGCTGTCTTAGCTCATAAACGTCAAGTGCTGCTTCTTTCTAATGTTTTCCAAAACCCTTTCCGCTGTGAACTCTCCACACATCTTGTTTGCAGGGTTCACCTCTTACCACTCATTAGAGTTCTTTCCCCTTTAAAGCAGTGCTCTATCACCTGGGCCGAGTGGGCTCAACTGTGTGCAGAACCCCTCTAACTATGGTGGGGCATCCTTCTCGGGGGCTGTTTGTGCGTATCCATCCATTTCAATTCCTAGAGAGCTGCCATCCCATCCCCGTAAAGATTTTCCAGTGAAAAATTGTTTTCCTCACCAATGGTTATCACAGAAACAGATAAACACGAGTTTTCATAACTCGTATGTGCTTAATGGATGTGTAAGGAGGCATTTTATGGAGCATTGTGAGCAGCATCGAAGGGCACTGTAGGATCAGGTGTTCAGAGGCAGCCGAAAGGAACAACCGAATGCCAAGAAACTCACTCTGCCCATGGCTGCTGGGTTAAATTTGCATGTGCGGGCACCGTGACGCACTCATATATATCTCGTATTAATGATGTGAGGTAACCTTCCGTGATGGTCCCAAATTCCATGGATTCACTTCCTCCTTCCTGGCATCGCCAAGGTTTCAGGGCGCTGCCCTGCTCAGTGACCCGCAGCAGAACCCCAGGCCCCTCCAGCGGGCGAACATTTTGGCATTTCAAGGCAAATGCCATCTTCCCCCAGTAGAAAACAGGAGATATTGTTTGTGAATATAGAACAAGAGCAAAGCTTTTCACTCCGCTGAGTAACTTGTGAGGCAAGGCAGTGGGTGACAGGAGCCCCTTGGGTGAAAGAGGGCCCCCTGACTCTGGCATGGGAGTGCTGCCTGGGTCCGAAAAGGTGGGGGGCAGACTCTATGCACTTTGCAGTGGGGGCCATCATTTTCCTTACGCCACTGACGCAAACTCGAGCCTTGGGTCTTTAAGAAAATCTTTTAGTAAAACTGCGCCATGGACCACGATGGAAGAATGAGGAATTAAGAGCGGAATCTGTACATTGTGGTTGAAATCCTCTCGTCACCCCTCCTTTCCCTCTGCAGCCAAAGCTCCTGGCGTCTCACGCCGTCCATGGTAACCCCATTGTATCTCCCCCTTCCTGTCTAGCAGGGGGCAGCTCCTCCTGTCCATCAGGGTGCAGCTTTTCCATGGCCACAAGCTATTCCCGTCCTCTGGAAGGATGCTCTTGGAGTTTTCCAGATTACACAGCATTGCTAATTTCGGAATTACCTTTGGGGCATTACAATAAGACCCAACATTTGATGGGACATGCTCAGAAGTGCGCAGCAATACACAGTTGAAAAGTGCATACACAATATCCCCGGATCTCAGAGCGGTATGCAATTTGTACATTACACTGCCATGCATTTATTTACATGAAAACCAATCCAATGGTCCCCAGCCTTGAGTTAGCCACAAAGAATTACACTCCAGATTTTTCAAATGGAGCATAGCAGGCGAAAGTCTGTTAGATGTACCCCACACAGAGCCCTGAATGTTGTATGCTGACAGCAATCAGGAGTAAGTGTACCCCATCGATGTATCTACCATCAAGATGTTACTGTCCTCAGTGGACAACAAAAATGTGAAACTTCCGAACTTCAAACGCTGCCCTCGGGTGGAAGAAGCTTTGTGATTTGTGCATCTAAAACCTGCAATACCTGCCCTTCCTTATCGAATCCATGAGTAACCTGCTCCCTTTCAGGAAAGCTTCGAATCATGGGGCCTCATTTATGAGTTATTGCCAGCGGGCAGTGCCGCAGGCCGTCTTCTGCGCTGCCCGACCGCAAAAGAAAGGGGCAGGAATTCACTGTATCTGCCAGATACAGCACATTCTGTCCTTTCCCCCTGCTCTGGCGCGCAATGGTCTGCTGTGTGCCAACGCAGGCACATTTGCACCATGGTGGAAGGGTACCTGCATTGCGGGGATGAATATTTTTGTTGCTGGAAGGAAAACCTTCCTGCACAAAAACAATAACAAGTGGCTTTTTCCTCCGAATGCAGCTCACATAGAACAAGCATTGGTATCGCCAATAGGTCTCGCCTTTGGAACCTTATAAGTATTTAGTTATGCAGCACAATATCCTTGGCGCAACAACATCAACTGTTGCATGGCTAAACACATAATGTCCCAAAGGCGAGACCTATTGGCTATGCCAATGCTTGTTTTCCTTCAATTCCAGTGCAGTTTATCAAGGACTTATCGCTGGGAGGGAGGAAGGCACTTTTCTGGCGCTAATAGGCCAATCGCCAAGTATCGCAGTCTAACGCCGGATTCAAAATCGCCCTCGCGCTGATGTTATCGCAAGTTTTCACCGCTGTTCCCTGTTACTATCGCCATGTATCGACTGCTTGTTAATACGCCACTAACATGGCAATAGTTTTCAGGGTTAGGCGGCGATAACAAAACTGAAGATAACTGGTGTTGGCGATGGTTATTGCCCTTCCTAGAGAACATCCTCCACAGTGTCTCATAACGTAGGGCTAATTTTTGCAAAGTGTATCTTCTGTCGAAATTTGTACAGCTGTCCTAAACGATATTATTACCGCTATTATATTGAGGAAAAACTAGGCACTTTAACAGCTGGCCAGATTTTAACTGTTTAATTAACCAATGTTTCAGCTTGTCTTTTATAGGATTTTATATATCCCAATAATTATTTTTGTTTTATCGTTTTTACTTACTGAAATGTAAAATGTATTTTTTGTGTGCTTTTATGGTCATATTTATTGGCCAAATAAAGATACTTTGACAGACTGGCTGACTGGTATATCATTTCATTTATCATGGATGTAGGTCTATTATCTATTTACAAAGTAACAGCCGTATGCACTGGTTCATAAGTATCCTGTAGCTTTTATTGTTTGTTGAAGTAAGTATTTTTCTGGGTGTAATGTTTTGCATACAAATTATAAAAAAGTATTTGGTGCATGGTGCATAAACGCGATGTAATTACAGGTTTCCGATTACCTAAATGTATCTCTGTTAGATTTCCTCCAGACCTCTACATTCCACTGAGGGCAACATCTTTTCCTGGAGTATTAAGAATTTATTCCCTTCCATGCTGATGACGAACCCCAGCCGTCATGCACTACGGTGCTCGTGTGCTGATGACGGCTGGGGTTCGTCACGGCCCGCCCCTGTTCGTGTTGTTTACAGCACACCAGGGGAATCGCGGCCGCATGGAAAGGGTTAAGCAGCTAAACTTCACTCAGCTACCACAGTAATCCTCAAGAACTCTGATGCTGTTACACAAAGCTGCTGCTTCACATGCTGTCAACGTTGCTCCCTGTTGGGTGGCACCTGTGGCACTGACCTGCAGGTCAGACTTTTAAGCATTTCAGTCGTATGTGCAACTGTCTCAGACAGCCCGCTATGCTCCTTCATGAAGTATGTGAGTAGGGTGGCAAGTTCAATGTAGCAGAACTGATTGACAGGGCCTGGCTTAACTTCTGCTCTGACACTAATACAAATTTGAGAGTAAGTAAAACAGAGCAAGGTGATACAAATAGTGCAGTACTACGAATGGAGACCATCAGCTACAGCTCCAATGAGGCCAGCCAGTGAATGATGTTACTATATGTTTCAAACCTAAGGCGACGTTATTAAACAAAGCAACGTTCTATAGTGCGAACTGTTCATAATGGCGATGCAGTACTGGTTAAAGAGAACTGTTTGTTTCTTATTTAGCGCATGGCCCATTTAGGGCATGATGAGAAGGATGCGAGCACTTGTTTCATATATATCTGTTTCAAGGCTTTGCTATTAAAAGAATCCATTCAATATGTATTACATACAACTGTGATGCAGGGGTCTCTTTGATCTTGCTCAGACACTTTGTTACACCCACACTAGTCTGTTGAATGGCTTGACCGTCGTAATTCTTATACTGACTGACACTACACACTTTGGGGCAGAT